>NC_067411.1:76514163-77114163 GCF_009764475.1 Pristis pectinata
TCCCCTTTTAACCTGAAGAAAATATTGACAGATCCAAGACTACTAAACAAAGAGTCTGCCAATACCAAAGCAGTGGAGAGGTCACAAGTGATGATGGAGAGGAAAAGGTGGGTGCCTTCAACATTCATACAAACATAGTAGGAGGGATTAGCTATGTTGGCACAACATGTGGGCCGAAGGTCCTGTTCTGTGCTGTACTGTTCAATGTTCTATATTCTATTGATCCTGTTACTGTGGACACTGAGGGCAACGTGTAAATGAGGAGTGGAAGTGGGATGATAGAACCTTGAGGGATTCTGGATGTGACAGTGCAGGGAGAGAAGTCATTACTGTTGATATTCAATCAGGTCGGTAGACTGCAACTAAATCAGGGCAGTGGCATTGAGTCTGACAAAAGACCATTTGAAAAGGATACTGTGGTCGTCCTAATATTAAACCTATTCCACTGAGGAAAGCAGACTAAAAGAGGTCCAGTAAAGTTAATTTTTAATTATAACATATTTTGATGGAGTGTATGGGGAAAGATTATTTTATCTGTTTGGAGGAATGGTTCAAGATTATCAATATACCATTATCATTAAAAAAGTGGAAGAAAGTTTGGAAAAATGTATGTATGAAATAAAATAAAATGAAAATCGAGCAGAAGGTAGAACAGATTACCCATTTACCAACACATAGGTTATGTTAATACCAAAATTGCTCAAAAGAGGCAGCTTCTGTGGAGACAGAAAGAGTGAACTTAACAGGTTAATGGTCTTCATCAGTCCAAAACTAACTGTTCCTCTCTCCAGTGATGCTGCCTGACTTGCTGAGTATCTCCAGCATTTTCTGTTTTATTTCAGATTTCCAGCATCTTCAGTTTTCGACATACATCTTGCTTTAGGTGCTTAAAACCAAATTTTAACCCAGAGTGTAAGAAAACACTTCAATCTCGCTATACTCACATCTGGTTTTCAATGGGGATCATGACTAACAGTGGGAACAGCAGCATATTTATTTGCTTCATTTAATCTGGGAACAGTTTGTGTTTAATAATGGATTTCTAACATATTTTTGCCCAGCATATTAAGATTTATTTGACAGTTGATGCAATATGTGAGAACTGAGATTGTTTTGCACAATGGACAACCTCTACTGTTGAACAAGCGGTCCCACCACTGCCAAAACATAGCAAAAATGTTAGGTTTTATAAACAAAGTACTGCACTAAAAAACGATTGCATTGACAATTTAAACAAAGAGCTGACATTTTGGCAAATACTACAAAATCACCAGAAACAGAGGGATCTGAAAGTATTTTCAAAAAGTTAGTTAATTATTACATGGTGAGATTACTCTTCTCAATCATTAGTGTTTCAATAATTTCTAAAATTGATATGGTGCTCATTACAACAAAACCCTTCATTATTTAAAACAAAAAAAAATGCACTTTCCTCACTCGTCATAGATTCAAAGCAAGACCATATTTTTTTCAAATTAACAAACAGAAGCAGTCTTTCACAGAAATACTGGCCCACAGCAGTTTGCTTCAGGGAGTTGGACTGATGATTCATTCAACTCAGAAAATTACCTTGATATTCCTGAGGAAGCATCATAGAAGATTGTTGTTCCTCCTGAATTCAGTGGCTACAGATTTTGCTGGCCTTCTGAAATGTTAATGTAGTTACATCACTAACTGATTTTGTCAGATTCCCACTGATCCAGTTACTTCCAAGGCCTCCATTGTTCAAATTATGTTTTGCCTGTTTAAATTCTAGCTTCTTCCAGTTGCTCAGTTTTTCATATCTGAGCACAATAAAGAATGATTAATTGATCCATTAACTCTGACTCCTTATTTGTTGATAACTTTGCACATGGCATTCCCTGTGAATTACAAAAAAAAATAACGGTAGTAAATGCTTTGATTGAACGATAATTATTTAAGTAAATTCATGGAAATTCAACTTCAAAATAGTTTTGAAAACAGAATCATTTACTGTTTTGGAATCTAATTCTATATGAGAGAGAGAGAGAAAGAAAGAGAGAAAGAAAGAGAGAAAGAAAGAGAGAAAGAAAGAGAGAAAGAAAGAGAGAAAGAGAGAGAGAGAGAAAGAAAGAGAGAGAGAAAGAGAGAGAGAAAGAAAGAAAGAAAGAAAGAAAGAAATAAAGAAAGAAAGAAAGAAAGAAAGAAAGAAAGAAAGAAAGAAAGAAAGAAAGAAAGAAAGAAAGAAAGAAAGAAAGAAAGAAAGAAAAAAAGAAAGAAAATAAATAAATAAATAAATAAATACATTCAGCCAAATCAAACTGGTTTGTAATAAATTGCAAAGGGAATTTTTGCTGTTCAGTTGTTCCCATTTAAGTAACATACATGCTGTAAATCCAGGATGTGCTAAATAGCAGATGCTAGCACATCTGTTACTCCACTTCATCACCAGACTCCATGAAGAGTCCAGTGGCAGAGCCCAATCATGTTGGGATGCCCCAGCACAACATTAGGGAATCCGTCTCCTCAAGTCTACACCAACCACAACTGACATTTTGACTGGTATCCCCCTACTCATTTGAATGAGATTTCTCAGACCTGTAGATTTAATGGAAAAATAGCAAGTTATAAAAGTTCAGTTAATTATTTTCTACTTATTTTAATGATTTTATTTCTTAGTGTTTTTAATCTTTAAAAGATTAAAAATAAATAATAACCATTTAAATGGTCTTTTTTAAATCCTTTAAAGCAATGTCGATTATTTTTAAATGTCTCTGAATATCAGATGGATTTAAAATCTGTTACAAATTCTGAATAGGATCAGAAGATCCATCCACAGCTGTACCTACTATCAAAATGCTTGAGGGGCAGGTCCTCTGCGGTATGCTATCTAAAGTCCCTTCACCCATGAGACCTCACAACATCCCACCGGATGCTCTCTCCTACCAACCCAGACTGGTGCAAGCTGATGGACACCATGAGCAGTGGATGGAGTCTGGGCAGCAGACCAAATACAACTGCTTACAGCCCTTTCTTTGCACATGTTTGTTTTACTTTATGTATTGTTATCAAATATCATAGCGATGGGAATGAATATTAGATCTACAGACAATGCAATAGGGATATTTCTCACATTCATTTCTCTGAGCCCTTCACTTTCCCCTTTGTACTACTGCCATAGATTTCCCTTTCAGTAAACCTTAATTCCAAACTTCACACTTAAATCAATTTTTTTATCCAATCCTCCTCACGGTGATCTTTGTTTTACTTCATTTCCTCTCACAATACTATCTCTGGCACTTAGTTCATTTGCATCGCTGTCTTCATCACTGCTCTTTCATCTTTCAGTTCCCTTTCTCACTTTCCCAAAGAAGTCCTCAAGGTCCCTCAGCACCAACAATGGTAAATGAGAGCTTGTGTGGCCCTCTCCACAAAACATTCAGGCAGGGGCTTTGACTCTGGTGCTGTGTTTAGTCTACATTGGATGCACTAGATTGCAGCTGCAATGTGGCTTCCAGACAGTGGGTCTCATTAGCTGATTCAAGAACTGGATTGCTCACATTTGGCTGGGATTTCCTCTGCTGGCATTTATATCACGAATGGGAATGCCAAGTCTCTTTCAGTAAATCCTGGAGTTCTATCCCTTTGTCTCCTCCACCACAGCCATGTTATGTCTTATTGGTGTCAAGTTGCCAAATTCCAATGACCTTGTCAATTGGGGATGGAACAAATTGTTGGAAGCTGCACTCAACCAAGCTTGGTCCTGTCAAGAACTGAGAAGGTCTCTTTTCAGTGCATGTTTGTGGGCAATTAACTCCAGAAAGAGGAGGAAAGTCTCATCATCTATCTTATCTTGTATATCTTGTTCATTCTTTAAGGAGAGGTATTGGTTATTATGCAAATATTTTGAGGTATTCACCAAAATATATTCTGCAAACTCCAGAAAAGGAATGATATTGAACAATGTAATAATTAAAATATAAGTAACAAAATTAGATAGTATAATCACTGCAGAGTACAATTATTCAATTTAAAAGGTGAAATTAGTGCTAAATTGAAACAAGTACAGTTATGTGACTTTAATATTTTACTTGTATGAATTTTGAACTAAGAATGGCAAAGCATTTAAATTCTCACTGTTTCTTCAATGTTTTGTTCATTTAAACTTAACATCCACTCATTTTTATACTTGAGATCTTCAAAACTAGTTTTATTAATAATTATATATTATTGTGAGAATTTTATTTTTATAAATTACCCATTGCTGTCCACCACTGCTGTCACAAACCTGATCAAAAAAAAGACACTCAAATGAATATAAAAAAGCAGCTCTCTGTAAACCTCAATTAACCATGATGTCTTATGACAGTCAGCATTTTACAAGGTATAATTACACTATCACATCTGACATTTCTAGACTACAGATAATTTAAGCGACCTCTGCTTCAAGGGCTCTATGCTGGCACTAATAATAACATCAATTAGCTTGGCACCATTACAATATAATGAGACTTCACTTAACTGAACCATTAGATGCAGTAAAACTCTTCATTATAGCTGCTAATTTCCCAACCACCACCCAGCGCAACACTTTGTGAAAGTTGGTGAAAGGAATGCTCACATTTTACTGAAACAAGTAACAAAGCAGTTTTTAAATCTATAGTAATGATTAAAGTATATTAATGCAATTATTTACTTTTCATTCATTACCTCTATTGATAAATCAATACCATGCACCATCATTTTTGGAATCAATTGTTGTTACTGAAATGGATTCATTAAACTACCTTTCCCAAAATTCCAGTCAGTTTCACTGTATCAAGTGTCCATCACTTGTTCAGCAACCTGAATTGATAGTTGACACTATTCCCATGCACTTTATTTCAGCTCCACAGCATTTAGCTCTTTGCTTTTTATCTCCTATTCCATTAATTTATTTGAATATGCCTGTACTGTGAAAACAAATTTGCTCAAAACTGATAGAATAATGTCAACATCTGAAAAAGAATATTGTTAACATTTTGGGTGGGACTCTGTACTGCATTTCATATCACAAGTACATATTCTTCAATGCAGATAAATGTTTGTATTCAGCTCTTCTTGCTCCAAAATATTTTATGCGCCTCTTATGAAGGAGCAAAATTCTTAACTGCTTAGGTGTGCAGGTGGGTATCAAGAGCTGTGTGCCTTCAGTAATTAAGGGCAATAGCCGCAAACTACATACTTTAAAGAGCAGTCTCTTGCCATAATGCTTAAAGCCAAGCTTCCCAACATGGATCACTCTTCATTCACCGAACTTAAGGAAACTTTACCAAGTGGCAGCTGAGTGATGGGTGCAGGTACCACACAGCTCCAACAATCTTAATGCATTATGCCAGAAGAGATGGCCATCAGTGGCAACAATCGATGCACTCAGTTCCCTTCCCACCTTACCTTACCCCATGCTTCAAGGAATGAAGTTGTCTTACCTGTAAAATGGAGAATAGTGGACAATCCAAAAGACTTCTAGGCCTTGCCTTAGTCGCTCAACTAGAGCTAACACTGGAGCAGGTGCTCACCTTCTACTCGTGCATGTGAGGCCCACACCATTTCCAAAGCACATATTTTGTGCTGCAATATGCAAGAACAATGTCGATGATGCATTTAATACCTTGATATGCACAGACACCTGCAGTAAGATGTACCAGGCATGTTATGTGCAAAAAAGGAGACAATCAATTTTGCCAATACTTTTCAGTTCCAAAATTATCGTACAGTGCATGAAGTGTTGTGAAATGAAACACAATTACTATCACTAAGAGTTTTATCTTCCTTATCTCTGGGTATCCTCTGCTGTCTTGTTGCTCTGGAATTTCTTTGTTATCAATAAAATACCTTTTAATTCAACCAATTCCCAGTGCAAGCACAGGTCTTGTTTAAGGAGTCTAATATGTGGGAGGAGCATTTCAGGCCTCTACTCTCATTTTGAACTACCCAGCAAGGGCATATTAGGATGGTACTGGGACCTCTAGCAGGAATTTTGTAGAAGCTTCAAGGCAACCTAGGAGAGAGAGGAAAGTCAGACATTCTCCATACACAATCACTACTTCTACTTCTATCATTACCACCACAGTACAGGTCCTCCCTAGATCACGATGGGATTTTGTTCCTGTGAACTGTTCGTAACCCGAACAGTTTGCATGTTGGAAATGTGGCCACAAACTGAACTCCCACATGGTAGAAGATGCCTGCAGCCCAGCAGCAGCCAGCAAAACCATATCGCCAGTCACCCAAACGCTCATTGGTATGTACAGGCTGGACATAAATCAGGCACTCATAAGCTGGGGAGGACCTATTTAATATTAGTAGATTTAATACCTTCCACCTTCAGCTTGCTCTTCTCCAGCTCTCAGGCCAAGCAGTAGAACTGTCTGAGAACAATGAACCACAGCAAGAGTCTTGAATTTTCCTCATTTTCAACAGCCTCAGCACATGAAGGAGACAATAAGGCCTGATATAAACTTCAAGGCCCAGGGACTGGGGTTCTGATATCACTTTTGAAACACAGAAGTAAATTCAGCCCATGTACCTGTGATATTTTAACAACAGCAACACATTATCACTTTACTGCCACATTTGTAGTCAATTGCACAACAGTGAGTGTAATGAGGACATCCATACACAACACAGAGGTGGAGCTTGAGGGTGGGGACTGG
Organism: Pristis pectinata; assembly: GCF_009764475.1. NCBI lineage: Eukaryota > Metazoa > Chordata > Chondrichthyes > Rhinopristiformes > Pristidae > Pristis > Pristis pectinata. Next base: position 76,520,820 of record NC_067411.1, read on the forward strand.
AAGCAAGGGACAAAGAGCCTTGTCAACAAGTTCAGAATGTTGAAGTCCTCACACTGCTTCAAAGCCTCTTCGTGAGCTGCCAGGGAAAAAGATGGCACTGGGATGGCTGGTGTTAAATGAGGGAATAGAAGTACTCTTCTCGGCCACAAGAGGAAAAGAATTACTGCAGCCACCAGGGAATACAAGTCTGTGGCCCAGCAAATCATTAGCAGGAGCAATGTGCCACTCTCCAGATTCAGTATATGAAGTGCTTAGTTGACCCAACCACACCAGGAGAGTTGAGTCAATCATCCAGATCCTACTTTGTGCATTTCCCCAACAACTCAGTCTATCTTGTCAAGCCTTTTCCATCATATTGTGCTGAAAGCCCACTCGTCTTGCAAGGGTAAACCCCCCCCCCCCCCCCGATTTCTTTCTCTTCACTTGCTCATAGCTTCATCAATGCAGCAACTCACACTCAACATTATGTAACTTTACATCACCCCCTGATGGCGACCCATACCATAAACACTATACCCTTTGGGTAAATACCTACCATTACACCCACTCATTTCAGAAAGCAGTGCAGAAAACTAGAGAGATAACCATAAGTTGGAAGATCCCAAAATTAACAAAAGTGGAGGAGGAAGAGATCGGAGTGGCCTTGGCTTTCCTGGACATAACAAAATGAAATATAATACACTCATATCATAAAACCCACAGTCATGCTGGCTTGATGTGAGCATTGAGTGAAATATTAATATCTCCATAATGGCAAGTTCCAACATACTTCCCCTGACAGTCCATAACATAACAATGATAATGTTACAGGGTAGGGGAGCAATGTGCAGTGTAGCCAATCCCATGAACATCAATTAGACCAACGAAATGGGTCTGTCTGTGGTTATTTAGACTGCTGCCTTAAACAGGATGACAGATACTTAACCTTACACCATGGTCTTCACCAACGTAATCTCCAGCAGAGATAGGTGTGAAGTTTAACTGGGCTATGGGAGGGTTCAAGGGGAAACATAGAATGGAGAACTTGTCTCAAAGCATTTCAATTCTCACCTGTCGTCCACTCAAACAGCAGTGCCAGCCATCTGCTTCATGTCCTAATGGCTGAGCCCTTCTCCACTCGGGGGCAAGTGGGCAGTCTTAAAACATCCCCCAGACACAACTGGCCAAGAACAACTCAGTTTTCAGAGCTTAGTTATTACACGTTTCATGCTACAATTCATCCCAGTAATCTTTGTTCAGAACTAGAGCTATCAGTAGCACAGGGCAAGGTTAAAAAGCATAAAATCTCACTTTGATTTTCTATTTCTTCAATGAAACTCAATCCCATTGAAGGCTCTCTGCAACTCTGAGTGGATCCAAGCTTTGTATCATGAGCATACTTGGTTATATTATACTTGGTTCCTGTCATTCAAATCACTGATGTAGATTGTTGGGACTGGAAGTAAGGGAGGCTGGAGCCCCAGCACTAAGCCCTGCAGTTCCTCACTAGCAACAGCCTCCCAAACCAGAGTGACCTATTTATTCCTACTTTCTGTTTTCCATCCATTAATCAGTTTTTAATCCATACCGGCATATTACACTCAATCCCATGTGCTCTAACTTTGTTTAATAATAAATAGCAACAGAAATTTCAGGCACGATAGAGGGGGAGGTAAAAGAAGACAGGGTATTGCAATATTGCCTAGGGAGAATATCACTGCAGTACTCAGGGAGAATGTCCTGGTAGGCTCTCTAAATGAAGCTATGTGAGTAGAACAGAGGAATAAGAAAGAGGTAATCACTTTGCTGGGGTTATATCATAGGCCGCCCAACCAGCAGGCAGAGATAAAGGTGCAGATTTGTAGACAAATCACAGAGAAATAGAACTATAGTAATGGGTGATTTAAACTTCCGCAATATTGACAAGGAGGGGGTCAGGCAGGGTGGAATTTGTAAAGTGCATCCAGGAGAGTATTGTGAGCCAATACGTAGATAGTCCTACTAGAAACTGTACTGGATCTAATCATGGGACATGAAGCCGGGCAGGTTGCGGAAGTGTCAGATGGGGAGCAATTTGGGAATAGTGATAATAATTTTTTAAGTTTCAAGATAGTTATGGAAAGGGATAAGGACACTTCAGAAGTTGAACCCTGAAATAGGGAGAAGGCTGATTTCAATGTAAGTTTTGAAAGACAAACAATGGTTCCACATCCCTGCAGCACCTTCCTTTAAAATCATCAGGTGCAAGCCATTGGGACCTAGTAACTTGTCTACCTTTAGTTCAATTAGTTTTTCCAATATCTTGTCCCTTGTGATAGTGATTATTATAAATTCTTCCATATTGTTTGAAACTAACCCACCAGGTATCTTTGAGGTATTTGCAGTGTCTCCTGTCATGAAGACTGATGCAAAGTATTGATTTAACTTATCTGCAATTTCCTTTTTATTCTTTTCCCACACTTAGCCTAGCTACCCTCTTCCTTTTTAAACATCCATAGATACAAATTTCTATTCCATTGTAACTTTTTCTTCCCCCACATTTTCCCATTTCTCTCATACTCACTAAACCTGCCTCCTTGAACTTATATTAGAGCCAGTCGGTCTATCATTATAAAATCCAAAACATAATGTCAAAATAATGATTCGTTGTGCGTTCTCTCCAAAATCAGTATTCTCCAATTTAGTGCAGCAGAAATAATAACATTTCCTTCAGGGTATATAACCACATTTCTTTTTAAGTGAAAGAAAAAGTCAATGAAAAAATTGTCACTGCATTGAAAAGTCCATTCAAGGAATTAAGCCAATGTCAATTTTGCATACTCAGAATACCAACATAGATCACATTACAAAGGTAACAGAAGACCTCAAATCCAAACTAAATTTACCAAAACGCATATCTGAAATAGAAGACAGTGATAGTTGGCGGCCAAACTCCACTGGGGAGGAAGTAGAAAAGCTTAGTTAATTACAAATACCAATGGCACTGGTGCTGCAGTAAAACCTCCTGGGTATACGGGTTAATAAGCTTTTCAAGAAAGAAGACCCAATTCTATTAATTTAGGACTACTACCTGAACTTTTAAAGCTTAAATCAAAAATAATAAGATTGGAAAAAAACTCATAGGTTAGAAAGCAATACCCCAAATCTAATAGAATTCAAATGTCCACGAAAGTGTAATTTCACTTTTCCAAAAACTGCCAGAAGGTTCTTGATATGGAGCAAGGCTCGAAGGAGAAATTAAGATGGATGGAGAACTGGGTAATACGTTCTTCAGACTTTTCACCACATTTACAGGAGAAAAGGAATAAAAATCTGACAAGGTTAAGAGAATGCTTTGAAACTCTCGGCTTCAATTTTGTAAATGACTTCTCTCCTTCCAACTCTGGAGAAAGTGATGAATTTTAGTTATTAAAAATCAAAAAAAGGCGATCAGGATAGAAAAGACCAAATTTTTTTGAGGGTATAAATTTACTTAGATATTTAATAAACATGAACGCATCATGTTCTGTGCCACAATGTAGCTATGATACAATTGATCTGCTTAACATATAGGGAAGCAGCTACATGCAAGTAGCCTTAATGAGCTAGACAATAAAATCATTTCTCTTCTACATGACTATATGCTTTATGTCAGATCTTTCCATGTTATTATTTAAGGAAAAGAATACACACATAAAGTCACCACATATAGGCTTAACTTTTCTGTTAAAACAAACTACAAAAATGCAGTTAAAATATTTTTCAAAGAAGCACACTATGAGCAGCGTCAACTGAAGGTATTGCACTTGTGCTTTTTCCATTCAGCACAGGAGAGAGATGCCAGTGGAGTTTACTCAGACTATTGTTGCTCCTCAAATATTTCTCTGCATCATTCTTGAGACAAGAGATATAATATCAGTTGATTCCTTTCAAATGTTGATTTGGAAGACAGGAGCTGGTACAGAAATCAAGAGACACAAGAATTCTGCAGATGCTGGATATATCTGGAGCAATACACAAAAAGTGCTGGAGGAATTCAGGAGGTCAGGCAGCATCCATGGAGGGAAATAAACAGTCAACATTTCAGGCTGAGACCCTTCATCAGGACTGGAAAGGAAGAGGGCAGAAGTCAGCCCTCTTCCTTTCCAGTGCAGATGAAGAGACTCGGCCCGAAACGTCAACTGTTTATTTCCCTCCATGCATGCTGCCTGACCTGCAAAGTTCCTCCAGCACTTTTTGTGTATGGAAATCAAGAGAGTGCAATCTAAATAAAATGAAGGTATAGATTATTGCTTGTTACTGTCTTTTATGGTTTCAGGACATCCCATGCCATTCATAATCAATGAAGTACTTTTGAAGTGCAGATATAGATTGGAAAGTTGAAAATGCAGCACCCAATTTTCCCACAGTCAGCTCCTACAACCTGCAATGTGCTGTTGACAAGATGCTTTGTTCTTTTTGTGATATTAATTGAGGGATAAATACTGGCCAGGACTGACAGAATAATTCTTCTGCTCTTTTTCAAAGACGTGTCTTAGTAGCTTTTATGTTCAACTAAAGAGCAATTAGGGTACAGTCTAAACACACCAGAAACATAGCCCTCTTGCTGTATAGAAATTACTAATGCTGCAAACTCCTATTCAATGCCTCAGATAATCAGTTAATTTTTCACTTTTGGTTTTCACAGATGACTGAAATAAAAGAGGCAATTTTTACTTGTCTGGTTTTTTTTGGTAAGGAGCCTTGGTTCTAGAAACACAAATCTGAAATTCAGTTGCACACTTTGTCCAATTTATATCAGGAACAAACAACGGGAAAAACCTCTTCACACAGATGATTATGAAGCAGTATGTGAAGGAAGCAGAGACCAATTCAACACCAAGGAAGAGTGAACTATGGGAACTAGTCAGGCAGAGGTGATGAAGACATATGGAAGATAAGTGTCCATTGGTGCATCTACCACAACTCTGATGTACAAAGAAGCCTTATTACAAAGGAAGCTGAATACCTTTTGGGATCAATGCTAGGGGAAGGGTTGGCATCTGAAAAACTAACTCCAGAGCACTGCTATCAATGACAGATTGAAAATTGGGGCATGCAGGATGCCAGAATAAGAGGATAGCAAAAATGCTGGGAGGATTGGAAGGAGATGTAGGGATTTGAAACAAGGGTGAGGATTTAAAAACCAAGTCATTGCTAGACCAGGAGCCAATTCAGGTCAGCAAATACAGGAATAAGGGACATTCTGGATTTGGTTCAAGTTAAGACAAAGGAACCAGAGTTCTGGAAAGGTAGTAGATGAGAGGTCAGATGGAAATCTTAAGAATCTTTGTCTGAAAGGTAATAAATATATGGATGAGATTACTCATTATGACACACAGAAGGCAATTCTGTGCAGTGAGTCTATGCCTGCACCCAGCAGAGCTATCCCGTGAATCATACTCCTCCTCCTTATTTCCCTGTAGCCCTGTAACTTTCTTTCTCCTATATGACCATCAACTTTTTTTTATTCTTTTGCTATTTACACAAAGGGATAATTTTCTGCATCCAATTAACCTACCAGCATGTCTCTGAGATGTGGGAGGAAACTGGAGCACCCATGCTCACACGGGGTGAATATGCAATCTTCACACTGACAGCATCTGAGTTCTGATTGAACCTGGATCATGGAGCCATGAGGCACATTGCTAACCACCACATGGATGATCCAGATGCATGCTGGTCTGATAATGATTTTGCAGAACTAGTAATAAATGGTCTTGGTGTTGGAGAGCAAGGGGCCCAGCCACTAAGCTCAAGTGCCAATGTGAAAAAGACCTGGTTCAACCTGATACAGTGGCTAGAGAAAGGGGATGGAGAAAAAGCAGGCAGTCAACGCCTTCAACGCATGACCCGAACATTGACCACCTGCTTTTCTCCACAGATGCTGCCTGGCCTGCTGAGTTCCTCCCGCATCATGGTGTTTTTCATCTAGATTCCAGCATCAGCAGTCGTTTGTTCTCTGGAGGAAGGGATTGGAGTCAGTGATTAGAGAAGTTGTGGACAAGGGATTGAAGACAATGATGTCCGCCATCCCAAACTTTAATAGAACGCAAGTTCTGCTTCATCTAATGCCAGATATCAAACAAGTATTACAATAAACCAGAGTATTGGATGGGTGGGGATTGGAGATGATGAGGTAAACCTATGTATAAGCATGCATGGAATCTGACGGTGTTTGTGGATAATACTTCCCAGGACAGCATACAGATAAAAATAAGGGAGTAGTGTAGCGGTTAGCATAACACTTCACAGCGGCCAGCGACCCAGGTTCAATTCTGGCCGCTGTCTGTAAGGAGTTCATACTTTCTCCCTGTGTCTGCGTGGGTTTCCTCCGGGTGCTCCGGTTACCTCCACATTCCAAAGACGTACAGGTTAGGAAGTTGTGGCATGCTATGTTGGTGCCAGAAGCATGACGACACTTGCGGGCTCCCCCCAGAAACACTCTACGCAAAGATGTATTTTACTATGTATTTCAATGTACATGTGACTAATAAAGCTAATCTTATCTTATATTCCTAGTGATTCCAGAGTTGACAATAAACAATGCAGGAGTAGGAAAAGAAACCACTGCAGGTGATTACACCTTCAAATAGATAGACAGAATTGATACCAAACAGTTTGAGCTATTTAGCTAAAGAAATAGGGCTTCACCCTGATTAGCCCTTTAGTTATTCTGATTTGCACAAGGAATTGGATCTGTCACATTTACAAATGCTACTTCCAAGAAGCACCTTCAAGCTGATCTTTAACTATGCATGAGATTTTAAAAACACAATGGAATAAACAGAAACAGTGGTTGCCCATAACTAAGCTCTGCCATTTAATGAGATTCTATACCTCAGATCCGTTTTCTCACCTGATCGCCATAATCCATTAATTCCCTTAATGTCTAAAAGCCCTGTCTTAAAAACATAAATACTGAACATCACATGCCTTCTGCTGTTAGAGAAGTCCAAAGATGTACAACCCACCAGAACCATCACAGGCCTAATCCCTTATCCCAAGACTATGCTGCTTAGTTCTAGATTCTCCAACATCAGTAAACATACCCCCAGCATCTACTATATGTTTCTTTCAAACCCAAATGAATATAAGCAAAACTTTATCTCTTCTGTTCGAACAATGCCCTCACAGTACGGTGTGGTGAATCTGTAACCAAGTGCAAAGTATGACCAAAAGAAGAACAGGATGACAGTTGTCCTGAATTTGCCGAAGATCACCAGCTTCATTTTCCCTTGTACTCAGTGATATTCAGAATTACCAAGGTCTTGCAATTCCTGGGACCCTTCATTTCACTCTGCCCATCTTTATAATGTACAAACGTTTCCTGCAATTAAGTAATCTTAATATGATATTATTTTAGGGAAATTATACAGTGATGGGAAATTGCTCAATGTAACCTGCAGAATGTGACATTAGTTGACCAGTTGTGTTTTCTCAAAAGATTCCTTTTGTTAGGAGTATCATGATTTCTAGCAGCAATTTTAGTTCTGAGTTCTGCATGAAATTTCCCTTGCTGAAGTATAGCCATGAGTAGTTAGGTGTTCACTGATCTGTTTCCCTCCTCTGCAGCATAGGCACCCATAAATACTCATAATGGGTCAAAAGAAAATGACTTACATCTTATGAAGATAGATTTCATATTTTTCATCACTGGGGCAGATACATTGGATTCATCTGCAGGCTTTATTTAGCGGCTTAGGTCAGCAATCTTCTGAAATTAAGGCCATTAGAAGAATGGTTCCCAACCTTCAGTGCACAACCAAGTGCTAGAGGGGATCCATTAGGTTCAATAATACCAAGGTAATTTAGTTAGAACGTTCTCAAGTAAAAATAAATAAAACGTTCCCCAGCTCTCCATCGCCCCCAGCTGGAGAGCTGCAGGTAGCTTCAAACTGCTTAAAAGCATTGGCCCGTGGACATCTCTGTGGAGGCGCATATTTTATTGCATAGTAACAAGTAAGGCCTTCATTTAAAATGTTGGGGACCATTGCAATAGAGTCAAAAGCATCTATTCTATCCACACTGTCACTTAACTTTATATCATCAGCAAACATAAATATTGCTGATGATATAAATCATCCAAATCATTGATAAATTGAACATGACCAGTTTATTCCTAGTCTGTTTTATATTCATTGACCAATCCTCAATCCATGCCAGTATATTCCCCATATGCTACACACTCCAACTTTGTGTGATAATTTCTTCAAAAAAAATGTAGATTTTTCAAACAAGAATTCCCTTTCTCTGCCCAGTCCTCATAATTTCCCATGTGTCCGTTCAAAACTTAATCAATAGTATATTCTAACATTTTCACCACTACTTTTGTCAGACCAACTAGTCCATAGTCCCCCATTTGCTCCCTCCTTCCTTTCTTAAACAGAGGGGTTACCTTTGCTACCTTAAATCTACAGGAACCATTCTAGCATCCATTGATTTTTCAAAAATAACAATCAATGCATCCAGAGTCACCATAGTCACTTCCCTCAAAACCTTAGGATGTAGAGTATCAAGAACTTTTAGTTTATCCTAATGCTAATTTCTCAACCTTCAGTGTAACCCTTCATTTTTTGAGGGGAGAGGAGTTTGGTGTCTACTTTCATGAAGACAGGCACAAAATATTTAATTTCTCTGTTTCATCCTTATTCCATGAAATGATTTCTCATGTAAGGAACATATTAACTATTCATAACTTTTTTTTTCCTTTTTGACATGTCCATAGAAGATCTTCCACTCTGTTTTCATGTTTTTATTCGTCTGCTCTATTCTTCTTAGCCTTTCCTTACCAATGCCTGGTTCTCCTTTGCCGTATTGCAAAATGGTTGCCATCATTAAGCTTACTGGATTTTTTGCAAAACCATAAGCCTTTCTCTTTGATCTCATTCTACCTTTAACTCTTCATAACACCCACAGTTGGACAACTATTCCTGTAGGATTTTTGCCTTTAAAAAAAGGATATATTACTTGTACAGTATGTATTAATTCTTTTAAAGATAGCAATTGCTGACTTACTGTCATACTTTTTAATCTTGTTTCTCAATTTACCAGGGACAACTCTTGCCTTGCGCCTTCGTAGTTAGCTCTATTCAGTTTTAAGACCCTGGTCTCTGCTGGAACTAAATCACTTTCAGACTTTATATAAAATTCTATCACAGTATGATCATTATTGCCTAGGGGCTCATTAACTACCAGATCATCAATTAAACCTCTTTCATTTCACAATACTAGATCTAAAATAGCCTCTTCCCTCGTTGGTTCTTCAACATACTGATCTAGAAAACCATCTCTTCCACACTCAATCAATTCAGCCTCCAGACCAATACTGCTAATTTGGTTTGCCCAGACTACATGCATACTAAAGTCCCCATGATTATTGCAATACCAATGTTACATGGGCCTTTAACTTCCCAGTTTATATTGGTTGCTGACTGGTTTTTATACAATTCCCACCAATGTTTTCCACCCCTTGCAGTTTCTTAGCTCCACTCAAACTAATTCTACTTAATTTTCTGAGTTAACATTCTTCTTCAGTAATATTGTCCTTTAATATCTGTTTCCTTTTCAATGAGGCAACCTACATCATGGGGCCAACCCTCATTTTGTAACCCCTCCACTTACTGCTCACATCCCCCAACCTTCAGATTGGCCCAACTCCAATACCAAACCAACAATCACCCCGCCCTTTGAAGTCCAAACCCTGCAACCCACCTACCCAAGGAACTACTCTTCAGCCAGCCACCACCAACACCTCCGCCCCACTCGCCCCCTACCTCAGTCCTCGAATACTGGCCAGTCACTTCCACATTCCCCAGGCCCCAACCACCATCCCACCAAACCTCACCATGATTTGGGATGAAACAGTTTGGTTTGCATGCAAAGGAAAGTGTGCAACATCGGTTCAGTAATGCCTGAAGGCCTAAGTGATTGGTACACCTTGCAATGTCTCTAAAGTGTGCCTTTTAGGAAATACATCAATTTCTAAGCCTTGCAATGAGAAAAGATAAGAAAAGATAAGAAATCTTTATTAGTCACATGTACATTGAAACACACAGTGAAATGCACCTTTTGCGTAGAATGCTCTGGGGGCAGCCCGCAAGTGTCGCCACGCTTATGGTGCCAACATAGCATGCCCACAACTTCCTAATCAGTACATCTTTGGAACGTGGGAGGAAACTGGAGTACCCAGAGGTAACCCATGCAGACACACAGGGAGAATGTACAAACTCCTTACAGACAGTGGCCAGAATTGAACCCGGGTCACTGGCGCTATAATAGCGTTACACTAACCACTAATCATCTCATCCTTTTGCACTTCAGGAATGCAGATTTATTCTGATCAATCTTCTCTTTAAGACATTACCTCTCTTTCCAGCAGTCATCTGGTGAGCCTTTGTTGCACCCTTTCTATGGCAATATTGTCCTTCCTTAGGTAAGGAGACCAAAACTGTGCATAGTACTCCAGGTGTGGTCCCACAAAATCCTTGTAAGACATCTGAACTCTTATGCTCTAATCCCTTTCTAATAAGTGTTAATACACCATTTGCATACTTATTGCTGGGTTTTTGATGTCACCTGTCCACTCTTTGCTCTGCCATTTTTTCCATCATATTCAGAATGCCATATGCTTACTGGCTTATTTAACCTGTCAATATCACTATACAAACACAGACCTGTTACAATCTGCATCTATTAATGTTAAGACTGTAAATAACTGCCCCATCACTGATCCTTGCAATATCCCAAGGTCACCTGCCAGCCTGAAAATGATCTATTTTCCCCTACTCTGTATTTTCTATCCTTTAAAGAATCCTCAATCTATACTAACACATTACTCCCAAACTTTGATTCCTAATTTAGTGCAACAACCTCTTTTGTGACACAGGTTGAAAATCCAAATACACTTCTTCCATTAGTTCTCCTTTAATTACCCTACATGCTTCTTCCACAAAACACAGTATTAGAATTGTCCAACATGGTTTCACTTCAAATCCTATTGCCTTTGTCCAGTGATAGTGTGCCATTTTACTATGCTTGTAATGATAGATTGTAGCATTTTCCAGTTCCTATGATGTAAACGCATTTGAACAGTCCTGGTAATTTTACTTGTATGATTATTCCTCATAGTTTACAAATTTCCTTCTGATACATTTTCTAAATTTTCAGAGTGAAGGAGTATATATATTTATCTTACTGGCAACTGACTTCAAATCACATGATTGAAACATATAAAATTGAATTCAGTAAATTGGTCACTTGTGGGTTTACACAAGAAAACAAAGAACTATAGAAGCTGGGGAGTTCCTAGAAAACCCAAATGATTCACCAACATTCTCCAGGGAAAGGAACCTGCTACTCTGACTGGTTTGACTACACACAACTCTAATCCACATTACATACTTGACCTTGAATGCCCTCTGAAGTGGCCAGATAGATGCCTTCTCAAGGCATCTGAGGAAAGGCAATCTGGAGGAACAGCAGCAATTTTCACATATGAGGGAAAAAAGTAAACCTTTACTTCTCATTTATTTCCGTTCTTACCTCTAAGCCCATTTACTTCAGTGACTATGAATTAATTAACTAGTTTTACCTTCAGTTTATTACTTAACACTTTACATGTTTTTTAACAATGTCCTTTTTTAGCAGACACTCTGTATCAAATAAAATTTGCAGTTTTAATCTTAGAGATTATCCCTTTTACACTTGGAAGTGTGTCTTTCCTCACAGAATAAAGTGCTGCAGTGGCAAATTCAGACTGCATTGATCTGGCTTCTTGTGGCCAGTGCATTGTAAAACCTGACATGATCTTTATAGATTTAAACTATATAATTCTGGCAAGTTATCCTAGTTCTCCATTAGATCTGTTTTTAACTTGCATTCCCACATTGCCTGAACACTCAAAATGATGCATGTACAGTTAGATGCCCCACTCATTTTCACTTTAATTTTGTTCCAAAGTTTTTGCTTGTGCATATTACTTTGGATTTATCTGCATTAAATTTAATTTGCCAATGTGAATGAGACAATAGGTCACTGATGAAACTTCCAAGCTGGTCACCCAGAATGAAGTAGGGGCCTGATTGAAATGTTAAATCAGAGTTCAGTGCTGCACTGAGGCTCTAGTGCAATTATGGTCTTTCAGTGACTCTGTGCACTGCATCCAGGAAAACAACTTTGAATGGTCAAACCAGAAATCCAGAAAGAAACTCTTACTTTTCACTCTAGAATGCTTCACTTCATTTAGCAGCCACGTGTACATTTTAAATAAGTGAGAGTATGACTTCAGAACAGCTTTATTAAATTCCAATTGGCAGCTAATTCAAATGGCATGAGTAAGGTTCATACATGTCAAATTTTGCTATCCCAATCTGTTTCCAAATCAGCCCTTTACAAAATGCAGCTGGTATAAAAAATATACAATTTTGATTTTGAAATGCATACCTATCCCAAGGGAGAGTCTCAAAACAAAAATCAGCTATTTAATGTTTGACTTCTTTTAATAAATTTATGAACTGCTTGCACTGTTTCAACTCTTTATTATTCCCAACTTGATCGACCTTCAACCTACGCCTCCTCCTATCCCATCCTAGACTTTTCAGTAAATGTCTTCGTGTTAATCCAATACGTTTCAGCAAGTTTTCCAAAGGGCCAGAGTTTGTCTTATGTTTGCTTCAGTTACAAAGGATCATTAATGCCGCCAGCAATCTAGCCCCCACAATGTGCAGCCAAACAACTAATTCCTAATTTGACCCTCTAATAAGTTACTAAAGCTTCCAACATGTAAAGTGCAGTAAAGTAAAATCATGGAATAACTGCTTTTGGAGCCAAATTAAGGCCAAAATGATAAATGTACATTTTATTTTAATGATCAAATTTCATCCAGAATATCCTAACAGGCCCAAGTGATGGGAACTGTTGAGGAAGAAATCAATATAATCTACATATGCAAATAATGCCTTATTAATGCACTTTGCTACTGCAGTAAATCTTCATTTAGCATAATAAACATAGCTCTAAACTTCATAAAAATGATTTGATAGATTAAGTTACAGAGATCTCTACTTTGCATATTTTATTAATATTCTATTCCTGTGAGCATAATAAATACAGTTTTCAAGAGAACATTCATTTATTCTCTGTTGTTAATGACGATTTATACAAGGGTGTTGTGGTGATGCCAGATGTTAATCAGCACACAGTGGCACAGAATTCTTTGTTATAGGTTTCATTCCTGACTCTGCTAAATTCCTTTGCACTGTGGGCAGTCAGCCTAGCTGCCAACCCACAAGGATGATAGGAAAACCTTGCCAGCATTTCATTTGCAAGGATCTCACAAACATGAAAGTGAGTGACATTAGTGGAGATTGCAAAGAGGGATTATGGAATAGAATATAATTGATAAACTTTGTCAAAATAGATTAAGTAAGTTGAAAGAGTTAAATGAAAAGCTGGCATTGTTTATACCTGTTACATACCTTCAATGTATTTGAGGAATTGTTAATGTTAAATTCTTTATGCTAGAAATCTCAAAACATAAAAATAAACATTAATAATAAATGAATGTGACATTTTTCCCGGTCTCTGCTAATTCTGCCCAGTGAACAATATATTGAAATTTATAATGAATGTCATCTCTTTTATGTACCCTCTGTAACTTGGAAATTGCACTCTGAATGTGCGAAGCTTCTGATGAGATAAGCTGGGGCAAGCAATTTTAAAAGGATAGCGAGAAAATCCAATTTAACAGTAAAATAGCATAAAAAGCTTTGGAAATTAAGTTCTGCTTTCAATACAAAGTTCCAAAGCAAGACATCCATCTTTTTTGTGGTTTCATTTGCATCAGAGTGTGAATAATGAAATAATGTAGATGGCACAGAGAAACAGGACAGAAAAAAAAGTCTGTCTAATTACGCCTTTTGTGGTGGATTTACCATGGAAAGCTGTTATAAATTACTAAAAGCCCATTTCAAGATTTTCATTGATAAAGCAGTATATCAAAATGGATGATCTGGAATAAAGGCAATGAAAATCTAAAATGCTTTTTTTCAAGCATAAAAAAAATTTGCAGAATGGTACCAATCTGGAAAATAAGTAGGAGGGGATTTCTGTCCTCACTGCCAGAACCCAGTGAGGCAGTAGCACAATTGATATGTTAATGCAGCACTTAACCTCCTGAATTGCTGCAAAACAAAAACTAACCCTTACATGTTATATTTAACCATGTTTATTAGATTCACACTTCTTCCTCTGTTTCCTCCTTCTTCTGTGCTTTTGACTGTTTTTATTCTCATCTCGATTGATCTTCAGTCTGCCTCTCATATCCCATCCTGGACCCTTCAATAGTCATTCGGATGTTGATCCAATGCATTTTAATACCCAATGCTGTTGTTAAGTATGAATGGATGAGGGAGACTTTCTCTTTATCCCAGAATAATTAATCTCCCCTCTCCCCAATGGCCTACTCCCCACAAGCCTCTCAGCAGGTGCACCTCCAACCCGCTTGAGATTAGATTGTAGACAGAACAAAGTCCATTGTACACAAGAGACTGCAGATGCTGGAGTCTGGAACAAAAAACAAACTGCTGGAGGAACTCAGCAGGTCAGGCTGATGACTCTCTAGTTCCCTCCACAGATGCTGCCTGACCCACAGTTCATCCAGCAGTTTGTTTTTTTTGCTGAAGTTCTTTGTACACTGACCCAAGATATGCCTCAAGTTGAAACTCAGAAGGAACAACATTACAATTCTACTTTGTGGAACAGAATGAGATTTCAGCAGATCAAATAACTCTTTCTCACAGTCCATATGCAATCATCACGAAATCCACCCACCTACTTAATCCCAGAGAGAAACTTCTCACAGGAAGTGCACAAATTCCTCAATCCCAAAAAGCTACACAAATTTCCAGAGTAGCCATTTATTCCTGCAGCTCCTTGATGGGATGATGAACAGTTGGCTTTCAATTGTTGCAGTTTTGACATTGCTGAACTATGAGGCCACACCACTGATACCAAGACGGCATGAACACAGAATAATGCCTTGAATTGTAATAATTGAATGGATGCCTTAATTGATGTCGGTTGCTACAAACTACAGTAGCTGGATTGCTGAGTTCACCTGCAGTTCAAACAGTGTCATCTGGGGAAGTAAGTTATGCCGTAGATCCACGTCCTGTGGAAGCAATAATCACCGTCACCGGTGCCTGGTTTCCAAATGCACCTGGCTTCAAACTGATAGTCACTTATGGAGCATGGTGCATTTTTTTTTCCCCCAGATTATTTGCAGAAGCTTCAAAGCATTTAGATTTTAGCAAATGCTAAACAAAAAGAATCTCAGCAGATACAATGTCATTGATGCATCATGATAATAAGCAAGACAACCTTTTCTTTGATCTTAACACAATACTTGCAGTCCAGTTTATGTCCTGGCACTGGTAGGCCTTAAAAGCAGGCAGAGTACAAGTGCCCATGCACCTGGATTAAGACAGCATTACCTTGTTGGTCACAAAGGAATTCCAAATTACACAACTAAGAACACTGGGAGACATCAGCTGATGATTGAAAGCCTGCATGAATTAAAATACAGCATAAATATCAAAAAGCATAAAGGAGATATTTTATCATTCACAATATTTCTCAGTGACCAAGTTACAAACTGTAAATTAAGAATTTTTCACAATTTTTGCCACTTCCAGCAAAATCAGTGTTTGAAAAATTCTTATGAGAATTAGTAAATCTTAATTGGGTAACAGGTTTCGCTGTTGGTAAATTTTCACAACCAAATTAACAGGTGAATGGACCATCAATTTACAGTTAGGAAGGAGTTTAAGAAATCAAAGTATTATCGAAAGATAGAAATGTCAACTATCCATTTCCCTCCACAGATGCTGCCCGACCTGCTGAGTTCCTCCAGCATTTTGCTTTTTGCTCCAGATTCCAGCATCTGCATTCTCTTGTGTCCCCTCGAAATCTTGAGTGCTTCAATCAAGTCACCCCTCATTCTTCTAAACCCCAGTGGATATAAGCCTAGCCTGTCCAACCTATCCTCATAAGACAACACCCCCATTCCAGTTATTGGTCTGGCAAGCCTTCTCTGATCTGCTTCAATGCATTAACCTCCTTCCTTAAACAAAAAGATCAATACACAGTTATCAAGGTGTTCTCATCAATACCCTATATAACCAAAACAAAGCCATTTATCTTTTTATTCTATTTCACTCACAATACAAGATAACATTCTATTGATTTTCCTAATTACTTCTTGTACCTGACACTAGCTCTTGGCGAATCATGCACTAGGAAACCTAAACCCCTTTACATCACAGAACTCTGCAATCTCTCATGATTTAGATGATATGCTTCTTTTTGTTTTTCTCACTAAAATGGATAATTTCACATTGGTCCATTTTGTCAGACACTGGTCCATGTGCTTAACCTACCTACATCCCTTTGTAGTCACCATGTGTCCTCTTCATAGTTTACCTCACCTATCTACCTTTATATCATCAGCAAATTTAGCAACCAAACCTTCAATCACTTCATCCAAATTGTTTATGTAAACGGTAAACAGTTGAGGTCCCGGCATCACACCACTCGTTACATCTTGCCAACTAAGAAAAAGATCCATTTATGCTACTCCGTGTTTCCTGTTTGCCAGCCTTTCTTCTATCCGGCCATTTTACCACCTCTCACACCATGAGCTTTTATTTTGCACATTTGCCTTTGACGCAGCATCTCATCAAATACCTTCTGGAAATATAAATACAATATGTCCTCCGGTTTCCCCCCTTATCAACAGCACATGTTACTTCTTCAAAGAATTCCTATAAATTGATCAAACATGATTTCCTTTTCACAAAACTATGTTGACTTTGCTTGATCAACTTGAATGCCTTGTTACAACATCCTTAATAATAGCATCTAACATTTTCCCCATGACAGGTGTCAAGCTAACTAGCCTATGGTTTCTTGTTTTTGCTCTTCTTTCCTTTACGAATAAAAGAGTTACATTTTAAAGGAGCCTTTTCAGAATCTTTGGAATTTTGGGGAAATTGAGAAACACCATGCGTCAACTATCCATTTCTTTTAAGATCCTGGGATAAAGTCAGGGTCCAGGGATTTGTCAGCCCATACCTCCAACAATTTACTCAGTGCTACATCCCTAGTGATTGCAATTTACCCAAACTCCTCCCTCCTTCTTATGTCCTATTTTACATCTATTTCTACTTGTATCCTCTATAGTGAAGAGCAGTGTATAATTACCTGTTTGATTCATCCACCATTTCCTTATTTTCCATTATGGATTCCCCAGATGTATTTTCTATAATACCAGCTTTCACTTATACTCTTTTCTGCTTAAAATATCTATAGAAACTCTTGTTATGTTTTTATATCTCTAGCTAGCTTTGTCTCATTCTTTATTTTCCCTTCCTTATTAATCTTTTAGTTAATCATTGTTTTTTTTAAATGTTCTGTCCAATCTTCTGTTATTTGTGCAGTTATGTTTTTTTTCAAGTTTGATAATATCATTGACTTTTTTAGTTATGATTCCTCTCCCCAGAGCCTTTGTCATTTTTCAGAATGTACTTATTCTATGTATTCTGAAGCAGCCCCTTAGACATCTGGCAAGGCACCTTGACCAACCAATTCCTTAACCTAATTTGCCAGTTATTTTAGCTAGCTCTTCTTTCTTGCCTTTACAATTGCCCTTATGTAAATTAAAATATTAGTCTTGGACCATTCCTCTTCTCCTCAAACTAAATGTAAAATTGAATCATATTATTATCACTTCTAGTTTTTGAGGTCATTAATTAATCAAATCTCATCACACAATATCAATATATCCAGCTTTGCGACTTGTTCCCAAACATATGATTCTAAGGAACTATCCCGAAAGCACTCAAATGGGTTTGCCCTTTTCCTTTTCCCAATCAATAAGCAGATTAAAAACCCCCAGGACTATTGCTGCACCTTTCTGACAAGTTCCCATTATTTCTTCCTGAGTATGCTGTCCTAACATTTGGTCACTGTTAGGGGGCTTATACACCACTCCCACAAACAACTTCTTGCCTATGTTATTTCTCTCATCATCACTCAAACCACTTCTACATCCTGGTTTCCTGAAACGGATACAGAAACACTGGATGGACTCAGCCAGTCAAGCAGCATCTGTGGACAGTGACACCAGTCAATGTTTTGGTCAGCCATTCCTCCTCAAAAGAGTTACTGTTCTTCCAGCATTTCTGTTTTTGTTTCAGGTTCTATAATCTGCAGTTTTATTTGTTTTCCTGGTTTCCTGAGCCTAGGCGATCCCTCTCTATTGCTCCAAGACCATCATTAGTTAATAGAGCCACTCCTCCACCTTTTCCCAACTTCTGTTATTCCCTAAATGTCGTGTACTCTTCAATATTTATGTTCTGATCTGTGTCATCCAGCAGCCATGTCTCTGTAATAATAGTCTATTCAAAGCACATAATGCTTTTCAACTTTGCCAATCACATATTTTTTCATCTAATACGTACAACAAGAATTAATAGCTATTATTTTGTATGTAGAAGCCCGTACATTTCAATTTACTGCAAAGTATATCCTTAACACCTTTTTAATTAAAGGACATGTTGCATCAGTTTTTAATCTTTGCTGGAAATGAAGAGAGGAAAAATG
This sequence comes from Pristis pectinata, assembly GCF_009764475.1. Taxonomy (NCBI): domain Eukaryota; kingdom Metazoa; phylum Chordata; class Chondrichthyes; order Rhinopristiformes; family Pristidae; genus Pristis; species Pristis pectinata. Next base: position 76,539,480 of record NC_067411.1, read on the forward strand.
GGTAATGCTCATTAAAGATCTGAGAATGTAACAAAGTGGAAATATTTCTCCTGGAAAGATCCTACTGGGTTACAGAAGATGCTTTTCTGTTTCAGGTCTTCCTTGAGTCTTAACTGTTACAAAAATGCAATAATAACCATGATTTACATTGGAGGTTGAAATTCAATAGCATCTAGCAATAGTTCAATAGGTGAGGTTGGACAGGCTAGGACTTTTTTCCTTGGAGCGCAGGAGTAAAATAGTCTCATTTAAAATAATTGTAGCATTTGTTGTAATTTAACCTTTAAGCTATATTGATCTTATAGAGGTGTACAAAATCATGAGGGACTTAGATAGGGTGCATGCACTCAATCTTTTTCCCTGGGTTGGGGAATCTAGAACTAGAGGGCATAGCTTCAAGGTCAGAGTGGAGAGATTTAATATGAATGAGGGGCAACTTTTTTTTATATACACAAAGAGTGGTAAATATGTGGAATGAGCAGCCAGAGGAAATGGTTGATGCAGATATAATATCAACTTTTAAAAGACAGTTGGACAGGTATGTGGATATGAAATGTTTAGAAGGTTATAGTCTAAACACGGGCAAATGTGACTCACTTTGATGGGCATCTTGGTCGGAATGCACCATTTGGGCTGAAGAACCTGTTTCAATGCTGAATGACTCTAACTCCATCTATAAGGATTGTGGTAGTCAGTTAACCTTTGATCCACCTGGTAAGTTATCCATATATTTGGTATTTGGCACCTCGTCTAACCCTCACAAGGATAACAATAATCCTTCCATCAACATCCTTAGAGGAAACATTGCCTTTGTACCTTGCTGCAAAGTTCTTGAAAAGATTTGGATAGAATATCAGACAGCAAAAGGAAACTGATCAAGGTGAATGCAGAGGAAGATGGCTGATAATGTTGAATCAGAAGTTCAGCTTCAAAACGTCTACACCTCTCAGAGTTCTGCAGATCCTCTCTGAAGTTTGGACAAAAGCATTAGTGAATAATGCCATCAATGTTCTTGCTCCCTTGTTCCTAATTAAGCCTCTCTCTACCAATACATCCATTTGCTTCTCCTACCATTGAAGTGTTGTGCAGTAATCTCAAATTCCCGACATCTCTCACCTTTACAGTGTAACTTCACAAAAAAGTCAAGCCCAGGTTATTGGGAATCTGAAAAGCTTTTGAGGCTAAAAGCACAGAGCAGATCTATCAGTATTGCCAAAGTAAAACAACCAGCATTTTGGGCATACAGCCACTTTAGAATTCACTTGTTGAGTCTTTCCAGCATTCTCTGACTTGGTTTCAGATTGTCTCTCATTGTTTTGTACCAAAGCTTCTGCTGTTGAGCCAAGAGAATCAATACCAACAGAAAATCAATATCAAAATGTTATTACAAAATAAACAAGCTGCACATAATCTAACAGTCGTATTGAACTCCAAAATATATCCCTATCAAAGATTTTCACAAGGTTAGAATGCCTAGTCTTATTTTGTTCAGAAGAGCCCCTAAGGTATTAAAACACTACTATGCTAACTGTATATCTTACAGTATAGGAGCATTTGAACTGCCAGACAAAGACCATAGTGCATCCAATCCATCCTATTTCTTCTTGGTAGTCACTTGTTACAACAATAATGAAGCTGTTGACTTATGATAGTAGTCAGTCCACATCAATTATTTTATCATAAACCTAGAAACAATGATATGGGAGCCACTGATCTAAAGTTACCTATTCTGCCCAAGCATGCTGTTTACAGCTGCAATTTCTAAATAATTCCATGGTACACTTAGCACATCATGTTTGAAATTGTCCATATCCTGTACTCAAATATGTTATTTTCTCAAAAAAATTTAATTTGCAGTTTGATTGAATCAATACCCCTGAGTGCTCCTTGGGTCATCTGTATCATAGGTTGACAACACAATCACTGAAATAATGTTTTCACTGATTTATTGTAGACTTACCCACCCGGATATTCCACATACCACCCCTACTGCATCATTTTGAATGTAGGCAGTGTCCTCTAGATCTGCGGATCTGCTGTTTGTATTTATTCCCTCACGGGATGGGCTATCACTGGCATGACAACATTTAACACCTATCCCCAATTTCCTATGACATGGAATACAAGATCCTGCTTGACTTGATCTGCACCCCGTGGTCACCACTTATGCTTCTCCCCACCGCACCACACCACCCCCATTGGGTGATGCATTTTGGGAAGTCAAGAAGGGGTAAATCATATATAGTGAATGGTAGGGTGCTAAGGAATGTTGATGAACAGAGGGACCTTGGGGTTCAAGTCCATGGTTCCCTGAAAATGGTAAAAAAGGTCGATAGGATGGTAAAGAAGGCATGTGACATGTTTGCTTTCATAGGCTGGGGCGTAGAATGTAAGCGTTGGGATGTTATGTTACAACTTTACTACAAAACACCGGTTAGGCTGACTTGGAGTATTGGGTGCAGTTTTGGTTACCACACTATAGGAAGAAGGTGATTGCACTGGGGAGAGTTCAAAGGAAATTCACCAGGATGATGCCTGGATTGGAGGAGTCAGAATCAGAATCATAATCAGGTTTATTATCACTGACATATGTCATGAAATTTGTTGTTTTGCAGCAGCAGTACAGTGCAAGACATAAAAATTACTATAAGCTAAAAAAAATAAATACATAGTGCAAAAGAGGAATAATGAGGTAGTGTTCATGGGTTCATGGACCGTTCAGAAATCTGATGGCAGAGGGGAAGAAGCTGTTCCTGAAATGTTGAGTGTGGGTATTCAGGCTCCTGTACCTCCTCCCCAAGAGTAGTAAGGTGAAGAGGGCACATTCCCGGATGGTGAGGTCCTTAATGATGGATGCTGCCTTCTTGAGGCACCGCCTCTTGAAGATGTCCTCGATGGTGGGGAGGATTGTGCTCGTGATGGAGCTGGCTGAGCCTACAACCCTCTGCAGCACCTTTCGATCCTGCACTTGGAGCCTCCACACCAGGTGGTGATGCAACCAGTCATCGTACATCTGCAGAAATTTGCAAGAGTCTTTGGTAACATTCCAAATCTTCTCAAACTCCTAATGAAGTAGAGCCGCTGGCGTGCCTCCTTCATGATTACATCGACATGTTGAGCTCAAGACAGATCCTCTGAGATGTTGACGTCCAGGAACTTGAAGCTGCTCACCCTTTCCACCGCTGACTCCTCAATGAAGACTGGTGTGTGTTCTCCCGACTTCCCCTTCCTGAAGTCCACAATCAATTCCTTGGTCTTGCTGATGTTGAGTGTGAGGTTGTTGTTGCGACATCACTCAACCATCCAATTTATCTCACTCACGATCTATCTATTGCTGATGGTATCACTGGCGAATTTATGCATGGCGTTTGAGCTGTGCCTAGTCACACAGTCGAGAGAGTAGAGCAGTGGGCTAAGCATGCATCCTTGAGGTGCGCCTGTGTTGATTGTCAACAAGGAGGAGATGTTACTACTGATCTGCACTGACTGTGTGTTATGTTTAGTTATGGGGAGTGATTGGATAGGCTGGGCATGTTTTCCTTGGAGTGAAGGAGGCTGAAGGGCCAGCTGAGAGAATTATATAAGATTATGAGAGGCATAGAGAGGATAAATAGTCAAAAGCATTTCCCCCTGGTAGGGGTATCAAAACCATCGGCTCCGGTGAGACAAAGTAGTTTTAAAGGAGATCTGAGAGGTAAGTATTGCCAGTGGAGGTGTGGAATCAGATACATTTACTACATTTAAGAGATATTTAGACTGAGACTTAAATAGGCATGGTATCGAAGAATATGGTCCTAATGCAGGCAAAAAGGATTAGTGTTGATGGGTAAAAGGGTCGGCATGGACATGGTTGACTAAAGGGCCCGTTTCTGTGCTCTTTGACTCCATGCCTCTCCAACTCTTCATTTCCCCACTCGTACCATGCTGCTGCACTAAATATTTGTGATCAATCATTCCACAAGGTCCTACAAACCATCACTGCCTCGGTCATTCCACATGGCAAGGCGAGCCACAGGCAGTGGAAAATACGGCCCCATCCACAGAGCATTTACAAATTGTATGGAAACATCACTGAAGCCCTTCGTGGAGAATGAAAAAAAAATCAGATGTGCATGTGTCTGACCTCCTGCACCTTGTTGATTTCTGTACTCCTCTGCATAGGTACAGAAGCCCAGAAGACCTGTTGCACTAGTCAACAGCAAGCTCTGGCTCTTTGTCTTGAATTGCTGTGGGCCTAAGGGAAAGAATTGGAGGATCTTTTGGACTGTGTGTACCTTTAATATGTCCAAACCAGATGCTTTGTCAATGCCAAATGGTCTGTCTGGATTTATTCATATGATAAGATAAGAGACAAGATATCTTTATTAGCCACATGTACACCGAAACACACAGTGAAATGCACCTTTTGCGTAGTGTTCTGGGGGCAGCCCGTAAGTGTCGCCACGCTTCCGGTGCCAACATAGCATGTCCACAACTTCCTAACCCTTACGTCTTTGGAATGTGGGAGTAAACCGGAGCACCCAGAGGAAATCCACACAGACACAGGGAGAACGTACAAACTCCTTACAGACAGCAGCCGGAATTGAACCAGGGTCGCTGGCGCTGTAATAACATTACACTAACCACTACGCAGTTTTGAGCTGCCAAAGAGTTTGCTGGACCAAGAGTCAAACCATATTCCTGTCGGCTTGGAGTTACATCAAGGATAGATAGGGTAAGGACAGCAAACTTCCTTCCCTATTTGATTTTGATGGGGTTTAATGACAATCCAGTACTTAGATGATGAGCATTGCTGGTACTAACTTCATTTAACTTCCAGATTATTTCTATAATCACTACTTTAGTTCAATAATCACTATTCAACTGTTCCTAACAATAATCAACAATATTCAAAAATAATCCCTCCACTGTTATGAACAAAGCAAAATAGCTTGCTGAGATCTGCATTACCTCGTCACTTTAAATTCCAAACTCAGCAATCATATTATCTCTCAGCCTGTTTTCCGGCAAGAGCATGCCCAATTTACATAATCATTCCCCAAAATCTACTCTCAATGTCCTTCACCTTTTTGATAGCTCTCCTCTGTATCCCTTCAATAGCTGCAATATCTTTTTTATATTGTGCATTCAGAACTGTATAAAATCTTCACCACTAACAAGAAACAGGCACAAAACAAATTGGCAACCCATTTCACATTCTGTGGGTTTTCTTTCTTATTCATTTCAATGGTAAAGAAAATCAGGCAGAGTGCAAAGGAACAGCTTATTCACAACCAAGCGTTTTGCAATTCAGTCAACAATCAATTTCTTTATGAATTCTAAGAATTTGCTTACAACTGATTTTATCTGGGCCGGGTATCACTTTCAAGCTATACATAATTGATTTCTAACATAAAATGCCATGATGACCTTTGGACAGCACTGTGGTACAGCTAGTAGAGCTGATGCCTCACAGTGCCAGAGACTTGAGTTCAGTGTTGACTGTGTTGAGTTTGCATGTTCTTCCTGTAACCATATGGCTTCCTCTAGGTGCTCCAGTTTCCTCTCACATTCCAAAGGCATGAGGGTCCTTAGGATAATGAGTCGGGAACTTAGCTTGTCAGCACCTTCTCAAGGGCAGTCAGGAATGGGCACCTATGACCTACAAATGAATAAAATTAAAATTCTGAAGAATTCTCCATGCAGACATGATACTTGAATTGCTTGAATATAGTAAGCCCTTTGCAAAGTAGAAGAGGCCAGGTACAAAGTGCTGGATATAAAATATATGTTCATTCCACTAACCAAGATAGTGTTCAAATTTCCTTTATGAGAAGCATAATGAAACAAGCTGTAATTCATGCAACTGTTACTCAGTTTATTCTACTCATTAAAATGTTAATCAGCAAAACTTTCAGAGGATTGAAAAGCAGCACTGAGTGTCACTTGCAGGATTACTGTGTCTGATTAATCTCATATGGAGCTGCACATGTCAGCCTATCAAATGGCAATGAAGGTAAAATTGAGGGACAGACCAGAAATGTTGCATCCAGAAGAATAACTATTGTAGACCTGCAAATTACAGCATTCGATTTATGCTGTTCCTTCTCAAATAAATATTTTACATTGGCTATTTTCAAATTCCATAAGGGAGTTTGCATATTTAAGATAAATTTACAAGTGTTGGTCAGAACATGTGTCCCCTCTCTGCCTTCCTTTTGTGGCTGCGTGCATCATTAGGCCCTTACCGAGTTGTGGTGCACAACCCATGAAGCTGAATATGGGGTGGCAAAGTTCATATTGTGGTGTCCACTGGTGCAATGTCAGCAGGGTTCCAACTTCCTAACTTACATGGTTTGTGTGCCCAGCCGTCATTCTTTAGGCTGCTCAATGGCTGCACATACCAGCAGAAGGCCCAATGATGCCAGTGCCTGTGTTATCCAAAACCAACCTGTGTTACTTAAAGAAGGAAATGTATTGTGGTTTGAGGTGGTACTGAGCTCATTTTGAATCTGATGCTCTGGGAGAATCAACAATTATCTTCCTGGCCTTCTAACATTTTGCTTTCAGCTCCCCATGTCCCCTTTTATCTCCCCAAATACCTTGAACATTTCTTGTGACTCTCAAAATTTTGAGCCCCAGCTTTATGGCTTCCTTTTGAATTTCAGTTTAATTTTAATATCAAGATTGTGGAACACCCTACCTCTCTCGCTTTTTGTTCCTACAATCAATAGGCTTTCAAAGCTTAAAATTTGGGGTCACCAAAGCAGCAGTACTCCAGTTACAATATTCTATTCAAGGCTTATGACCTAGGTTCCTTAGTTTTTTTTAAAAAAATCCTTTCAGCACTTTTGTGTTTAAATTCATGATTACTTAACTATTATGCTAAGAAATCTACAGGGTTGCAAAATATTGCAATACCTTAACATAACTACTCAGCAATTCCCAAGAATTATAATGTGTTTATATTAACATATAGAACACAAAGCAGCTGGTAATGAGCAGCATAATTGTTGCAATCCATGTATCATAAATTTCTAATACTTCTTTCTTATTTATATAGTTCTAAAGTAAACAGAATTAGTGCACATCGATTGTATTAATGTAGACTGCAGGATATAAAATGTGAATCTGCATCATTTTGTCTGTTGATTAAGGAAATATATTTGTTACCAATTTAAAAGTCTGTGGCATTCCTTCAATAGGCTTTATGTGCAAAGATAAAAAGGACATTCCTTTTTTAGTGTTGTCATAAAAATTCAAGACATTTTAATAACCTCAAAATAAAGGGGAATAATAATACTTAAATACATTACTATCTATGTTAATGGTTATATGCATTTTTAATATTTCAATGATTTTCTGCTTCTCTTACCCTTATAACCAGCATATCTCTAGATAGAACTTAGTTTTCCAACGAAAGAAACTCACATATTTAGAAATATGATGAAGGGATACCTGACATGCAAATATACAAAATAATATAGTTCCGGTGACTGGCTGGAATTTCCCACGCAATGAAACTAACTGACTGGATAGTGACTGTGGGAAGTAATACTTTCCCCAGTTATATTTCATGGAAACCTTGCAGAAAATTAGTATAGGCAGGGGAGCATTTTCATTGGCAGTAATCTGTGCACCTTTTGGTTGGGGTCTCCAACCTGCGCCATTGGTTCACCCCTCCACTAAAACCTAAAATTGAGGCTCCCTACACCAAATGTTACAAGAAGAAACTGTTTGTCAATACCTGCAGGTCCAAACCTGTAGTGAAGCAGCCTAGTCTTCTCAGCTGGATTTTGGAGAACTTTAATTATTTTAATGAGGGCAGTGTTGCAGGCAATACTGGCAAAGTTAACATCTATTGCCCATTCCTTATGCTCTGTGAATGTGTCGGAAAGCTGCCTTCTCAAACTGTATTGTTGTGTCTATTGTTGTATTTACGAAGTGCCTTGGAGGGCCGTTTCAGAAGGCACTAGATATAAACTATATTAATATAGGTCTGGAATTACATAGTTTTCATAATAACAGCCAATTTCCTTCCCTAAAAAGAATTAGTAAACTAGATTTTGGCATGGTTAGAAATAAGATTAAGTGAGTTTCATTGCAACCATTACCCATATTAACATTCTATTACAGATTTGTTTTAATTTTCTCTTCATCTACTGTAGTGGGATTTGAACTCATGCATCCAAATTATTAGACTAATAACTGCACCACTATATTGTCAATCTCAGCAGTTACTGTGGTATACCCCATAATTGAACTTCAGGCTCCAGGAATTCTTGATTCTTAGTTCTGGATAAATGGATTGGGTCAATAGTCTGTGGAAAGTGTGAATACGCAGGAAAAGTGGTATCTTCTAGTTCCCTGCAAACACTGCTGTATGTGTTGTAGAACATTCTATGTGACAGAAATAGTGACAATGGAAAAAAGCAACTAAACATTCTGAAATTCTCTGCAAAATCTCATTAGTGAAGAGAATTTGCTGAAAACATGCCATTGTTCCACTTTTAGCTATTATTCTGTTTGTTTATATTGAAGCTTTACAAACAGCCCATTTTTCTTAATTTTAGACCATGGTGCTCCTGCCATGCAGATTAATTTCTGAATGGTCTTGTCCTGTGCTGAGAATCATGTGTGGCTGTGACACAAGTGGCAATGTAAAATCCAAAAATCAATTAGCTACCAATGCTTTGCATTCAGATATGAAACATGCTAAGGAAAGTGCTGAGAGCCGATTGGGAAAGTAAAAATAATGGCAAAACATCAGAAGATTGTATCAGATGGATAAAAATTAAGTTTAACTTTTGACAGCTATGTGGGTAAATTTCTTCTCTGGTGTAATTTGACTTGCACAGATACAAAGGTTTATCTCTGGTCAGTACTAAGAAAGCTAGTCATACCTGGGATGGCAATACAGTTGAATTCACTGTCATTGGAATGGAATCTAGTTGAAGTCACTTATCCTGATCACTTGTTATTCAATCCAAAGACACATAGGTGTCACAGAAAAACTTCCTTGTTCAGTATGTTTCCAACCCAACAAGGAGGGAAGCATTATTGGACCTGGTACTGAAAGGAGCCTTCACACATCTTTTTAGCACCAATGGAAAAATCCAGTTCTACAAAAAGCTTGCATTTTAAAATGAACACAGCTTGGACTTCAGAATGCAATCCAGAAACAGACTGAAGGACCACGTTTTTTGGGGATAGGCATTCCAAGGCCATAGCCAATCACCACTACCACCAACCCTGGGGATACATGAATGCAAGGTGCTTTTTCCATTAATTGCCACTTGTTGTGCCCAGTTTATGCCTCAAAGATAGGAGCAACACAATCTAATTACTAGAAGTCACCACTTAGAGTTTATAATTCCATTGAGCTCTATGTTTGGAGAGCTTGCTAGCCTTGGTATTTGCGGGACACTTTACAGATCTATAGCTGTTAGGAAGGAACTTTATGACAAGGTGACCCCTTCGTTTCCTGGTCAAACTGGAGCCCCAGCATGACCATATTCCAATTTATTAAAGGAAACTTTCATCTCAGGATTTAAAGTAAGATACTCCAAGACCTCCAGCAATATTCTTAAATAACAAGCTCAACTCAACAAACTTCAAGTAATTGACAATCTATTTACATACCTCAGATGTGCTAATTGGACACACATACAATTCTACAGCAGAACAATCAGCTTCACATTGCACAAAGATTGACAACACTCCTGCACTTTATAAAACTGATTGGATTACAAGAATTATGTCACAGCTCAATGTGTAATGCATAAAAAAACATCATCGTGACTGAAATTCCAGGTCAATTTTTATTTTGGTCCCTTTCTTTTGGCAAGCACAATCAACACTACCACAAGCTCATAACAATGTTATTTATGGTCACAAAAGTACATTTTCAGCCAGCTGAAATAAACAAAATATAAAAGAAAATAACTTTTCTTATAAATCCTTCAATCAGTGCCATGCTCCCACCTGGTGCTACATGTAGCAGCGCCATCTCCAGAGGCCCAGTATTATTACAGCCGGCCCTTGAATTAACTCATCCTGACTGCATGATGGCTTTTCTCCACTATGCAGACTGATGGAAGGAACAAGGGCACATGCTGCTGTCTGCATGGGCTGTCATTCAATGTACCGAGCAAACAGACAAAAACCTTGTCATGGTGAGTTCAACCCCTCTGGAGACCAAAGTAACTAACTCAGCTTACAGTTCTGGTACACAGCTTGTTCCATTCAAGGACAGTGTTGCCAGAAGCACAAAGTGACAGCAATTCTTTATGAAGACAGGAAACCCTCTTCCAATTCCTGTCAAAATCTCACTGCCTGATGCATGTTCACCACAGTCATTCTCCCACTGGTTTAGATCATGTTAATGAAACATCTATGAAGTTCATTGTGTTTTTAATTATTTCCAATACTGTAAACTGTAAACAGGCCTGTCCATCTATAGGACTTAAGGAAATGAGAACCACAGAAGCCACCAAAAAAATCTGCATTTGTACAGTTGTTAAATAAAAGCTCTGTGTGTGTTATGGATCCCTTTGTCAGTTTAGATAAAAAGTTCTTTTTGAAAACCAGGTGTCAGAATTGAGTTGTTTTTCAATCAAAATGTAACTCTTGCTGAGGTACAGCGAGGTACATGTTAGCGGGTTCAGAAGAATCTAACCAAATTCGAAATCTAAAGTAGCTCCAATCCAGAAAATACTTAAATACAATTTCTCACTTCCAAATCAAAAGAATTACCCTGCAGTATGATCAGCAATTATACAAACCTGCACCGAGTTTCTTCAAACAAATCATTAGTAAATAATCTGTTTCATTATTTAATGACGTTAAATATTAATGTCCTAGACTTGGGGATGCCAGCCACAATTTCTATTTGAATATGACATACAACTTGGTAGTATTGTAAATTGCAATGAAGATAGTGAAAGTTCACAATAAATATAAAACAGTTTAAGGTGGAGAGACGTGATGTGCTGAACTTTGGTGGGAACAATGAGAAGAGGTTTTATAAACCTGGACGGGATCCAGAAAAGATTTATGAGAATGCTTCCTGGAATGATGGACCACATTAACAAGCATTGAGTAAACAATCTATGACTGGTTCCTGTAATAGAGAGAAGACTGAGGGAAGATTTGATAGAAGAGGGATGTGGACAGAGTGGATGGTTCAAGGCTTCCTTTAGTGGAGGAGTCAAGGACTAGAGGTCACAGGTATGAAATAAAGGGGTAGAGAATTAAAAGTGACATAAGGGAAAACTATTTATTATGCAAAATGGGGACACAAGAATCGACATTGATTTCTCTAACTTCCAGTAACCCCTTGTCTCGTTTTTTTCCCTTCCACCATCCCTCTGTTTTCCCTCATTGCCGTGGCCCCCTCACCCCCTCTCTTTCTTCTCCCCTGCTCTTATGACCTGCCCATCACCTCCCTCTGGTTCCCAATCTCCTTCCCTTTATTCTATGGTCTACTGTCCTATCCTATCAGATTCTTTCTTCTCTAGCCCTTTGCCTCTTCCACTATCACCTCTTAGCATTCCCTTTCATCCCCCCTCCCTCACCCACCTACCTTCCCCCTCCAATCTGGACTCACCTACCACCTGCCAGCTTGTGCTCCTCCCCCTCCCCCCACGTTTTTATTGTGGCTCCTGCCCTCTTCCTTTCCAGTCCTGATGAAGGGTCTCAACCTGAAACATCGACTATTTATTTCCTTCCATAGATACTGCCTGACCTGCTGAGTTCCTCCAGCATTTTGTGTGTATTGCCATTTTTTACGCAACATGTGGTTGGAATTTGGAATGCACTGCCTGCGGGTTTTATTGTGGTTTTCAAGAGGGAATTGGATGAATACATGAAGAAAAATTTACAAGCTCACAAAGAAAGAGCCAGCAGAAGCCCTTTGTGTTATTCTGGTAAAGAACTGGTGCAAACAGAATCTTCTGAATGGCCTCTTTCTGAGCTGCAACTGTTCTATGAGAGAAGAAAGCAAGTGAAAGAGAGAGAATTCCAGAGCTCAGGTCTTGGCGGATGAAGACTTGGCCATCAAGCATGGAGGGATTAAAATCAGGTCCCAATGAGAGGAATACTACTCAAGTTTCTCTAACTAGAAATTAGGAAGACCAAAGGCATTGTCTTTGGTCCCACCTCAAGCCCCCATCCCCTAACCAATGACTCCATTCTGGTTATTTTCTGAACCCAAAACAGCCTGCACTGCATCATCAGCATCATCATCATATTTGTTCCCAACTTAAACTTCTATTCATGTATACTCACCATCATTAAGACCACCTCTCCCCTCAGCTCATCTGCTGTTGAGACCCTCATTCATGACTTTGTTACTTCTGGGCCAAACTACTCCAAATGCACTCCTGGTGTCCTCCCATCTTACACTGTTGATGAACACAAGGTCACCCAAAATTCTACTGCCAAATTCCTAACTGACATCTACCTCATTCATCTATCCCCACATAGTCACTGACCTACTCTGGCTCCCAAATGAGTAATGTTTTAATGTTAAAATCTCATCCTTATTTTCCACTTCCTCCATTGCCTACTCTCTCTATTTCTGTAACCCTCTGACACCTCTGCACTCCTCCAGTTCAGGGATTTCGCTAGTCCCAAACTTAAATCATTCCACCATTGCAAACTAGGCCCCTGGGCTCTGGAAATTCCACTATAAATCTCCAATTCCTTGCTCTTTCTTTCTTTAAGAAGTTTCTTAGAGGCCATCTCTTTGACCAAGTTTTGTTCACCAGAGTGCTTGGGTGAGGACAGAATGTGGTCCAACAGTAGGGATTTCAGGGATGTCATCTGTGGGCTGAGATCTGATCAGATGGGAAGATATTATCCAAAATCTTACTCTTCACTTTAAAAAAACAATCCAGTTCAATCATTTTCACATTAAGACACATAATATAAATGTTTAATTGCATATATTGTAAGAACAATTGATCAGCACCCTCTGCCTTCTCCCCCTTAACCAATATGGAATCCTTGTGAAACCTGCCCCTTTAAATTGATGAACTTTAATTTGCCAGATCAAATATAAAAGAACTCATAATATTAAATGGAAAACAAGTCTCTTTGTATTATACAATTTATCTTTCAATTAAAACCAACAAAATACAATATCCAAATGTTTACCCATTTATTATTTCTGGGACATCATTGTATAGAAATCATATTTTCCTTCATTTGTTCAAGAACTACCAAAGTAAATTCATTGGCTCTAAAGTCATTTGTCGTGAGGACATGGAAGGGCAGTTTATATACCTTCAGGTTGTCCCTTGGTTTGTTAATATTCACTTGAACAAGCAGACAGCTTCTTGGTTTAATGCATCACTAATCCAATGTTTTTGTTTCAATTCTGAACAGAAGCATTACTTAAAATAATGAACTTCAAAACTGCTATGTGGCTACTTGAGTAATGAAGCTTTGGGCCCAGAGACAAGATTTCTATCAGCTGAGGTGACCTTAAAATGTAAACTTTGACTCAATACTGTCGACTCAGAATCAACAATACTGAGTACAGAACTAATGACCACATGCAATGTCTGTTAACAATTTACATATGTTATTAGTTATATTAGTCAAAAGGATTTTATCAGACTAAGCTTAGGACATTGATACAGACAGTTCAAGAATATTCCATGCTTCATCACTTTTATATTACTTGTGGTGCAAAACAGTGGCATGTCTACAAGTAGTCTGAACATTTAAAACATCCCCAATATCATTTAATATCCAAAGTCACTCCTGCACACCATTCCTGGCTTTGCTGATCTCAACTGAGCACCTTGTTTTAAAGTTCCAAAGCCATTCTTATGTCAGCCATGACTCACTCTTGAGTTGCACTCTTACCTTTGAATCCAAAGATTTTGAGTTCAAATCCCAATGCAGGGACTTGAGCTCATATCTAGTGTAGTACTGAAGAGACCTTGCAGTACTGAATGAAATGTTAAACCAACGACTATATATCCTTTCAGTTGGATGTAAAAGTCCCATGGCACTACATTGAAGAAGAGTTGGTGTGTTGTCCTAGTGTGCAAGCCAATGTTTATCCCTCAGACTATATTATTAAAGTATTAAAGTAGATTGGCCATTATCAGTCTACTGTTTGTGTTCCCCAAACTTCATTGGTTGTGCAAAATGTATTTCAATTGGCTACTCTATTTTCTGTGTGTTTTGAAGCACTCTGCAGTTGTGTTATGTTTTGGTTTTTTCCCTTCTTTAGACACTAAATACTACAGCTGCCATGTTTCCTACACGACAACAGTGACTAGACTTCATACAGTACCTCAATGGTTATCAGGTTCTTCAACATGTGCTGCAGTGATGAAAGACACTGCATAAAAAGCAAGTCTTCCTGTATTTCACCCTTTCATAATTGTCTTTCCTTACCATTTCATTCAGTTTATGCAAGCGCCTTTAGAACAGATTTCCAACATACACTTTTTGTGCTTCCAAGTCCAAACAATGCAGCTCCCCCTCACTCCATCTGCAGCATTACCTTTATCCATCATGCTCCGAAATTCTCTTCACAAACTAATCAGCCATGCTTCATTTAGCTCCTGCTTTGACAGCCTCCTCAAGTCTAACTTCTTTGACAATGCCTTTGATTACTGCCCCCTAACCTTCCACTGTTTCTGACAGATGCAATAATTTGCTCCATTTGTGAACAATTTTGAGGTGTCTTACTAGATTAAAAAATGGTATTTAAGTGCTAGTTGCTGCTGACAGACCCAGCTTAATTCTTTTGGAAGTAAAAGCAGAAAGTGCTGGAACTGTAAAATAGACCAATCAAGGTCTGAAAAACGCTAAAGACCCTTTGTTGGAATTAAAACAGTAAGCAGTGATTATCCTTTATAGATGCTGACAACCTAGCTGAGTATTCCCAGCAATTTCCAGAATTTATTATGCACTCTTGTTGAGGTACTTGGTATTATTTCATGCTCACAGTTTTGAAGACAAAATTTGTCCATGCATTTTTCTTTCTGATGGTAACCCACATAAAAATGACTGAAAACATCTGAGTAGTATTCAAGCCAACACAAATTTGCACCCACCTTATCTTAAAAACAAAAAGCAGAATGGGCAATAGCCAATTTCTCCCAAAAATCCCAGCCCATGTGTATGTTCTGTGTGTCCTATAAAGGGGAATTAATCACTTTTTACAGATTTGAACTTATTACTTAGCCTATTAATGTTCATAATGGTTTCCCATTCTTGCACTGGTGATAATACTCCCAGCCTCACAAAACTTATCCTGAATAAATTTGTCTAAACTGGCCAATGAGTTACTTGAAAAAATTCTTAATTAAACCTATCTCAAGTGCACTTAAAAGAACTTCAGTAAAGCTTTTGACAAGGTCCCTTATGGTAGGCTAATTCAGAAGATTAAGTCACATGGTATCCATGGAAACTTGGTAGACTGGATTTAAAATTGGCTTGGCCATAGAAGACAAAAGGTCATGGTGGGAAGGTGTTATACTGACTGGAGGTCTGTGACCAGTGGTGTTCCGCAACAATCAGTGTTGGAACTCTGTTGTTTGTGCTATACTGTATATAAATGATTTGGACCAAAATGTCAGTGGACTGATTAGTAAATTTGCAGACAACACAAATTTGGCAGAGTTATGGACAGCGAAGAAAATTGTCAAAGTATTCAACAGGAAATATGTTGGAAATATGGTCAGAGAAATGGCAGATGGAGTTTAATCCAGACAAGCGTGAGATGCTGCATCTTGGGAAGTTAAGATATAAGAGGAAAGTATGCAGTAAATGGCAGGACCCTTAGGAGCATTGATGTACTGAGGGATCTTGGGGTGCAAGTCCATAGCTCCCTGAAAGTGGCAACACAAGACAAGTAGGTAGGGTGGCATATGGCATATTGCCTTCATTGATCGGGGTGTTGAGTATAAAAGTTGGGAAGTTGTGTTGCAGTTGTATAAAACTTTGATTAGACCACATTTGGAGTATTGTGTGCAGTTCTGGTCACTGCATTACAGGAAGGATGTGGAGGCTTTGGAGAGGGTACTCAAGAGGTTCACCAGATTATTATCTATAAGGAGAGAATGGACACACTTACCATAGAACCATAGAACCATAGAACCATACAGCACAAAGCAGGCCCTTCGGCCCACCATGTTGTGCCGTCCATCAAACCACCCTCACACTACCTAACCCCTTCCTCCCGCATATCCCCCCATCCCACACTCCTCCATATACCTATCCAACAAGCTCTTGAACCTGTCCAACGTATCTGCCTCCACCACCACCCCAGGCAGTGCATTCCATGCACCAACCACTCTCTGGGTGAAAAACCTCCCCCTGACATCTCTCCTGAACCTCCCACCCATAACCTTAAAGCCATGACCTCTCGTCTTGAGCATTGGTGCCCTGGGAAGGAGGTGCTGGCTGTCTACTCTATCTATTCCTCTCAGTATTTTATATACCTCTATCATGTCTCCTCTCATCCTCCTCCTTTCCAGTGAATAAAGCCCTAGCACCTTAAGCCTCTCCTCATATTCAATACTCTCCAATCCAGGCAGCATCCTGGTAAATCTCCTCTGCACCCTCTCCAACGCCTCCACATCCTTCCTATAATGAGGCGACCAGAACTGAACACAGTACTCTAAGTGTGGCCTAACTAGAGTTTTGTAAAGATGCATCATCACCTCGCGGCTCTTAAACTCAATCCTGCGACTTATGAAAGCCCACATCCCATTGGCCTTCTTAACTGCTCTTTCCACCTGTGAGGCAACTTTCAATGAACTGTGAATATGAACCCCCAGATTCCTCTGCTCCTCCACACTGCCAAGTACCTTGCCATTCACCCAGTACTCTGCCCTGGAGTTTGTCCTTCCAAAGTGTACCACCTCACACTTCTCCGGATTGAACTCCATCTGCCACTTCTCAGCCCAGCTCTGCATCCTATCAATATCCCTCTGTAAGCTCCGACAGCCCTCCACACTATCCACAACACTGCCTATCTTAGTGTCGCCCGCAAACTTACTAACCCAGCCCTCCACCCCCTCATCTAAGTCATCTATAAATATCACAAAAAGTAGAGGTCCCAGAACCAATCCCTGCGGGACACCACTAGTCACTGCCTTCCAATCCGAGGGCACTCCTTCCACCACAACTCTCTGCTTTCTACATGCAAGCCAATTCCTAATCCACACAGCCAAGCTTCCTTGGATCCCTTGGCCTCTGACTTTCTGAAGAAGCCTACCATGAGGAACCTTATCGAACGCCTTACTAAAATCCATGTAAACCACATCCACTGCACTGCCCTCATCAATCTTCCTGGTCACCTCCTCAAAGAACTCTATCAGGCTTGTGTGGCAAGATCTTCCCTTCACAAAGCCATGCTGGCTGTCCCTAATCAGTACATGATCCTCTAGGTGTTCATAAATCCTATCCCTTGGAATCCTTTCTAACAGCTTACCCACCACAGATGTGAGACTCACCAGTCTATAATTCCCTGGCCTATCCCTATTATCTTTTTTGAACAAAGGGACAACATTCGCAACCCTCCAATCCTCTGGCACCATCCCCGTGGACAATGAGGACTCAAAGATCCTTACCACTTGGATTGTTTTCTCTGGAATGTCAGAGGCTGAGGGGTGCTTTGTAGAAGTATATAAAACTATGAGAGGCATGGATTGGGTAGATAGTCAGATGCTATTTCCCAGGGTGAAAATGGCAAGTACTAAATGGCATAGCTTTAAAGGTGACAGGGGGAAAGTTTAATGAGGACTTACAAGGCAAGTTTTTTTTAGAGAGAGAGTAGTAGGTGCCTGGAACTAGCTGCCAGGGGAAGTGGTGGAACCAAATACGATAGCAATGCTTAAGGGACATTTAAACAGGCACATTGTTTAAGGGACATTTAAACAGGCTTGCAGAATCGGCCCGGAGTGACGGAAGAGCAGCCGGTCCCTCACAGGCACGGGCTAACTGTTTAAAAAGCTTGTGTGTTTTCACGGACTTTTTCTTGCAGAATCGGCCCAGAGAGATGTAGGAGCAGTGGGTCCCTCACAGAATTAAGAAGGGCCAATAAAAAGGAGGTCGTGTAAAGTGGAGCAGCCATTGTCGGAGTGGTCCGAGTCAGAGTGGTAAGGCTTTGGTTCAACAGGCTTCGGCAAGAACAGGCAAGAGGCAAGGTAAGTGGGTAAGTTGACTTCTTTTTCCTTGTTACGTTCTTTGTAGAATTAGGTGGCATGTCTGCAGGGTTAGTGCTTTGTTCAGGGTGTCAAATGTGGGAATCCTGAGAGACTTCCAGCCTCCTTGATGGCCACATCTGTGCCAGGTGCGCCAAGATGCAGCTCCTTAGAGACCATGTTAGGGAACTGGAGCTGCAGCTTGATGACCTATGGCTTGTTAGGGAAAATGAGGAGGTGATAGACAGGAGCTACAGGGAGGTAGTCATCCCTAGGCTGCAGGAGTCAGATAACTGGGTAACTGTCAGGAGAAGGAAGGGAAATGCCCAGATAGTGGAGAGCACCCCTGTGGCTGTCCTCCTCAGCAATCAGTATATCGTTTTGGATGCTGTTGAGGGGGATGACCTGACAGAGGATGGCCACAGTGACCAGGTCTCGCGCTGAGCCTGGCTCTGTTGCGCAGAAGGAAAAGAGGGAGAAGAGGAATGCGGAAGTCATAGGGGATTCCATAGACTTCCATGGACAGGAGATTCTGTGGGCCTGATAGAGACACCCGCATGGTGTAATTCCTCCCAGGTGCCAGGGTACAGGATGTCTGGGATCGGGTCTAGAGTATTCTGAAGGGAGAGGGCGAGCGGCCAGAAGTCTTGGTACATGTTGGTACCAATGACATACTGTATGACCTTAGGAAAGCTATCAGGGATGCCAAGAGGCAATACTAACTCAAAATAGAGTCCCTGACTAGCCATCAGTTATGGCAGGGCTTACATGCCATAACAGGCTACAAAATGAAGTCAGGCTGCATAGCTAACAACAGCGCATCCCTTCCTGATGAACTTAATTCATTCTATGCACGTTTTGAACAGAAAGGAAGTGGATTGTCACCATCCACCCTGACAGCCTCCAATGCAGCTGAACCTGTGATCACAGTGGAGGACGTAAGATCGGTCTTCCGGAGAGCGAACACGAGGAAAGCACCTGGCCCAGATGGTGTCCCTGGCCTTGTGCTCAGATCTTGTGCTGATCAGCTGGCAGAAGTATTTGCAGACATATTCAACCTCTCCCTGCTTCAATCTCAGGTTCCCTCCTGTTTTAAGAAGACCACTATCATCCCGGTACTGAAGAAAAGCAATGTAACATGCCTCACTGACTACCGACCAGTGGCTCTGACATCCACCATCATGAAGTGCTTTGAGAGGTTGGTCATGGCACGCATCAACTCCAGCCTCCCAGACAACCTGGACCCAATGCAATTCACCTATCACCAAAACAGGTCTATAGCGGATGCCATCTCCCTGGCCCTACACTCAGCTCTGGAGCATCTGGACAGTAAAGACACCTACATAAGACTATTGTTTATTGACTACAGCTCTGCCTTCAATACAATAATCCCAAGCAAGCTTGTCACCAAATTCCGAGACCTAGGACTCAATACCTCCCTCTGTAACTGGATCCTTGACTTTCTAACAAACAGACTGCAATCAGTGAGGATAGGCAGTAATACCTATCCTATTAGAGCAGATTCTGCTCTAACTCCATCTACCAGTTTGCAGATGATACCACCGTTGTAGGCCGTATCTCAAACAGCGATGAGTCAGAGTACAGGAAGGAGATAGAGAGCTTAGTGACATGGTGTCATGACAACAACCTTTCCCTCAATGTCAACAAAGCTAAAGAGCTGGTCATTGACTTCAGGAAAGGGGGAGGTGTACATGCACCTGTCTACATCAATGGTGCTGAGGTTGAGAGGGTTGAGAGCTTCAAGTTCCTGGGAGTGAACATCACCAACAGCCTGTCCTAGTCAAATCACATAGATGCCACAGCCAAGAAAGCTCACCAGCGCCTCTACTTCCTCAGGAGTCTAAAGAAATTTGGTTTGTCCCCTTCGACTCTCACCAACTTTTACCGATGCACCATAGAAAGCATCCTATCTGGATGTATCATGGCTTGGTACGGCAACTGCTCTGCCCAGGACCGCAAGAAACTGCAGAGAGTTGAGGACACAGCCCAGCACATCATGGACACCAGCCTCCCCTCCTTGGACTCTGCCTTTACCTCTCGTTGTCTTGGTGAAGCGGCCAGCATAATCAAAGACCCCATCCACCCGGGACATTCTCTCTTCTCTCCTCTTCCATCGGGTAGAAGATACAGGAGCCTGAGGGCATGTACCACCAGACTTAAGGACAGCTTCTACCCGACTGTGATAAGACTATTGAACGGTTCCCTTATACAATGAGATGGACTATGACCTCACGATCTACCTTGTTGTGACCTTGCACCTTATTGCACTGCACTTTCTCTGTAGCTGTGACACTTTACTCTGTACTGTTATTGTTTTCACCTGTACTACATCAATGCACTCTGTACTAATTCAATGTAACTGCACTGTGTAATGAATTGACTTGTACGATCGGCATGCAAGACAAGTTTTTCACTGTACCTCAGTACAAGTGACAATAATAAACCAATACCAATACCAATAGGGACGAGGTCCTGCAGAGAGAATACAGGGAGTTAGGAAAGAAGCTGAGAAGCAGGACCTCCAGGGTAGTTATCTCAGGATTGCTGCCTGTGCCATGTGCTAGCGAGGGCAAGAATAGCAGGATCAGGCAGATGAATGCATGGCTGAGAGACTGGTGCAGGGGGCAGGGCTTCAGATTCTTGGATCACTGGGATCTCTTCTGGGGGAAGTATGACCTGTACAAAAAAGGACGGGTTACACCTGAACCCAAAGGGGACCAATATCCTAGTGGACAGGTTTAATAGAGCTGTTAGGGAGGGTTTAAACTAATTTGGCAGGGGAATGGAAACTGGAGTGATAGGGCTGAGGAAGGGGAAAACAGTAATAAATCAAAGATAGCGCGCAGTAAAGAAGACAGGAAGGGCAGACAAGTGATGGGGCAAATTTGCAACCGGTTGGATGAGTTGCAGTACAAGAGAGTTGCAGTGCAATCAAAGCAAAAAGTACCAAGTACTGGACTTAAAGTATTATACTTAAATGCATGCAGCATAAGACGTAAGGGGGATGATCTTGAAATACAGCTACAGATTGGCAGGTATGATGTTGTGGCCATCACTGAGACGTCGCTAAAGGATGGATGTCTTTGGGAGCTGAACGTCCAAGGATACACGATGTATCAGAAGGATAGGCAGGTAGGCAGAGGGGGTGGCGTGGCTTTGCTGGTAAGAAATAATATTAAATCATTAGAAAGGGGTGACATAGGATCAGAAGGTGTAGAATCTTTATGGGTTGAGTTAAGAAATCACAAGGGTAAAAGGACCCTGATGGCAGTTATATATAGGCCTCCAAACAGCTGCAGTGATGTGGAATACAAATTACGACAGGAAATAGAAAAGGCTTGTCAGAAGGGCAATGTTATGTTAATCGTAGAGGATTTTAACATGCGAGTGGATTGGGAAAATCAAGTTGGTACTGGATCTCAAGAGAGAGAATTTGTAGAATGTCTACAAGATGGCTTTTTAGAACAGCTTGTTGTTGAGCCCACTAGGGGATCAGCTGTACTGGATTGGGTATTGTGTAATGAACCAGAGGTGATTAGAGAGCTTAAGGTGAAGGAACCCTTAGGAGGCAGTGATCACAACATGATTGAGTTCACTTTGAAATTTAAGAAGGAGAAGCCGAAATCCGATGTGTCGGTATTTCAGCGGAGTAAAGAAAATTCCAGTGGCATGAGAGAGGAAATGACCAAAGTTGACCGGAAAGGGACACTAGCGGGAAGGACGGCAGAGCAGAAATGGCTGGAGTTTCTGCCAGAAGTGAGGAAAGTGCAAGACAGATATATTCCAAAAAAGAAGAAATTTTCGAATGGAAAAAGGACACAACCATGGCTGACAAGAGAAGTCAAAGCCAAAGTAAAAGCAAAGGAGAAGGCATACAAGGAAGCAAAAATTAGTGGGAAGATAGAGGATTGGGAAGCTTTTAAAAACTTACAAAAGGCAAATAAGAAGGTCATTAGGAGGGAAAAAATGAACTATGAAAGGAAGCTAGCAAATAATATCAAAGAGGATACTAAAAGCTTTTTCAAGTATATAAAGAGTAAAAGACAGGCGAGAGTAGATATAGGACCGATTGAAAACGATGCTGGAGAAATTGTATTGGGAGACCAGGAGATAGCAGAGGAACTGAATGAGTATTTTGCATCAGTCTTCACTGAGGAAGACATCAGCTGCATACTGGACACTTAAGGGTGTCATGGAAGAGAAGTGTGTGCAGTCACAATTACAACAGAGAAGGTACTCAGGAAGCTGAATGGTCTCAGGGTAGATAAATCTCCCGGACCAGATGGAATGCACCATTGTGTTCTGAAGGAAGTAGCTCTAGAGATTGCAGAGGCTTTAGTAATGATCTTTCAAGAATCAGTAGATTTTGGCATTGTTCTGGAGGACTGGAAAATTGCAAATGTCTCTCTGCTATTTAAGAAGGGTGCGAGGCAACAAAAGGGAAATTATAGACCTGTTAGCCTGACATCGGTGGTTGGGAAGTTGTTGGAGTCAATTGTCAAGGATGAGGTTACGGAGTACCTGGAGGCACATGACAAGATAAGCCGAACTCAGCATGGTTTCCTTAAAGGAAAATCCTGCCTGACAAACCTATTGCAATTTTTTGAGGAAATTACAAGCAGGCTAGAAAGGAGATGCAGTGGATGCTGTGCATTTGGATTTTCAGAAGACCTTTGACAAGGTGCCGCACATGAGGCTGCTAAACGAGATAAGAGCCCATGAAATTACAGGAAAGTTACGAGCATGGATAGAGCACTGGCTGATTGGCAGGAAACAGAGAGTGGGAATAAAAGGATCCCATTCTGGTTGGCTGCCGGTTACCAGTGGTGTTCCGCAGGGGTCCGTGTTGGGCTGCTTCTTTTTACGAAGTATAGCAATGATTTGGATTATGGAATAAATGGCTTTGTGGCTAAGTTTGCCAATGATACAAAGATAGGTGGAGGGTGGGTAGTGTTGAAGAAATGGAGAGTCTGCAGAGAGACTTGGATAGACTAGGAGAATGGGCAAAGAAGTGGCAGATGAAATATAATGTTGGAAAGTGTATGGTCATGCACTTTGGTAGAAGAAATAAATGGGCAGACAATTATTTAAATGGGGAGAAAATTCAAAATTCAGAGAAGCAAAGGGACTTGAGAGTCCTCATGCAGGATACCCTAAAAGTTAACCTCCAGGTTGAGTCGGTGGTGAAGAAGGCAAATGCAATGTTGGCATTCATTTCTAGAGGAATAGAATATAAGAGCAGGGATGTGATGTTGAGGCTCTATGAGGCATTGGTAAGACCTCACTTGGAGTACTGCATGCAGTTTTGGGCTCCTTATTTAAGAAAGGCTGTGCTGACATTGGAGATGGTTCAGAGAACATAGAACATAGAACACCACAGCACAGTACAGGCCCTTCAGCCCACAATGTTGTGCCGACATTTTATCCTGCTCTAAGATCTGTCTAACCCTTCCCTCCCACATAGCTCCCTACTTTTCTATCATTCATGTGTCTATCTAAGATTCTCTTAAATGTCCCTAATGTATCTGCCCCCACAACCTCTGCCAGTAGTGCGTTCCACGCATCCACCACTCTCTGTGTAAAAAAAAAGCTTACCCTTGACATCCCCCCTTATACCTTCCTCCAATCTCCTTAAAATTATGTCCTCTCGTGTTAGCCATTGCCGCAATGGGAAAATTATTCCACAGCCTAAACTGCGAAAACTAGCCTTTGCTGGGACTAAAATTGTCAATGTCTATTTTCTTTGTAAAGTTTTCAGCTTTCTCCACAAAATCTTTTCTTGTTAACCTAGGCTCTGATTGGCTTCACCTGCATCATTACACCAAATAAAGAATGCCTTCACCAATCAAGGATATAAAAGATGCCAGTTGCATCTTTTTGGGGTTAATATTTCATTCTTTGCTCTGATATTCTTTAATTCAGCGTATTCTATCTGACATCAAATTCAGCTTTTACTTCTTCTCATTTTCTTCCTTCATTCAGTGGCTTCAATATCTTGTACTTGGGGATCCAGTTCTTGCATTTTGAATTTTGAATTTTCTTTTATCACCTTGGTTAGTCATGATTTTCATCTACAATTTCAGGGTTAACTGCAAAGCTCAGTGACACAAACTAGTCTCACACAAATTGAAGCTAATGCAAATGTATTCCATTAAATTTTGTCTGTACACTATTTCACTTATTGAGAATTTCTTTTTATGCCTACAGCAAAAGCACATGCTTCCCAACCTGACACAGGAGAGGCGGCACGGTAGCGTAGCGGTTAGTGTGATGCTATTACAGCGCCAGCGGTCGGGGTTCGATTCCCGTCACTGTCTGTAAGGAGTTTGTACGTTCTCCCGTGTCTGCGTGGATTTCCTCCAGGTGCTCCGGTTTCTTCCCACATTGCAAAGACGTACAGGTAGGTTAATTTCGTTTTAAAATGGGCGGCGCGGACTTGTTGGGCCGGAAGGGCCTGTTACCACGCTGTAAATAAAATTTTTTAAAAAAAGAAACATTAAATGTCTAAGATGTCAATACATGAGGGTTATTCCAAATAAAAGATACTGGATGGGAACAAAGACTATTTGTCAACTTATCAGGTTATCCCCTTCTTTTGATGTTTAAATGGTGAGGTGCAAACTGCAAAGAAAAATAAGGGAATGGATCAGGACTATATTGTGTGATCAAAGGCAGGTCAACACGTGGGGTTAAGATAAGTGGGTAGCAGAGTATTTACGATCCCTGTACTAGTCTCACCGACATGTACCTTCTCTGCAACTTCCCTTTGAAACTTTTCATAATTTTGAACTCCTCATACTAATTGATTCCTCATCCTTCTCTTTTTTCCCAGCCTATTCAGCTTTAATATTAATAAAACAGAAAAGCTGCAGAGTTTAGTTAATTGCCAGATATTCAATTACAATTGAATAATTGCTTAAAATATAGTGTCCAATTTGCTTTCCATATACCTTTGAAAATTGACATTTACTACAAGCAACAATAAAGAAAGCCCTTACCATAATCAGGAAGTGTGCAGACATGTGCAAAGGATAGTAACATGTCCAACATAGAGACTGTTTCAGACAGCTCATACAAACAATGGATGTGTTTATAGATCTTGGTCAGGAGTTTGCAAACCACTCTGCTACATAGAAGATTCACTAGAATGATTCCAGGAATAAGCAGGTTAACATATGAGGAACGTTTGACGGCTCTTGGGCTGTACTCCTTGGAGTTCAGAAGAATGAGGATGGGACCTCATAGAAACATTTCAAATGTTAAAAGGCCTGGACAGAGTAGATGTGGCAAAGTTGTTTCCCATGGTAGAGGAATCTAGTACAAGAGGGCATGACTTCAGGATTGAAGGGCGCCCATTCAGAACAGAGATGCGGAGAAATTTCTTTAGCCAGAGAGTGGTGAATCTGTGGAATTTGTTGCCATGGGCGGCTGTGGAGGCAAAGTCATTGGGTGTATTTAAGGTAGAGATTGATAGGTATCTGAGTAGCCAGGGTATCAAAGGTTATGGTGAGAAGGCAGGGGAGTGGGGCTAAATGGGAGAATGGATCAGCTTATGATAGAATGGCAGAGCAGACTCGATGGGCTGAATGGCCGACTTCTGCTCCTTTGTCTTATGGTCTTATGAACAGGCAGGGAATGGATGGATATAGACCATGTGCAGGCAGGTGGGATTAGTTTAAATTGGTATCATGGTCGGCACAGACATTATAGGCCAAAGGGCCTGTTCCTATGAGGTACTATTATTTACGTTCCATATATTCTATTCATAATGCTGCAGAGGAAATGGGGCCATTAAATTATTTCAAGGATTTTTATAGTTAACTAGAGGAATTTTTTATCTCAAGTTATTGTGAGACATTCGAACTATTTTGCTGAGACATTGCATAAGCAAGGCTGAGAAGGAGAGATTTTTGGACTATAAGAGTTTCCAAGACCTGCTGTACCAACACGAAAGACTTGGTGGCTGTGATTCTTTGCCATTCCCATCCTTGTTACCAACACAAGACATGTGGCGTTCATGGATTCCTTGCATCCAACTAAGTCCACTTGCAGAGTTTCCTAGAAAATGCACATGGGACACAAAGAGCCCAAAGTAAGCTCATGGACTCCTCCCAGACTGTCTCTGGAGCTCTCTATGAATACCGCTGCAGCCCAGAGAGCAGGTAATCCTTAAAGAAGTAAAAGACTTAAAGCAATAATTATTGTTCACAAGCAGTATTACATCTGCAAAACAGCTTTCCTTTGAGAAAAATATTCAAACTGAATTAATATATGAACACATTTTACAGATTTTAATTGTGTTACCAGTTTGTGCACCTTCTGTAATCTCCTCCACAGTCCTGGTATCGGTTGTATTGAACTCCTAGATTGTCCAGGTATTGTTAGAGCATTGTCCAACCCTGGACTCAATCGGTCAATCACCTGACCCACATATCAACAGCTACAGGGGTAACTGCTGATTTACCTTCCTTTCCATTTGGAAGATGGCTGGATCTGCAGACTGACTTGCTAATCACTGAGCTTGTCAGATTCGAACATCACAACAGCGAGATCAGTCCCTCACCACATTGTTGGGATGTACAATCTCCTGGCCTTTGCATCAGAGAACAGACTGACCATTCAGTGATCCAGTTCTACTGAGACTTTTTAGCGTCATTGGACTGCTGAGTGAGAAGTCTATAGCTGAGTGAGACCCAGGCAATTCTCGGCCCCTGCTCCAGTCTGGAACTCCAGGTTGCTTACAGAGAGGGGGAGTTTGGGAGGGGAAGGAAATGAATTCTGTAAACATTGTGTACCCATATAAATGCTTACCCAAATTACCAGCCAACAACTCAGAGACACCCTTAGCAAAAAATTAAATGAAGGAATAAATTTGAACTAATTTTTTGAAGTATTATTTACATGTTTCAGATTCTTGGATTCTCCAGATGATTAACTTGGAAAGCCCAATGATATTTCTCAGCTGTGACTTTTCCTGGTACAAGGTCACCCGTAACCTCAGCAATGCACACAGCCAGGAAATGTCACCAGCAGTTTCCATGTCAATCGCCCATGAAACAAAACAAGTTACATCATTAGCAAGTACAAGATCCATTCGCATGACCTCCCCACACACTGATGATTGACAAGTGGCATGGAGTGCACAGCAGGGTCAGCAACATGTCATTGACATGTTCAATCCACTTTCCACAACCTGTTTCTTCCAACTGCCCTTTCTGCTTCTCCCAAGGAAGATTGGTGGTTCAGAGAACTTAAATTATTCTTTATTATGTTATTCTTTATATGTCGTCCAAACTGAAAGGACCTGAACTGTGGACCATCGTCTGATACGATTTCTTCGGAAAGAACATGTACAGCAAATATTGATGTGAATTCCTCAATCATACAATCTATGGTAGTGCAAGAGTCTCCATGTATGTGTTCCAGCCACTTCAAATGGCAATCAATTGGTACCAAAAGTGATTCACTCCTTTCTCAATAATAGTCAAGATAAGCCCATTGGAACTGCCATTTCCACACCTATAATGGTTATTTAAGAGGTTATGATAAACCAGGGCTTTTATTCCTTTCTGGATAAATAGTCTGGCCATTCCTGTCATACTTACTGTGACCAAGTGCTGCGTGTGGAATTCATCAAAGATATTTTGCCCCTCCTTCAGGATCACCACCCTGTGTCCCCACTTTGTACAACATTGGTTGGTAGAAAATTCATGCATCTGTAGTGAAGCAGATTCAGACACACTTGTGACTGAATCTGTACATCCACAGAGTGCATAATCATTACCTGCTTCAAGATTCAGCCTTGATGTGTAGCTCCAGCTATTTCCAGAGCTGTGGGAGGGAAATCATCATCTGCTGCCAATGTAGTAAACATTTTGTTCTCTAAATTTGTTGTAGTTCCTTCAAAGGATGTCTCGACAAGGCATCTGATGTAGCATTTTGTTTTAATGTTCTTCACTCAATGCCTCAGTCATATTGAAGAGGTTGTATGCCCCCCACACTGCCCCCCACCCATATCTGGGATGCAGCCATTATGCAAGAGGTAGATTTCAGACCCAGTATGGAGGTCAGTGGTCAGTAACAAAGGGAAATGGGCTTCACAGTAAGAAGTGGAGAAGTTCTGTCACACTGAATATAATCAGCAACTCTTCCTTCCTTTACACATAGTACTTCTCACATTTGGTCAGCATGCGGGATATGTGGGTGCAAGTCTTCTCATGACCACTCCCCATGACGTGACCAATCACTGACCAATCCTGGGGTTGGAAGCATTACAAGCCAGTTTCCATTCCTTCCTTCTCATTTCCAAAGATGGTGTTGGAATGTTCTAAAAATGACCCACTGCTGGGGCTTTTCTTGTCCACGTCACAGCTTTTGTTGATCCTCACTCCAGTGCAGTGGTTTATCTTTCTTCAATGGTCAGAGAAGTGATACAGTCACTGTGACAGGATCGGTAGGAATCTGGGGTCATATTGGATCATACCAAAAATAACATGGGATCAGCAATATTGCCAGGTTTCCTGGCTTGATGACAGCCTCTTTTCTTCTTTTTTCTGGCCGGTGCCTGTTTTCATTTATTCAATATTTAACTAAATTACCTCCTTTTGGATGAAGGCACATTTGCTTTGTCTAAACTCAACACTGTTTTAAACTTCTAAGCACCTCCTTGGGTATCTGAAGGCTCTCCAAGGCCATTGCAAGAGCTATATCATCCTGATTGCACAGACAGTGCTGGATACCTTGCAGCACCTTGTCCATTGTCGCCTGGAATATTTACAGTGATGACTTCAGACCAGACGGAATATGAGTACGACTTCTTATCGGTCAAGAAATATTGGCTTTCATCCTCGACACAAGGCTGGACATGGGCAGGAGAGAGATCTAGCTTTGTAAACTCTTTTGCATATATAACTGGAGATGTAGATGGAGGGTATTGGTCTTTCTCTATTGCTCTATAAGGAGTCACTTTGTAAGTTCCACAAAGCCAAATAGTTTTGTCAGCTTTGGTACCATTACAATGGGCATCACACAGTCACTTTCTGTCACTTTCATCGATACCCCTCCCTGTTCAAGTGTGCTTCTATCCTTCTTCCTATCTTTTCAATGCATAAGGCATAGGTCGTAGTCTAAAATATATAGGTTTGGCATTCAATTTAATTTACATCTGAGTTATTTGCTCTTCAATTCATGTGTATAAATCCTTAAACATGTCTTCATATTATTGCAGAAACTTGCTCACATCTAGTTGTGACATTTTTACACTGATTGCATTTTTCTGATCCATTCTCAACTCTTTCAACTTACTACTTCCCAACAAGAGTAGTCTGTTGGCATAATCAGCCACTATAATTGGTAGCCTAGCCTTCTGCTCATTATAAAGGAGTGCATGTTCCATTTGCTCTCAGGTTCTCCAGGTCTAACCAGAGTATATTCTTAATTTTAAAGTGCTTCTCACTAAGGCACCTGACTAAACTTCCTGCCATAGAAGTGTTTCAAAGCACTTGTGTTCATGTGGCCCAGACTCACAAATGAAACTTCAGCCATTTTCCCGCTGTTGGTCCATACAGTACATTTACGTTAACATGCTATGCTGGCTGAATTTCCTTAACATTTTTACAGACCATTTACAAGTTGTGGTCATCTTGCATGCCTGATTAACTGTTAGATCTTGTATATTTGGTAACTTGGAGCAAGTATGTTAATCCATAATGTATGGATGAACCTCCCAGTGTGTGATCCAAAAACCTATCCAAATTACAATGTGGTGACAGCCTTTTCAGAATGATCCTCATAGTCTCTGATTGTCTCCCTGACCTCTGATTGCAGGTCCCCAGCTTATGACTTTCCACTGATTTCATAAAGCACTAGGTTAAAGTGCCCAGCGCTATTTCTAAAAAAAGATGTCTATATGCATTTGCATAAAATCTCATTGTGGGCATCTTCACCCTTGACCCTTATTTCAATAATGCCATTCACTTTGAAAAACATGTTTATTCTTATGGTGTATGAATTGAAGAGCTCCAACACTTTTCTGTAACCTCTGAGATCTCCTATATGGAAGAACATACTGACTTGGTCTTCCATTTTGTGCTGTGCACTGCTCTGATAGCTATGAGGCTGTTATTTTATTTGCAATCTATTCCTCCTGCTTATGTCTGCAGCAACACTTGCCACAACTGATGATGAGTTCCAACACCAAATGACTTTGTTACTTCTGACAGCTGTGATTGTTTTCCATCCTCGTCCCCAATGTAGGATATGCATTCTCCATGGATCCCGAAAATAAGTCCTTTTGCAGAGTGTGCGGACAGTTGCTTGAGACCCAAGGAGCTCAAAACAAGCTATACAGTATCCTCTTTATTCAAGGGCGCCATATAC
This sequence comes from Pristis pectinata, assembly GCF_009764475.1. Classification (NCBI taxonomy): domain Eukaryota; kingdom Metazoa; phylum Chordata; class Chondrichthyes; order Rhinopristiformes; family Pristidae; genus Pristis; species Pristis pectinata. Next base: position 76,570,034 of record NC_067411.1, read on the forward strand.
ACCACTTCTCTGGCACTTTGTGTAAACAGAGAGCATTTAGTCACAGGACACAGTCCTTGAAGAAATAACAGCCTTAAAGCAACAATTATTATTCACAACCAATATTGCATGCCACTCTAGCCTCACACTGAGTACCACCCCCCCCACATTAAGTTGTTCTTACCACCTATGTCATCTTCAACCTGCTACGATGCAATTAAATATTGCATCATTTTCTGTACTCTTCATCTCATTGTACCCTGATATTTTAATAAAATTAAAATATAATCAACTTTATTTTTGCTATCATAATTTAGTATATCGGGAGCAATTTTATACCTTTTAAAGATTAAAAACTCTTTCTGATGCAAACTGACTGAACTGCTGCAGCCCTATAGATTTATTTTACTCTTATTCGAGTTCCACGAAAACCCTAAGCTTATTTTCCTCATGGGGCCATCAGCACATAATACTGTGTACCAAGCAGTGGCTTATTAGATGGCCTGGTATGAATTGTAGATATGAAGAAGAAATTTTCAGGAAGGTAGGGATTTTGTATTCATTGTAATATGAACTCCAGATTCAGTCCTTGGAGATCTCTGTGGAAATAGTTGTTCAAGAGCAAATAGTAATTTGTTGAAACTGTCAAATGTGTTTCTTATATGTGACTGAAAGGGGAAAAGTCAATGGAGATATTTTTCCTCATGTCACCATAGACAAGACTTATTTCAACTATTATTTTTTTTAAGATTGATAAGTAAAAGAGATAAAAACAAATTAGTTATAGTGTAGCTAATCAGATGCATGCACTCAGTTCAAACTAAATGTCTCCCACTGACTCTCCCAGAACAGCTTACATGTACGAACATTCACAGCTGGAGACATTTAGAAAGTGAAGGAATATCTCAGACTTATAGAGGTGGGGAATAGGAAGTAGCAGAGAATATGGTTTATATTAAGACACTTGTAACTTGGTCAAGGTCATGATTGCAGGCAGGGCCACACAGGAGCAATTTCACACATTCAGCACTAGGTAATTCCAAGTGTGTAGTTTTCTGAGCACACTTTAGCAACATGCAACTTTGCCTGCTGTCTGTGCATGTCAGAAAGTTCCTAAACAATGTTCCCACTATTTTCTGAGATAGATTCTAATGGACAAAGCTCCTCGAACCTGCCTGTACTTAAATATTCTATCTCATGCAATTATTTCCAACGATACTGGGCCAGAGCTTGTTGACAGACACAGAAATGCCAATGTTTCTCAGCGTAAACACCAGAACATTTAGGACTCCAGTGAAAAGCATGACATCCTAAACTTGCTGGTCAAACATTGTATGAGTCCAACGATGAAGCATGAATTTACTAGAACTCCCCAGCATTGACATTGGAGAACATGTTTGCTGAGCCTGTGCAAGATGAGACCTAGTACAGAAAGCACAAGTCACTCATACAAACAGAAATGTTGTAGCTGTGAGAAGGGGTAAGATTGGGATAAGTGTTTTTTTTATTATTATTTGTATTTTGTGCAATGATTTTTATGACTTGAGTGTTTTGTGTTCAGGTGATTTTATTTATTATTTTAAATTTATCTTTATGTGAATGTTTTTATTTCATTTTTAATAGCTTTATAATCTTGGAGTTATACAGCACAGAAACAGGCCCTTCAGCCCAATGAGACCACACCCACCATCAAGTGCCCATTTACACAACACCTATTTTGTTTCACCCCACATTCCCATCAGCTCCCACCAGATTCTCCTAATCTTCACAAAGAGGCAATTTACATTGGTCAATTAACCTAATAAACTCATGTCTTTGGGATATGCTTCAATACCATAATTCCAAGCAAACTCATCTCCAAGCTCCTAGACCCGGGACTCAACACGTTCCTTTGCAACTGGATCCTTGACTTCCTGACCAACAGACCATAATCAGTAAGGATAGGCAGCAACACCTCCACCACGATTATCCTCAACACCGATGCCCCAGAAGGCTGCGTCCTCAGCCTCCTACTTTAGTCCTTATACACTCACGACTGCATGGTCAGATTCTGTTCTAATTCCATCTACAAGTTTGCAGATGACACCACTGTAGTGGGCTGAATCTCAAATAAAAATGAGTCAGAGTACAGGAAGGAGATAGAAAGCCTAGTGACATGGTGTCATGACAACAACCTTTCCCTCCATGACAGCAAAACAAAAGAACTGGTCATTGACTTCAGGAAGGGAGGCGGTGCACACACTCCCATTTACATGAATGGTGCTGAGGTCGAGAGGGTTGAAAGGTTCAAGTTCCTAGGAGCAAACGTCATCAATAGCCTGTCCGGGTACAACCATGTAGATGCCACAGCCAAGAAAGCTCACTAGAACCTTTCCTTCCTCAGGAGGCTAAAGAAATTTGGTATGTCCCCTTTGGCCCTCCTCAATTTTTATTGATGCACCATAGAAAGCATCCTATCCAGATGCATCACGGCTTGGTATGGCAACTGCTCTGCCCATGACAGCAAGAAACTGCAGAGAGTTGTGGATACAGCTCAGCACATCACAGAAACCAGCATCCCCTCCATGGACTCTGTCTACACTTCTTGCTGCCTCGGTAAAGCAGTCAACATAATCAAAGACCCCACCCATCCTGGACATTCTCTCTTCTCCCCCCTCCCTTCGGGTAGAAAATACAAAAGCCTGAAAGCACGTACCACCAGGCTCAAGGACAACTTCTATCCTGCTGTTATAAGACTATTGAACAGTCCCCTAGTATGATAAGGTGGACTCTTGACCTCACAATCTATCTCATTTTGGCCTTGCAGCTTATTGTCTACCTGCACTGCCCTTTCTCTGTAACTGTAAGAATTTATTCTGCATTCTGTTATTGTTTTCCCTTGTACTACCTCAATGTAATGAAATGTTCTGTATGGATGACATGCAAAACAAAGTTTTTCACTGTAACTCAGTACATGTGACAGTAATAAACCAACCTACCAATGGAAGGAAACCAGAGGACCCAGAGGAAGCCCTTGCAGTCTCAGGGAGAAGACACAAGACACTACAGATGCTGGAATCTGAAGCAACAAACAATCTGCTGGAGAAACTCTGCAGCTGTTGGGGAGAAAGGAATTGTGGATGTTTCAGGTTGGAACCCTGCATCAGGACTGAGGGTGGAGAGGGGAGATGGACAGCATAAAGAGAAGAGGAGGAATGGTGACAGGGGATCCCGAGTTGATTGGTGGACTGGGGAGGGGTGAAAGATGGACAGGTTGCACCAGGTAGGGGAGGGGAGGGTGGGTTTGAGTTGGGAGACGATGGCAGGTGGGTGATAGATGGAGGCAGACAAAGGAAAAAAAGGAAAAAAATGTTGAGAGACAGATGAAGCGAGAGGGGGAGTAAATGTTGGATTTCATACACCCTTGATTCCATCCACTGGACACATTGTTCACCCAGTGGCTACTCCCCCCACCATCCCCCCCCCCTTTGCCCCCACTCCCCCCTACCTATCTGGTTCTGGTTCATCTGCCATTCACCTCTCCCATAATGGTTCCCATTATCACCTCATTTACTTATGAGATTCCAGCACTGGGAGCATTTTGTGTTCCTCCAACAGCAGGTCCCAACTTTCACCCTCCCCTTTCCCCACCTCACTCCATCTGCCTCTCATTTTTTTCTTCTCTCTGTCTGCCTCCATCTATCACCCACCTGCCGCTGTCTCCCAACTCCACCCACCCTCGCCTCCCCTTCCTGGCACAACCTGCCTGTCACCTTTCACCCCTCCTCAGTCCACCAATCACCTCGGGCTCCCATCTCACCACTCCCTCTCTCCTCTCTATACCGGCCATTTAACCTCTCCACTCTCAGTCCTGATACACGGTTCCAACCCTAAACATCAACAATTTCTCTCCCGACCCCACTCCCACCCTGCCCCACAGATCCTGCTGAGTTCCTCCAGCAGATTGTTTGTTAGTCTCAGGGAGAACGTGCTCAGAGGTCAGTATTCAAACCAGGTCACGTGCTGTAAAACAGCAGCTCCACTGGTTGCACTACTTTGCTACCCAAAGGTTGTTTCTGAAGATCAAAGTTATTCAGAAATATTTAAGAAACAATGAGGATAGTAGAGAGCAAAGCTGGGGGTATGGCTCTCCCATCAGATTAAGGTATTCTGAGATGTTTCATCAGTTTATTTCTACCAAGGAAGAGAATGCTGTCAAAATCTCAATAGAAGGGGAGATCTTATAGATAATAGGCTACTTATGATTAAAGCAAATTTCTCCTGATCCAGATGGGAATGCATCTTGGTTTGATGCAAATTGTGAAAGGTCTTTTCTTTATCTTTTTATGCTCCCTAGATAAAGGGGGGCTGCCGGAGGACTAGGAAATTGCATGTTCAAAAGTGTGATGCATGCCAAGAGTGCATGCTAAGCAACTATAGGCCATTCATGGATAGGGCAGTGGAAAGCAAAGCAAGTAAGACTTGAAATTTAATGTGGAAGTATGTGAGATGATACATTTAGGCAGAAACAATGAAAGGAAACAATATAGACTAAATTACACAGTCCCAAATACTATTCACCTGGGTGCACATATACACAAATCTTTGAAAGGTGGCAGGACATGTCTAGGGAGAGGTTGATAAAAAATGAGGGATCATGAGGTTCATAAATTGAGACATAGAGTACCAATGCAAGGAGCTCACCAACCATTAGAAAGTATAAGAACGTCCTTGAGAACATTTTCAAGAATGCAACATCTATTAAAAGCTTAGACTGAAGAAGCTGGGCTTGCTCTTCTTGGTGTGAAGAAGGTTGAGAGGAGATTTGATTGAACTGTACAAGAATCACATTGTGTTTAGGAATAGAATACATTATGTGATTGAATTTCTAGGCCATTGCACTTAAATAAGCTTTTTGAAATTTGTTCCCTAGTTTTTCCTCAATTAATTTTTAAAAACAACTGAGCATCAACTAAGAAAATGTGAACAACTAAATCTATCATTGCAGTTGACTGAACAATGCTAATACATAGAAATTGGTTACCATGCACAGCATCAGACATCACAATCCAAATTCTATGTAATTCTATGTATCTAGGAGCACGATAGTTCTGCATAGAAATTATCAAGTACAAGCTCTAGCTCTTGAGAATGCAAGAACTTTAACAAAAAAATTAAAAGTTTCAAAATACAATTCAGCTAATAAATATAATTATATCATTGTGAAATATTTTAAATTTTTCTGTGAACTTTTATTTTAGACATTGGAAATATCAGTTACTGAAAAGAATTTTTGAATGATTTGTGAGAAGAGATTTGAGCACAATCAGGAGCTCATTGGGTGATATGTTAAAGATGATATATTGTCAAGAATGTATAACACTAAATGTTCTATCATGGCATCATTTAGGAAGTAATTGCAAAAGTGTTAGCTCTATTTTAATGGATTTTGCATAAAAGCTGGTTTGCATCAGAGTTTTCATTGTAATATGTACTGAATTTGATACATTATAGATATATTCTTTTCATTTGCTCTTGCTTCATGGGAACCTTGAACTTGTAATAACTCATTAGCAATTGAAAAATTAATGGGAGGGAGAAGGTAGTCAGAAATAAGGAACCAAAGGTATAAACAGGAGAATCATAGTGGTAATGTCTGAAGATTAGAGCAATCAGGAGGGTGAGGAGTCTCAGGGAATGGGCAAAGAGACTGAAACAGAGCTCTCAACCCCATCCAGGGCAACAAGAGGCTGAATCAGTGGTTTGACAAAGTTGGTGCAACACATCAAAAGCTTAGAAAGAAGAAGCTGAAATAGTGCTTCAGAGACTTAATGAAGCGAGCAATGGATTGGAAAAAAATATCCTTCACTTTTAGCTCTGGTAGAGCAAAAGGCACTGACCTGGGTTAGCTCTGGTCAGAAAGTTAAACCAGAGATGACCCGTAAACTGTACTGCAGGGATGCCTACTTTATTTTTATGCAATACTTGATACATTCCCTAACCGCAAGACAAAAAACATAATACAGGAGTGGTGGCAGAAAGTGTACCAGTATACTGTATATTCAGCAACATACAGCTGAAAAAGAAATATATATTAACATTCTATATTCTGATTAACCCACTATATGTTTCTTTCACTGTTTATATTTCAGATTCCCAGCTGCTGTGGTGGTTTTCATCAATTCTATTGTGACTGTCGCATTACCTTCTTCGCCTTTTTACAGCCTAGAAATTCATCTGTGCAACACCTGAAAAACTGACATTATGCAGACAAAAATTGTGCTAATGTAATGTTAGCCAATTACACACAATTTCTGGGAGAGGTAACACCAGTCATTTGCAGCCCTCTTGGTGTGAAATTTTTGTGAGTACTAAGCACTGTTATCAACCATCCATGGTATTTATGTGGAGGGTACAATTAAGAACCACTTTCTTTTACATAATATGGCACTTCATACATTGCTGTACCCAGAAACAGTCATTGAATTGAGAGTTACTGCCATTAATTAAGGATGTTCTGTTTGTAGTTCTTCTATGGTTACCTACATTATGCAAGCAACAACACCAAGGAACCTAGATTGTCATTGAGTCTAGGATGTTGCTGCTTGATGGAGCAGCATCAAATGCAAAGAAAATAAAGAATGGGTATCTCTGGGCAGAGTGGTGGTGATGAGAGTCAGTGGAGACCTCAGATATGTCGGGGAGCTCTAGAGATACAAGCAGACTCAACTATTCACCCTGTATATGGAGCCAGTGAAAATTTTCCTGAGGGCAATATTGTTGGAGTCCTGGAGAAGTACACAGGACAGATAAAAGTAGGGATATGTGAGAAGAAGAAGAAGAAGAGAATATTGCTGGGGACACAAGAGACTGCAGATGCTGGAATCTGGAGCAACAAACAATCTGCTAGAAGAATCTATTCCAGTAGATTGCTTGTTGCTAAGGGAATATTGCTGCTGGTGGTAGGGCTGACGGCATAAGAGAAGCCAATGAATATACTTGTGCCACAACTATGGATGAGCACATAGTGAAAACCTCAAAGGGATGTTTTAATCCAACGCCACTGGAGATTTTCAAGAACTAGGTGCTTGGCATGTGCAATCAGCAACCAAAGGAAATGGTTGTTGAATGTGTGGTCAAGCTGAAGACATTGGCAAAATGGTGCAATTTCTAGACCTTTTTAGTTCAAGCACTCTGGGATCACTGAATGTGTAGACTGGCAGATGAGAGAATTCAGGAAAAACTATTTAACACAGTGGACATAACATTTGAATTGTCATCAATATGGAGATTGCACTTAAAAATGTGACGAGTTTTGCTCAGGGCAAAATTCCAAAGTGTATGCGGGAAACAAGCTCAAAGAGCTGGTGGTGCCAAGTGTAGTCTTCATTGCAGCCAAGTGATGTAGATGCTACAAGTGATTTCAGCAGGAATCCAGTAGCTGCCGTAAGTGTGATAGGTGGGAAGGTCCTAGGTCACCTGGGTATCTAAGCTGGAAGTCTCACTGTTCTGGAAGAGAATGCCCATCCAAGATGACCCAATGCTACAACTGCTGCAGGATAGGGCATATTGCACAGGGGTGTAATCCCTGAAGAGGGTACTCATCAGTAACAACAGTGTTCACTTTATCACTCAGATGCAAAGTGACCAGGGTATGGAAGCAGGGTACCATGAACCACAGTAGAATCAGATAATGACAAAATGCAAATGGCATGTTTACTAGTATCTATAACACACCTGGTGAGAGTGATCAAGACAATGCCTCTAAGGCCATCTTCTCAATTGAGGTTGCAGCGCACAATAATGTTAGGCACATATGAAGGAGAGACCCTCCATATTATGTGAGAGGTGAATTGAGCAGAGATGGCAACAAAAAAACGTGTGGGGAATGTGAACTATTGGGCCTCTGGGAGAAACTGTTTGGTCCAGTTGCCATGGTAGTTATGGGCTATGAGCATGCACCAGCAGTCATGGTTGTAAGTTGCATTGAGTCACTCACACTGAGGGACAGCGTTTTTGAAAGGATTACAGTGTTAGTCAGCAAGGAGGTCAAGAAACTGCTTAAACTTGGGTTGTAAGGTGGGCTTTGTAGGCAACACAAGAGTGTCCAGCTAAGAGAACTTGCAGACCAGAGTTATAAGCCACAGCTTGAATCTGAATCAGAATCAGGTTTATTATCACTGACATACTGTATATCATGAAATCTGTTGTTTTGTGGCAGCAGTACAGTGCAAGACATAAAATTTACTAAGTTACAAAAATAAATAAATAGTGCAAAAGAGAAATAATGAGGTAGTGTTCATGGGTTCATGGGCCACTCAGAAATCTGATGGCAGAGGGGAAGAAACTGTTCCTAAAACATTGAGTGTGGGTCTTCAGGCTCCTGTAGCATCTCCCCGATGGTAGTAATGCAAAGGTGGCATGTCCCAGATGATGAGGGTCCTTAATGATGGATGCTGCCTTTTTGGGAATATCTGTCCACCAAATGAGATGACAGTAGAAAAAGATAGTTCCAAGCTTTATGATGCAGCTTCCAGAACCTATAAGAGAAAGTGCCACCAGGGATGAAAAGAAATCCAAGTAGTTACATATGAAATTATATTGAGAAGGAGGTAGGATAGTGGTTTAGCCAAAACATGTGTTATTCTTTACTAAAGAAACCAAAGAAAAGTGGTGTGACATTAATAAGGATTATGGTGAATAACTTGGAATGAAAGGGAGTATGTTAACTCCAAATTCATTTCTCAATAAAAATGGATAATATTAACAAGGGATTTACAGAGCATTTTTATGGTCGGCTTTGGGAGTCATGGATTCACACTAGTAGAACCCTTCTTCACCCATGCTTCACAGGTAGAAGCCCTCTGATCAACATTTCCTGCAGTAACACTGTCCCTGCCAACTCCTCCTCCACCAGGTCACCGTCAATCACATCTATGACCTCTGAAAACCTCAAGTTTACATAATTGCCTGCAGCCTTCTCAAAATCAAAGCCAGGGTCAATGTATCTCTTAGAAACATTGCTTCAGGATCCTTGCAAGCTGTCTCTGCTGAGACATCCTACTATTGCATTGCAGAACTCAAAAAATGTTCAACTGACAAAGTGGGAACCTTTAAATCTGAATAATATGACTTTTGCATTCACAGCTGGAAGAGACTCAGCGTTCTCAAAACTGCAGGCATTCAAAAGGGCTCTTGTATTTAGCAGCTTCTTGCCGTAAGTTTACTTTGCATAAGAAAAGCTCCCTCCTGTGCACACTGTTCTTCAGGAGGGTTCTGCCACCTCCCATTCCTTCCTTCCCCAACCCCCACTGCAAACCATATACTCATTCCCTGCCAACACTCCCCAGTAACTGAGAGAGTGCTGGCTGTAGTATAGTGTGGATCATTATGGGCTACTTCCTTAGGTCAGGGCTGTGAGGGAAGATGCAACTAATGTGGGAAATTGGACTCCTCATCCCTCTATAGCCAAGTCTACTGACAGTGTATTATACTGGCACCCACAAATTTCACTATTTACTTAGATATTCTTGATATAGAATGAAGGAGATTGTTAATACTATTTTAACACAGGAAGAAGATGCAAATAAATTACTTGGACTTTATTGTTCTTGGTCCCACATCAACTTTTTCATTGTACTCAAAGTACCACCATATTATAATAAAATACAATTATTATTTTAAAAATATAGTATAGGAAATAACAAATGTCAAATGTGATCATTTTCTACCTGGAATTTACTGATTTTCCCAAATACCTTTGTTTTCATATCAATTGAATTGTTGCCTTATAATTAACAGTCAGCTATCTATTATCCTATATATGCATGACAAGTGAAGGACCAGAAAAGTCATTTCTATCTCCTTCACAACGTGGTTGCCACCTTGAATTATGTCCAGCTGTAAGATCAGGATGCCCTGAACTATGTGTCTTTCCCTAAAATCATCTTGCTGCTACCCTATGGTAATGTCCAGAACTGTGATTTAAACAGGCCAAAGGATGTACATTGAATTTATAATCACAGTGGCCTGGGTTTTTTTGTGTTTGATAGAAACTTGAAGAAAACCTTTGCCAAAAAAATTAAATGAACGTGAAACAGTTTTGGCTTTTGTTCTGAAGTATAATACGTTATTAACATTCTGCTGAGAAATATTAGATGCTCTATCCATGAATACTGTTGTAAGTAATCTACCAAAAGCATCTAAGGTGAGAATCTATTGGCAAGGTTCATAAACTGAACTATTATAATTGTATAACATGAAGTTCCAGCAATTATGTAATGATCAACATTATTATCTAAAATTAAACCTAACTGTACTGTTAAACCTCAACACTTATTTCCGCAAGTATTTTGGTAACTGGTCTATGATAAACAGAAATGGAGTCTCTCACATTCATTAACCAGCTCTCAAATTTCCTTCCCTAACCCCTATTTATTTCTATAGGCAGAAAACTCACAGGCCGAAAGCAATAAATATTGCTGTTTGTATTGTTAAAATACAACAATTAAGTATGTTTCTTCCATTGAATTGTTGCAAGTAGGAAAAAATTATTGTACTTTCTGTGACTGGGCATAAAGCTTCTGGCTGCAGGTTGGACTGGTTGCATACTGATGAATTGGAAAATGCAGTGAGAATGAAGGATAAAAAAAATCACATGCTTTGCTAGAGCTGTCTCCTAAAGTTACAATAAATCAGGCAGACAGTGTCGGCCTTTGAGGATAAATCTCTGAAGGCTTGTTGTGCCTCTCTGAACTGCCTCTGAGGCCAAGGGACTGAAAAATGCCTGAAAGTCACATTAAATCTACCAGGAGAATGGAGCACTTCAAAGAGGAATGCAATCATATCTGATGGAAAATACATTTCCTGAAAGCAGCTGACAAAAAAGTAATCTTTGATGGGGACTGTTGAATAACAATTGATATTGTCTTTGCCAACATTTTTCATTATTACAGTCTTATGCTGCGGCTTCGTGTACTAGACCAATATTATCTGCTTGACAGGGACAAACCAAGGAATCCACGAACTGCAACACAAACAGATGTTCTTGAGCTACTTTACTTAATAATTCAAAAAGAAAACAGCACTGTTTGGCTTACTTGAGTTTTTCCAACTTTATTCTATTTTGTTGGATTTAACTTAGGTTGCTCAAAAAGATTTTCCTGGGTTTAAGATTAGATAGATTTGAAGGCTTGAGACTTGCAGGTGAGAATAAATTCTGTAGTGTTTGTGAAGTAAGGCTTTCTGCAGTCAAGGTTCAGTTGCTATTATTTAATTTATTAATCACTTCCATCAAGTGACTTTTGGAATAAGGACATTACATTTTTTCAGAAGGAGGCAGCAAAAATATTGGTCAAGAACATTAACTCTTACCAGCTGAGAATTTTCAGGATATTCTGCTTTTATTTCAGATTTTAGCATTTTGGGGTGTCATTGACCTGAAATGTTAAGTTGCTTCAGTGTTAAAACATATTGGACAGCATTTGCTCTTTGACTGACATTGACATTAACCCTGACAAGGAATCATTCATTCTGTCATTACATTTTCAGGTATATTGGATGCAAATTACATCACTTTAATTTGTAAGTATGTGCTCATGCAAGAGGGGAGAGCAATGTGTCCCCAAAGAAAGCCGATACAGACTGGCAACATTATTGAACAAACTCCATCAAGAGCTTCAATGTCATTGATGAAATGAGAAGCAAACAGGATTTAAATTATACAACCATGCAAACATATGAATTAGGAGAAGGGGAAGGCCACTCAGCCCCTCATGCCTGCTCCACCATTTAATAACACCATGGCAGATCTGTTTGTAACCTCAGACCCACATTCCCACCTACCTGTGGTAACCTTTCATTCACTTGATATCAAGAGTCTATCCACCTCTGCCTTAAAAATATTCAAAGACTCTGCTTACATTAATCTTAAAGGAAGGAGAGTTAAAAAGACTCATAACCCTCTGAGAGAGAAAAAGTTCACCTCATCTCTCTCTTAAATGGGCACCCAATTATTTTTAAAGAGTGATCTCTCATTATAGATTCTCTCGCAAGAAGATACGTCCTCTCCAAGTCTAATCTGCCAAGACCACTCATGATCTCATGTTTCAATCAGCTCTCCACTCACTCTTCTAAACCTCAATAGATACAAGCTTTTTCTCAGAAGAGAATCCACCCATTCCATGTGTTAGTCTGGCAAATTTGCTCTGAACTGCTTTCAACACATTAACATCGTGCAGGGAATTCTTTGGCTATACACAGAACCTCAGAGAAGTTTACTAGTAAGTATTCTGTTTCTGTTAATTGCAAACATTAGGAGAGAAATAGGAATAAAGGTAAGGTTGGAAGGAGCAGCTCATGAGAAGAAAGAGAAGTAATGACATTAAAAACAGTAACTGCTCTGATGAGAGGTCATCAACTTGAAATGTTAACACTGTTTCTCTCTCCACAGGTACTCCCTGACCTGCTGAGTATTTCTAGCGTTTTCTGTTTTTGCTTCAGATTTCCAGCATCTGCAGTTTTTGAAGCAGAGTGGTGAGCTGAATATGCTTAGTCAGGAAATCAGGAGAGAAATTCAACTGCCAAAGCTTGCACAGAATTCCTTTTGCAATCAAAGTCAGCGCAGCTTTAGACTTCTTCTAGGATGCAATAGACACTGGAACCTGATATGCTTTTTTAATGTGTCATTCCTTCATACCTCCGAATTTCCAATTTTTTGCCTTGCATAGTAAGTGAGAGGCTGGCGGCTTAGAGACATGAGCGACCTCCCCACACTTAGCTCATGGCTCCTTTAGGGCAACAAAGCTGTCAATCTACTCCTGAATTACAGCAGACACTGGAAAGTCACAACTAACCTAGATGTTTTCTTGGTAGTTTAGATACTGGCAACATGGACTGTTGTGCATGAATAGGATAAATGTGGACAAATGTGCACATTGGCAGATATATGGCAGTGACATAACCTTACTGGAAAAACTGGACTAAAGGAATAGGAATCCTCAGCATTGCAGACAGAATCAATTAGTATCAATTATTCCAATGATCATCAGAGCTCATGATTTTTCCTGTGCCCAATGCATTCAGCCACTTCCTACTGTTATATACAGTATTGGTACATAACAGAATTGGCTGATGCAGGAATCTTTAATGTTGGGGACCTTAGGTGAATCTGAGCTGAATTATTAATTTGATACTTCTTGTTGAAGGCATTTTCAAACATCTCAACCTTGTTCTTTCTCTTCAAATGCTGGCTCTGTCATGGCTGAGGATTAGGATCTTCTTCTACCTTTGATACTCATGATTATCTGCCAACAATGTCAACGCAACGCTGTTATATGCCAGTTCCATATGTATCCTTGTGATTTTGGTGTTCAGCATTGAAGGCATTCTATAATGGTAGTGTCAGTGGGCTCACACCTCATTCACGGCCCAGTACTGCTTCCGTACACTAAACATGAACTGGTGGATTCCTGCAGCCATGACAGAGTTTTATATCTGAAACTGAATTGCTATTTGTCTCATTATTTTGCATAATCAACATTTCAAAAGAATGACACTGATGACACGGAAGATGAAGAATCAGCGGAACATCAACACTTGCCTGGAGGCAGAAATCTTCAACAGCTGCTCTATGAAGAGCACTTGAGTGAAACAGTTTCTACTTCCTTTTTTAATTGCATGTGCTTCCAGTCCTTCCACCCTTAAATAAATTGCATATTTCTATAGATCAATATAGCTATTCATGCCACCTAATATTGCAAGGTTACTATATGGATTTAAATTTAAACTAAATTTAAATTTAAATTTAAATTTTACTTACAGCGTGGTAACAGGCCCTTCCGGCCCAACGAGTCCACGCCGCCCATTTTAAACCCCAAATTAACCTACCTGTACGTCTTTAGAATGTGGGAGGAAACCAGAGCACCCGGAGGAAACCCACGCAGACACGGGAGAACATACAAACTCCTTACAGACAGCGATGGGAATCAAACCCCGATCGCTGGTGCTGTAATAGCGTCGCGCTAACCGCTACATTACCTCAAAGGCTTAAAATGCTTATCATTTTACTGGCTCTTTCACCTCTCAATCAGAAGTTTTCAGTCCAACTACAGAGGCTTAAGCACAAAATTCTAGGCTGATACTTCAGCACGATACTGGATTTTCAGAGGTGCCACCTTCCAGATGATGAATGAAGTCATGGTCCCACTGCTCTCTCTAGAGGGCATAAACAAAGTTCATGACACCATTTCAAAGAATAGGGGAGCCATCTCCAGTATCCATGCCAAACCTCATTTCTTTCATCATTGTTGTTAAACTATAGATTACCTGGTCATTATTACATTATAATTTGTCAGAGTTTGTTGAACACAAATTGATTGAATACTAACAGGTCAAAGAGAAAGGTTTAAAGGTAGGAATTCAACTGGGTCACTTTTAACCCAGCCTTACCCCAAGCTGCAATAGTCACGTGGGACTGTTTAGAAATGGATACATGAGCATCCTAGAAGCAACACCCAACAAGAATCCTGATACACAAACCTACTTGAAAAATGACACTTTCTAAGTTATTAGGGTGTGTGACCCTGTGGATGTGACTATTCATCTTGAAAGAGTATTATTTATTTAGTATACTCATGCAACCACTCACAACCCAGAATTTCCAGTGGTTGAAGAAAGGTTTACAAATCTGATCATTTCTCCAGTACACTTAACAAAGCATTTATGCTTCAGTGAGAAAGTGGGGGCGGGCGTGCTGGTGTAGGGAAAGTAGAAAAAGGAGCATTACAACTGGCATGGCGCGATTAGGTGGGAATTATTTGCTTTTAATCAAATGACAACTGACAGCTCAACTGAAACATAATAACGGGACATTTATACTGATCTGTAAGTGTACATGGTAAGAACAAAAAGTAGTTTTGGAAGATCGTTGCTGCCATCTAGTGCAATATTTCAAAACTACTATTAGTTTTGCAATCTGGCTTTACCATTGTTAGAAATATTAAAAAGCTCTCTGCAATCCACTGCTTTCCCTCTGACGCATACAAATGTAGTCCTAGTTCACAATCACAGCTGCATTCCATGTCATAAACTTACTTCACTCTCTTGCAATGGCTTTTTCACCTGTCCCCCCACTGTATTTCTTTAGATGCTCCCCAAGATCAGCTCTGCGACCCCTGCTATTTTTTGCCTCAGCAGCATAGTTCAAAGGTTCAAAACAACGTACATTTCTTGCATATGTTGAGAGCACTCAACTCCACCTCACCACCAGTTCTTTTGATCTCTCCACCGTTTCCTTATTGTCAGGCTTTCAGAGCTTGTCCTGAATGAAATGCATTTTCCTATAATTAAAGACTGTGAAAACCAAAGTCATCATCCTCTGGTATCACTACAAATGCTGTTAAATATATTAACACTTCCCTATCTTGATCTATCCATATTTTTCACAGTTCCGTCATGATTGAATTTGGGCTGAGCTCATGCACTCATGTTTTCTCCATTACAAAGACCAGCCATCATTACCTACAAACTAGCATTCTTATCTGCACCTGATTCAGCCCAAGTGGTGCTA
This sequence comes from Pristis pectinata, assembly GCF_009764475.1. Lineage (NCBI taxonomy): Eukaryota > Metazoa > Chordata > Chondrichthyes > Rhinopristiformes > Pristidae > Pristis > Pristis pectinata. Next base: position 76,585,560 of record NC_067411.1, read on the forward strand.
AAGCCCTCTTTCATGCCTCCAGTATCAATTATTCCAATGATCCTTCTGCTGGACTCCATCTTCTACTCTTCATAAACTGAAACTCGTTTATAACTTTGCTACCCATATCCTAATCTGAACAACATCTGGTTCAAACCTACATTGGTTATTAATTTAATAATGAATTGCAAAGACTCATCTGTGCATTAAGATCATTTCATTTTATACACCCCTCTGTATCTCTGTAGCTTTCTTCAACAGTGCAACACTCTAAGAGTTTTATGTTCTTCCACCTGTGGCTTTTTGGCAACTCCCCACTCTCTTTGCATCACCTTTGCTCACCTTGCCTTCATTCAACCAACATTCAGTCTATGGAATTCTCTCATTAAGCCTATGCATCTAATCTCTCCCCTTTTCGGGTCGTTCTTAATATATGACCATGTTTTTGGTTATCATAGTTCATAGAACAGTACAACACAGGAACAAAACCTTTGGCTTACCATGTCTGCCATTCTAATCTAATCCCATCTGCCTGCACATGGTCCATATCCCGCCATTTCCTGCCTGTTCATGCGTCTGTCTAAATGCCTCTAAAATGTCACTATCGTATCTGTTTCCATCAGCTCCCCTAGCAGGGCAGTCCAGGCACCTACTGCTCTGTGTAAAAACCCTCATAAATCTCCTTTAAGCTTTCCTCCTCTCACCTTAAACCCATGCCCTCTGGGAAAAAGGCTCTGACTATCTACCTTATCTATGCCTCTCATAATTTTATATACTTCTACCAGGTCACCCCTCAGCCTCTGATGCTCCAAAGGAAACAATCCAAGATTGTCCAACCTCTCTCTATAGGTAATACTCCCTAATCCAGGCAACATCCTGGTGGACCTCTGCTGCATCGTCTCCAAAGCCTCTACATCCTTCCTGTAACGTGGTGACCATAACTGCACACAATACTCCAAATATGGCTTAATCAAAGTATTATACAACTGCAATGTGACTTCCCAACTTTTATATTCAATGCCCCGATGAAGTCAAGCATGTTGTATGCCCCTATCCACTTGTGTTCCCACTTTCAGGGAGATATGGATTTGCACCCCCAGATCCCTCTGCATGTCAATGCTCCTAAGGGTCTTGTCAATTATTGTACACTTTCCTTGTGCATTTGAACTCCCAATATGCATCAGTTCACACTTGTCTGGATTAAACTCAATCTGTCACTTCTCCACCCAAATTTCAAGTTTATCTATATCCTGTAGTATCCTTTGACAATCTTCCTCATGATAAAAAAAGTTGGCAAATTTTTGTGTCATCTGCAAACTTACTGATCAGACCACCTACAGTTCATCCAAATCATTTATATATATTATAAACAACAGAGGTCCCAACACTGATCCCTGATGAACACCACAGGTTGTAGAAATCCAGTCAGAAAAACCTCTCTACCACTATCCTCTGTCTTCAATAACCAAGCCAATTTTGGATCCAATTTACTCACCATAGATCGCATATGACTTAATCTTCCAGACCAGCCTACAATACTTTACTAAAGTCAAATACTTTACTAAAGTCCATGCAGACAACATCCACTGCCCTGCTCTCACCAATCATTTTCATCACTTCCTCAAAAAACTCAATCAAATTTGCGAGGCAGGACTTTCCCTGCACAAAGCCGTGATAACTATTCCTAAATCTATGCTTTTCAAAATGTGAGTAGACCCTGCCCCTAAGGATCTTCTACAATAATCTCCCTATCACTGATGTAAGAATCACCAGTCTATAATTTCCTGGTTTGCCCCTGTTGCCCTTCTTAAACAAAGGAAAAACAATAGCTATTCTCCAGTCTTCTGGCACCTCACCCATAACCAAAGGTCTCTGTCAAGGCCCCAACAATCTCCTCCCTTGCTTCCTTCAGTATTCTTGGATAGATTCCATTATCCACCTTAATGTTTTTCAATTCACCCAACACCTCTTCCTTCTTAATTCTGACATGCCCTAGAGTACCAATTTACCCTCCTTAATCTCACCATCATCCATGTCCTCAAATTATCCATTACTGGCTTGATTTTTCAGACAAAAACAAATTCTTCATTGGTTTTTGTCTACTTCCCAAGATGGAATTGATTTTGCAAATGAAGATCAGAGCTTCTATTACATACAAGGCTGACTGGAAAGTCCACAAGACACCTTCCAGAGTTACAATGGATTTCAGCAAAAACCATGAAGGAATTTGGGATTTATGAATACTTATTTTAATCTTATAGAATTAATTTAAAGACAGCTGGCAGGTGATTTAGCCTTTTAATAAAATTAATCAGGGAACACAGTACTAGGTAATCATTTACACACTGTCAACTTTCATTATCTCTTAATTAACTATTGGAGGCATTCCAGTGATCTGTTTTCTGTGAACAAACCCAGTATTTCACTGTGCAAATACTGCTGTTTTCACAATTGTTTCAATGGTTATACAGGTCGTCCCCAGGTTACGACAGGGTTCTGTTCCTGTGAACTGTTCGTAACCCAAGCAATTCGTAAAGTTGGCTGTGAACCAAGTTCCCACACAGCAGAAGATGTCTGCAGCATCCAGCAAATCCATAGAGCCGGTCTTATGTACAGCCTATTCGTAAGCACAGGCTATACATAAGTCGGGCATTCATCAGCTGGAGAGAACCTTTGGAATATTTTGACTTGTGTTGGGGGGGGTCAGCTTTTTATTATGTTCCCAATTATAAATTTATTCTAAAATGTAAGAAGGTTGATGGAAAAATAGATTTCCCCATAATGCATGCCTTGCAATGTCAATTAAATGTCACTAAACGCCAATTAATCTAGCCTACTGGCACTTTATTCATTAGACTTGAAACAGTTAATTATACTCCAGCATAGTATATCTCCTTTTCTATTTTAAGATAATAATGAGATGGCCTCACATAATATGTGAGATAGTGACTTGTATTTCCACGTAACTGTACATCTGGCATTGTATAGCTCTCTCTATTGTTGGTCATTTTTCTTAATGGTTACAATAAGCAACTTCATGTTAGTACTTTTTTGTCCTTCATAGTCATTATTACTTACCTGCTATCAAACATCTATTTTTAATCTGAGTATATTGTGACCTTAAACAGTATCTTCATGTTTCTACCTTTACAGTCCTGGTTTGATTGTGGGGCTGGTAAAAGGAGTAATGTTTCACTTAGCGCAATTACATTTTGGTATAATGTGAACTTCACAGAGTTTGAACAAGGTATCCTCAGCCATCTGACGAACTTTCATCCACAGATCTACTATGAAGCTGCTACAAGAAGGAAGAGTCATTGTAAGAATTATTGATCTGGCAACCTGGACTACTTTTCTGATTAATGGCTGATTAGTGACTGAACATGGATCATAATTAGGACATGAATTTTTCAGATTTTACTAATAATAACAGAAGAAATGCTCATAAAAACCTATTTGAAGTGTTTTGATATTTTCACAACAAGACTGTGTTGCTTTTATTTTGTAATACTATCCATGCATTTTGCTATGAGAATGCTGCTTTTTAAATGCAACTGCTGTGCATAGCTTGCAAAGTGATCTGGACCAGCTGGGAAAATGGGGTGAAATATGGCAGATGGAATTGAATGCAGACAAGTGTGAGGTGATGCACTTTGGGAGGACAAACCTGAGTAACACAGTGAATGGTAGGGCTCTGAGGTGTGCGTTGAACAATGGGACCTGGGAATAAAGATCCATAATTCCTTGAAAGTGGCATCACAGGTAGATAGGGTCATAAAGAGAGCTTCTGGCACATTGGCCTTCATAGATCAGGGCATTGAGTGCAGGAGTTGGGATGTTATGTTGAAGTTGTATAGGACGTTGGTGAGGCCAAATTTAGAGTATTGTGTGCAGTTCTGTTCACCTACCTATGGGAAAGATATCAATAAGATTGAAAGAGTGCAGAGAAAATTTACACAGATGTTGCCTGGACTTGAGAATTTGAGTTATAGGGAAAGGTTGAATAGGTTAGGACTTTATTCCCTGGAGTGCATTAGAATGAGGGTAGTATACAAAATTATGAGGGGTATAGATAGGGTGAATGCATGCAGTCTTTCTCCCCTCAGGTTGGGTGAGACTAAAACTAGAGGTCATAGGTTTAGGGTGAAAGGTGAAATATTTAAGGGGAATCTGAGGGGGAACTTCTTCGCTCAGAGGATGGTGCAAGTGTGGAACGAGCTGTCAGCGGAAGTGGTCGATGCGGGTTCAATTGTAACATTTAAGGGAAGTTTGGATAGGTACACGGATGAGAGAGGTATGGAGTGATATAGTCAGGGTGCAGGTAGATGGGACTAGGTAGAAAACCAGGCCAGCATGGACTAGATGGACCAAAGGGCCTGTTTCTATGCTGTAGTGCTCTATGACTCTATAACTCAATGATTACTGACCAATCTCATTTGTTTGTGGGCATCTAACTGAATATGTTAGTCAGTGATTTGACTGGATAATTCGAGGGAAAATAAAACATAGATTAGTGACAACATGAGCGGCAATTGTTGACTTCCAAAGTGCAGGTGTTATTTATGTCATTAATAATTTGATTGTGATTTATAAGGAAACCAAAGACTGATGTATTTTGCTGAAGATTTTTTAATAATCTACCTAAATTGCTAAGCAATGATAATAACCAAAGAAACATTCTCTAAATAAACCAAAAATTAAAACCAAAAAAGAGCCTCATACTTGATGTAGGTAACATGTCATAGCTTGACCAAAATTTTTAACTGAAGATATTTTATGTTTCCTCAGATCCAAAGCCCTATTACTGATATGTATTGTAATGTCATAGTTGTACCTTTGTGCCTATTATACAGCTAAGTTAATTCTGAAAGGAAGTAAAATAATGGGTAGTGTAAAAGATAATGGGGAGGTTGCATGTCCTGCAAATAAGTCAGTTCAGTTTATCTTCCACTGGTGGATTAATGTTTGTTCTGTAGCGGTTGCTACCGCGGAATGAACACAAGACGCGAGTCGTAGAGTTTCAGAACAGAACTGGTTTATTTTCCCGCATTGCACGGGCCTTTTAAGGGAGACTGTTCCCGCCCAACGCAACCGGCAATGACGTATATGCTACGTCATCAAGTCTTTCCCACGCATGGGTTCTCCCCATCGCTCGGGGAAGACGAAGGCCCAACTGCCGAGCCGGTCCGCTTACTCGGACAGTGAGTTGCTACACAACCCCCCCCCCCACACCCCAGAACTGGTGATACAGTCCCCAAGGTCCGCGGGCTGTGTCAGCCACGGCTTAGGGGGTCGGCCTCTGCGTCGCAGCATTGAAACCTCGACCGGTTGTTGCAGATCTAAATGGGCCGGTTTGAGGCTGTCCATCGTGAAAACCTGTTCCCTGCCCCCAACGTCCAAAATAAAGGTGGATCCATTATTCCTGATGACTCGGAACGGTCCCTCATATGGTCGTTGCAATGGCACCCGAGGTGTGCCCCTGCGAACGAAAACAAATTTACAGTCTCGTAGTTCTTTGGGCTGACAGAATGGGGCTTGACTGTGCCGCGAGGTGGGGATCAGGGCCAAGTTGCCGAGCTTCTCGCGCAGTCTTTGTAGGACTGCTAGGGGTTGTTCCCCTTGGTCTCGAAGGGCAGCTATGAAATTCCCTGGGACAACTAGGGGCGCCCCGTACACAAGCTCAGCTGACGAAGTGCAGAGGTCTTCTTTGGGGGCAGTGCATATGCTGAGCAGGACCCAAGGCAGTTCGTCAACCCAGTTAGGTCCCCTCAGGCAGGCCATCAAGGCTGATTTCAGATGGCGGTGAAAACGTTCCACTAACCCATTTGATTGAGGGTGGTAGGCCGTGGTGGTGTGCAGCTGCATCCCCAGCATGTTCGCTAATGCAGACCAGAGGCTGGAGGTAAATTGTGTGCCTCTGTCTGAAGTGATGTGAGCTGGAACACCAAAATGTGAGATCCAAGTTGTGAGCAGCGCCCGGGCACAGGAATCAGTCGTGATGTCAGATAGAGGGGTTGCCTCTGGCCACCTCATGAACCAGTCCACGATGGTAAGGAGGTACCGAGCCCCTCTTGAAACCGGCAGAGGGCTTATGAGGTTGACATGGATGTGGTCAAACCTTCTACGGGTAGGCTCGAATTGCTGTGGCGGAACCTTGGTGTGTCATTGGATTTTCGATGTCTGGCAGTGCTGACAATTCCTGGCTCACTCTCTGACCTGTTTGCACAGGCCATGCCAGATGAACTTGCTGGCGACCAGCTGGATAGTGGATCTGATGGACGGGTGCGCCAACCCATGTATCAAATCAAAAACGCGTTTCCGCCAGGCTGCAGGAACTATAGGGCAGGGTTGACCTGCTGCGATGTCGCAAAGGAGGGTCTGCTGACCAGGACCAACCAAGAAATCTTGGAGCTGCAGGCCCAAGATTGCGGTTTTGTAGCTGGGCAGTTCGTCGTCGGCTTGCTGTGCGGCAGCCAGGGCCTTGTAGTCGATACCCAGGGACAAGCTGTGGATGGTTGGTCTGGAAAGTGCGTCAGCAACGACATCGTCCTTCCCAGAGACATGTTGGACATCCGTTGTGAATTCGGAAATATAGGACAAATGTCTCTGCTGATGAGCTGACCAGGGATCGGAGGCTTTGGAGAAGGCGAAGGACAAAGGCTTATGGTTGGTGAAGGCGGTGAAAGGCCTGCCTTCCAAAAAGTACTGGAAATGCCGGACCGCCAGGTACAGCGCTAGAAGTTCCCAATCAAAAGCGCTGTATTTCAGCTCAGGTGGTCTAAGGTGCCTGCTGAAAAATGCTAAGGGTTGCCAACTGCCTTCGATTAGTTGTTCCAGTACCCCACCAACCGCGGTGTTGGATGCGTCCACCATGAGGGTGGTTGGGACGTCTGTCCTAGGGTGTACAAGCATTGTGGTGTCTGCCAGGGTGTCCTTGGCCTTAACAAAGGCAGCCGCAGCCTCGTCGTTCCAGGCGACGTCCTTGCCCTTACCAGCCATCAGCGCAAACAAAGGGCGCATGATATGGGCTGCTGCAGGGATGAACCGATGGTAAAAGTTGACCATCCCCAGGAATTCCTGTAGGCCTTTGACCATGCTGGGGCGGGCAAAATGGTAGATAGCGTCCACCTTGGCAGGTAGGGGTGTTGATCCGTCGCTGGTGATTCTGTGGCCGAGGAAATCGATAGAGTCAAGCCCGAATTGGCACTTGGCTGGGTTGATTGTGAGGCCAAAATCACGGAGACGGGAATACAGCTGGCGGAGGTGGGAAAGGTGTTCTTGGCGGTCACGGCTAGCGATTAGTATGTCATCTAAGTAAATGAACACGAAGTCCAGGTCTCGGCCTACCGCGTCCATCAGCCGCTGGAAGGTCTGCACGGCGTTCTTAAGGCCGAGTGGCATTCGAAGGAATTCGAAAAGGCCGAATGGGGTGATATCACTGACCTGGGCGGCTGTCTCCTGGTCCAGAGAGCTGACCACATGGTAGTACTTTGTGGAGTCAGAGGTGATCCGCTGAAGGTGGAATTGCGCTTCGGCCTGGTGAAACCAGACGCTGGGACGAAGCGTCCAAAAGGTGGACAGCTTGAGTGCCACTGCGTTGGATGCTGCGTTGCCGTCCATTGTGCAGGTCCAAAATCCGTTTGGACCATCGGGGTCACCAATGTAGCGGTTGCTACCGCGGAATGAACACAAGACGCGAGTCGTAGGGTTTCAGAACAGAACTGGTTTATTTTCCAACCTTGCGCGGGCCTTTTAAGGGAGACTGTTCCCGCCCAATGCAACCGGCAATGACGTATATGCTACGTCATCAAGTCTTTCCCGCGCGCGGGTTCTCCCCATCGCTCGGGGAAGATGAAGGCCCGCCGCCATCTTGGGCCTCGCCGCTCCGACGCCATGCGACCCGACTGCCAAGCCAGTTCGCTTACCCAGACGGTGAGTCGCTACAGTTCATAACTTTTTAATGTACAGTAGTTAAGTATTTCCTCTCCACTCCAATATCAATCTTTCACAACATCTAAGTTACTTGTTATAACTAAAGTTACTTAATTGAAATCATGAAACTATTTCAGTTGCAAATCAAGATAATTTTGTGCCTAGCCAAATAACGGTGTTACAAGGTCATGTGCTAAACCCTTAATCTACTGCGTTTATGAGCAAGTTAATGTTGTTACCATGTTCGATTTACGCTTATGTTATGTGCTCCAAAATGTATGCCATTTATTCAATTTCTTGTAAAAATAGTTTACAAAATATGATAAATAAATATTCCTATAGGTAAGGGGAAATAAACAGCAAGTAACAAGATAAAGGCATGTTGTTAATTGTGCAGGATTTCTGGTTCTTTTTCTAATGGAAAGGATTTGGAAGATTTGGTAAATCATTACAGGAGACTTTGTTTCTTATGATGTTGCAATCTTTGTTTACTTTCCTCCTGTTTCTCTTCAATCATGGGCCAGATTGTCCCACAATGAAGCATTCAATGGCTGGAACAGGGAATGGTCACTCATCTTCTTATTACAAAACATGCCCAGCATACTTAAAGTGGTTACAGTATCCGATATCTCTTGAATCAACTGCACAGAATGAAATGCAAATTGTTGTACTAACCAGTTCCTATGCATCATTGCACACAAGAGGGCAAGAGGACCAACAGGTTATGGGTCTCTGTTACATATTGTTGGGGTCAGTTTGCTGGACTTTTCCCTGCATCAGATCAAAATAAGCTCAGAAGTCTACCAGAATTCCAATGAAAATATATTTCACAAATGTTCAATGCCCATCTCCTCTTTATTCATTACTTTGGCCTGGATTTTGTGTCTCTTTGTAATGGGGTAGATTGGATATCAATATTTAAATAGGGAACCTCAAAAGCTTCTTTCAAGCACCTCCTCCCAAAGGTGGACTGCAGCAGTCCTCACTGATAGACTTCATACTGAAATAGCATGACTTCCCATCTAGTCGCCTATTAAAGATGCTGTTAGAATATTGAAGGAATTTTGTAAATTCTCAAGTTATCTCGGCATTCCTTTTAGTAATTCCAGCTTTAGAGCAAGTTGGAGAAAGGAAAAATGTAAGCCTGTTTCTACAAATGAACAACATTCAACTTAGAAATGAAGAGAGTCCAAACCAAGGCAAGGGGTCATTCCCTGATAACACACTATTTGTTGAGTCAGCACCTATCATAAAAGCAGATAACCCCATACTTTACAATCATATTGGATTATAAAGAAAACTTACAACACATAGGCAAAGGTTGAGTTTAGGTAGTAAACACCTAAATGTATGGCTCCAGGTGAACTTGCAAAACACATATTAAGTCAGCACATTACAAAGCTTTTTTTATAGTCTATGATTAGAATCTGCATCTCCTACAAGGCAAAACATTCTGAAGGTCAAGTATAGTGCAACCATGTGGCGAGCTTGAAGGGTTGGTTGCTCCAAGGCTTAAGAATGAATTGTATTGCTTTCTTCAGTAGGAGCACATTTTCAAAGTAGTAGGAGGCTGGGAACAAGGTTTCATTATTTGAATGTCGTCTTGTCATCTAACATAAATGGAAGATCGTTACCAGTCAATATAATAAAGCTTGTTATTATAAAAGCTACTCATGTGTGAATCATAACGTAAATTATTGTCATCAGACTAATAGTTCTTTGTCACATGGTGGCCATGAAAGAAATCCATTGACAGGCACAATAAAATGTTAGTGTAGGCACATTTAGCAGTGAATAAATATTCATGGCATGGTAAACTAAATTTACAGCTAAACAGCCTCTCTAGCTCTGAAAATTGAATTTTATAACTGAAACTCTCTCCTTCAGTAGTTAATTTTGATTTTTTTTTACATAAAAACATAAAATGTTAGAAATACTCAGCAGGTTAGGCAGCAGCTGTGGGCAGAGACCCAGAGTTAAGTTGATGATCTTTTTTAAACATTTTCCTCCTGTCTCTTTTATTAAGATCCTCTCTCTCTCTTTTTCTTAATTCTGATGTCCTTCACAAACCTTGTTTTCTGTGCATGATTAAGATTTAATATTTCATGGACAAGTACAAAAAATAATCTAACAGACTTATGGAACATTGGCCATTATATTAATAGGATCAGGATACAAGAAAGTAGAAGTTAAGGTAATGCACTAAAAAACATTGATTAGTCTACTATGAGCTAGGTTATCAAAACAACAGATGCTGGAAATCTGAAATAAAAACAGAATGCTGGAAACACTCAAATTTTTCCAATCTGTTCCAACTATGTTTCCCTTTCTACAGATGCTGCATGGCCATCAATATTTTCTGTTTTCCTGTAAGATGAATGAGCTGTTCCTCAAGGGGTGGAGCATGGATTAATCAAAACAATAGTTAAAGAATTAAAGTAAAATAAAATGGGGTTGCATTCCCTGGAATTTAAAAAAGGATTTGATTGCAGTTTTTAAACTATTTAGGAGAATTGTAAATGATGAGGAAATACTTCCACTGACCGGGGAAAAATTTAGTGAGAGGCATTGCAGGAAGTTTGATAACAGGTCTACATACAGACATGTTGAGTGGCAAATGATCTTTTAACCTGTGTGCAATGGGGATGCTGAGCAGTGGAGATTGGACAAAGCCTGTCTGGGTTTGTAAGGTTGGTGTGTGGAAGTGGAGAAAGCAAAGAGGTGTTGACATCTATATTTCTTTGAATTGCATTGTTGGAAATTGGTGAAACCTCACAGCTCTATATACATCCAAAACATCCTGTGCAGTAATATGCAGAGGGCCTCCAACTGTGCCTTCATCTTCCTCCTCCTCCTGTGCCTTGTTCAAGGAGGCTTTGTCTTCTCTGGCATGAGAGTCCAAATCTTATGGAATGCAGCATAGACAACCACTCTAACAACACTAGTAGATACATACTAAGTCACTGAATAATAGAACAGTTGCAGAATAGAAAGAGACCATTCAACCTGTCAAGCCTGTACCAGCTCTATGTAAGAACAATCCAGCTTGCACCAGTACCCCCATCCTCTCCCCGTGAACCTGCAAGTTCTTTCCTGTCACATAGTTATCCAACTGTCATTGCAGGCTACAGTTGAATCTCCCTCCACCTCTGCCCCTGGCAGAGCATTCCAGACTTGAACCACTCGCATTGTATAAATAAATTCCTCATGTCACTCAAGGTTCTTTTGCCATTCACCTTCATTCTATGTTCTCTAGTTCTCCACCAATTAGCATAGTTTCTCTCTCCTGTCTATACTCTTCATGATTTTAAATACCTCTCTCAGATCTTCTGTCTCAAGGAGAACGTTGTGACTTCTATCAGTCTATCCAAATAACTGAAGTCCCTCATCCCTGGAATCATTTTAGTAAATCTTTTCTGTACCCCTCCCTAAAGCCTTTACATCGCTCCTAAAATCCAGTGCCCAGATCTGGGCACAATACTCCAGTTGTGACAGAACCAATGTTTGTAAAGGTTCATTATTTGCTTAAAGTGTCCTTACAAAGCAGGGTCAAACACTTAATCTGTATTTTAAGATATAGGTTTGATTGGTCAATAACATTTGTGGTGGAGAAATGTCATTGGTTGTAGTGCTCTGGAGTCTGATTGATTGGACTTCTCACTGGGGTCATAGGCCATATTTTCACTAGGTGTTCTTTGTCTGCTTGGAAGAATGAATACATTGGAGAGGATGAAGCGCCACAGGGTGAATGGTTCATGGCAAGTCTCTGGGTAGCTTTCATTCTGCTGGAAAATGTTTCTACCATGTTACAGGTCTGCTGATCTTCAATGAATTTAGATCATCTCCAAATAATGAACAATCCAGCTTATTCTGGGCTGTATAGCATATGGGTTCAGTTGATGATAAGACAAGACAAGACAAGACAAGATAAAATAAGATATCTTTATTAGTCACATATACATCGAAACACACAGTGAAGTACATTTTTTGTGTAAAGTGTTCCGGGGGCAGCCCACAAGTGCCACCACGCTTCAGGCGCCAACATAGCATGCCCACAACTTCCTAACCCATACGTCTTTGGAATGTGGTAGGAAACCGGAGCACCTGGAGTAAACCCACACAGACATGGGGAGAACGTACAAACTCCTTACAGACAGTGGCTGGAATTGAACCCAGCTCGTTGGCACTGTAATAGCGTTATGCTAACTGCTACACTACCTGTGTTATTATGTGTTATTATGTAGTTATAATAAAGAACTACAGTTCCCAGCAGGCAACGCAAGGGGCCACATGGGGGAAACAGGAAGTGGCTGGAAAGAGCAGGAAAAGCTGCCAGCCTGGTGTTGTAAGTTTGTGCAGTCTGTTGTTTTGTTGTTTTAATAAATGTCCCGATGTTAAACCCACGTCAAGTTTGTCTCGTGATGAAGAACAAACATAACATGGTGTCAGAACAAACATAACAAGGAAAGTAAATGAGTACTGTGTGCAAATGAGAAAGAGATTCAGTGAGTATGAAAGAAAAGCTGTAAAAAGACAGAGAAAAAGCCCGCTGGCTTGGCGAAGGAGCACATTGTTCCTGAAGTTCAGCAGTCACCGAATTTGCCAAGAGAGATTCAGGTGAGAGGCCGAGACTTCCCGTTATGAATAAGCTAAGTCCTCCCAAGCCTATGCAGTTTACTGGCAATCTAGCCAATAATTGGAAATGCTTCAAACAGCAATTCAACATATATGTAGATGCTAGTGGAGCGGGAAGGAACGATGAAAAATTGAAAGCATCTATTTTTCTGCACGTGATTGGCAAAGATGCTTTGGACATCTATAACAGCTTTCAAATTGATGAGACAGCTTTTGAGTTGGGCACCTTAATGGAAAAATTTGAGGAGTATTTTATCCCAAGTAAAAACATCACATTTGAGAGATATAAATTTTTTTCCTGTGACCAGAAACAAGGTGTTAGCTTCGACCAATACTTAGCTGAGCTTCACACACTGAGTAAGTCTTGTGAATTTGGAGATTTGAGAGACTCACTAGTTAAAGACAGAATAGTTTGTGGAATTCCAGACAATGGACTCAGAGAAAGACTGTTGCGTGAAAAAGATTTGACCCTGGAAAAGGCGGTGAATATGTGTAGGTCAGTAGAAACCACATGAGCACAAGCTAAGGAGCTGTACAGAGCAGACACAACAGTACATGCTGTGAAAGCAGAGAAGCAGCTCCCAAGGCGTTTCCGAAAGCAACAGCAAATCAAAGAGGAAGGCTCAAACAGCAAATGCAGCAGATGTGGAGGTAAACACATTCCAAAGATGTGCCCTGCTTATGCGAAGTCCTGCAATAGCTGTGGGAAGAAGAATCACTTTGCAAGGTGTTGCAAAGCTGGGGCTAACAAGAGAAAGGTGCACACAGTTGATGAGAAAATGGAGGAATTCTTTGTGGATTCTGTACAGACTGTGGCTGCTGGTAAAACAGAGTGGATTGTTCCAGTAACTGTGAATGAGACAGTAATTCCATTCAAGCTTGACACCGGAGCTCAGCTGAATCTGTTATCCATGGATGATTATAAGACTCTCACAGTAAAGAGTAAGATTTACCTTGTGAAGTTAAAAGTCACAGGCTACACTGAAGAGAAAGTTCCAGCAAAAGGGGGCTGTACGGTGACCTTTAAGCACAAGGGGCAGCACTTAAAATCACAGCTACTGATTGTAGAAAAGAGAGTACAGCCAATATTAGGTCCGAGTGCATGTGAAAAGCTCAACCTAGTGAAAAGAGTTTTCATAGTAGCTTCACATACCAAAGATGACCACACAACACTCATGGAAGAGTATGCAGATGTCTTTGAGGGGCTCAGATGCTTACCTGGTGTACACAAAATTCACTTTGATCAGACAATGGCTCCTATTGTCCATTCATGCAGGAAAGTTCTGTTTCAACTTAGAGATAAACTTAAACAAGAACTAGCACACATGGAATGAATGAATGTCATACAGAAAATTGAAGAACCAACAGATTGGGTGAGTTCACTGCTCATTGTGCGAAAGAAAAATGGAGCATTGCGGATATGTCTAGACCCAAGAGATCTCAATAAAGCTATCAAGAGAGAGCATTTTAAATTGCCAACACGGAAGGAGATCATGTCCCAGTTTTCAGGTGCCAAATGGTTTAGCAAGCTCGACACATCGTTTGGGTTTTGGCAGATGAAGCTTGATGAGGCAAGTTCGAGACTGTGTACTTTTAACACACCACAGGGAAGATATCACTATCTTCGGCTGCCATATGGGATCCTCTTTGCACCAGAAGTCTACCATAAAACCATCCATATGATTTTCGAGGGCATACCTGGTGTCGAGACCATGATGGATGACATCATTGTCTGGGAGTCCACCAAGGAGGAACACGATACTCGACTGAGACAAGTGCTTGCCGTGACAAGGAATGTCAATTTGAAATTAAATAAAGAGAAATGTGAGCTTGGTGTGAAGACACTGACCTTCATAGGAGATGTCATATCTGAAGAGGGAGTGAAGCCAGACCCAAGAAAGACGTCAGCCATTAAAAACATGGAGAGGCCTCAAAACAAAGAGGAGGTGAGACGTTTCTTAGGGATGGTGACCTACCTGGCTAAGTTCATCCCACGACTGTCAACAGTGTCAGCACCACTTAGGTCACTCCTTGAGCAACAAAATGAATGGATTTGGTCTCATGAGCAAGAAGAGTGTTTCCAGATGTTGAAAAGGGTCCTAATTGAAGAGCCTGTGCTGAAGTTTTATGATTTGGAAAAGTACATCAGGATATCAGCTGATGCGTCCCAGCACAGCTTGGATCAGTACTACTGCAGCAGCATGATGGCAAATGGTAACCTGTGGCCTATGCATCAAGGGCTTTAACAAGTGCAGAAGCCAACTATGCACAAATAGACAAAGAGCTTCTCACCACTACATATGCATGTGAAAGGTTCCATCAGTACATCTATGGGCAAGCTATTGAAGTGGAGACAGACCATAAACCATTGGTCTCAATTATGTCCAAACCACTGAATGACTGTCCCATGATACAGCACATGTTGATAAGGCTGCAGAAATATAATGTGAAGATGATCTACACACCGGGAAAATATATGTTTGCTGCTGATGCTCTGTCTCAAGCAGTTGACAAGACAGAAAAGAGAGACAACAGGTTAATGCAGATATACAGGCCTATGTTGACATGATTGTCACCTCTCTTCCAGTATCTCCGGATAGAACAGAGCAGATTAGGAAAGCAGTAGAGGCAGATGAAACAATGAAAGTACTCAAGGATACAATATGGAAAGGATGGCCAGCAGCAAAGGATGACTGTCCGATGTGTACTCGGGATTATTGGGCACGCAGATCTGAACTGTCAGTAGTGAAACATATGGTTTTCAAAGGGAACAGGTTTGTGATTCCAGTGTCACTACGCAAGGAGATGCTCCAGAAGATACACGAAGGGCATCCTGGGGAGGAAAAATGTAAACGTAGAGCACATGAAGTGATATACTGGCCAAGAATGAACCAAGGCATCAGCCGGACTGCCACTTCATGTGAAATATGCCTTACTTACAGACCAAAGCAGCAAGCAGAACCACTTACACTACACCCTGTACCAGACAGGCCGTATTTCAAAGTTGGAGTGGATTTTGTTTGACTGTAATGGGAAGAGCCATATTGTTGTAATAGACTACGTTTCCAATTACCCACTAGTTGCAACACTGCAATCAATGTCCAGCAAAGCAGTTATCACATTCCTGAAAGCTGTGTTTGCGAGGCATGGAGTTCCATGTAGTATCAGACAATGGTCCACAATTTTCGAGCAGTGAATTTGAATCCTTTGCCAATGTTTGTGGGTTTCAACATATAACCTCAAGCCCACATCACCCAAAATCTAATGGCCTAGCAGAGAGTTCAGTTAAGGTGGTGAAGGGCCTCATGAAGAAAGCGCAAGATGGACGAGAGGATTTCCATAGAAGTCTAATGATTTACAGAAGTGCGCCACTGCAGAATGGCCTTTCACCAGCCCAAATGCTGATGAGTCGATGCATACACACTAACCTTCCAATACATGAAAACCTGTTGACACCTGAAGGAGCACACAAGGTCAAACAGGCTAAAGAGGAAGGGAAAGAAAAACAGAAACGGAATCAGGACAAGACAGCGAAAAGCCTACCAGTCTTGAAGCCGGGGGATCAAGTGTAAATCCGAGATCATGATTCTGGCACATGGTCCATGCAAGGAGTTGTGCAAGAGGAAGTAAATCCACATTCATACCAGATTCAGACGGAGCGAGGGACACCTCTGAGGAGGAACCACGTGGATCTACGACTACAAGCTCCAACCCATGGCTGTGACCCATCTCCTGTCAGTACACCAAAGGGGCCAGCATATGGAGAAAATGAACATGTGGACCAGAGTTCCCAGGAAAACACCAATACAGCAAATGAAAGCAACACACCTGCAGAAACAAGTACCAGACCAAAAAGGACCATAAAACCACCTCAGAGGTTGATTGAAAGCTGCTGAGTGGACAAGGGTTCTTGGCAGGTTTATAAGGACAAAGTATTGTGTTTGTTTTTTCTTTAAAGGGGGAAGATGTGTTATTATGTGTTATTATGTAGTTATAATAAAGAACTACAGTTCCCAGCAGGCAATGCAAGGGGTCACATGGGGAAACAGGAAGTGGCTGGAAAGAGCGGGAAAAGCCAGCCAGCCTGGTGTTGTAAGTTTGTGCAGTCTGTTGTTTTGTTTTAGTAAAGGTTCCGATGTTAAACCAACGCCAAGTTTGTCTCGTGATGAAGAACAAACATAACACTACCGTGCCTGCGTGATGAGCTCTTGTATCTGCAGGAATTCAGCCAGAGACACAGACTTGAGAGGCCTCTCATTCTGATGTACATGCAAGCTTTGCAAACAACACGTCTGTTACCTGCCTGCTGCATTTACAAGTAGCCAAATGCAAATTAATTGAGGTCTGTGATCAGCTCCTCATCCACATCCTGGCAAGTTGCTGGCAAAGGTTGTGTCCCCAGATTTTGGAGGATCCAGCAAGTAAACAAAAACCTAAGGTCTCCCCCTGGATGCAATGGACATTTAAAAGGCATTTGGACAGTTACATATAGCTCTATGGCTCCATGACAGCATCTCCACAGTGGTCTGGCAGCAAAAACAGTGCTTCCACATACCCATGATCTGCTTGATAGTTTTGCAAGTAGTTGTGCTTCTCTCATATTAAGACCATGCTTATTTAAGGAACCCTCTGTGGAGTTAGGAGCTTGTGAATAGGGGACAATTCTTTGGACAATCAGCTGTCCATTGGTCCACCTTGATGGTGAGCAGATAAGGGTCAAGGCTGTCTGATGCAAGATGAATATATTGTCTGAACACTCTGAGTTCCATCATTAGGATTTTCTGGTTGTGGTCACAGACATTTAGGAAGTGAAATTTCTTGTGATTCTCATACAATACCATGTTCTGATGTAGAGCCTTCAAAGAAATAAACTGCAGATCTCTCCCAGAAATTTAAATCCAACTCAGTCAACAACAAACCCTCAAATCAATAAGGATCCCTTTAAATAGTGCAGGAATAGAGGATCATGCTACTGCCAAGTATTATGTTTCTTGTGAATGATTAGCACATAGAATTAACAGGGTTATTGTGGAAGGGCTGGCAGTAAATCAGTGCCGAGCAAGAATTGATGTTATCCACTGCCTATTCTGCATACATCAAGCGTGCGTGCTTGACCGTGTTATATAATGTGCCATGAAGAGCAAGCCCTGCTAAAATTGTGCACTTGCAATTCATGATCAAAACTGAAAGCAATTCAATGCCCATGGCGCTGAAATAAACATTACTAAGCAGTCCAGTTTCACAGCCACACACTTTTCAAATTTATTGAGACTGTTAATGTTCAGTGCTGATTGAATGGGTATTTACTAAAGCAGTGTTGCTCTGGGAACAATGCACTGTTTAGTGTTTCTAATGAATATGTGCACTCTATGGTAAATGGCATCCAGATAACCATTTCTTGACAGCACCACTACATATAGTTGGTATATAATCAAATTGACCCTTTGACCTCAATTGCTTTTCCACATAAGAAGTGTGATGTTCCAATATGGAAGAAATCTGTAATTTTCCTCAGCAGCTTTGCTTGAGATAGTGTGTTGCAATTAATGAGGAGTAATTTGCTTGTAATTCAAGTCAGGAATTAGTTATAGTAATGGGTGCTTGGTGAAGAAGTGGATTTCCTTGTTCGAAGCTAAGCACAGGATTAGCAAAATTCTCCGTGGAGAAACCTTGATTTGTTCAAAGTCTTTCAAGTTTTCAACACTGGAGGGATTATGGCTGCTTAAAGAAGCCCTTGCTTAAAAAAAGCAACAAAGTATTAAAAAAGGGATTTAGAGCCGCCAGGCCTCTGTTGAAGAGGGAAGAGTTTTATACTGTGGGATTATTTAAAACCATAAACTTCAAAAATAATTAGTTTAGCAGGATTGGGTCAATGCAGGGTAACATGCCTAACAGTCAGCTCAGCAGGAGCTAATATGCATTTTGCTTCTGCTAATTATTCAGTGTATTCTAAGAATGGATTGGAAGACAAACATTTGCACTCTTTCCCAGCTACAGAGTCAGAGTAAGTGTTAAATTAACGGTACAAAATTAGGGTTAAATTTATATTACTTTATAAATTTTAACAGTTTGCAGAGAGGTCATTTAAATGTTTTATTACTTGTTATTTTACTTTTAAAATATCCATCCCTTCACTCTCAACAATTCTTACTTAATGCATCCAATTGTCAGATTTGCAGCTTTTCCAGCAAATTCATGGAATGCAATTCTATTTCGGTTTCTTTCAAATATATGTTTTAGAACATAGAATATAGAACAATTACAGCACAATTCAGGCCCTTCGGCCCACAAAGCTGTGCCGAACATGTCCCTACCCTAGAAATTACTAGGCTTACCCATAGCCCTCTATTTTACTCAGCTCCATGTACCTATCTAACAGTCTCTTAAAAGACCCTATCATATCAGCCTCCACCACTGTTTCTGGCAGCCCATTCCACGCACTCACCACTCTCTGAGTAAAAAACTTACCCCTGACATCTCCTCTATACCTACTCCCCAGCACCTTAAACCTATGTCCTCTTGTGGCCACCATTTCAGCCCTGGGGAAAAGCCTCTGACTATCTACCCTATCAATACCTCTCATCTTCTTATACACCTCAATCAGGTCCCCCCTCATCCTCTGTCTCTCCAAGGAGAAAAGGCCGAGTTCCCTCAACCTGCTTTCATAAGGCATGCTCCGCATTCCAGGCAGTATCCTTGTAAATCTCCTCTGCACCCTCTCTTTGGCTTCCACAACTTTCCTGTAGTGAGGCGACCAGAACTGAGCACAATACTCCAAGTGGGGTCTGACCAGGGACCTATATAGCTGCAACAATACCTCACGGCTCCTAAATTCAATTCCCCGATTGACGAAGGACTACACACCATATGCCTTCTTAACCACAGATTGAACTGGCGCATCCGCTTTGAGCATCCTATGGATTTGGACCCCAAGATCCCTCTGATCCTCCACACTGCCAAGAGTCCTACCATTAATACTATATTCCGTCAACATATTTGACCTACCAAAATGAACCACTTCACACTTATCTGGGTTGAACTGCATCTGCCACTTCTCAGCCCAACTCTGCATCCTATCTATGTCCCTCTGTAACCTCTGACAGCCCTCCAAACTATCCACAACACCCCCAACCTTCATGTCATCCGCAAACTTACTAACCCACCCCTCCACTTCCTTATCCAGGTCATTTATAAAAATCACAAATAGTAAGGGTCCCAGTACAGATCCCTGAGGTACAACACTGGTCACTGACCTCCACTCAGAATATATAAAGGATTATCTGGGTTATTCCAAATTCACAATGGGTATTATTTAATAAACCAAACTAAGAATTACAAAATAATTAAAAACATAAGGGTTAAGCTAAAGTAAAATGCCTGACTGTATAGAATAACTAGGTTATAATGTTTAATGCAAAGGGTCCAGTCTGCAATTGATCTGAGGGAAAGTGGGCTAATCATGTAGCATTCATTGTTACTCAGAATGCAGTGATTTTTCTGGATTTTGCAAAAGGCATCAAACTTTGGGTGGCAATTTTAAAAAAGTAACCAAGCTATCAACAGGGAACAACAGTCTTTGGGAATCAGCATAATTCTGAGCAGAGTTTATTACCATTTTTACTGAAAACAATAATGGTCTGCACAATTCTCCAATGCTATGTTTTAAATGCCTGGAGTGAATTTTGGCCCCTATTTTAAAATTGGGTCAGTTTACAACAGTCAAGCTTCAGTTCAAGGTGAAGACCTGAGTGTGTGGGCTCCCAAGTTTAATTTTAATGCAGTGAGTCTACATTTCAGCCTTTCAGCCCATTGCAAGCAGGAAACAAACCTGATTCAAGTGGTCTGGAGGCCAGCCATTTAGTTCAGGTTAGTGGCAGGTTTGTTGAGCAATCCTATGGTGGTCGTTGTGATCAGAAGAGGAGGGAGAGATGGTAAAAGATGACAGTAAATGTATGACGAATGAGTCAAAGGGGTTTGAGTTTTACACTACTGACTTCCCAATCTTAACACACCACTTTGGAAGATGCTACTTATCAGGAGGGAGGGAAGACTGGCAGGATGTCATTTCTACCAGTTCCCCTTCATTAGGCCTCGCAATTAGTCTGGAGTACATTTTTGTAATATCATCCATCAATTCCCTTGCCCATAATCAGCACATCCTCTAGACTGAGGGAAGGAGGGAAGAATTTGCCTACAACAACAAGTGCATTCAATTGGTTGAAGTTTAGCTAACTTTCTTGTGAGTGAAAAGTTAATTGAATTTAAGCTTATGCAGTTGTGAACAATTTTATATTATAATTGCAGTACTAACTAAGTTATATCACAATTAACTTTAATTTTTGAATTATGGTGTTATTACGATATAACTATCTCTTGAAAGACCCTATCGGATACGATAGGGTCTTTCAAGAGACTGTTAGATAGGTACATGGAGCTGAATAAAATAGA
Organism: Pristis pectinata; assembly: GCF_009764475.1. Classification (NCBI taxonomy): domain Eukaryota; kingdom Metazoa; phylum Chordata; class Chondrichthyes; order Rhinopristiformes; family Pristidae; genus Pristis; species Pristis pectinata. The sequence goes on from NC_067411.1 coordinate 76,606,554, forward strand.
GGGCTATTGGTAAGCCTAGTAATTTCTAGGGTAGGGACATGTTTGGCACAACTTTGTGGGCCGAAGGGCCTGAATTGTGCTGTAGTTTTTCTACGTTTCTATGTCTTTCTATGTAACTCAATAAAATATATAAATGGATTAATTAGTATCCATATGCAGGTTTGGCTCAGCATTTTTTTGTTATTTCTTCACAGATGCTGGCAATGCCAATGTTTATTTCCCACACTAATTGACCTGCTGAAGAAGCAGTTAATAGTCAACTACGCTGGTAGTTCTGGAGTTACATAGATGCTAGAATGGGACTTGGATTACCTACAGCAGGATCACAAGACACTGGAAAACTGCCGCCTACACTATCTCTGCAAAGTCCTCTAAATTCACTGGAAGGAATAACAAACCAACCTCAAGCCAATGCCCACAGCAATCAGGCCGGAGTTACTCTCAATCAGCTTTGTTGAGCAGACCACATCCTTCAAGTGCCTGACACCAGACTCTCAAAACAGACGCCCCCTATTTTGTGCTCTATTATGGGAGGAACTAACCAGGCGAACAATGATTCAAGGACGTGCTCTCGCTTTCTTAAAGAAATGCAACATTCCAACTGACTCCTGGAAACCTCAGTCCCACTCATAGTGAAGAAAGAACACTTGAGATGGTATTGAGAACCACAAAGCCACTTATCAAGAATACACTAAAGCAATCCATGAACAGTGGAAGGAGCACACCACCTCGCAAACTATACCCCACCCAACTGCTCCAGCCCCACCTCCCCATCAAAACTGGACTGAAAGCAAGTCATCCTCAATCCTGAGGAACTACTGCTGAAGAAGAAATAGAAGAAGAAGAAGAAGAAGAAGAAGAAGAAGAAGAGGAAGAAGGGGACCAGGTTTCAATACCTACTCTTTAGATGTTGAGCTTCAAAGTCTGTAGAATCAAAATGGATTTGCTGCCATTTTACGCTCCACCTGCTTCCCTTCCTATTTGCTTCATAACATAAACTGACGTTCTGTGAGATTGAATTGAATTGGTTTATTACAAGGTACAGTGAAAAACTTGTCTTGCATACCATTCATACAGATCAATTCATTACACAGTGCATCAAGGTAGTACAGGGTAAAACAATAACAGAATGCGGAATAATGCGTAACGGCTACAGAGAAACTGCAGTGCTGGTAGACAATAAGGTGCAAGGTCATTAAAGAGGTAGATTGTGAGATCAAGATTGCAGCATTATCACAGTATTTTGCATGAAACATTAAAGCAAGTGTGTGACTCTGCCACAGGTTTTTGTTAAAGGTCAATAGCAGAGTTTGAAAGAGTAGCACAGGGTCCCACCGGTAATAAAAATAGAAGATGTTAATATACACAGGTCAGGTAGCATCTATGGAAAGAAAAATAGAGTTAATATTTCAGGTAGTAGACCTCTTGTCACATCTGGGAAGGAGAGAATGCAAGTTGGTTTTAAGTTGCGGAGAAGTTGGGGAGAGATGGATGGGACAATCTCTGGTAAGGAGTGGCCGGAGTTACTGTACAGATAAGGTCATCTGGCCATTGCGTTAATAGAGGTGGTCAGTGGGAGTGAACCTGAGCAAAGGTACATAAGAATTATGAAATAAGGGCAATTGGAAAATGAGAACACGGGAGAATGTAAGCGTTGTGAAGTGCAGCGCTGTAGGATATGCCCAGAAGATCAATTCATACTAATGGTGAGAGAAAACCTGGGCCACAGATGGATCATTTACGGCAGAAATGGCCAGTTGTGATACAGACTGAGAAAGTGGGTTACCTGAAGTTGGAGAACTCTGGAATGTTGCAACTTGCCCAGGTGGATGATGAGGTGTTGTTCCTCAAGCTTCCATTGTACATTATTATAACAGTGCAGGAGGCTACAGATAGACAGGGAAAGTGGAATGGAGAATTAAAGTGACATGCAACAAGAAGCTGAGAGACACCCCTGCAGGATGCTCTACAAAAACAAGTCACCCAATTTTCATTTGATTTCTCCAGTATAGAGGAGACCACATGGACACCAAACACAGCCAGACTGGAAGAAGTGCAAGTGAATTACTACTTCTCCTAAAAGGATTGTTTGGGTTCCTAGATGTTGTTAAGGGAAGAGATAAAAGGGCAAGTGTTCAATCACCCGCAGATGCATGGGAAAGTGCCATGAGAATAGGAGTGATTGATGAAAAAATGGACACCTAGGGAGCCAGGAATGCCCTAAGAATTTAATGTTGGTGGAATTTAATGTCTGTATAAATTGGATGATGAATTGTCCAAATTGACCCTGCAATACAGTGACAGAGGCTACCTTATCCATTTAGAGTTGTCACTCTTTACATCAGACGCCTCAAATAAGAACCACACAATCTGATTTTTGTTGAATTACACATGTAAAGACATTATTTCCCCAGAAAAGAGTTTAACCGAATTATAGAAAAGATACATCAAGGACAGCTATAGCTTGAATATGCTTTTTCAAATGAACTTGTCTGGATAGATTGAGGAAAAGAGTTAAAAATCTTCTTTCATGGTTTATTTTTTCTCAGTAATTCAGATCTTTACCCTTCAAGTAAATCTTCTGCCTCCACCAATTTTTAGCTTTTTAAGTACACATTTGGTGTCAACTGATTACTACCTCTTAATGTGGGATGGAGGAAAAAGATCTTAATGGCAGTCAGTCAGTAATAACATGCCTACTGATGTAGAGTGGATTGGAATCATGCACAGTTTTATTCTATGGAAGGTTCACATGTAGATTAATTTTTCACTTTCTCCGGACGTTAGGACGTCATTTTACTCCAGTGAAAATGTTGACAGATTCGAATCACTCTGAAGAAAAAGGGAACAGAATGATAGCAATCTAAATAAAGCACTCAGTTTTAACAAGAACCCTCAGAAACCAGCTTTACCTGGCTGTTTAAATAATTTTCAACCTTTCTGCTTTCAGAAGCAACTATTGCTTCAATTGCCATCAGGAGAAAAATGACTTCTGTAGTAAGCAAAATGGAAGAGTGTCTCTTCGTACAGACGTAGGGCAACCAGAAATGCCATTAAACTGCATGTACAAAGGTTTCTGCAAAGTTGCAACAGAATACTGGGATAATCTTTGCAGAAATCCAGTCACCTATAGTCTTAGAGCAGGGTGTTACCATCACAATGGAAACTGGGATTGCATTGCTGAAAAGTTTTCTTTTATTTTTGTGAACTTTTTAGAAAAAACATTGTATGTGTTTTTTTTCCAAAAGTTCAATAAGGCAAAGAGAAATTGCCCCAATGACATTTATTAATGAATGCATGAGCTTGAAAATTTTCTTTGTGTCCTTCACTATTTGCAGCATTCATTGCACATAAAGCACATAAACTGTACCGCATAAGCAAGAAATTTAAACAACTTGCTAATTGGACATTATACTGCAGCAATGAAAAATAATGAGTAGTGAAACAGGGTCACATGATGTAGAAATAGGTGGTATTACAGATAGCAATGCAACAAACAAAGATCTTTTCAAAAATTGCTTAAAAATTTGATCAGACCTTAGTTTTCCCAGCAGTAAATGCATGAAAATCAATTTTGTCTGGAATGGAACACAATGGTTTCTGAGTCGAATTATGCTGTTCCAGAAATTCAACTAGGCATTTCCTGTCGTGAATCAAGCTTAAATGGATGATGCATTTTATGCAGACACAAGACACTGCAGATGCTGAAATCCAGAGCAAAAGACAAGCTGCTGGAGGAACTCAGTGGGTCAGGCAGTTTCTGTGGAGGCAAAGGTCAACATTTTAGGGTCGAGACCCTGCATCAGGACCCTGCATTTTATGTGTCAGACTTGTTAATAATGAGGTCATTCCTCATGTGTTGTGGGGGGGTTATCAATTAATGCAGTTTCTGTCACTGGGCACTCTCAGCCCAGCCTGACTTTAATTGTGCTGCATACTCTGCAGCAGTGCAGTTTACAGGGGAAATCTATGAGCCACTTTCAACCTGGGGTGAACATAACTCAGATAGGGATTTGTTAAATTATTTACTTATCTTCTCACCTTCAGATCCCCTACTGTACCCCACCCAGCATGGGATTTACTCTCACACTCAAGCTCACAGCCCTCAACCTGATACCTCCTACATCAGACCCCCAAACTGATCCCTGACTTTCAATTATTAACCCTGATTCAATGAATCGCCCATCAACTCACTAAACTCTCATTCTGTTGACCTCTCCTAAGTCACTGACCTCCCACTGACTCGCAATCTCCTTCAATTTACAGACATCCTAAACTCACTGACCTCCTAAACTCACCAAACTTCCCACACCCAGTGACCTCCCAGTGATGCACCAACCTCTCCCAATTCACTAACCTTCCACTGACTCACAACCTCCTCCAACTCACAAACCTCCCAAACTCACTAAACTCCCCCCTCACTGACCTTTCACTGATTCAACAACCTCTCCCAATTCACTGACTTCCCACCAACTCACAACCTCCTCAATCTCACCAATGTCCCCAGACTCATAACCTCCCTAGATTCACCAAACTGACCCCAAATCAGTGACTTCCCTGATTTACTGATGTCCCTTCACTCACCAACCTCCCCTAACTTACTAACCACCCGCGATTTGTCGAAGTGTTCTACATTAACAACTTTTAAGAGGCATTTATACAGGTCCATGAACAGGCAGGTAACTGAGGAATATAGACCACGTGCAGGCAAATGTGCGGTTTAAATTGGCATCAGTGTCTGCACAGATATTGTGGGCCAAAGGGCCTCTTCCTGTGCTGTACTGTTCTATGTTCTATGACGCACCAACCTCCCCTGACTTACTGACCTCACCCTGAATCAATTACTTCCCACCAACTCACCAACCTTCCCTGGTTCAGTGACCTCCCCCTGATTCACTGATCTCACCCTGACTTGATAATGCTTAGCCAGTCTCCCCTCAACTCAGTAAGGCCACCATCAATGGTTTCCATTGAGTCAGCAACCCCCATGACTAAGCAGGCTTTGCGTGCCATATAGCCATAGATTAACGCATCTTTGCAGATGCTGGTAAATTTCTGGGATATTATTTTAATGAATTTAGACAGGGATCACCTGAACCATATAAACTGGGAAGGTCACCTACACTTTCCCTGGTCTGCAATGATTAAATTCAGCCGAGCCATGTGTTTTACTATTAACTCCAGCATGCCCAGATTAGAGTGGGAAAAAAAATCAACCAGTGTTTCATTCCTCATCCCTGTTCAATGACCCCCAACTGGAATTATACAGATGTGGATGTTAAATAAGAACAAGATTGTGTTCAACTACATTAAACCCAGCTAACATTCACAGTCAAGGTTCACACATGGACAATAGCTATTTTAACAAGAGATTTCCAAAAGCCCAGTGCTTATATTAGAACATTCTAGTAATATAGTTCTCACCTTTTGGAAAGGAAAGGGAGGGAATACATTCTCAGTAGAAAGTAACTAACTTATCAATTCACCTAAACTGAAATCAAACATAAATGAGAAAGTTACAAAATGGTCATCACAGGATTTGAATGCCAGGTCCTACATAAAGGGAGATCTCGTTCTTCTTTTTCAGATATTAATTGAGCTGAGAGCATTGCAGCGTTTTAGGGAGTTTACCAGAACCTTCTAAATCGAGCATAAAATAATACACATCGACCCTATTTTTATTGGGCATTAAAGCTTAAGTACCTAACTGCTCTTAGCATTTTCTTTATTTATTCTGTGTTAGAACTTTAATGATATGCAGAATCATAAATGCATTGCCATATTATTGTATTACTGACCTCACATGACAGTTTTGAATTATTCAGCTATCAGGAGTCTGCTAAACATTAAATTAAGTATCCACTCTGCCGTGTCCTAAAGCATTAAGTTATGCAAATGTTCAAATAATGGGACATATGACAGCTGGAGGCATTAATCAAGGAACTCTGGCTGTTGTTCTGCAGCAGTCGCATCTGCCAACATAAAGAACAGTCACAATTAGATCTCAGTTAATGCGGTGATAAGGAACGATAGGGAGAACTCCTCAGTCACACTAATTTACAGACCTCAACAATGCACAGTACACCAGGTAGCTTCAATTTGTATTTCTATTGGTTTAGTTTATTCTAGTTCTTCTTATGCTTAATTGAATCAGGCTACAATTAAAGCTTGCATGCCCATTGTTTACAAAGGAGTTTTATCATAAATGGCCTTGATGATACATCAGTACACCACAAGGCTCAGCCACCACTGAGTAAGTGCTAATGACCCATTTGTTTTGCAATGCATTCTGAAAATATAGCAGTATAAAATTCAAAAAATCTGTTGCATGGCGTTTCTTCCTAACTCTTTATTAATGTTCCTAAAGCAATTAAGCATAAAAAGAAATAGAATAAACTAAACCAATAGAAATACAAATTGAAGCTACCTGGTGTACTGTGCATTGTTGAGGTCTGTAAATTAGCATGACTGAGGAGTTCTCCCTATTGTTCATTTCATTCTGGGCAACCCTTCCTATGAAATTTTTAATTACCTGTTTATTTATGTACTACTGTGTCCTCTTCAACTCAAAGAGTTTTTATTTATAATTCTGGCAATTAAAGCAGTAGATGGAGGATAGAGGAAATCTCCATGGTGCACTGTAATTGAATAATGGCCACATTAGCAAAGAATCAGAAAATGTCAAGAATCCATGGAAGAATGACCCAGAGAGGAGGTGACGTCTGAAGGATAAGAATGTGAAAATAGGCAGAGATGTAATACAATAACAATCTAAATGATGCACACTTTTATTACAGTACCATTAATTTGCCATCAGTGAGGCACCCAGACCAAATAACAAACAAAGGATGGTTAAGTTTCGATTCATAAAAAACAACTGAAATTGACAATCATCAGAAAATGAAAAACTGCAACAAGGTTCAACAGTATTAATTTGAAGCAAATTGTTTTCCTGCCAACGTCCACAATCACACAAACGAGTTATAAAAACCAAACCTTCCAATTTCTTAGTAAATTGAAAACTTATGCTGGTGGCTTCAAAGCCTCCTCTGCTGAAATTGAAGATTTAAAGAGTTCTACAATTGCAGTGGTAAGAGTTCTAAAAGATGAACAGTTTAGTAACAAATTGATCTAATTTTAGATGGAGAAAAGTTATATTATTTCTGAGACCAGGTGGTTGTATTCTTCTCCTCCTGCCAGGGTAGAACAGACAGGACATTTATGCATCCTTTCAACCCAAAATGATCACAAAAGATTTTCATGGGCAGGGGTTTCTTTAGCATGTGGGAAGGATAGTGAGTAGGATTCCTGACACCAACAACTTTGCATTTTAACTGATAAATGCAACATTAAACCAATATGATCTAACCTTTATTTGACAGAATAACAGCAAAACTTAAATAAAAATTCAGCAGTTAGAAAGGAATGATTTTATTCCAATTTAAAAGGGATTTAGATATGTACTTGAAAAGGAAAGCTGAGGAAACAACAAAGAAATAGAAGTAACTGCATAGCTCTTTCAGGAATCAGCATGGGTATAATGGACTGAATGGCTTTCTGTACTGTGACACTTTATGATAAATTATCTGACTGCATGATAATTAGGAAACTATTCCTACCAAAGAAGATAATCCTAGCATTGTAACCATCTCTGCAACAGAAGCAGAGGCAGAAGAAGTTTTAAAGCAATATAAGAGTCCTAGAGAAGTATTCAGCTGAAAATTTTGTATTAGAGCTTTTTCATCCATTCAGGTACTTTATAAGATACTCCAGAGAATGCAACTAGATTTTCCTTGTAATTCCAAGTTATGGTGGTAATAGTAGAAGATGAAGGGAAAATTCCAGCCCTTGCTCTGCCCCACCCATCCACAGCATCTTCAAAAGAATTTTGGGAAAACTGCAGTGATCCAGGCAGACACAAGGATCTGGATTTTAAGCTCAATGCAGCAAGGATGATTAGCTTTGCTGTCTGATTTTATCCCATTTTCTAGTACTACCTGATTTCAGGCAGGATCACAGAGAAATATCTCTTTCATTGAATTTATAATCTGGATTAGTTTCAACAGTCAGGATTTTGAAAATGTCATCTGCTGGTCCCACAAGAGAATCCTGAGGTTAGAAATCTGCACTGACACCCAAGTGCAATGCAGAAAGAATGCCATTGTGCCAGAGGTAGCATATTTTACAGAAAGCCAATTCCTGATCTATTCTCTAATATTACTGTAAATGATCCTCTTTCAAATTAGATTAGGGAAGTTATCCCTTATACAATAATTATACTTCACTCAACATTGATGAGAAAATAGATTATTTGGACTTCGCTGATGTGGGAACTTACTGTGCACAATTGGAGTCCCATGTTTCCCACAATACAATGGTGACTGTGCTCAGTTGACTGTATTTTGGGACATCTTGAATGGGGCATGAAAGACACTTTACATGTACAACTCTGGTCGTACCTTAGCTGACCAACTGTAATATCATGGGTCATCAAATTTTAAGAGCAAACGACAAAACATCTCCTTGACCAAATTAACTTACACTCTGCACTGAAGACTGTGAATTGATAATCCATTCATATTAAAAGGTGTGATCAACAGTCAGTGATCAAAATACATGAATGAATTACTAGCATTCAGCTAGATTTTGTTAAACTGGAAACGTTTTATCTATTATTTTGCCTAAAATTAAAACATTGAGAGGCAGCAATACTTCATTGCAATGTGAAATTAAAACCCAAAGACCTCAGAAGCTGCCATTTCCACAAATGATAAACCCAGAATGGGTAAATTGGTAAATAATCGTTTGCCTGTCAAACTGAAAAAAGTGATTGGTCTCTCGGGACCATCTTACTGCCAACTGCCAGCTGTCATTAATCCTCAATCAATTAGCTAGGAGTAATCACCATGTTTCAGGTGGAAGGTAAGGGGATTCCTGCAAAAAGTGGTATTTAGGACAGAGTTAGAAACAATTAATGTGAATAGCCATAAAAAGCAAGAGGATAATTAAAGAAAGGGCATTTTAGAAAAAGGTTGTGCATGTGTGAGTTGGTTTTAAAGAATATTTTGCAACCGCCTTCAAAAAAGAGGGAGGAGATGCCAATGTTGAGTTAAGATGAAGGAGTGTGAAATATTGGATGGGATAAACACAGTAGAAGAAGTACTATTGAAGGGTTTATCATCTTTGAAAATAGATAAGTGATCAAGGTTGGATGAAATATATCCTGGTTGTTGAAAGAAGCAAGATGGAAATTGCAGAGGTCCTAACAACATGTGTTCACTCCTCCCTGGCTCCACAAGTGGAATTGGAACTGGAATTGGTTTATTATTGTCACTTGTACCAAGGTACAGTGAAATACTTGTCTTGCACAGCGTTCATACAGATCAATTCATTACACAGTGCATTGAGGTAGTACATGATAAAACAATACAGAATGCAGAGTAAAGTGTCACAGCTACAGAGAAAGTACAGTGCAGGTAGACCATCCGGTACAAGGTCATAACGAGGTAGACTGTGGGGTCAAGCATCCATATTATCATACTAGGGAACTGTTCAATAGTTTTATGACAGTGAGATGGAAGCTGTCCTTGAGCCTGGTGGTACGTGCTTTCAGGCTTTTGTAACTTTTGCCTGATAGGAGAGGGAAGAAGAGAGAATGTCTGGGGTGGGTGGGGTCTTTGATTATGCTGGCTGCTTTACTGAGGCAGCGAGAAGTGTCGACAGAGTCCATGGAGAGGAGGCTGGTTTCCGCGATGTGCCGAGCTGTGTCCACAACCTTATGCAGTTTCTTGCGGTCCTGGGCAGAGCAGTTGCCATACCAAGCCGTGATGCATCCAGATAGGATGCTTTCTATGGTGCATCGATAAAAGTTGGTGAGTGTCAAACTGGACTTACCAAATTTCGTTAGCCTCCTGAGGAAGTAGAGGTGCTAGTGAGCTTTCTTGGCCATGGCATCTACGAGGTTGGACCAAGACAGGCTATTGATGATGCTCTCAACCTTCTCGACCTCAGCACTGTTGATGTAGACAGGAGCATGTGCACCACCCCCCTTCCTGAAATCAATGACCAGCTCTTTTGTTTTGCTGACATTGAGGGAAAGGTTGTTGTCATGACACCATGTCACTAAGCTCCGTATCTCCTTCCTGTACTCCAACTCATCGTTATTTGAGATCTGGCCCACTACGATGGTGTCACCTGCAAACTAGTAGATGGAGTTAGAACAGGGTCTGGCCACACAGTCATGGGTGTATAGGGAATAGAGTAGAGGAGTGAGGACTCAGCCTCGTGGGGCACCAGTGTTGAGAATAATCAAGCTGGAGGTGTTGCTGCCTATCCTTACTGATTGTGGCATGTTGGTCCGGAAGTCAAGGATCCGGTTGCAAAGGGAGGTGTTGCATCTCAGGTCTCGGAGTTTGGTGCAAGAGGATTGAAGGACTGCTGACATAGTGCTATTGTTTAAGAAGGTAGTGCTAAATCAAGTTAATACAAACTAGTTAGTTTAGCTTTGGTGATAGGAAAATTATTGGAATCCATTCTAGGGAGTAGTATACCTTAATTCTGAAAGTCATAGATTAATCAGGGACACTCACCATGGATTTGTCAATATCAGACGAGCTCTGACTAACTTTATTCAATTCTTGAGGCAGTAACAAGGGAGAGGGTTGAAGAAGGCATTTTGTTTGATAAAGGTTGCTTGGATTTTACCAAAGTTTTTAAAAATGTTATGTTCCCATTGACCCTCACCAATTTTTGTTGATACACCATAGAAAGTATCCTATCCGGATGCACCATGGCTTGGTATGGCAACTGCTTTGCCTGTAACCGCAAGAAACTGCAGAGAGTTGTGGACACAGCTCAACACATCACAGTAACCAGCACATCACTGCATTCTACTCTATGGACTCTGTCTACACTTCTCGCTGCCTTGGTGAAGCAGCCAGTATCATCAAAGACCCCACCTACCCGGGTCATTCTCTCTTCTCCCCTCTCCCATCAGGCAGAAGATAGAGGAGCCTGAGGACACATACCGCCAGGCTCAAGGACAGCTTCTATCCCACTTGTTATAAGACTATTGAATAGTTCCTTAGTACAATAAGATGAACTCTTGACCTCACAATCTACCTTGTTATGGCCTTGCACCTTATCGTCTACCTGCCCTGCACTTTCTCTGTAGCTGTGACAATTCATTTTGCATTCTGTTATTGTTTTACCTTGTACTACCTCAATGCAGTGTTGCAATGAAATAATCTCTATGGATGACGTGCAAAACAAAGTTTTTCACTGTACCTTGGCATATGTGACAATAATAAACCAATTTACCAAGGAGGCTGCTTAAAACAATGAAACCTATAAAATCCAAGCAGGAACAGAAAATTGGATCCAAGACTGACTCAGTGGCAGACAGCAAAGGGTAATGTGATTGATGGGATACCACAGGGCTCATTCCAGGGCTTTTTTGTAATATTTTAATGATTTACGCCTAAATGTATTGAGCATGATAGTTTGCAGATGATATAAAAGTTGGCCATGTGGTTGACAGTGAGGAGGGAATCTTTGTCTGTAAGAAAATATAAATGGTTTAGAAAGTTGGGCAGAAAATAGTAAATGAAACTTAATCCAGAAAACTGTGAGGTAATGCATTTGAGAACATGTAACAAGCAAGGGAATACTTATTTAACGAATAGATATTGAGTGGTGTAGAGGGACCTTGGAAAATCCACAGATTCTTAAAGGCAGCATTTCTGTGATAGAAAGACCTACTGAATATTTTCCTTTGTTAGCCAAAGCATATAATACATGAACGGAGAGGGTATTCTAGAACTGTGAATAACACTAGTTACGTGACAGGTCGAGAACCATGTACAGTTCTGGTTGCAACCTTACATCAAAGATGGGGTTGCACTGGATGTGGCACAGAGCAGGTTTATGAAGGGATTCCTAGCTTTGGAAAATTGTGGTTATGAGGAAAGACTGAATAGGTGACAGCTGTTTCCTTTGTATCAGAGGATGAGAAGAGTCTTAATTGAGGTCAATAAAGTAGAGGAGCTGGACAGACCAAATATTTTCCTTAGCAGAGATGCCTAAAAACAAGTGGGGAAGATCATAGATTTAAAGTAGTTGGTAGAAGGATTAGAGGAGAGGTAAGGATATGTTTTCTCATCCAGAGGGTAGTAGAGCTTTGGAACTCACTGCCTGAAAGCCTAATATAACAACATAAAAAAATATAAAAGTAAGAGCAGCTGCGGGTCATTTGACTCTCCAAACCTGCTTCACCAATCAAAAACATCATGACTGGTCATTCAAATTCAGCAGCCCTGTTCCAGCTTTTTCCCCATATCCCTTGATCCCTCCAGGCCTAAGAAAAATATCAAACTCCTTCTTGAATATATTTAACAATTTGGCTTCAACTACCTTCCGTGCTAGAGAATTCCACAGGCTTACCACTCGCCGGGAGAAGAAATTATTTCCCACCTCAGTCTTAAATGGCTTATCCCTTATCCCTAGACTGGGACTCACTGGTCATCAGAAACATCCTTCCTGCATCTACTCTGCCCAGACCTGTTAGAATTTTGAAGGATTGTATGAAATTTTCTCTTGGTCTTCTAAATTCTAATGATTATAAGCTTCATTTAGAAGATTGAGAGGGAATGCACTTGGATATCACATGAAGAACTATGAACTGCTTGGCTATCATCTCAGTGCTGAAAGGTAGGATTAGGCTGGACACAATGGGCTGAAAGGCCTTTGTCATAAATGTTCTATGATTCTACTTACTAGTTTGGCAGACCAGCCAGGGCTTGCAAGGATTCCATCCTACAGAGCCCAGCTTCAGACTGTTGAATGAGCCTTTGGTGCTCAGGGAATACTGAACCCAGGTGCTGGAGATGAACTATAGTCTTGTTTATTAGAGGCAAACCTGAGAGGTAGGTGATGTGAACTGCCCTGCTCGTACTTTTCTATCACTGAGGAGTCTACAGACATCACTGATACCCAGACACAATTTCCTCCAAGAATATTCATTACCTATGGGAAGTGTCTAAGAAGCTGGAAATCAGCCTTCAATGGAAACAAAAAGAAAAATTTTGAAATATCTTATTTGTAGTGGTTAAACATGTTCAACTGCTGTGGGGAGATGGGGTGTACAGTTCTGATGCTGCTTTTAGGAAACAGGTTAATGACAGTTGCCCTGTTGCATGAAAATTGAGTTACAAAGAAGCTGAAAGTCTGGGTTGCAAAAGACCAGCCATTGCACATTTTTGCAGGAGGAAGTGTGCTTCTCAGGCTAGCCTCCATTGACCTGTGGCTGGAAATTGAATGGCATCTGTTTAAGCACACTAATAGGTTGGCATACAGTAGGGTAACAAATGTTTTGTTTAAGGGTCTACCACTGCCATTGAGGAAATCAGATACTCCATGTCAAGTCTGAATTTGGGTCTGGATACAGGCAAGAATTAAGAAGGACATGGGGGGGGGTGGGGAGTGCAAAAGAAAGGCTCGGTGTCAGTTGGACATGAAAGGTTGGGCAAGGTCATCAGGCAGAGGAAGCAATCAGCTGCCAGTAATGATAGGATTGGAGTGAAGTCCTGATGGCAGAGTGATAGCTGAGGCAGATTGCTAGCAGCTCAATGAAGGGGTCGTCCAAGGGGAGCAAACAAGTGGGAGAGAAATCACAAAGTGAGGTGGGTGGAGAAGGTTAGGTACTTTGGTACCAAAAATAGTTTATTCATATCAGCTGCAATTATAAATACAATCCACTCACAAAGCAAGATATATCATTTCACTTGCTTACGGGATTTACATTAGCACATGACATCAGTTTTCCTATCACATACAATCCATGAGCAATAGGCCCAAGGGCTTTTACGCAGGTTCCAGCCACTCAATGTGCAATGGCAATAGGGCTCCTTACACTGGAAAACCAGCAAATTTCAGGTAGACTAATAGTGCATTTTTCATCAGCTTGTTAATGTTGATGTCTGTCTCTGGGAATAACCCATGGAGTATAGAGCCAATAGAACCAGCAGTGTTCTGCAGCTGATCAGGATGAACTTTGATAAAGGCCACAGCATCTCTTTCCAGGCCTTCCTGGAAAATAGACAGTGCAGAAAGAGAAGGAAGACGATCTCATCTCAAGCACAACACCTCAAGCACAGCATGTGGTGGTGCTGAGACTCTGGCTGTGCATGTAGTATCTGATGGGACCATCCTCACCACCAGCCAAACACAAAGATTTATTTTTGCCAAGAATATAGTTCATTTATAACATTGGCATATATATGATACAGGACAGTAATAGGTACCTAATATGACATTACATTTGATTACAAGATTTAGATTGAATTAACATGGCACGTTCCACTTTACAACGTGCAGTTGCGGACAGCTCTTTCCACTGGAAGACCGACATGTTCTAGGCAGACCAATGTGCTTCTTTCACTGAGTTTTGATTCATAGAGTTGATAATGTTCCAGCAGCAGCCAGTGTTTTGTTGAAGAGAACTGCCCGTTTAGCTCAGAGGCCTGTATTACACAGCTGAAAGAGATGAATCTCAACAAAGACCACTTTAGACCTTCCTGGCAAAAGCATCTTCCAGAAGAAGGCAAATCACTGTTATCTCCTGCTCAGAGCAGTTGCCTTGAGGGCAGCATGCAATGGAGCTGAAATTCTGAAGTTTTATGTATTATAGCTAATAGTCTCCAATCCAGACAACATCATGGTGAACCTCTTCTGTCCCTGCTCCAGAGCGTCCAGATCCTTCCTGCAATACAGCAACCAGAACTGCACGCAATACCCCAAATGTGGTCTAACCAAAGTATTACACAGCTGTGACATGACTTCCCTACTTTTATACTCACTCTAATGGAGGCAAGTATGCTGCATGTCTTCTTTACCACACCTATTAGTGTTGCCACTTTCAGGGAGCTACGGACTTGCACCCCAAGACCCCTCTGTTCATCAATGCTCCTAAAGGTCCTGCCATTTACTGTAAATATTTTTCATACATTTGATGTCCCAAAATGCAAAACCTCACACTTGTCTGGAGTAAATGCCACGTGTCATTTCTCCACCCATATTTCCAACTGATTTATAGCCTGCTGAATCCTTTGACAACCTTCCTCACTATCCACAACTCTGCCAATTTTTGTGTCATCTGCAAACTTACTAATCAGACCACCTGTATTTTTGTCAAAAATATTTTATGTATCATAAAGGTCCCAGTACTGATCCTTGCAGAACACCACCGGCCCCAGACCTCCAGTCAGAATTAACACCCCTCCACCACTACCATCTTCTATGACCAAGCCAATTTTGAATCCTATCTACCAAATTGCTATGGATCCTACATGCCTTAATCTTCTGGATCACCCTACTGTGAGAGACCTTGTCAAATTTACTAAAATTCATGTAGACAACATCCATTGACCTACCCTCATCAATCGTCTACTTCACTTCCTCAAAAAACTCAAGTTTTTAGGACATGATCCCTGCACAAATCCATGCTGATTATCCCTAACAAGTCCATATTTTTCCCCAAATGTGACCAAATCCCATCCCTGTGATCCTTCTCCAATAATTTTCCTACCACTAATACAAGGCTCACCAGTCTATAATTTGCTGGATTATCTAGGCTCAGATGACTGCTGATGCACACGAGCGGGAGTTGGGTCACACAGGCGACACCAAAAACACTTTGCACCTGACAACCAGGTTTTTTCCACACAATCTGTTTCTGCCTCATCTCAGCTACACACTCCACCATGTTGTTGGTGGATGCACAAAAGGTCAAGTTTGCTACTGGAAGGAAACCTGAAATCTTTATCTAGCTCAGCCAGGTACCCTTTAACAATGAAGTAGACATCAAAAGGCCTGCTTTGGCATGAGGGGCTTACATTGTCCACTGGCCACACATGCATCAACCAAAGTCATGGAAAGTAGTGCCAGACATCCTCTTGCTTAAATTGCAGTCAGAACCTACCATCATCTTTCACTAAACAAATCTAACATCTGACTCCTCATGGAAAGTTCTGCTCTCATTAGTGCATTCCTTGCTTTTGTTAATGGCCATCAGCTCCCCTGTTCACCTTCCTTCTCATTTTGTGCAGTTATCTGGAGAATTAGAATCTAGATGGAGGGAGGAGGAATTTATGTGGATTCTAGGTTGTGAGGGTCCATCTTATTCATTTCTTCTCCTTTTCATAACATCAAAATAAAGGCATTACCATTGGGAAATCTGGATCCGGAGTACAAAAGCAGTGCAAATGCAAGCCCAAGGTATTAAAAAGATCAGGATGCAAGCAAGGAAAAATACCAATACATAAAATGGCCTCCTTGGAATGGTTGTTCCTCAACTTAAAGATATTCATAAAACAACATTAACTTTGTATTGATTAAAAAAAACATGAATAGGAGTGTGGAATATTAACATACAAGTGTTCAAAGAACTACCAGGTCTCTGTCTCCCTCCAGTGTCAGCTTAAATAACTACAAGATACTTGCATCTGAATTTAATAAACATAATCAAAGCACAGATAAGATAGTTCAGAATGCATTTTAAATAACTATGGGTTGACCATTTAACTTCACAGTCAAGAGGTGGGGTGGAGGGTAGAGTATCCTTCTGTACATCAATAGAAGTGCAATAATCCCTCTGCACATTAGAACATAAGATAGATGCTTTTATCAATCCTAAAAGTGTGTTTTAGCACAAGTTTGCTAAAATTCATTTAAAAGGCACAAAGAAATTTGATCAAGCTTGATCTCTCCTCTTATCATATTAATGACACATGGGATGAATGATGGATTTAAGGTCACATAGAACTGACAGATGTCCATTAATAGGGAAATCTGAAAAGGGTGACCCAACTGCCACAGCCCTCAGAGTTTGGTGGCATAACAGGACTTCACGTTGAATACTTTGGATGAGGAGGAGGAGCACAAGTCAGCCAGGGCCCCACCATAATAAGACTACCTAGATCCACTGGACAAAGGGTATCACTGGAAGAGAAAGAGGGCAACAAGAGTAGCCATTGACAAGCAGTGTCATTACATACGTAACCACACAATGACACAGCAAAAAAAAACTAATTTTATTTGCTACAGGTTCCTTTCCAGTAATCTCATTTCATTACAGCAATTTTGGTCACTTTCCTAAACAGATGGAAAATTTGCACCTGCTCTTTTGAAGCAGTAAATGCTGTAATACATTGAAATTTCCCTAACTCAAGGAATTGCACATCTCCCATAACAAATTCCCATGCATTTCTGCTGAATCCCCAACAAGGTGAATAATTACTTTTAAGTAATTTGGTTATCAGTATGCTCTGTTGGAGTAGATGTACATCTCTTATCCAGTAGACATATTTCATGTGCAAGTAATGATTTCAAAGATTGAAGTGTCCCAGGTGTAGTTCTCCAATATAACTCTACTCCTTTGATGTATAGGGAGCAGAATGCTTCCCCCCCCCCCCCCCTTTAATTAAAAGCAAAATGGGATACCATCTCAATATTTTCCTAGTATGAAATTTCTGCTAGAATGGAGAGTAGAATAACTAAAGTATCAGATATTTCCAATCAAAGTCTGTCCTGAGGTTAGCAGTTCTCTCATCGCTAGTTCCTTAATGCATCTACTTGAGTTATAACATCTCATTGATTTGGACCAGGGACTGGCAAATGTATCCACCTTTCATCTGATAAGACAGGTTTTGATTTACTATGATTCTTCATTAGGACAGTGGCTTGGATTAAAAGACTACTGAAGATTAGGGCAGCACAGTGACATAACTAGTACAACTGCTGCCTCAACTCTAGTGAATGGGGTTCAATCCTGACATCCAGTGCTACCTGTGTGGAGTTTGCGCATTCTGCCTGTGACTGTTAGTTTCCTTGAGATGCTTCAGTTTCCTCCCTCATCTAGAAAGGTGTGCATGTTTGTAGACTAATTGGTCACTGCAAATTGTCCCTAGTGTAGGCAAGTGGTAGAATCGGGGGGGGGAGAAAAGAAAGTGAAATAAAAGACTTGATGGAAATGTAGGGAGAACAAAATGGGATTCTTGTAGGATTAGTGTCAGTGGATGCTTGACAGGAGTGCAGACTAGTACATTAAAAAGGACTTGTTTTCATGCTGTATGACTCTACATTTCAAAAGGACTGCACAGAACCTATGAGCAGATGGTTAGCAATTACTACAGAAATATTTTTAAGATAACTACAACTAATGTATCACCCACAACAAATCCAGGTACTTTTCCAAGAGGAAGTCTGCACAAAGCTTTTTTTGGTTCTGACTCTAGGCAATGCAAGGCAACTAACTCAGATGTAGAAATTCAGTGGAAAAGAATCTAAGCTCACTATAAAAGTTGCACTGCTGCTGCATGTCACAATCTCAATCTTTGGTGCCTCAAACGAGTGCCTAGAAATTCTCCACTGTTCAGTGCTGCTAAGCATAACTGGTTTGTGTCAGTGCATTGTACTTTGCCACTAGGGTTCATTCCAATGAAATTACATTCCATTAACTTTAGAGGCAAATCACAATGCAGTACTGCATTTTCAGCACATATGACCAGAGATAACATTTCTAGTAAAACACCTTTAGTGCCCACATGACGTGATGCTAGATTTTTCTTCTAGACACGTTCTTTTTGTAGCTGGAGTTTATTACTGCTCCTTTCCATTATAGTTAATCTTTGCCTCTCAGCAAAATGCATTTGTTCCAAAATGTTGAGTTAACAGTTCACACCTAGTGATGCCAAATTATTAGGATGTCATGGTCTAAAGACACATACAAATGGAAGTAAATTTGGTTCATCTTTATTTCTACCTTAATATTTGTTACATTTGGCTTGTGTCAACTGTCAAAGTTATTTCTCCTCCCAATTCCTCTATACAAAATTAGTGATATTATGGTCCATGTCCAGTTTTTAATATTATTTACAAGTGCATTTACTGCTCAATATTACATTATACACTTTCACAGAGTTCCAAAGGCGCAATTTGGCCAGTTAGAAGTCTAGCTTCAGAAAAGACAGACAATTTGAGAGAAAACAGAAAAAGATTAGCTGTAGGTCAAGATCCTGATTCTTGGATAATGCATTAGAAATTCTGCCATGAATCAAAGTTCACTCTTGGAAGGCAGAAACTAAACATTATGAATTGATGATCCAACAGCAATCAGTGCTTAGAAAATGTGTGTCACTTCCAGGTAGTTCAGGCACTACATTA
Organism: Pristis pectinata; assembly: GCF_009764475.1. Lineage (NCBI taxonomy): Eukaryota > Metazoa > Chordata > Chondrichthyes > Rhinopristiformes > Pristidae > Pristis > Pristis pectinata. The sequence continues at coordinate 76,625,772 of NC_067411.1, forward strand.
AAGATTCATCCAAGTACTCTATCTCAAAAGAACAAAAAGCTACAAGCCTGTATTATAGAAATAAAGGTTATTCAATGGCAAAACTAAAACTGGTGCTTAGCACTTGAGGGAAGAGGTTTAAACACAATGTTCCTTCATAAAGTTGATCATAAAGTCAGCCAGTCTTTGAGTTTCTTCTACTGTTACAGCATTATACAGGGAGATTCGAATTCCACCAACAGACCTAGTACAGGCAAAGAAACAGAATTTAATGCTACTATGTAGAAAAAGAATTACCATAGAACAATACAGGCCTTTCAGCCCACCATGTTGTGCCAACCTTTAAACCACACCCAAGACTAACTAACCCCTTCCTCCCACATATCCCCCTATTTTAAATTCCTCCATACGTTTACTTAAGTCTCTTGAACTTGACCAACGTATCAGCCTCCAGCACCACCACCCCAAGCAGTGCATTCCATGCACCAACCACTCTGGCTGAAAAACCTCCCTCTGATATCTCCCTTGAACTTCCCACCTATTACCTTAAAGCCATGCCCTCTTCTATTGAGCATTGGTGCCCTGGGAAAGAGGCGCTGGCTATCTACTCTATCTATTCCTCTTAATATTTTGTATCCCTCTATCATGTCACCCCTCATCCTCCTCCTCTCCAAAGAGTAAAGCCCTAGCTCCCTTAGTCTCTCCTCAGAATCCATACTCTCCAATCCAGGCAGCATCCTGGTAAATCTCCTCTGCACCCTTTCCAACGCTTCCACATCCTTCCTATAATGAGGTGACCAGAACTGGACACAGTACTCCAAGTGTGGCCTAACCAGAGTTTTGTAGAGCTGCATCATTACCTCGCGGCTCTTAAACTCAATCCCACGATTTATGAAAGCTAACATCCCATAAGCTTTCTTAACTACCCTATCCACCTGTGAGGCAACTTTCAGGGATCTGTGGATATGGACCCCCAGATCCTTCTGCTCCTCCACACCACCCACAATCCTGCCATTAACCTTTATTCTGCCTTGGAATTTGTCCTTCCAAAGTGTACCACCTCACACTTCCCTGGATTGAACTCCATCTGCCACTTGTCAGCCCAGCTCTGCATCCTATCAATAGCCCTCTGTAATCTTTGACAGTCCTCCACACTATCCACAACACCACCAACCTTGTGTTGTCTGCAAACTTGCTAACCCACCCTTTCACCCCCTCATCCAAGTCATTAATAAATATCACAAAAAGTAGAGGTCCCAGAACAGATCCTTGTGGGACACCGCTAGTCACAGCCGTCCAATCTGAATGCAGTCCCTCCACCACCACCCTCTGCTTTCTACAGGCAAGCCAATTCTGAATCCACACGGCCAAGCCTCCCTGGATCCCTTGCCCTTACCATGTGGAACCTTATCAAACACCTTACTAAAATCCATGTAGACCACATCTACTGCACTACCCTCAATCTTCCTGGTCACCACCTCAAAGAACCCTATCAGGCTTGTGAGGCAAGATCACATTATAAAGTCCCATATTATGGGACATTATTAAAAAAAAAAATCACATCCCATAACTTCAGCCTTTGACAACACCAATTTCTGCAAATAAAGGGACTTTGGAAAAGAGATCAAAAGATTTACCTGTGGCCTTTTAATGATATCATGTCATTTTTAGCAGCTTTATCAAGAAACTCTGTTTCAAGGACACTATCTCCATTTGCATTCCCAATGCGTAATGGGACGTTCATTCTGCTTCTGCACGTTGAAGCAGGCATACACCTAAAAATAAAGCAGAGTTACAAATGAATTTTCAAATACTAGAGCCTCTAACCATTCCTTAAATGGTTCATCCTCCCTCATACATCATAGGGCATTACATTTGAACAGAGATAACCATGAGGGTACAAGTGGATGGTTGGTGAAGATTGACTGGGGGGAAAATGCATTAAAAAGGCATGACAGTGGACAGGTAATAGTTAGCATTTGAAGAAATAATGCATAAGTAAACACAAAATTCCTTTAATGAACAAAAATTCAAAAAAATTAATCTGTCTGTAGCTGCTCAAAGAAATTAAAGATGCACTGAAACTTGGGATTCTCCTGATTATTGGATATTACTCCCATTAACACCAAGTAATTTTTCATTCATTTCTCTTTTTAAAAAAAATGCTATAGTATAATACATCTTCCAATGAATCTGGCAAATATAAAAAAGGGAAAGCAGGAAACCAAATCAGGTGACCTAAATGCAGAAACATTGGATGCAGAATAAAAAAAAAATCAGAGGTTTTACTGTAGCTTCAAAGAAAAACCAGTTTGTAAAAGTTGATAGAAATAGCCCGAGGATTGGGAGCAATGTTAGAACTCAAAAAAGGGAAGGCCAAGAAACTAATAAGGATAGGCAAAATAGAAACATTCAAAGAAGACTACGGGAGCTTCAAAAGAGAAAAGACTAGTGAGAACAAGTGTGGGCATTTTATAGACAGAGATAGGAAACTTTATAAATGAGGAATAAGGAAGTGGTAGAGGAATTATACAATAACAATAAAAACTTTGATAATCCATTATGATGCTTCAGAAATTGATGGTTCAGTATCTAGCTCACCAAGTACCATCTGCCATTCTTCCTTCCCACTCACCATGGTCCTGGTTCCCATGCTCCCTTTCAACTTAACTGGTTCAATTGAAAATTATAATACTGTGCAATATCTTAGTCTGTTAAGAGTAAGCTGCAGTATTAATAGAAATAACATTCAGTAGTCTGGTACCAAAGTGTCATTGCTGGATTATCAGAGTTTTACTGTACTGTGCATGTCTTCATGAAAGATGACATGCAAAGCTCTGCTAGTGAACCAAATATTCATCCAAAAACAAAATAGCACTAGAGAGATTGGTGAGCTTAAAAAGCTGATAAATCCCAAGAATGTGACAATGTACATCTGAGATTTGAGGGAGGTGGCTTTAGAGATAATGAATGCTTTGGTTTCCATTTACAAAAGATTCTGTGGATTGGAGGGCATCAAACATGCCCTTGTTATTTGAGAGGAAACACAAAATTACTCGCCTGTTACCTTAACATAACTGGTAGGAAAAATGCTGGAATCTATAATGAAGGATGCAATAATAGAACACCTTGAAAAGAGTAATAGGATTGAGCAGAGTCAACATTATATTTATGAAGGGAAGGCTCACGTTTGATTAAAATTGCTCAATTTTTTTTTGGAGGTTATGACTAGTAGAATATACAAGGAGAGAACCAGTGAATGTGGTGTATTTGGATTTCTGGGAGATTTCAATGAAGGTCCCCCACAGAAGGTTGGTTAACAACCTTAGGATATGTGGAACTGTGGGTACTGACATGGATAGAGAACTGATCATTGGACAGTAAGCAAAGAGTGGAAATAAATGGATCATTTGCAAAGTGGCAGATTGATCCTACAGGGATCAGTGCTCAGGCTCCAGATTTTCCACAATCTACATCAACAATATAGCCGATAGTTTGCATGTACTGCAGGGTCACAGCAAGTGCGTTATTAATGCATTTCAAATGAACAGCAAGACAGATGTCATTTTTGTAAAGCTAGAAGTGGAGTGGCAGAACTTGGACAACAACTTTTGGGTACTACAGTTAAGAACATCAGCTCCTTGCCCAGTCATTATCACTATTTAAATAACAATGAGCTACAGTTTCACCATTAACTATATCAAACACCATTAATCATAAACAAAGCACACAGAAATTGCCATCTTCGCTAAAGAAACTTGTATGCATTTGTGCATCTCCATATGACATAGGAGGCTCTTGGAGTAGTCTCAATCCTACTCCTCCACTTATTTCCCCATTCCCTCTTTGGTGTGAAGAACTTAGTTTGTGTTTAAAAACTTGGGCAATACCAAAAATGAAATTTCCAAGTTTGTTGATGATACAAAACTAGGTAGAATTGCAAGTACAGAAGAGGATATGGAGATGCTTCCAGGGAATATGGACAAGCTGAGCAAGTGGGTGAGAACATGCTAATGAAGTAAAATGAGAGATCATTGCTGTTGGTAAATTTAAACAATTAAGCAGAGTATGTTAAGTGGTGAGAGATTGGGTAATGTTGATGTTCTTGGGTGCACTTGTACACAAGTCACTGGAAAGCCAACATGCCAGGAGGGAAAAGTGGTATGTTAGCTTTTACTATGAGAGGGTTTGATTACTGGAGTGAGAGTCTCATTGCAATTAGGACCTTGGTGAGACCACAACTGAAGTATTGTGTGCAGCTTTGGTTTCCTTACCCAAGAAAGGATCTACCTACCATAAAAGAATGGTTCCAGGGACGGTACATTTGTATACAAGGAGAGACTGAATAGACTGGGACTGTATTATTTAGAGCTTGGAAGACCAAAGATTTAGAAAAGAAGATCTTTCACAGGCAATCCAATATCACCTGCACTACACCATTAACAAAAGTCAGTGTGTAACCAGAGTCACATTAACTAGACTATGCAAAAGGGGTGGAATCCATTCCCAGAAAAATTATTAACAATTAGCTTTTCATAATACTTCAGTGGCTTTCAGTCAATTTGCATTACCCAGATTATATCAGCTTTACAATACTGGTTTGAACAAGGTGTCTGGACTTTCATATTTCCATTCAGCCAGCTGCTGGCACAGGAATGCAGTGACAGCTTAAGATTCAGTATGCCTCAAAACCATACATGCAACATTTATAAGTAATCTAAATCAATAAAATACACACTTACACATAGAATCCATTAGATCCATCAATTATATCATAAATCAGCTTTGATTTGGCAGCACTGTTTTGTTCCATTGCTTCAGCACCCCCAGAATTCTTAATCCATTGCAAGACCAATCCCATAATGTAAATACTGAAAGAAAGAAAAAAGCTTTTACACTGCAAGTTTCATTTTGTCCTGTCTGAAAAGGTAGAAGTTGTGGCTAAGTGCATCATTCATGTAAACTTAACCAAAAGATGCAAAAAAAAAGAAAAAAATGAATATCTTCTGTACAAGTGGATAATACAAACAGGTTAAGAAATCATTCTAGTCTGCTACCAAATTGCTTCCTGACAAATATAGATGCTACTGTAGAGATATTCAATTTCAAGCAACATTCTCATTCATTACCTAATTGGGACACTTGAAACATTCAGCTCCACTCCATGTTAGTAGAATTAAAGATGTCAATGTATCATTATACAAAACATTAAAACCAGAGCTGTATTTTAAACTGGATGTTATATTGGCTAGTATATAGAATCCCTCAACCTTGTAGGAAGCCATAGACAGGAAGATAGACAGACTGTTCTTTCTGACAGATATACATTGTCAAAGTTGTGTTTCGGGGGCATCATGTTGACTTTGTATTTTATACTCCAGACAAATAAATACCCAGGACAACTTGCCCAAGTGTCATGGGTATTTCAGCAGCATGTCATTTACTGAACAGTCCAAGAACCCAGAGTTTCTAGTATCAGAGCATCCAAATGGCATTTGAAAATTAATTGTGGAAGCAAGTTCCTTCAAATAGGATCAGAGGGAAACTGGGCTAGCAACTGTATCCTTGTCAGATTGAAGGGTTGAAAAATGACCAAGAATTAGAGAAGGTGAATTTAAATGTCAAATCAAGTCAGGAACAGTAGGAGAAACAAAAGGCCGAAGACTGGACAGAGCAAGGAAAGGCTTTCATGAAAATAAAATAGTCATTTGTAAAAGTGCCAAAGAAAACTAATAATTCTTGGTGGAATTCTACAGCATGTACACAAGGAAGTTAATACCACTACCAGAAGGTGATTAGCAGCAACAACATTTTCAATTGGTAGGGGGAACTTGAAATAACAAGATTTAATTCACTGGCAGGTTTAGTTTGCATGTACTGCAGGGTCACAGCAAATTTGTATTATTAATGCATTTCAAATGAAGAGCAAGATGGATGTCATTTTTGTAAAGCTAGCAGTGGAGTGGTACAACCTGGACAACAACTTTTGGGTACTACCCTTAAGAACATTAGTTCTTTGCCAAAGCCACTGTCATTACTTAAATAGCTGTGAGCTACAGTTTCCTCACCATTAATGATATCAAATACCATTCATCATAAAGCACACAGAAACTGCCATCTTCTAAAGAAACTTGCATGCATTGGTACAAAGAACACAATTAATCCAAAATCAAATTATTTACCTGTAGCTTGCTGGAGTGTTGTACAGAGAATTGCAACTCCCTTGTACTTTATAGTCAAAAATTACTGGACATTCTTTCAGTGCATATCCCAATAGATCCTCTCTGATTATTACCACAGTCACTCCAGCACAGCCAATATTCTTCTGAGCACCAGCAAAAATTAAACCAAACTGGAGAAGAGAATAAGTTTCATTGCTTTTTAGCCTTGCATCCAATTATCAGAGTACAGTAAAACTCCATTAATACAGCACATTTAAGATTCGTGGTTCCAGACCTTCAGATTCAGAGAACTGTCAGATGTTATTCTGTTAATACTCCAAAACATTTAATTCACTTTGTTTCAAGATGTTACACAGCAGAACAATTAATTTTCCCAGTGAAATGTGTGTGGGGAGCCAGATGTTGAACCACTGGGATTTCTGAATAGTCAGATTCAGAGTTTTACTGTAAATGAGTGGATTAACACAAGGTTAAATTTTAAAATTCATTGCAAATCTTCCAAAAACAGAAGTTAAAAATTGATATACCCAGTTGCCCAGGCACGCCAACTGATTTTCTGTTAAATTAAGGTCTAGAAAGATCCTGCAGGCAGAAATATTCATCGAGTTATTTATTAGTGCAAGGGAACAAATTCCATATTAGTTACTAGTGGTGTGCCGCAGGGGTCGGTGTTGGGACCGCTCCTTTTTACCTTGTACATTAACGATTTGGATGATGGAATAAACGGTTTCATGGCTAAGTTTGCGGATGACACCAAGATAGGGGGAGGAGTAGGGAGTATTGAAGAGATAGGAAGGTTGCAGAGGGACCTAGACAGTTTAGGAGAATGGGCAAGGAAATGGCAGATGAGATTCAATGTAGGGAAATGTGCAGTTGTACACTTTGGAAGCAGAAATAAGCGGGCAGATTATTATCTAGGAGGAGAGAAAATCCAAAGCACGGAAGTACAAAGGGACTTGGGGGTACTCGTGCAGGATACTTTAAAGGTTAACCACCAGGTCGGATCGGTGGTAAAGAAAGCGAATGCTATGTTGCCATTCATTTCAAGAGGTATAGTGTATAAAAGTAAGGAAGTGTTGATGAGGCTCTACAGGGCACTAGTGAGGTCTCATTTGGAATATTGTGCGCCGTTTTGGGCCCCACATCTTAGGGAGGATGTGTTGACGTTGGAGAGGGTTCAGAGGAGATTTATGAGGATGATTCCAGGAATGAAAGGGCTTACATATGAGGAGCGTTTGTGGGCTCTTGGACTGTACTCGCTGGAGTACAGAAGAATGAGAGGGGACCTCATAGCGACATTTAAAATATTGATAGGAAAGGACAAAGTAAAGGTGGCTAGGCTGTTTCCCTTGGTGGGTGAGTCCAGGACCAGAAGGCACAATCTTAGAATTAGAGGGTACAGTTTCAAAACAGATGAGGAAAAATTTCTTTAGCCAGAGGGTGGTGAATTTGTGGAACTCCTTGCCACGTACAGCAGTGGAGGCCAGATCAGTGGGGGCATTCAAGGAGGAGATAGATAGTTATCTAAATAGTCAGGATATCAAGGGATATGGGGATAAGGCCGGTAATTGGGATTAGAATAGTTTTTCTTCTTCTTCCCCATTCCCCATTTCTATTTCCCTTTCCTTGGAGCAGACTCGATGGGCCGAATGGCCTGCTTCTGCTCCCTTGTCTTGTGATATTAAATGAGTAAAAAAAAAATTGCATACATGTACTGCCTTTCAAAACACTGGTATTGAGACCTGCTTTGGTACAAAAACCAAGTCAATACAATCATGCATCTATTTTGGATACCCAACACCATTCCACACAGTTGGGTCCTGTTGCTAGGCTCCATAAGTACTCTGGGCAATCAACATGCTCAACAGTATTGATCCTCATTGGGCAGAACTCTGCCCAGATACTCTGGGCTTGAACATTTTCTGAATGCCTGGTCTGGATCAACAGCAGTCTTTGTGGCAGAGTTAGATGCAGCATCTGGGAAAATGTACTAGAGCATTTCTACAAGATACTGTTGAAATGAATTTTTGTGTATTGCCATATGTCATAAGAGGCTCTTGGAGTAATCTCAATCAAATTCCTCCACTTGCTTCCCCATTCTCTTTGGTATGAAGAACTTTTAGTTTAAAACTTGGGCAATACCAGAAAGTCCACTTACACCTTCCTAGGGTTAATCCCAAACAGCAAGAGTCCTGCCAAGATATCAAAGTGGAGTAAACAGAGTTGGCAACAGGAAGGGAAGTGTGTAATTGTTACTATTCTGCACTTTAAATAAAATTTTGCAAGTGTGATCAGAATGTTCATTCAAACATAGCGAACCCACAGTTATAAACATTTTGCACCATCTTTCTGAATGCACTTCAAAGCCTTAGAGTTCAATGAGGAAGCTCAAAGTTATGGTAATACACCACTTAGTGGGAATTCCACATGAATATCGTGCACTGGGAGACTTCCTCATTCAGTACAGTGGGGGGGGGGGGGGGGGGAATGGCTGCAGAAATCAAGGATTAGTTGTGTGTATGAATTTAATTTCTTCCCCCCCCACCACCCCCACCCACTTTCAATCACAAGTACCCAAAGGCTATTTTCCCTGGTTGTAAAGTGTGGAACTAGGAAACAAGAGCCTTTGCAATATGGAGTTAGCCATTTTAGGAAGAGAAGTTTCTTTAGGAGGTTCTAAACCATTAGAATTCACCAGTCTACAGAGCCATTAATGCTCAGGAGTATTTTCACAATTGAAACTTTTTTAAAAAAAAATACTCCAAGAATAACAGGGTACGAGGACTGGGCAGAAAAGTAGAGTAAAAATAAAGAGGATTGACCATTACCTCAGTGTACATCTCCAGGGTCTATTGGGTTCACTTCCAGTTCTTCCTGGAAATGTCTATCATTTGCACCCACCTCCCCCATGCCATTTCAAGTCATTTCTGGTTCTTTTGTCAATTACCTTAAAAAAAAACCCTCTCCCCTCTGGTCTCCAGCCCTTTGCCATGGAAAGTTTCTCTTTATTCAATATTATCTATACTACATATTCACAATTTTGGACACCTATCTAATCAGACTTGAATAGATCTTTTCTATATAATAAAAAAGCAAGAGTAGTTCTGTATTCTGTCCAGGTAACAGAAGTCATTCATTTGCACAAAACACTTTTCCCCACCCCACCCAGTGGTCTGGATACACATTGTAATATACAGGCTAAAGCTACAAATGAGAGCTGAAGCTTAGGACTTACCTTGGTGACATCCACTGGCTTTGAAAGAAAACTCGATGACATGTCACAGACCAGCACTGTTCCCTTTGTGTCAGGGATAAAGGGGAATTCCACACCATGAACAGTCTCATTGGCACAATAATAAACATAAGAGGCATTTGGGTTCAAACCCCAAGTACTTGGATCAGGGATACCTGGAGAACGAGAGAAATAAATCTTAAGCAGTCTATACATCATGATAGCTGTAATAGATCAGCTAAGCTTCCACAGCCAAAATATAGGTCCTTACTTCTGTAAGCATCAAGCTTGGAATGGACAATGTTTACTTTTCCATATTTCTCTGCTTCTTTGGCTGCATTAGCAGACCAGGCTCCAGTAACCAAATAATCTGCATGCCTTCCTTCTTTCAATCCAATAAGATTTAAAGGTACAGCGCTGAACTGGCCGGTTCCACCTCCCTGGAGGAAGATTACCTTGTAGTTTTCTGGGATTTTTCTACATTAAGACACACAAGATTTAAGATGGAGCTCCTCTTTTATACAAAAAGCCACACATTATTTTGCATCAAGAAATTGCATTTCAATGCCATTTCCAAAGAAGGAAAATCAACTTCACAGGTTTGCAGAAAGCCACTTTAAAAGATGCAACAGCTGTTCTACCAACTGCATCATTAATAATTTGTACAATTAAAATGTACAGTTGAGGTATGGCTGCTTTTTAAATGCAAGGTAGAGCCAATTCCCAGGCCCCACAAACAGTAATGCAAAAGGGCAAGAAGTATCCAGTTTAGTCATTCTGTTTGGAAGACACAAGCGAATGTGTTCATTGGGGCAACTACTCTTTTAATAGTTCTTTTGGTTTTTAAAAAAATGTCTTACATTCACACTAGAAGGCAGGACTCCAGTTTATTCTTGAAAAATATAATAAACCATTCATCCCCTTAAATAATGCATTGATAGTAAATATGTACATAATCTAACCAATAAAATTGTTAAAAAAAGGCACAAGTTGAAAACTGCATCCATCAGACTGCATTATCATTCCAGTAAGTAGTTTTTCCTTGTTACTTGCTACTTTAATCAGAAGGGTATACAAACCATTTCTAAGAGGCAGTATACAAGTTGTACACATATGGAACTGAGTTCGTTGTACAAAAGGTCTAATGCAAGTGAACCCAGCCCAGCACCCAAACTGGTCACCCACAGTGCACCATAAACCCCATTCAGGTGAGGAGGGCCAATAAAACACCCTCCACATCTGAATATCTTCCAGTGAAATGGAGCAAACTACAAATGGCAAGTAGGCCTTGGGCAGAGATGCTGAGCCCTACCCCTAGAGTGCCCAGATGGTCCATCTGACAGCTTGCTGTGGTGAAACACCTTTGAACCACAAATAGCTCACCAAGAGATTAAAAAAAAAGTCAAAATTGTTTTAGTTAAAAAGATTAGACACAAATTAAAAACATTAGCTGAAATAAGAAAACTAACCACTCAGCCACACTCATCTCATTCAAGTGGTTGGATTACATATGCTAGCCATGACTGGCTTGAACCCACAGAAGCAAATGCATCCGTGCTGGACAGTATGTGCCCCACAGCAAAGAAGAACAGCAGATATGTTATCTTCTGCTCTTCATCTTGAACCACATTTTAATAAGCATGCACGAAATCAGAAACACGTTCACCTTATTAGGGAGACATAGCCAGCAGCTCTACAGGAAGCACATTTAGTCCAATAGTGTTAACATATAAAAGTATTTTAAGCACCAGTGTGTACTGCCTTCCCCCCCCACCGCCCCATACACAAAAATCTGCAGTGATTGATTTGCTAATCTCATCCAACAGTATTCAAATACACCTGCATATACGTTATGTTGTTCAGGGTATATTGTTAAATTTTAACTGCACCAAATGGATTAACATGCACTTGCTCCTTACAGTAGCTCTCGCAAGTCATTTTCTGCAGTGTTGACAATTTTGATGAAGTCTGCTGATCTGTGGCTCATTTCTGTTTAAATAAAAGGATAGAATTAGAATGCAATTGGAAAATGAGATCAAGATATAATCTAAACACTTTGGATCTTACCTAGAACACTAATTCCAAGTCCTTTGTAATCCAGCAGCTCTTTCTGTGCTTGAAGCAAGACCTGAGAAAGTATGAAAAACCCACTGTGAGGCAAGGGACAACACTAGTACAAAACCAAAGTGAACCCTAAAAGCAACAGAAAATGCTAAAAATACTCAATGGCCCAGGTGGTACCTGTAAAAGTAATGAAAGGTCTTTGAACAAAAATATCATAACTGAATGATACACATCATTAAATTACAAACCATCCTACAACTTGAGGGGAAGATTTATTCAGCAAATTGCTAATTACTTAGTTTTTGATGATTTGCACTTCCTCAGCATTAGTTATGCCCAGATGTTCTCATATTTACATTCCAACCTCAAAGCTTAGAAGAAATTTAGCACCAATACTCTTAGTAGTGTGATATATTTTTAATGATTGCCAAATTAAACTTTACCCAGAAAGACATCCCATTCCTTCATTCAGCAAATTGATGTTAAAATTGTCTTTTAAATTAAAAATTCTCTCCTCAATCCTATGATTCTAATTCTTTTTCTCGATTCATCTACTCTATTTCAGCCTTCTTCTGTTCACTCCCCAATCTTTAAAATTCTCAGTGGCCAAGTAGATGCACCATTGTTTTACTTGTTATTCATCAAGGTCCCAAATATTCTGCTGTACTTTGCTGCATTTATACAAGCTCAGACTGCCAATGACATGAGAAAATTTGAGCCAAGTCATCCGACTAACCAGAAGTGTGCCAGACCCAGACATTTTGCAGCATTTCAATCCAATTGCAGAGTATGGAGGAAAAGCTGCAAGGCTAATCTCCAAAAAGGAAAAACATCTGTAAGATGTTAAAGTATGCAACATGGGCCACTATGTAGCAATAAAGAGGAGGCAATTTGTCAAGGTTTTAAAGCCCAGAATACTACTTTTAAAAAAAGCTAAAATTTGAGGAATAGAATTAGGCCATATTTGCATGAATGAGGACCAAAATTAGAAAATTCACCATAACTAAATACTCCCTTTGATGTCAGGCAATAGAGGCAAAAAAAAAATACACTGTGGAATAAGGATGCCACAAGGGTACAAAGGATGATCTGTAGGGCACCCATTGGATTAATGGAGAATTATTTGGGCAATCTTCCTTCTAACTGCTGAATTTTATGTTGAAATTTGTGTTGCCAAATATTATAATGGCAATGAAGCTCAAGACACTGTAAAAACTATTAAAGGATTATATCTTTTACACACATTAACAACTTCTTTGTGTGAAATTTTATGTAACTCCTCATTTAAAATCATTTGGTTTAAGATGCTAAACTTTACAATGCAACAAACTGGAATTCCCTACTTCCAGGTAAAATTCAGTGCCTAGAACAGAAATCATTCTTCAATACTCCTCTAAAGTTTTGCTCAAAGAACTCTGAGTTTTGACGAGTGACCCATCTATAGATATACAGCTTTTCTATAACTATGTAGAAGTGGGCACCAAAAAGTGTTCTAGGAAGCAATTGTCAGCAGTAACAAGCAACGGTGTGAGTGCATCCTCTCTTCGCATTCTAACCTGCCACAAATTCTCGGCCACTGTTGGATTTGGCCAGCTGATGGCCCACACTACCAAAGCCAGAGCTGTCATTCAGATGATATTTTGATGACAACAACTCACTTGCACCAATTAATTCACAGAATTTCCAGACCAAAGAGAGGACATTTAGCTCCTTATAGATGGAAAGGCCATGGGGCATCAGGAGGCAGGTCACTCACCACAGGATGCCCAACTTCTGACCTACTCTTGTAAACACTATTAACGAGGTTAGTCCAGTTAAGTTTCAGAAACTTAACTGGACCATCTCAGGATACTGATGCTAGGGACTCAATGATGGGAATGCCACTGAATATCAAGAGTAAATTGATAGATGCACTCTTGTTGGAGATGGTCACTGATTGGCACTTGTGGCACAAATATTACTTACTACTTAAAAGCCCTCACCCAAATCTTGTCTAGGTCTTGCACCAGAGTAATTTTTCTCCTCAACGTCTTTCAACTTCAAATTTTGCCAGGATGCCTTGATACCCTATTTGATCAAATGCTGCCTCAAAGTCAGTCTCTCTCACCTCACCTTTAGAATTTAGCCCTTTGGTCCACGTTCAGCTATTTGATTGAGAATTGTAAAAGAGGATGCAAAGAAGCTTTAAGGCAACTTGAGGGATAATGTCATGTAAATGTTGAAAAAAAAGTTATGCAGTCCAGTATACAAAAAAAACAGAAAGGCAAACAATTACTTAAACAGTGATAGATTGGGAAGTGTTAATGTGCAAAAGGATCTACATGTCTTTGTGCACCAGTCAATGAAGGCCAGCACGCGGGTATTGCAAACAGTTAAAAAGGCAAATAGTAAGTTGGCCTTTATTGAAAGGATGTTGAGTGTAGAAGCACTGGAGCCCATTGTGTTGAATGTAGATGGTGACCCTGCTGTAAAAAGCACTAGCAGGGAAAAAAACTTTAGAGGCTGTATTATAACTTACTAATATCTATTGACCTGATCATTAAACAAGTCGTACATTCAACTGCTCTTATAACCATGGATTAGGGAGATCTGCAGTTACACATTAGCCAGAGTTGTTTCTGTGGCGATCATACAAATGAAAGATGGTTCAGACTAAGTTTAACATCCAATTGCGATAATTCAGTAGTATTACAAGAGCTATAGTATTCAGATGAAGTGCATAATATCCTAGCTCTTGTAATGCCAGAAGATTGGAAAACAGTCAATGTGACTCTCCTGTACAAAAAGGATGACAAAAGGTGAGGAACTATAGAACGTTACAGCACAGTACAGGCCCTTCGGTGCACAATAATGTGCCAACATTTTATCCTGCCCTAAGATCTATCTAACCCTTCCCTCCCACATAACTTACTCTAGCCATTTTGATTGCTTTTTTTTTTAAATCTGTTTACCAACTTTTGATGACTTGTGTACCTGTTGCTTCTAAATTTGAAAACGTGAAAATGACATTATCTGTTCCTTCACCCAACTCAGATTTACCTGATGATATATTGAAGCCCCAAAACAAGTACTTAGGAAACATCACGTCAAGTCTTGCCAAAAAGTACTCCTCAATCATATGTCCGCACATTTGTTTTTAAAGTTGAACAGAGAACAAAGTGTATAAATTCAGCAGCTATCCATGAACCTGCAGAGTTCTAGCGGTTTTTAAACTGAGTAAATCTTCCTGAAGCACCCCTTATTCCCAGCTAGAATTATGCCCCATCAGGTAGATGGGACCAGATGTCAACTGTGAAATGCTTCAGTGAGAAAACATTGGAGCCCTAGTGGGAATTGTCTATTGTTGGCAAGATGCTAGTCAATAATCGAAGAGAAAATAACTGATCAATTAGGACAGCTGAACATAAAACAATGTTGACCAAGTTTGGTTATGAAAAGGTAAATCATGTTGGACAAATTTGCTCAAATTCCTTGAGGATGTGACCGGGGGGGGGGGGGGAAGAGTTGTGTTTGATAGTGGGGAAACTGTAGATGTTGTGTATTTAGAGCTCCAAAAGGCATTTAGCAAGACATGGGTTGTACAGGGCATTGGTGAGGGCTACATCTGGAATACTGTGCACAATTTTATACCCAAAAAAAATGTAGTGGCATTGAAGGGAGTCCAAAGGAGATTCACCAGGCTATTTCCTGGGAATGAGAGGGTTGTCTTATCAAGAGAGGCTGAACAGCTTGGGTTTGTATTTGATTTAAAACACGATGATGCTGGAGGAACCCAGCAGGCCAGGCAGCATCCCTGGAGAAAAACAGGTGGTCAATCCTATCACTATCTCTTACCTGTATCTACTTATCACCACCTTGAGCCCATCCCACCTCTCCTCTTTTGTCCACCTATCACTGCTCTGCTTGCCCCTCCTATATATTGGGTTTCCCCTTTTCCCATCTTCAGTCCTGAAGAAGGGTCCTGACCCAAAATGTTGACCACCTGCTTTTCTTCATGGATGCTGCCCGGCCTGCTGAGTTCCTCCAGCATCCTTGTGTTTTGCGTCTAGATTCCAGCATCTGCAATCCTTTGTTTCTCGTGGGTTTGTACTCCTTGGATTTTAGAAGAATGAAGGGTGACCTTATCCAAAGATGCATGATCCTAAGGGGGCCCAACAGGATAGATGCTGAAATGTTTTCACCACTGGAAGGGTCACGAACAAGGCTACATAGCTACAAAACAAGAGGCCTGTCGTTTAAAAATGAGGTGCATGGAAATTCTCTCTCAGAGGGTGGTGAATCTCTGGAATTTTTTGCCTCAGAGGGTGGTGGAGGCCAGATCACTGGATATTTAAGGTGGAGATAGATAAATATTTGAAAGAAAATGAATCAAAGGTTATGCAGAACCAGCATAGAAGAGGGCTCGAGGCTGGCGTAGATCAGCCATGATAGTATTGAAGGTCAGGGTAGGCTTAGG
This sequence comes from Pristis pectinata, assembly GCF_009764475.1. Taxonomy (NCBI): domain Eukaryota; kingdom Metazoa; phylum Chordata; class Chondrichthyes; order Rhinopristiformes; family Pristidae; genus Pristis; species Pristis pectinata. The sequence goes on from NC_067411.1 coordinate 76,641,685, forward strand.
AGGTCTGGCGTCTACTCCTGCTCCTGTGCAGGAGTGGATGGGCATAAGTCTACAACAAAAAGGGAGTTGCTAATGATTCAGTAGATATTAGTTTTAAGAATTGGAAACAGACCCAGAGCTTTGAGCAGTAGTGTACACGAAGCTGATGGCAAAAGACACCAGGTGACGTAGCCTCAGCTGGTTCTGTGGCATGGGTTTTCCCCTTGGTGGTCTTTAAAGACCTGCAATTCGCAGCAATTAAAATCCACCGTTGACCAGGCAGCAAATCAGATAGAAGAATTCTATCAGACAGCAAATCATGAAGCAAAAAGAAAGTCAAGACAAACTGAGTCATAAAGAATTAAGGAAAATTCAACCCCTCTGTCAAATCAGTAGGCAAGAGGTTGCTCAGTAATAATAGCTTTAAAATCAAGAAAACGTGTTCAATTGTTCTTAATAGCAGGAATTGTCCGTAAAAGTTGAAGTTCACATCGAAACATTGATCGACAAGTTGCTTCAGAGGTGACTACAACAGGCATCTTGTGTAGGAGTGATGAACTACTGACAACTTTCACTATGCTTCCACTTGAGGGAGTTCCAAAAGTTGCAGTTACACGTTCCTCCATTGTACGGGGAGTACTGGTAGTCTCATTATTATTCTCCTTGCAAATTACAGAACTCTTACAAAACTTCATTCGTATGCTGCGGAGCGCAGTAACATTCTTAGTAAAGCGCAATCACTCAGAAGTTTCCATCACACCTATCCTACCAGAGGAATAGACCAGAACTCTTAAAGGGGTAGTTCCAAAACGCCCACAATGGCAGATATAGTCACGAAAAGAAATGCTGTGTTAAAGCATAATCCTCTATGTGCAGTTGGAAAGCCATGCAAGCGCTATCTCCAAGAAACAACCTCCTTCAAGTCACATACACAGATTTCAAGCGCTGTTTTCTACTGCATATTTCAACGCGTTAAAAACCAATTCCGTTTCAAACGTACTTGCTTAGCAGAGAGAGAGACACACACACACATAGAAACTCACCGGCCGTGGGATCTTGGAAGGGCCGGCAGCAAAATTAATTACTTGCTTCCTACTGTCTTCCATTGCAACCGTGTACAAACCCTGCACTAAACCTTCCTTTCACTCGACTTGACGGACAACTCCCCACGGATACTGCAACACGTCTCTTTGTGTTTCTGATTGGAGGCGTTCACACGGCGATTGTTTCCTTCGCCTTCTAATTGGTCCTTCCCAAGCCCGCCTGCTTGCCAATTGGCTGCCTGCAGCGCCCGGAGCACAAGGATCCCGTATGACCGCAGCAGCTTTGCACAAGGATGACGTGGATTGCACCAGCGGTCGTGTTTATATGCGCCAAGTGAACCGTGCCCCTTAATCTCCATCGAATATCTTAAGTAATAAACTGCCATGTTTCGATTATACACATTAATGTAAATGTGTTAATCAAGTTTACAAAATATACCTACTGGAAATCTTAGGACTAAGAAGGAAGCAATGTTTCAATTTCACATTCCCCTAATTTTGCTTATTAATAGATGGTATACATGTGTGGAAATGTGTTCCCTATGGACTCCTAAGGACACACAACTGTCTCAAAATAATCTTTATATTGCCTTCTAACATCATCTTCACATCAACTAACCTATCTGCTGCTCAAGGAGTGACTCAGTCTAGATTTTTAAAAACCCACAAAAGAGATCGTCCTCCACTCTGATGGATCACCAACAATGGATTTCCAGCATCTAACGATGTCCACTTTCAGAGTGTACAGGTAAATGCACATTAAACCCAAGGACAGGCACAGTAGTGCAGCGGTTAGTGTAACGCTATTACAGCGTCAGCGACCCAGGTTCGATTCCAGCTGCTGTCTGTAAGTAGCTTGTATGTTCTCCCCGTGTCTGCGTGGGTTTCCTCCAGGTACTCCAGTTTCCTCCCGCATTCCAAAGACGAACGGGTTAGGAAGTTGTAGGCATGCTATGTTGGCTCCAGGAGTGTGGCGACGCTTGCGGGCTGCCCCCAGAACACTCGACGCAAAAGATGTATTTCACTGTATGTTTCAATGTACATGTGACTAATAAAGAAATCTTATCTTAAAGGAGCTCAAAAGAAAGCCTATTCTCATTATTTCAAAGCTCTTCATTGCCTGCCTTTTTGCAAATGATGTTGCAGCCCATTTGACACAATTCTTAAAGTATCAATCTTAAAGCAACTATTTTTGTTCACAACCACCATTACATTAACTACAACAAGTGTACAGCAAGAGTAGTAAAAACATCACTATATCTGCTGTTACAGATTAGGTTACTATTGGTGAATGTCCCTTTAAGACATAGTACAGCAGTGTGTGTGTGTGTGTGCGCGCGCATGCGCGCACATGGCGTGATTACGACAACAACAGGAGATAAGGACGTGCTGACGTTTTGGTTCAATCAGAGTCAGAGAAAAAAGAGAGAGGGAGGGAGAGAGACACCCTGCCTGCTGGTCTCTGTATCGATGGATGAAAAACAATAACTGTGTCTGTCACTACAATCCACGTATGGATTTTTGGAATAATCCAGTGGAGTCCACTTTGTCATTAACCTGTAGAAGGAAACAGATATTTGTGTGGATGGCCACGTCTCAAATGCCTTTGGGGTGGCAGATACTTCGGAACAAAGCAGTGAAGATCATCAGTGATTGAGGTGTCGTATGGGTTCCATCGTGGAACATTTGGATTTCATAATTACTCTCTATTTTCTCTCTACATTTTCTCTTCAGTCAACGGTGGTTTTGCAGAAGCCTTTGCTCATGTTTCACCTTACAGCTTGCTGAACTGAACTTTGAGAACTATTCCTGGACTTAGAGTTTGGTAATTTGCCACACACACACACTTTTTGGGGTTAATGCTTAAGATCTAACATCTTTTTTACTTCTAACATTTTTACTTTTTCTTATTATCGTAAGTAGTTATTAATAAAATAGTTTCTAACACTTATACATGACTTGGTGTGTTTCCTTTGTTGCTGGTACGTAACACTGCAGCTTTTATAACTAAAGAATAGCTTTGTTAAAGGTACTTAGAGAACAATATATTTTGACTCCAGTAGTGGATATTAACTGGTCAGTCAGCTGTTAAATTTGGCTGTAAACAGTATGTTGTATATACTATTCAATCCTACCGTGTTCCTTTCCACCTACTACTTCCCAGTCAGATCACCTTGTTTATCTTCTTAAATAAGTTTCAACTGTGTTTCACTTGCAAATAATTATATTGGAATGCAGTTGTATGGGCAATATGTGAAAGCTAATATCTAATGCTTCCCAAAAGTGCTGTTCTTCAGCCACTCGATACAAATTCTCTGCCTTTTTCTGTTATACACAGGAATATTCATACCAAAATCATACTACCTTACAATACAGAAGGAAGCCATCTGATGCATAATGCATGAGGCAGCTCCTTGAAAGAATTGAAGCAATCCCATTCTCACTTAGTTCAATACAAAAATATACTTTATTCATAAAAAAATGTAAAATTTCGGTACAATTAAAAAGAGCTAATGCAAGTGTAATACAGATCATTTAGATTTAACACAGTACATGACAATATAGGATGTCGTTTTCTATTTAGAACACAAATTACATTTACATATCATTAAATATTTTAAGATACTTGCAGCTTCCATCCTTTTGTTATGCAATAGCTAAACTGTGGCTTTACATTTTGATCGTTTGCAGAGACTGCATCAAACATCAGATTGTTCCTCGACACTTGTCCTGGACCTTGAAATGTACTCAGCAGATAAACACGAAGTATCACTTCATGCTGATTCTTGATCTGTCACAATGATATAAATCACAGTTTTGACCATATTACCACATATCCTTCTATTTAGTTGAACTGGGTTTACAAAATAGTGTCGCAGACTGGCACATTTCAGATGTTCTTTCCCATAACCTCACTAACCATTCTTTGATATGGACAATAACTGTGTTCCTCTTTCCACAGACACTGCTTGACCTGTTGAATATTCCTATCATTTGCTGGTTATGTTTCATTCTACCCTTCTTTTTCTTTCTCCCTAAGTGCCTTACTTAACACATGTGTAATTGCATTTTCTGTATGTCTGCCCATTTTACTGATCTATGTTCTCAAGTCTGTTCATATGCTGCCCACGTTTTACTGTTTCTAAGTTTTGTACCAATGCCAGCTTGGAAATTGTGCTTCCTGTGGTCAATTCCAGATAATTTATATTTGAAAAAAAATAAGCCTAATACTGATGTCTGGAGAACCCACTGCATATTTCTCATAATCAGAAGATCAGCTAATCATCATTATCCTCAGCCCTCTGTCCTTTGGCCACTCTTGTACTTAAGAGACCACCATCCCTTTAATGCCATGTGCTTCATTTTCTGAATGCCTGATAACAGGTTTATTTACAAATGCCTTTTGATGGTTCCTGTATGGATCTACCATTTACACCAGTACTCCCTTTCTTTCATCAAAACCTGAATCAGATTTGCCAGACATATTTTATCATTAACAAATCTGTGTTGGATATTCCTTTTTCACTTATGTTTCTCCAAGATAGAATTAATTCCATTCTCGCCATTGATCTCTGTATGTTTTTTCCAGCATTTTGTCGAATGACCACATTTATTCCACTACTCTGTTTTGAACAAAAGTGCTGCATTTTCATTTTTCCAGTCACTGGCATAAATTCCAGATAAATGGGTCAGAATTTCTGATTTCTCTATCCTTGCTTCCCTGATGCAAATGAAAAAGAGAAATGTGCATCTTTTCCATGTGTTATTGAACGTCTTCTCTAACTGGTCTCAGTATATTGTTAATTCACCATGGCAATATGAGAAATAATATCAAGCCTCCTGATCCATAAATTCAGCAAGAAATACAGAGCGGCCAGAGTAGTGGATGGTGTTAAATCATTTGGCTTAACTTGTTTATCCCTGTACTTATTCTCCACACAAAACTCTTCCCATTCCTCTTCATCTCATTCTAATTCTATTTCTTTCTATCCTTCTCTTCCTCACATAAGCTACCTAGTTTTCCCTTAAATGCACCAATGTCATTAGCCTGAACTAATCCCACAGGGGCATTTTTCAGCTTCTTATCGTTCACTGGATAAAGAAGTTGCTCCTTAATTCGCTGTTCAATTTATTCCTAGCAATAATATATTTATAGCCTTAATTTTGGTCTCCTCCACAGGTGGAAAATTTTTCTCTAGGTATTCAGGATCCTTGGGAATCTCTTTTGTGCCTTCCCACAGTATCTCTGTGACTTTATACTAACGAAACCAAAATTGTCCACAATTCCCCTTGTCTAACCAGTCAATTGTAGTGTACATCACTTGCTTGTTTTTCAATTTTACCTCTCTACAAATAAACTTCAGTGTTTGGTTTGCTTTTGTTTTAAGAAGGTTTTATTTACCAATGTCTCCACTTTCAGTGATTAGTGAACCAGTGTTCCTTGGTCCTTTGTTCAATATTTAGACTTACTATCCAAAACAGATTGTGTCCTTCTAATTTGTTCTATGCAAATGCATCCTCTCACACTTAATCTTATTGAAATTTAGTTGCTAATAAAAATTTAATACTGTTTTCCTTGGTTTGTAGTGTTCTTCCTCTTGTTTTAACTACACCTGCCATTTGGTGTTGTCCATGGATTTGAAAATTGTATATCTGTTATGTAAATGAGAATGGTGTATTCAACATTTAATCATGCTGGATGGCTGACATTAATAAGCCATTGGTTTTCTGAGTTATAGCCAGGTTTCTATTTGCTACCTGTCCACTGACTACAGATGATCCGACCTTAATCATGGCCTAACTATGTGACAACTCATCAAAGGTCTTTTGGAAGTTATAATTATTGCATTACAATAGTATTTTCTTTTTATTACTTCTTCAACAAATTTAATAAAAGCAAGGTGTTGCACTTTGGGAGGTCAAATGTACGCAGAATGTATACAGTAAATGGCAGGAACCTTAGGAGCATCGATGTATACGGGGACTGAGGTCCAAGTCCATAGGTCACCGACAGTGGTAACACAAGTGGATAGGGTGGTAAAGAAGACATATAGCACATTTGCCTTCATCAGTCAGGATGTTCTGTATAAAAATTGGGAAGTCATGTCGCAGCTATATAAAGCTTTGGTTAGGTCACATTTGAAGCTTTGTGTGCGGTTCAAGTCACCACTTGATAGAATAATGTGGAAGTTTTGGAGAGGGTGCAGAAGAGATTCGCCAGGATGTTCCTGGATTAGAGAGTATAAGCGATAAGGAAAGTTTCGACAAACTTGGATTGTTTTCTCTGGATCGTCAGAGGCTGAGGGGCGACTTAATAGGAGCATATAAAATTGTGAGAGGCACAGATAATGTAGACGGAGCCTTTTTCCCCAAAGTGAAAATGTCAAATACCAGAGGGCATGGACTTAAGGTGAGGGGGTAAAGTTTAAAGGCGATATGCAAGGCAAGTATTTATCCCCCCCCCCCACACTGAGAGTAGTAGGTGCTGGAATGTCGGGGAAGTGGGAGAAGCAGATGCAGTAGCAATGATTAAAAGGCATTTAGACAGACACATGAACAGGTGGAGAATGGAGGGAGACAGACCACGCACAGGCAGATGTGCTGTTTAAATTGGCATCATGGTCAGCACAAACATTGTGGGCCAGAGGGTCTGTACCTGTGCTGTACTGCACTCCTGTAAGGTTGCCAAGCACGATACAGTATCCATGTTGACTTATTTTTTATATTTTTGTGTTTTCTATTCTTTATTGTGTTACATATGAGCAAAGTTTCAACTGTCTTTCTATTAACAACATTAAGTTAATTGGTCTAGGAGTTCTTCTGATGAGAATAATATTAGCTCTCCACTAGCCTGTACAATTCCCTATTCATATAAATTGAGTGATACTTATGTAATATTATCCAACCATCTACTGCCCAGCTTCTTTTAATATGTGTGCAATAGGATTTCAATAGCAGCAGCAAAAAGTAAAAAGCAAAGTTTCAGTTAACTGTTAATAATGTTTAAGGGGTAAAGGTAGCCAGTACATGTGGCAGAACACCTCTGACCAGCAAAGAAGAAAAATCACATTCTATCAGAGGGAAAGTTTATGTTAAGATGCAGTGAACTCTCCCTTTAGTTTTCATTTAATTGCAGCTAGCTCCTTAAATTAATTTTCTTTTTGAACAGCACGGGTAATTTGTAGTTTCTTACATTACATTTCAAAGAGAACAGGAAAAAAGCTGTGTGTACATTTACTATTAAGGACTGACTACTTATAACAACCTTTGTTAAGAAAAAACAAAAAATCTTTCCAGGATATGTCAATGGGTGTGATAAATGTGTTCATAATGTTTGATTAAATTACTGCATAGGATGATATGAATTTTCTGGAGAAAAGTTGACCAAGAAAAAATGTTTTTAAAGAGTTGCTATAAAGTGTCAAACAGTCAATTGAGAGGCGGTGAGAAAAGATAACCCCTTAATTATGTTTCAATATAAAACAGAAGCATCATTTCCAAGGTTCTCTATTCTTGTGCTATCCTCAACCTTAATCCTGTATTCACACCTTTCCTAAGCTTCTCTTTGAGCTCCACTCATTCTCTCTGTGAATTAATCTTTTCCATAAGATGCAGCCCATGAAGCCATGAGGCTATTCCCACCCTGATCACCCGACTTCACATCCTGGCTTCCATATGATATGATATGTCCCTCTCTAACAAATCTATACTCCTCTCAATTAAATATAAAAGAAAATCCTTTGACCTTTCTGTCCTCACAAACTACAGTCCCATTTCTAATCTTCCTCTCATTTCCAAAGTCTTTAAATCTATTGTAGCCTCCAAAATTCCCGCTCATCATAGACAGAACTCTTTAAATCCTGCTGCTGTGGTCTTGAAATTGTTCTCTTCAGAAGCACAAAATAACATCTTAGAGTCAGAGTAACACAGCACAGAAACAGGCCCTTTGGCCCAATTCATTCATGCTGACCAAGGTGCCCATATAAGTTAGTCCCATTTGCCCGCATTTGGCCCATATCCCTCTAAACCTTTCCTATTCATGCCCTTCATGATTTTATACAGCTCCATAAGATCACCCCTCAGTGTCTTACCCTCTAATGAATAAAGTCTTTGTGCTTGGGAAATCATGTCTCATAAGTTTGATTTGAGCTTTTTGAAGAAGTAACCAAGAAGGTCGATGAGGCCAGGGCAGTAGATGTGGTGTATATGGACTTCAGTAAGGCCTTTGATAAGGTTCTACATGGTAGGCTGCAATGGAAAGTTAGATTGTCTGGGATCCAGGGAAAGCTAGCTAATTGGATACACAATTGATTTAATGGTAGGAAGCAGAGGGTGATGGCAAAAGGTTGTTTTTTGGACTGGAGGCCTGTGACTAGTGGTGTTCCCCAGGGGTCCGTGCTAGGCTCATTGCTATTTGTCATCTATATCATTGATTTGGGTGAGAATGTACAAGGCATGGTTAGTAAGATTGCAGATGACACTAAAATAGGTGGTGTCATTGACAGTGAAGATGGTTATCAGGACTTACAGAGGAATCTTGATCAGCTGGTTAAGTAGTCTGAGGAATGGCAACTGAAGTTTGATTCAGATAAGTGTGAGGTGTTGCATTTTGGGAAGACAAATGAGGGTAGAACTTTCACAGTGAACGGAAGGGCCCTGGGGAGTGTTGCAGAACAGAGGGACCTTGGAGTACAAGTACACAGTTCACTGAAAGTGAATTGGAGTCACAGGTAGACAAGGCTTTTAGTACACTGGCCTTCATAAATCGGGACATAGATTATATAAACTGGGAGGTCATGGTGCGGTTGTACAGGTTGGGAAGTGGGATGTTACGTTGCAGTTGTACAAGATGTTGGTGAGGCTGCGTTTGGAGTACTGTGTTCATTTTAGGTCACCCTGCTATAGGAATGATGGGTGAATGCACTCAGTCTTTTTCCCAGGGTTGGGGAATCAAGAACTAGAGGGCATAGGTTTAAGGTGAGAGGGGAGAGATTTAAAAGGAACCTGAGGGGCAACCTTTTCACCCAGAGAGTGGTCAGGATATTGAATGAGCTGCCAGAGGAAGTGGTTAAGGCAGATACATAAACAACATTTAAAAGTTACTTGGACAGATACATGGATAAGAAAGGTTTAGAGGGATATGGGCCAAATGCAGGCAAATTGAGGAAGCAGATGGAAAGCTTAGCTAGTTTACATGGAAATCTTGGTTGGCATGGACTAGTTGGCCCAAAGGGCCTGTTTCCGTGCTGTATGACTCTACAAGTCCTTGCCTGCCCAACCTCTCCCTATAACTCGAGTCCTGGCAACACTTTCATAAATCTTCTCTGCACTCTTTCCAGCTTAATGACTTAAACCAAACATAATACTCCAAATGCAGCCTCACCAACGTTTTGCACAACTGCAACAAAACATCCCAACTTCTATACTCAATGCCCTGACTGATGAAGGCCAGCATACCAAATGCTTTCATCACCACCCTACCTGCCTGTGACACTACTTTTAGTGAACTATGTACTTGTACTCCTAGAATTCAGAATCTATTCTACAACACTCCTTAGGGCCCTACTGTTCACTGTGAAAGTCCTACCCTGGTTTGACTTCCCAAAATGCAACACCTCACACATACTTGGACTGAACGCCATTTGCCATTCCTTAGCTCGTTACCTAGCTGATCAGGATCCCCCTGTAATTTTTAATAACCTTCTTTGCTGTCTAAGATACCACCTATTTTAGCTTTATCTGCAAACTTACTAACCATGTCTTGTACATTCTCAGTCAAATTATTGATAAAGATGACAAAGTCGTTTATATAAATGACGAACAACAATGGGCCCAGCACCAAATCTTGTGGCACACCACTAGTCACAGGCCTCCAGTCCAAAAAACAACCTTCTACCATCACCTTCTGCTTTCTCCCATCAAGCCAATTGTGTATCCACTTAGCTAGCTCTCCCTGGATCCCATGCAATCTAACCTTCCAGACTGGCCTTCCATGCGGGACATTGTCAAAGGCCTTGCTAATGTCCACATAGACAACATCTACTGCACTGTCCTCATCAGTTCTATTGGTTACCTCTTCAAAAAAATTCTAACAGATTTGTGAGACACAATTTCCCACACATCAAGCCATGCTGACTATCCCTAATCAATCCTTGTCTATCCAGATGCTGGTAGATCCTGTCCCTCAGAATCCCCTCCAGTAATTTACCCACCACTGATGTCAGGTTCATCAGCTTGTAGTTCCCTGGCTTGTCTTTGCTGCCCTTTTTAAATAACGATACGTTAGCCACCTTTCAGTCTTCTGTAACTTCACCCATGGCTAAAAATCATGCAAGTGTCTCTGCAATGTTTTCCGCAATTTCTTCCCTAGCTTCCCACAAGGTCCGAGGATGCACTTGGTCGGGTGCTGGGGATTTATCCACAGTAATGTGCTTTAGGACCGCCAATACCTTGTCTTTGGTAATTTGGATATGGTCCAAGACATCACAACTCATTTACCTCAATTAGCTTCCATTAAAAACTGATGAGAAATATTCATTATAAATCTCATCTATCCCTTGCGGCTCCAACATAGACGACCATGCTGGTCTTTAAGGAACCTAATCTCTCCCTGGCCACCTTTTAATATACCTGTAGAATCTCTTGGTAGTTTCCTTGACTTTCCTGCCAGATCCATCTCATGCCCTCTTTTTGCCCTCTGATCAGCTCATTGCCCTCTGATTCCCCTCTTTCGTGTACTCCAACACTTCTTATACTCATCAAGGAATTCATTTGATCACATTTCTTATACTCATCAAGGGATTTGTTTGACCATCGCCCTGTGTGATTGCGATAAAAGAAACCTGTCCCCTCTTGACCTCTCTACATGCTTTCATCATCCTCTTTTGCACCATTGCCCAACTGGATTAAGACTATGTTCACCTGATTCCATTCTTATCAATCCAGAGAGCTATTAGGAATGGCCAGAGAATGATCTGCATTGCACCTCTTCCTGTGCATGCACAATTACTTTTGGTCTTCCCTAATGATCTGTACTTGGCCTATTCCTGTTTCTTAACAATATGCTGCCCCTCAGCAACATCTTATGAAAGTATGGCATCAGTTTCCACATGAAGCTGATGACATCCAGCTTTACATTACTACTACCCTTTCTTTACTTCTCCACTCTGTCTAAAATGACAGATCTATAGTACTATGAGCATAAATTTCTTTCAGTTATATAGAGGGAAGATGAAAGCCACCATCTTCAGTCCACATCACAAACTCTGTTTCTTATACATTATTTCCGCTCCTCTTCCTGGCAAATTGAAACTGAGTGTTTGCAATCTCATATTTGATCCACAGCTGGGTTTTGGCATCGTTTCCATTCCAGTTCTAAGGCTGCCTATATCACCTCAGTAACATTGTCAGGTTCTGGCTCTGCCTCAGCTCATTGGCTGCTGAAGGTGTCTTCTATACCTTTGCTACCTCTAGACTTGGCTATTCTGTTGAACTCCTGGCTGTCCATAAACTTGTGTTTATCCAAAATTCTGCAGCCCAAAATCTAACTCCCACCAAGGCCCATTTCACCATTACCGCTAATCTTGTTAATCTACACTGATTCCCAATTAAGCAATACCTCAGTTTTAAAATTCTTACCCATGCTTTCAAATTCTTCTCTTGCATGCCTGTCCCTAGCTCTGTAATCTCTCCCAGTTTTGCAACCTAAAGATTTTTAGTAGTTCTAAACATTCAAGCTTCCAAATTAGCTGCCATGGCTTTGAATGCCAAGGATTTAAGATGGAATTCCCTTTCCAGACTTCTCTATCTCTTTTTCCTTCTTTAAGATTGTGTCCCTGTGAAGTGTATTAGAATATTTTTCTACATTAAAAGGTGCTATATAAATGGAACTACCAGTTCCAATTGAATTAGGGCCACCTACCAAGTCCAGTAGACCTTTTTGGACATATTTTTGTAATCTTAAAGCTTCTTATTAAAACTAGGCACATGTAAAATCTAGGATGTCTTCCTTTACAAGCAAGTCTCTCATTTTGATAATCATATTCAATTAAAATTCACTGTTCACATGCTTTTAATTCAAGTCACTCTCAACAAATACAAGTGGGAGACAAACTCATCTTTGTTTGCCACATCAACATTTTTTAAACTGCCTGTTAAACAGAAAAGCCATCCTCTAATTCATGTAGTAAATCTAATTGATTTAAAATAACTAAAATTACACGTAACTAGTTGTTTAAAATTTTGGCCAAGTCATCTGCAGAGCATCACATCTTGGCCAAAATATTAAACCGCACAATGAAAAACTAGAGACTAAATGTTCTCCCTTTCAGCAAATTCCATCTTTAATTCAAGTAAGCGTGTGGCAGAAGAGCTGTAGTCAGATATACCCAGCTCAAACTGCGCACAGATGTTTCCAATAAGATTTCTGTAAGTGGAACCTCCACCCACTCTGGCAAAGGGGAAAGTAAAGCAAAGCACTATCCTAACTCTTTTGAAGGTTCTGTGGATGAAGAATGTGGTGGCTCCAGGGTCCATTTAACTCAAGGAAATCATATTATTCTAAATAAACAGAGGATTCTCTCCAATTGTTTCCTTGGTCCAAGGGGAAAATTATAAACTTACTACTTCTTACAGACAAGGCATCAATCATCAGCTGTCTAGAACAATACACTCAAGAGATCATGATGTGACTCATGCTCCCCAACATCTTCAGGAAAAGCACAAGCCAAAAGCAAAATTAAAAATTATTTTCACAATACTGGGTAAAAAAAATCATTTTCTGTCTAACTTGTAGATTATTTTATTAGACTATTAAGATTTAAGATACAACTATAAAGGTGAGCATATTGAGATGGATACCTAAGGCTAGACTTATCTCATTCATTTAATTTTATTTTCCCTGAGAAGAGCTCTGCATATGGAGCTTGTGTTTCATCAATGAAAACAATAATTAAAACCTGAAGAAGTCTCTAAATATGTAATAGTCCTTCTCCACTACAGTTGACTAACAATGATTGATGCCCTACATTGACTGAAATGGCAAGACTTAACATTCTGCAATGGCTCAGTTTATATCTTGCATTCATACAGCATTTGTCACAATTCAATGGTCAGGCAGACACAATATACCATTTAGGCAAAGCTGGTGGCAATGTGGCTTAATTTGTCATTTTGGATATCTTCCTCCTAACCTAATGTTACCACACCATTTTTTGTATAATAATGGGGAAAATAAGGACGTGTAATGGCAGCTAAAGAAGCAAAAGGAGGTGTCACTCTTTTCTTTGCAAGGCAGCTGAAAATTGCAGCAGAGAGGATGAATTTGATGTTGTATTGTAGCATTCACCAAGTATAATTATAATGTTTGATATTATCACCTCCTTGACAAATCCTCACAGCAGGGCCTGCATTTGTAACGCATGTAACATGCTAAAAGGTAACCCATTGCTCGGGAGACACATTAAATATTTACCTTTTTACACCATCCACACATACTTCAGGGAATATTGTGCCAACCATTTCACCTGCCAAAGCACCAAAGCAGATGCTGGAGTTATGAAGATTGTACTCAGTGAGTCAAAGGAGGGATTTGGGAAGGAGCACAATTCACAAGTGAGTGTCACGAACCAGCAACAAAAGAAACACACTGAGCATGATTCAGTGTTAAGAACTATTTTATTAATCATTACTTATGATAATATGTAAAATAAAAGTAAAAATGTTAGTATGTTAGAATTCAAAAATGTTAAACCTTGAACGTTAACCCCAAAACTAAACTCTTCGTGTGTGTGTGTGGCAAAGTCCAAAACTCCCAGTTCAGGAATGGTTCTTAAAGTTCAGTTCCGCAAGCCATAAGGTGAAACATGAGCAAGGGCTTCTTCAACAACCACCGTTGTCAGAAGATAAGACGTAGATGTAGAGAAACATAGAGAGAGTAAAAACGAAATCCAGATGTTCCACGATGGAACCCAAACGACACTTCAGTGTTTACTCTGTAGTGACTTCCTCACCCCGAAAAGCATCCGAATCGTGGTCGTCCACACACAAATACCTGTTTCCTTCTACAGGTCAGCAACAAAATGAACTCCACCGGATTACTTCCAACTTCCATACATGGATTTCAGTAGCAGACACAGTTATTGTTTCTCATCCATCGATAGAGAAAACTAGCAGGCTGGTGTCTCTCTCCCTTCTCTCTCTCTTCTCTTCTTCTTCTGACTTCTTCAACAACGTCATTACGTCCTTTATCTTCTATTGACGTAAGCACGCCACACACACAAATACACACACACTCTCTATCTTAAAGGGACATTCATTGAGTCCGTAACATGAGGAAGAACAAGGGAAAACTACAAACTACAAAGTAGAAACCCTAAGACAGACTGCAAGACTGCCATGTTTGTTAACTTCACAATAAATTGAGATACTGCTGGACCCCTAGGAGCATGTGGTTTTCAGAAGATGCTCTCAAGCTCACCAAGTGTTAGTGAAAGTGTAACAATGTACTTTTAACATCACTGACTGTGGTAGAAAGATACTCAAGTGGAGTCTTCTAAACATTCTGAAGGGAAGCTAGGAATTAAAATGGAAAAGGAATGGCAGTGAGGGAGTTTAGTGGTCAAGTTAATTGAAGCCTTGAATATGAACCAGAGTTTGAAGCTTAACCATTCATAATTAAATAAATCCAAAATAAAATGTACAGTAATGGTGATCATTAAATAACTGAATCATAAAAAATAATGAGGTTCACAAATGCTGCTCAGGGAATGAAATCTGCCTTCCTTACCATTCAGGATTTCAGATCCACAATAATGTGCTCAACTAATTGCCCTGTGAAAGAGTTTAACAGGCCACTCTGCTCAGGGGCAAATAGGATGAGGCAATAGATGATAGCCTAGTCAGAGATGTCGTGTGAAAGAGTAAATTAAGTTAGGATGGGAGTTAGGTCACTAACTCAATCTCTAAACAAGCAGAATATTAGGTTTTTTTTTACATTAGTATGCCAGATGTCCAAGGCAGATATGTATTTTCATGAAATGATAGAATGACAGCTCATATGTGATCCCTGAGAATTGTAGATCACATATTTTGCAAAGTCACCAGGGTTTGGATGTTATTTTTAATATTAAAGACACAGTATGGAGTAGCTATAAATGGAATTGGATCAAGACCCAACAACACATTTGCTTTCAAGCTCCAATGAACTGCACAAGTACGTGATGGAATAAATAAGCTTTTAGGTAAGCATATGACCTTTCTTGTGACTTTTTTCTGCTCAATAAAAAAGTGCTTCTGCATTTGAGATTGAAGGGCACTGTTTACTCAAAACTGCTGCCTGTTATATGTAAGAGTAAATGGCAGAAAGGACGAGAGTAAATGTGAAAAAGGGTTGTCAATCTTGGGAAGATTCCTATGAACTCACCAATATATATATTCATGCTATACACAGCAGCATGATACATTAGCATTGGTCCCAATCTCTCAGTGTAATACTCACTATTACAGACAATGCATTGTAAACCTGACTTCCAACAGAAAACAACTCAAGGAATGTCAGGGTTAGGCCAATTGGCCCCCTGAGCCTGTTCTATCATTTACTAAGATCAGGGCTGATCTGATCTTTGGCCTCATCTACATTTTCCTGCCTGATTTTCATAATCCTTACCGAACAACCTTAACTGCACTTGAATCTAAAGCCCTCGAGGTTAACAAAGTTGAAAGATTCATAAACTTCTGATCCTACTCAATCTTTCCCCTTCATTGCAGAATCTATCTTGTGAACATTCGCTGCATTGTCTCCAATGCAAATATATTGTTTTTTAAGACAAAACTATGTAATTTTCCAGACATGATCTTGCCAAAGCTCTCTACATTGGTAACAAGACTTCTCTTGAAATAAGTGTCAAC
Source organism: Pristis pectinata (assembly GCF_009764475.1). Taxonomy (NCBI): domain Eukaryota; kingdom Metazoa; phylum Chordata; class Chondrichthyes; order Rhinopristiformes; family Pristidae; genus Pristis; species Pristis pectinata. The sequence goes on from NC_067411.1 coordinate 76,657,614, forward strand.
ATTCCAAATACTGTCTTAATTGCTTAATGAATCTGGATGTAAATTTTGTGTTTCTCGTACACTTCACTCTATATTCTGTTATTGTTTTTACCCTGTACTACCTCAATGCACTGTGTAATGAATTGATCTGTACAAATGGTATGCAAGACAAGTTTTTCACTGTACCTCAGTACAAGTGACAATAATAAACAAATACCAATACCGTTACACAGATCTCTTTCAACAACATTCATTAGCCTCACATTATTTAAATAATATTCTGCTCTTTTTTACCTACCAACATGGTTCCCCACATTATGCTCCATCTGTCATTCTTTTTCCTCACTATACTTGTCTATATCCCTATACAGACTTGTTGTATTCCATTCACAATTGAAATTCCTTACCCTTTCCACAAGGGGTAGGGGAGCATAACGGTTACGTTACTGCATCATCTGCCAGAATTCTGGACCATTGGTTAGAGGCACAAGTCTGAGTCTCACATGCAGTTGGGGAAAAAAGTGTGGACTTTTTTTTTGGAAAGTGAAAGTTAATTGTCATAAAAATCCATCTGGTTCACTAGTGACCTTCAGAAAAGGAAATTTGCCACCCTTACTGGATCTGGCTCCAGACCTACCAACATTATTAACTCTTATCCATAATACTCTCCTTCTAGAACTGCAATATTTCTAGCAGTCCCTCAAGCATGATGAGTAAAGCTGTTACTACCATCCTGCCAAGTGAAGGTAGGGGAACAGCTGTTGGAAGCAGCCCTCTCAAGTAAATAAAATATTTCATTTATATTTTTGTTGTAAAGCTTTCTTCAGCTGCTACTGCCTGGCAGCCTCTAGTTAGCAGAACATTTACTACAGTGACAAATACCGCTCAGCAGCAATACACAAGTACAATACGCAATACAGCAAGTAGTTAACAAACCCAGAACTTCAAATTAAGTTTCATGAATAGTTTACACTCAACTGCCCCAAAACTTGCTGGGAATTAAAATGTTTAGACAGTTATCTCAGAGATCCTTAAACTCACTGCAAGGGTTCTGGGGCATGTATCCAGCTCTTACATAGAACATAGGACATTACAGCACAGTACAGGCCCTTCAGCCCACGATGTTGTGCCAACATTTTATCCTGCTCTAGGATCTATCTAACCCTTCTAACCCACTAACCCATCTAACCCACATAGCCCTCCATTTTTCTATCATTCATGTGGCTATCTAAGAGTATCTGAAACGTCCCTAATGAATCTGCCCCCACAACCTCTGCCAGCAGTGCGTTCTTCTGACATCCCCCCTATAACTTCCTCCAATCACCTTAAATGATGCCTTTTCATGTTAGCCATTTCCGCCCTGGGAAAAAGTCCCTGACTGTCCACTCGATCTATGCCTCATCATCTTGTACACCTCTATCAAGTAATCACTCATCCTCCTTCGCTCCAAAGAGAAAAGCCCTAGCTCACTCAACCTATCCTCATAAGACATGCTCTCCAATCTGGGCAGCATCCTGGTAAATCTCCTCTTCACCCTCTCTAAAGCTTCCACATCCTTCCTATAATGAGATGACCAGAACTGAACACAATACTCCAAATGTGGTCTAACCAGAGTTCTATAGAGCTGCAACTTTACCTTACGGCTCTTGAACTCAATACCCCGACTAATGAAGGCCAAGACACCATACGCCTTCTTAACAACCCTATCAACCTGTGCTGCAACCTTGAGGGACCTATGGATGTGGACCCCAAGATCCCTCTGTTCCTCCACACTGCTAAGAGTCCTGCCATTAACCTTCAAATTTGTATTCTGCCTTCAAATTCAATCTCCTAAAGTGTATCACTTCACACTTTTCCGGGTTGAATTCCATCTGCCAATTCTCAGCCCAGGTCTGCATCCTATCAATGTCCTGATGTAACCTACAGCAACCTTCTACACTATCCACAGCACCACCAACCTTCCTGTTATCAGCAAACTTACTAACCCACTCTTTCACACCCTCATCCAAGTCATTCAATAAAATCACAAAGAGCAGGGGTCACAGAACAAATCCCTGTGGAACACCACTGGTCACCAACCTCCAGGCAGAATACACTCCATCTACCACCACCTTCTGTCTTCTATCGGCAAGCTAATTCTGAATCCACACAGCCAAGTTTCCCTGGATCCCATGCCTCCTGACTTTCTGAATGAGCCTTCATTGAGGAACCTTATCAAACCCCTTACTAAAATCCATGTACACCACATTCACTACTCTACCTTCATCAATGTACTTTGTCACATCCTCAAAGAATTCAGTCAGGCTCGTGAGGCACGACCTGCCCTCACAAAACCATGCTGACTGTCCCTAATCAGTCTATGCTTCTCCAAATGCCCATAAATCCTGTCTCTAAAAATCTTCTCCAGTAATTTACCCACCACTGAAGTAAGACTCACTGGACTGTAATTCTCAGGGTTATTCCTACTCCCTTTCTGAAACAAAGGAACAACATTTGCCACCCTCTAATCATCTGGCACTACTCCTGTCACCAGTGAGGACGCAAAGATCATCGCCAAAGGCACAGCAATCTCTTCCCTCGCTTCCTGTAATAACCTTGGATATATCCCGTCCGGCCCCAGTGCCTTACCTATCCTAATGTTTTTCAAAATTTCCAGCACATCCTCTTTCCTCACATTGACAGGCCCTAGTGTATCAGCCTGTTGTATGCTATCTTCACAAACATCAAGGTCTCTCACTGGTGAATATTGAAGCAAAGTATTCATTAAGGTCCTCCCCTACCTCTTCCAACTCCAGGCACATGTTTCCTCTTTTATCCCTACCCTCACTATAGTCATCCTCCTATTCTTCACATACGTGTAGAATTCCTTGGGGTTTTCCATAATCCAACTCGCCAAGGCCTTCTCATGCCCCCTTCTGGCTCTCCTAAGTCCATTCTTAAGCTCCCTCCTGGCTTTTTGTAACTCTCCAGAGCCCTGTCTGATCCATTCTTTCTAAACCTTAGGTAAGCTCCTTTCTTCCGCTTGACAAGATATTCTATGTCTCTTGCCAACCATGGTTCCTTCACTCTACCATTCTTACCCTGCCTCAAATGGGACAAACCTATCCAGAGCCCCATCCAAGTATTCCTTAAACAACCTCCACATTTCCACTGTGCACTTCCACAAGAATATCTGTTTCAATTTATCCTCCCAAGTTCCTGCCTAATAGCATCATAATTCTCCCTCCCCCAACTAAATACTTTCCCATATCATCTGCTCCTATCCCTCTCCAAGGCTATGGAAAAGGTCAATGAGTTATGGTCACTGTCTCCAAAATACTCTCCCACCAAGAGATCTGAAACCTGATCAGGCTCATTGCCTAGTACTAGGTCCAGTATGGCCTCTCCTCTCGTCAGCCTGTCCACATACTGTGTCAGGAATCCTTCCTGGACACACCTAACAAACTCTGCTCCATCTATCCCCTTTACACTAAGGAGGTGCCAATCAATATTAGGGAAGTTGAAGTCACCCATGACAACTGCTACGGACTCAGTGAAAGTCCCTTTAAGATAGAGAGTGTGTGTGTATGTGTGTGTGGGGCGTGCTTACGTCAATAGAAGATAAAGGACGTAATGACGTTGTTGAAGAAGTTAGAAGAAGCAGGAGAGAGAGAGAGAAGGGAGAGAGACACCAGCCTGCTAGTTTTCTCTATCGATGGATGAGAAACAATAACTGTGTCTGCTACTGAAATCCATGTATGGAAGTTGGAAGTAATCCGGTGGAGTTCACTTTGTTGCTGACCTGTAGAAGGAAACAGGTATTTGTGTGTGTGGACGACCACGATTCGGATGCTTTTTGGGGTGAGAAAGTCACTACCGAGTAAACACTGAAGTGTCGCTGGGGTTCCATCGTGGAACATCTGGATTTCGTATTTACTCTTTCTATGTTTCTCTACGTCTACGTCTTATCTTCAGACAACGGTGGTTGTTGAAGAAGCCCTTGCTCATGTTTCACCTTATGGCTTGCGGAACTGAACTTTAAGAACCATTCCTGAACTGGGAGTTTTGGACTTTGCCGCACACACACACGAAGAGTTTAGTTTTGGGGTTAACGTTCAAGGTTTAACATTTTTGAATTCTAACATACTAACATTTTTACTTTTATTTTACGTATTATCATAAGTAGTGATTAATAAAATAGTTTTTAACACTGAATCATGCTCAGTGTGTTTCTTTTGTTGCTGGTTCGTGACACAACAACCCTGTTATTTTTGCACCTTGCCAAAATCTGCCTCCCAATCTGCTCCTCAGTGTCTCTGCTGCTTTTGGGGTGTCTGTAGAATACTCCCAAGAGTGATTGCTCCCTTCCAGTTTCTGACTTCCACCCACACTGACTCAGTAGACGATCCCTCCAGAACATCCTCCCTTTCTACAGCTGTGACACTGTCCCTGATCAGCAAATCCACTCCCCCACCTCTTTTACCTCCATCCCTGTCCCTTTGGAAACATCTAAACCCCGGAATATCCAGCAGCCTTTCCTGCCCTTGTGACAGCCAAGTCTCTGTAATGGCCACCACGTCACAGTTTCACGTACTTACTCATGATCTAGGTTCATCACATATCGAAAGTTAGGCAAGTATGATGGAGAAAGGGAGAGGTAATGCTGAAAATGTTATTTGAGAGGGGTGGGAAGAGGCTCATAAGAGGATAAACACCCACACTCAACGATTCAGAAACAGCTTCTTCCCCTCCACCATCAGACTTCTGAACGGTCTATGAACCCACCAACACTACCTTGTTATTCCTTTCTTTTGCACTATTTATTTATTTTTGTAATTTATGGTAATTTTATGTGTTTGTACTGTACTGTTGCCGCAAAACAACAAATTTCACGACATAGAAGTCAGTGATAATAAATCTTTCTTTTTCAGTCTTTTTATTGAGTTTCAAATTAATTTCAAATTAATATACATATTAGTGATTATACACATGGTCTGAAGAGATCTGGATAACAATAATAACAGTTAAAATATATATACTCACAGGAAGTAAAATATATAATCTGGACCTCCCAATCTCTTACTAAGTGAGCATGATACAAAAAAAAATTGAAAAGAAATTTAATTATATGAAGAGAACCTCCAAATCAAAAAAATAATAATAATAAACAAAAGCAAACCAAAAACTTCAAAAAAAAGAAACTGGACTGATATTTCTTCAGTTAAAAAAAACATTATTATGTCCTTAGATCTGCTCCTCTATATTCAAAGGTTATTGAAAGGGATTCAAGAAAGGTCTGCTTATATCATATGGAAGTGATAATAAATCTGATTCTGATTATTATTAAATAGAATTGTTTGTTTCATTTCACCATGAACTACTTAATTTTTAAACCACTTAAGTTTCCATAGAAGACAGAGGGTAGTGGTCGATGGGACTTATTCTGGCTGGAGGTCTGTGACTGGTGATGTTCTGCAGGGGCCCATACTGGGACCTCTGCTGTTTGTGATGCATATAAATAACCTGGATGAAAACATAGATGGGTGGGTAAGTTTGAAGATGATATGAAGATTGGTGGTGTTGTGGATAGTGTAGAAGACTGGCAAAGGACACCGCGGGATATAGATCAATTGCAGATATGGGCAGAGAAACGGCAGATAGAGTTTAACCCAGCCAAATGTGAAGTGTTGCACCTGGGAGATCAAATGTAAGGAGACTACACCGTTAATGGCAAGATTCTTAATAGTGTTGATGAGCAGAGGGATCTTGGGGTCCAAGTTCATAACTCCCTGAAAGTGGCTACACAGTTTGAAAGGGTGGTAAAGAAGGCATATGGCATGTTTGCCTTTATTAGTTGAGGCACTGAGTTCAAGAGTCAGGAAGTTATGCTGCAGCTTTATAAAACTCTAGTTAGGCTGCATCAGGAGTATTGCATTCAGTTCTGGTCGCCCCATTATAGGAAGGATGTCGAGGCTTTGAAGAGGGTGTTGAAGAGGTTTACCAGGATGCTGCCTGGATTAGAGGGCATGTGCTATAAGGAGAGGTTGGACAAACTTGTGTTGTTTTCTCTGGAGCAGCAGAAGCTGAGGGGAGATCTGATAGAGGTTTATATCCATCAGAGGCAAACTGCAGTGCATTCAGAGAGGTACTGAAATTTTCATCAAAAGCACACAATGGGGGAAGGAGTGCATTTACTCCCATACTACCCACCAAACTATCTCATCAAACATCACTTGCTCTACCTGTGGTAGAGACTGTGGATCCCAGACTGTGGATCCCACATTGGCTTCATCAGCGTCCTCAGAATTGGAGTGAAAGCAAGTCATCTTTGCCTCTGAGGTTCTGCCTAAGATCATATCCAAAGTGAACATGGTGAGAATACATTCATTTACACCAATCACCATGCAGGACCCCACTAGCCCCAACTTTCAACATTGTTTTAGGAGGGAAGCAAACTCTGAGCTGAAAGCTGGCTCTGGAGCTGATACGTCAAAGCTGGAAATGCAAAGTGGAATCAGGTACATAAAACACAGTCTGGGTTGGATTGTCAATCCTTGTATCATCATCCAAATTACTTACAGTCCATAAAGGACAAAATCAGAGCCATTGTGGTTTTCTTCATCTTTTCTGTTTCGGAGCCACATGCCCTCTAACCGCTTAGAGCTTTGGAGAAACACCAATTGGACCATTTTACTGAAATTAACGGTAGAAATAAAAATGTTCTGATGAAGGGTCCCAGACCTGAAACATTAACTGTTTCTCTTTCCACAAATGCTGCCTGACCTGCTATGCATTTCTGTATTTCAGATTTACTGCATCTGCAGGTTTTTGCTATTTTTTGTAATGAAAATGTTGCTGTTTTTAACAAGGATTGCCAATTGAGTCGATGTGCTTAGTTCTGCCAATCTGGGTGCTGTGAGGAAATATACAACCGTAATTATTCAGACAATAATATCCCTTGCAAATGTTTCATTTTACTTGTATACCTATGTGACTATGGTTCCAACAGCATTATTGAATGTGAACAAAGAGCTCTAGATATTGGAATGTAAACCAAAAAATCTTCTGCAGTTTTTTTAATGCATATTATTACTATATGTAGACAAAATGCAAATGTTAGACTTCAGAATACCTTAAAAATAAAAGAAAATGTTCAAAGTACTTTGAAATAGACCATATTGCATTCAGCATTATACAATTGAAACTTGTTATTTTTTCCAGTGAAATTCAATAACTATTTTACATTATTTTGGAAATTCAACCAAGCACTTCTTAGACTGAATCATATCTATGCCCCAGTGCACTTGCCCATCAGAAGTGATATTATTCCCCATAAAATGTCTCTCTGGGAGCATTGCAAAGTAAATTAGTTGCTCCTGGGACAACCTAGTTGATCAGTTACTCCTGAAGAAATTGGCCTTCTCAATGCATGAAAGACCTCTCCTGAAAGATCCTTCAAACATCAGCACCACTCCCTGGGCCCCAAACATTACACTGAATGGCTGCAACTCCTGATCTTGTTGCCTAAAGGAAGAGGTCCAGACTCTTAATTCAGAAATTCCAATCTTCAAATGAAGGCCACCTTGATCTTCAACCACCTCCTACCACTTATCTCCTAACTGCCCTGATTCTCAGCCATGACCCTGAGCCCTCTTCGATTCTCAGCAATCTTTCATCATGTCACACATTACAACACCCTCTCCAACCCCAAACAACCCCAATGTCATCTCCCTATCCCTACCCTAAATGAAGGCACAAGCCCAATATTTTTTTCCTACCGCTTCCCCATCTTCCCCCTCACCCCCACACCATCAACTTACATACAGATCCATATTTTCTCCAACACCCACGTCTCCAAACACAGCATGGGTCCTGATCGGATTTACTGTAACTGGCATGGAAATGTGCAATGCCCAGTTGTATCTAAGACCTTAGACCGCAGGTATAATATTTATTGGATGCACTGGAATTTCTTGGGAATGGTACTCTAAGTTGACAGAAGAAATGTGCAATTAGGAAAGAATCCCTTTTGTAAGTAATTGCTGATTTTGTACAGTTTCATAACACAAAGCAAAGCCCAATTGTCCTTTTCACTATCATGGTTTTTTTTTGCAAGGGGCTGGTGGGGAGGGACAGAGAAGGACTGATGTTCCGTTTTCAAAAAGAAATTCTCCATCTTCTGGACTCTTGCTTCTGAACAGATAATTTACAGATATTGATAATTCCTCTTTGAAACCTACTATTAAGACATATGCTTCCTTTTTGGATAGGAAATTGCCACTAGCACCTTTCCGCAGCAACGTGTTCAGCAAATTAATACACGTCTAAGCTTACAACTTCATGGTTGTTCCCAATCTGGTGTACGCAAGATTACAGGATATCCATGAAGCTTCAGTAATAGAGGTCATTTGGTTATAAAGTTCACAAAAACAGTATTACTTTTATGTTAGCTGCCCTTGGTATAGAACTGCCTAGAATTCCCCAGGGCAGATCGAATTCATTAAAAGCGGCAGCCTGTGACAATAGATGTTTTTGAAGAGCAGGCTGATGTGGCTATTTTAGAGATTGTTCACTGGATTTTACTCAAAATGATTGGGAACCAGTGTTATATGGCATGTGCATTATTTTCCCACTCCTTAAAAGGTACATACTAATGGTAGTCCCAGAAAAAAATAGCAAAAAATAGTTATTGAGTTTAAAGTGATTCTCAGTGTTGATATTGAATCAGATTCTATCACAATAGATTATTATTTTCTGTTTCTAAATGTTAGCACAAAAGTTAATGCAAATACAAAGCAGTACTTTCCTCAATACAGCCCATTGAAACTCATAGTTTAGGCACAAGATAATTGAATAATCTTTCAGGATTCAAACATAGACAATATCAATTTCCATACATTAATTTTTGCCACTTCACAATGTTACATTCATTTCTTTATACATAAACCTACCCTAAAAATTAACAGAAAAAGGTTGTAGCCAATCATGTGATACAATTACCAATTCCACTTTTGATACAACAATAATCATGCATTTTTGTCACTTGGTTTACATTAGATTTTCTTGAATGAACAAAAGTAATTATAAATATTCAATGCAGAACTGGACTGGACAGTCGTACCTCTGGAAATTTGCAATGAGCACAATTTCACGTTATCTAACACATGAAAGCAGGAAAATGCTGCAATTTACTTCCTGGTTTCAAAACATAACATACCCAGAAACCTTTGCATTTGTTCTATTTGCAATTATTAAACCAAAGTCTTCTAGCAATTACATTTTATATGTGTGTGGCTTGGTGAAAAAGCGTGCACAACTAGGCGGTCTGATTTTGTTTAATACTCAAACCTGGTGGCATACTCAAAATTGACAATTGTGTGTTCACATCGTCCACGACGTTGTTGACACTAGCTTCAAGAGAAATCGAGAAAAAGCAAAGACTCTTCTAATTTCAGCCTTTCACCTGCAGAACAGCAGTAACTTAACAAGACTGCATACATTCTACGATTTGTACTTCTGTAACCCTAACTCCAATACATCAATTGCTTATTATCAAACTAAATAGAGGAACGATGTTACCAAATCAGTAACAAGAAATGTCCAAGATGTGAAAGCTAATTACAACAGTATTAGACAGGAGCTGGAGAGAGTAGATTGGGAGCAGCTGTTATTAGGTAAGGCCACACGTGGGAGCCATTTAAAGGCCAGCTGGTCGGAATTCAGAACCAACGTGTTCCCAAGAGAACATTGGATGATGAGGAGTGTTGCAACTTTAATCAAAGAATAAGGAAACATATGCAACATTTAGGAAGTTGAAATCGAACAGTGCCCTTGAGAATATAAAGGAAGCAGGAAAGAACTTAAACAGGGAAATCAGGAGGGCTAAAAAGGGGCCATGAAATGTCCTTGGTGAGTTGGATTAAGGAAAATCCCAAGGCATTTTATACATGTTAAACACAGAAGGGTAACTAGGGAAAGGGTAGGACCACTCAAGTTCAAAGGAGGGAATTTATGCCTGGAGCCAGAAGTGGGTGAGCATCAGTATTCGCCAAGGAGAAGGTCACAGAGCACAGTGATATCAGGGACGGAATACTCATATTCTACGGCATGTTGACATTGAGGAGATGGTGTTGGGGATCTTGAAGAACATTAAGGTGGATAAGTCCCCAGGGCCTGATGGGGTCTATCACAGGTGATTGAGAGCCAAGAGAGGAGACTGCTTGGGCTTTGACAGAGATCTTTGTATCCTCTTTAACCACAGGTGAGGTCCCAGAGGAATGGAGAATAGCCAGAGTTGTTCCTTTGTTTAAGAAGGGCAATAGGGATAATCCAGCAAACTATCGGCCTGTGAGCTTTATGTCAGTGGTAGGGAAATTATTGAAGATTCTTAGGGATAGAATCTACCCACACCTCTACAAGAATACTTATTCGGGATTGTCAACTTGGCTTTGTGCAGGAGATTTTATGTTTTACAAACTTGAGTTTTTTTTTGAGAAGGTGATTGATGAGAGAAGGGGAGTGGATGTTGTATACATTGACTTCAGTAAAGCATTTGTTATGAACCAGCAACAAAAGAGACACACTGAGTCATGATTCAGTGTTTAAAACTATTTTATTAATCACTACTTATAATACGAAAAATAAAAGTAAAAATGTTAGTATGTTAGAATTCAAAAATGTTAAACCTTGAACATTAACCCCAAAACTAAACTCTTCGTGTGTGTGTGTGGCAAAGTCCCAAACTCCAAGTCCAGGAATGGTTCTTAAAGTTCAGTTCCGCAAGCCATAAGGTGAAACATGAGCAAGGGCTTCTTCAACAACCACCGTTGACTGAAGATAAGACGTAGATGTAGAGAACATAGGGAGAGTAAATACGAAATCCAAATGTTCCACGATGGAACCCAAACGACACTTCAGTGTTTACTCGGTAGTGACTTCCTCACCCCGAAAAGCATCCAAATCGTGGTCGTCCACACACACAAATACCTGTTTCCTTCTACAGGTCAGCAACAAAGTGAACTCCACCGGATTACTTCCAATTTCCATACATGGATTTCAATGGCAGACACAGTTATTGTTTCTCATCCATCGATAGAGAAACTAGCAGGCTGGTGTCTCTCTCCCTTCTCTCTCTCTCTCTTCCTTCGACTTCGACTGACCTCTTCAACAATGTCATTACGTCCTTTATCTTCTGTTGACGTAAGCACGCCACACACACACACACACACACACACACACACAACTAACTCTATCTTAAAGGGACATTCACTGAGTCTGTGACACATTCAACAAGGTCCCTCATAGTAGGCTGATCCAAAAGACTAAGACACATTGGATCCATGGTATCTTGGTGGATTGGATCCAAAATTGGCGGCCATAGAAGTGGAGGGATGTGATTCTGACTGGAGATCTGTGACCAGTGGTTTCTACAGGGATCAGTGCTAGGGCCTCTGTTATTTGTGATGTATATAATTTGAAAAACAATGTAGGTGGGCTGATAAATTTACAGATGACACAAAAACTTGGCAGAGTTGTGGATAGTGAGGAAGGCTGTCAAAGAATACAGCAGGATATAGATTAGTTGGAAATGTGGGCAGAGAAATTACACATACAGTTTAATCTGGACAAGTGTGAGGCATTGCACTTTGGGAAGTCAAATGTATGAGGAAAGTATACAAATAAATGACAGGTCTCTTAGTAGCATTGATGTCAAGATGGACCTTGGGTGCAATTCTGTAGCTCCCTGAAAGTAGCAATAAAAGCAGATAGGGTAGCAAAGGCAGCATACAGCATACTTGCCTTCGTCAGTTGGGGCATCGATTATAAAAGTTGGGAAGTCACATTGTAGCTATATAAAACTTTGGTTAAGCCTCATTTGGAGTAATGTGTGCAGTTCTGGTTGCCATATTACAGGGAGAACGTGGAGAATTTGGAGAGGATGCAGAAGACGTTTACCAGGATGTTTGCTGGATTAAAGAGTACAAGGTTGGACAAACTTGGATTGTTTACTCTGGACTGCCAGACACTGATGGGTAACCTGATAGAAGTATAGAAAATTATGAGAAGCATAGATTGCAATTCCATCCTTTTTCCCCCAGGGTAGAAATATCAAATATTAGATGGTATAGCTTTAAGATGAGAGAGGGGAAGCTTTAAGGAGATTTATGAGACAGAGTGGTAGGGTCCTGCTTCCAGGGGAGATGGTGAAAGCAGATACAATTGGAATTTAGACAGGCACGTGAACAAACAGGAAATGCAGGGATCTAGACCACATGTAGGCAGGTGGAATTAAATTTAAATTGGCATCAGGGTCTTCACAGACATGTGTTCTATGCCCTGTGAATGTCAAATTGGGATACAAAGGCGAATCCAACCATAATTTTGAGCACCGCAAATAAAAAAATTCACATATTGTCTTTAAAGTGTTGACATTTGAAGATGTGCAATGCCATATTACATCAATATGATATGTTAAAAGAGATTATACCGCCATATTTGACAATATCTGCCATGTCCTTCAAAGTTAAGACATATTATTAGACATGATGGTAAACCAGTAACTAAAATTCACAACAGTCTTTTAAATTAGCAAAGTATACCATGTTTATCATAACTACTGAAGTTACAGTGGATGAGATGGAAATTACCACTGCATAAATGCAGAAGATCAATTTACTAAGGGTAAATCAAACTCATTTGTTTGTTAACCATTGGTGTTAAATACTCCCTTACAAGTCCTCCCCAGGTTACAGCAGGGTTCCATTGCTGTGAATTGTTCGTAACCCAAACTGTTCGCAAGTTGGAAATGCAGCCGAGAAGAGTTCCCACACAACAGAAGATGCCTACAGCCCCACAGTAGCTGGCAAACCCATCCCACCAGTCTCCCAAACACTTGTTGGGATATGTATGGTCTGTATACAAGTCAGGCATTCATAAGCTGGGGAGGATCAGTATTAGATAAAAAATTATATTCTGTTTAGTTAAAACAAAGCACGTGTTGAATTTTGGAATGCTCAGTTAACTGAAGTAGAAACTTCAAATCAATAAATGCTATTTTCTTCCTTCTCAAAGTATCTGAAGCATGAATAAAATCACACTCACAAAGCAGGTTAAAATTAATTCTGTGTTATATTATAAACCAGCTTGCATTTCGAGTTGAATTAAGAGGTGACAAATGAACAGACAAATACAAACTACAATATTAGCAGGCTCTTTACTGGAGGGTTTTAATCACAGCCAATGGGCATTTTTGCTTTTAAACCCTGTGCTACCATTGACAATTTGATTGGCAGTCTGCAACCAAACTTGAGAATAAAGACACAGTCAATAGTTTTTGTCTATTCAGCAATTCACTCCAAAACCATACATTGACAAATTGTAGCAGGTGGTGACTCCAAGGAACACACAGCCATATCTTCACTAAAACTCAGTATCAATATTTGCAAATATATGTTCTCAGAAATAGGTTAATATCTTGAAAATAAAGAACCATGCTTATTATGTTTAATTTTAGTTCTGACAAATTTTATTTACAGTGATTAAGTAAACATTAAAAAATGGAAAATAAATTCACTTGTTTTGAGCAGAATTAGTATTTTATGATATAATTTGATACTACACTCTTTTGATATCAAGCTAGAGTAATCTAACCAATTGATCATTTAGTTTTTATATAAAACTTCTTCCAGAAAATATTCAGTGTTTTAATTCCATTGTGATTTGCAATATCTCACATGAATTATAAAACTGATATGCACATATAAAAGTTGTTTCCATTGCAATTTCCCAGGAAAATGGAAAGAAATGAATTGAGTAGATATGATGTTTACATGTCTGAATTCCCTCCTTTATTCAATTTTTCTTCCCTGCTGTAATTCAAGTTCAAGGGATGAGAATGATAGGACAGGAGGGGCAGGAAAGTAAAAGAAACAACATACAAGTGGTCAATCTTTCTTTGCCAACACATTAACATACACTAATAATGCAACATCCTGGGTTCTGGGCAGATGGAGACGTAGCTTCTGCTCGACACGGGATAATGAGGCAGAAGGGAGGAAATTATGAAGGAGTTTGAATACATGTTCAAAATTTATAATATATTTAGTAATTATTAAATGTATCTTGTTATGTAACATGTACATGTTTACTGTGGAAAGTAAAATAAAATCCTGGACCCAGAGTAATGGTGTATTATTGTGGATTGTCTGGTGAAGCAGAGTTCACCATGGGACTCAATTCTGTTGATCTCACCATCCACCACCCTCGCCTAAATTTTCTCAGGGAAAGAATTCTAAAAGGTGGGAAGGCACAAGACACAGAAGGGTTAGGTAATGATCTTAAGTTACTGCCAGCTTTTCTTTAACTCCACAAAACATATTATGCCAATTAACTGCTGTTGGGAAAGTGGGAAATTTAAAATCAGTTCTTTTTGAAAGCTTTAATACGAGGCCATCAGCCCACTTTCAATTGTTCTTCCGATATTTTCATTTAATGCTATTCCGAAGATAACATTTAGGCCAGACACAGGTGAAGAAATTTTAGCCCTTGTGTCAGGTGCTTGTACTTGTTTACAATAAGTTGCTTCTTCACGCAAGTTGATAGGCCTGCAAATTTAAGGATTGATTTTGATCTTATCAGCCACTATATAAATGTCAAAAAATTGATCAGACCAATAAATGTCTTAAATACATCACCCACTTTCAAAAAGTGGCAAAGTACAAGAATAACTTTTAAAAATCCCCATCTGCCTTATTGTGTGATTCAATGGAATGGAAATTTTCAGTGTTATTTGTTTTTAATTCACATTTTAAAAATTCTTCATTGTTAGTTATTTGTTCATGTTTATTCCCTCTCATTGGCATCAAAGAGCCATCAGTACCAAATACAGTAAGGCTTTGTTTTTTATTTTTCTTCACAACATCTTTCGATTTTCTGCTGTTAGGATTCCTCTCACTGTGTGCGTCACATGTGCCTGAACCAGTGGACCCATCATCTTCTGAATGATCCAGCAATTTTCCTGAAAACTGAGCCATTACTTGTTCTTGTAGTTGACCACTCATCCTCAAGGAAAGTTGCTTGCCTGTTTTATCACTATGTCCAATTACTTCTTCTAAATTCTGAAACTTACCTCCAGATTCTCTCTCACAGTTTGAGTGAACAAATTGTAAATTTTTGTGGTTGAGGTCAGCTGATTGATTTGTTAGATGAATGGACAGACTTGTGGCTGTGTTGGGGATCACTTCAGATTCAGAATGCTTCGAAAAGGCTTGATCTGCAGCATGAAGCTAAAGGGAAAAATGACATCTGAATAATAGAAAATAATAAAAGCTAATTTTTGCAAGATACCTTTTGTGCTACTGTACTTCAAAATATAAAAATTCAATAGAACTACTTTTATTCCAAAAATCTTGATTACTGTAGAAATTCAAGTGTCTTGAGAATTGTCTGAATTTAAATAATCTAATGAAACAAAATGGAATTAATATTGAAATTCTTCATAACATTAAAAACTTAAAATACATTAATTAAAAGTTCATGCTTTAAAAATGTAAACTTCATTCACCTGTGTGGCTTGTGGTGCCTCTGGATGTATGATATCTTTTGTTTTATTATTTCCAACTGTAGATGACAACTGAGGTTGTCCCAGAGAACCAAAGTCTGACTGGTCTATTCCAGCAATAGCAGCCAACTGCCCAAGACTGCAAAAAATTATATGTATATATACATTATATGTCTATCGTTTATAGTATGAAACAATACAGCATTGTGTAAAATCAATTCCTCTGTGGCCAGAAGAACATTTGGGCAAGAGATCCACTTTTGCTCAAATTCCACTTCAACCTGTGTTTTCCGTATCAAGATAATTTTAATATTAAAAGGCAGATGCCCATCATTATAACTATTTGATATTTAGAGCTCACCTTCAGAGAAGCAGGGAATTAATAATTCATCAGTGAATGGAGCAGAACACAGGACTTTGAAGAGTGATTACATGAAGTATGTCTAGTATAGTCAAAACTCAAATACCTGAGTTTCTACATTATGTCAGAGGTTTTAGTAGTATTAGTAAAGGAAAGAAGAGTAGCATTTCCTTGAGCTGTGGAAAGGAAATTAATTGGTAAACATGGTCCAGATATTGTGAGAAAATTGATCTTTGCAGTCAACAATTTTCCTTTGTTCTTACAGTTGGAAGCAGGGTACCTTGTGTGTGATTGTTGCTATCTTCTGGAAACCTTTAAAAGTTGATGTAGTCCTCATTTCAGGGTAACAGAAACCTTACAGGAACCTGCTAAAGGTCACAAGGTAACCACTAATGGAAGTGCAGGGTAGTCCTTACAACTCCCTGCTACATACAAACATCAGAATAGCAAATAGCAAGGCAGCACATAAATGGTCATGTGCAGACACACAATATTCTGAAAGCCAAGTTTCCAGATCACAATTTCTGTACACTACGATTCACTTAAATTAGGCAAATTAACAGCACACAAAAGATTATAAAATGTATCCAAATTTTATATATACACTCTACACCATTTACCATTTCTCTTCTCATCAGCTACAGCTTTGTGAAATTCTGATTATGTTTTATCGTTTTCATTGTTGATGGTTTATTGCACAGTGTGCAGTTTGAATACTCTACATTATCATTTCAATCTCAACTATAAACTTATGATATAAAATGTTAAGATAAAGGACAGCTCAATGCCTGCTGAAAATATGCAGTTTTTCCTACGACTTTATGAACAAACCAGAAAAGTGAAATGTAGCATTTGGCTTTCCTACTGTTAGTTTTACTTCCTCCCTGATCGGACTGCAGTATAAATTGCTGAGATTAATTCTAAATAAATATGTAATTTTACTTATAATATATCAGTACTCACTCATCCATCATTTATTCATAGAGATTGGAAATGAACTAACGCATGACATAATGATGGAAGTTTCTTTCTACCAGAAATAACTAAGTATTAGCAAGCACTTTCAAAGCATGCTGTCTTAAAATCACATATACACACAACAGAGAGCAATACAGTGTTAAGGGGTTTTCAGATTGCATGTTGATGAAGGCCAAAAAATGTCAAAAATGAACTTCCAACTAAACAAGCCTAGCTGTGACAAGAAATTAAAAGACAAGCCCAAGTTCCAAGACAAAAAGAAAACCTTTAAGGCCAGAAGTTCCTCTCAATGTGACATAGCTAATAAAGCCTTTGCCTCATAGTTCCAGCGATCCCGGTTCAATCCTGACCTCCAGTGTTATGTGGAGTTGATGAGTTCTTATGACCACATGGGTTTCCCTCAGGTGTTCAGATTTCCTCCCACATTCCAAAATCGTGCAGCTTGGTAGGTTAATAAGTACATTGTAAATTGCCCCAAGTGTGTAGGTGACTGGTAGAATTTGGGGGAAATTGGAATTGGTTTATTATCGTCACATGTACCAAAATACAGTGAAAAGCTTTTCTTTGCATGCCATCCAGACAGATCATTCCAAACATAAATACATCCAAGTAGTAAAAAGGAAAACAGAATGCAGAATATAGTGTTACAGTTACAGAGAAAGTGTAGTGCAGGTAGACAAATAAAATGCTGACAAATAATGTTGATGGGAATGCAAGGAGAAAAGAACAGGATTAGTGTATGATTAGTGTGGGTTGGTGCTTCATGGCTGCATGGGCTTGGAGGGTCAAAGGGCCTGTTTTCACACTGTATGACTAATACTACAGATGACATGGATGCTTTCTTGAAGTAAGCTTTGAGATATTTTAGTGCAATTTATATTATAAATTTTATTTCTTGTGTGAGGAAACAAAAAAGCTAGAGGAAGTTAATTCAAAATGTGTTCCAGAGAGCAAACTGTTTCACGTTTACTCCTTCAGGAAATGGAAGTGACAGGAATGTAAAGAAGAACATAATGCCAATCAGATTTTAAAGGCTGTTTGATGAAGGAATGTTGGAGACAGGAAAGTAATTGTTACGGACTAGGTTACTATTGGTGAATGTCCCTTTAAGATAGAGCATAGTGGTGTGTGTGTGTGTGTGTGTGGCGTGCTTACGTCAACAGAAGATAAAGGACGGAATGACGTGGTTGAAGAAGTCAGTCAGAGAGAGAGCGAGAGAGACCAGCCTGCTAGTTTTCTCTGTCGATGGATGAGAAACAATAACTGATTCTGTTACTACAATCCACGTATGGATTATTTGGAGTAATCCGGTGGAGTCCACTTGGTCGTTAACCTGAGGAGGGAAACAGGTATTTGTGTGGACGGCCACGATTCCGATGCTTTTCGGGGTGAGGAAGTCACTGCTGAGTAAACACTGAGGTGTTGTTTGGGTTCCATCGTGGAACATTTGGATTTCGTAATTACTCTCTATGCTCTCTCTACATTTACGTTTTATCTTCAGACAACGGTGGTTGTTGAAGAAGCCTTTGCTCATGTTTCACCTTATGGCTTGCGGAACTGAACTTTAAGAACCATTCCTGGACTTGGAGTTTGGGACTTTGCCACATACACACGACGAATTTAGTTTTGGGGTTAATGTTCAAGGTTTAACATTTTTACTTCTAACATTTTTACTTTTATTTTTCTTATCATAAGTAGTTATTAATAAAGTAGTTTTTAATACTTATCACATGACTCCAGTGTTTCTTTTGTTGCTGGTTTGTAACAATTGCTAAATTCTAGCTCCAATCCCTCAGAATCAGTGTCAGCTGGGTCCCACAAGCACCTCCACATAGAATGACTGACATTTCTCAATGTAGGTGCTACTAATTTTTCGGACTCAGACACAAATGACGAAGTTCCAAATATACAGATCAAGCTCTGCCAGTCACGTACCAGGTGATGCCTAGGTTAGACCTGACGCAGAATCTGTAAGCCCATTTACCTGAATGAAGATTGTATGGCCATGGGTGAAAGAAACAAAAATAAGGCAGCAAGACTTACTTAATAACATGTTTTGCCTAAAGGTTTTCAGTAGTCAAGAAGTGTGCTAGTTGATTTTAGTTTTAAACATTCATACTTTGTGGCACAGCTTTTAGAGTTCAAACATTTGGAAAGAAAAAAAAGGAGTGAAAAATACTTGCTGGTCAAATTTGTTTTTAAAATATGTTATTGGCAAGATCAGATGCAACAGATATTTGGTCTTCATCAATTAAACTACTTGGTAATATGATTGCAAGCGTATGTAATCAGAACTGTCAGTAATTAAGGAATGAATTAAATTATACTGTGAAAATATATTGGCATAACAAGCATGGTCACATTATGGCACTGGCACTGCAACTCTTCAAACATAAGTTTTATGAAACAAAGGGAAATACAAGAAAGAAAGCACTACTTTACCCAGCATCTTTTAAGAGATCTAAGAAGGCATGAAATTTCCGAAAAGAAGCTTCAATGCTTTCAAGCACACCTTCATCCTCAAGAATGGTACCCGTTATTGATTGTGTATGCAGAGCATCAGACAGTGATACATTGATGTTCCGAAGCTGAGTATTCTCAACCTCAAGCTACAGGAAGATAAACAATGACCGAGTAACTAACTTGTGCCAAACATGGAAGATATCATTCTATCTTCTGATTCTGTCAATCATATCCTATACTTAGTTATTTCACTTTTAATAGAAATAGAGTAACATAGCATGGAAACAGGCCCTTCAGCCCAACTCGTCTATGCCGACCATGGTGTTAGTCCCAAGCTATCCTATTAGCATGTACTTGGCCATATCTCAAAAAAAAACACATATTCATGTACTTATCCAATGCTGTTATTGTACCTGCCTCACCACACAGAAGGTGGTGCATATATGGAACGAGCTGCCAGAGGAAGTGAAGTTACCTTTCAGGACCCTTTTAAATCTTTCATCCCTTACCTTAAACCTATGCCCTCTAGTCATTAGCTCCCCTTCACTGGAAAATGTCTATGTGCATTCACCCAATCTATTCCCCTCATGATTTTATACATCTCTAAGGTCACCTCTCAATCTCTGATGTTTCAAGGAATAAAGTCCTAGCATGTCCAGACTCTCCCGACAACTCAGTCCTTCAAGTCCTGGTAGCATCCTCGTAAATCTTGTCTGCACTCTTTCCAGTTTAATTATGTCTTTCGTGCAATAGGGTGACCTAAACTATGCATAATATTCCAAGTGCGATCTTACCAACGTCTTGTAAAACTGCAACATAACATCCCAGCTCCTTTACTCAATGCCCTGACCGAGGAAGGCCAGCGTGCCAAATGCCTTCTTCACTACTCTGTCCACTTGTGACACCGCTTTCAGCAAACTAAGTACTTGTACTCCTAGGTCTCTGTTCCACAACACTCCCCAGGGCCTGAACATCCTTGTACAAGTCCTACCCTGGGTAGGGTTCAAAGTCAACAGCTATAACTCTCCTTAAAAATAACATGAAAAGTAGATCACTTGCTAATGAGAGCCACATTTCTACTGCAGCAAAACCATAAACCAGATTGGATTGGAAGGAGTATTTTCAAATTTCATTCCATCAAAAATCAATACATTTTTTTGAAAACATTAGGGCGGCACAGTGGCACAGCCTCACGGGTCCAGCAACCTAGGTTCAATCCTGACCTCCAGTGCTGGCTTTGAGTGGAGTTTGCACCATTGTGACTACATGGGTTTCCCCAAGGAGTTCCAGTCTCCTCCCACATCCCAAAAACATAAATGTCAGGAGATTAACTGGATATTGTAAATTGACCCTGGTGGTAAAGCTGGGGTGAGTTGATGGGAATAGGGGGAGAATGGATTAGAGAGAAAAGTAGTGGGATATGGGATTGCTCTGAGAGCTGGATGACAAGTTGGGCAGAAATGGCCTGCTTCTGAGGAAATAGGAAACTAATTTTGGCTGATCTTGAAAGAATGAACACATTCAGTCTTTATTTATTTAGAAAGAAAAAGACTTGGAGGAAAACTGAAAGTCTAAAATGAAAAGTAAGTTGCACAAGAACGTTTCACCTTGTGAAAAAAAATCCAAATCGAGGGGGGATGGTCTTAAATTAAAGACCAGTTAAGAAATCCAGAGAAATACAGACACATTTCTTTCCTTAAAGTATTTTGAGCGTAGAATTCCCTATCACAGGAAGTAGGTGAGACAAATAGCTTAGAGTCTTTCAAGAGGAAAGAGGGCTAGTTGAGTATTTGGAGACTTAACCTCTATACTGGTAGAAGTTTGGTACTCTCTTCAGCAAATAGCATTTTCTATCAGATCAACTGTTAACTTTCAATGAGATCAGCTTATTACTTTACAATTCGTTCTGTGTTCTTTTAGTTTGGAGATTTGAGTTGGGAGTTTTTCTCTTTCAGAATCAATTAACCATAATCTGCCATATTAATTTGTCAACACAAACTACAGTGCATGCAAAAGTTTGGGCACCCCTGGTCAAAATTTCTGTTACTGTGAATAGCTAAGCGAGTAAAAGATGACCTGATTTCCAAAAGGCATAAAGTTAAAGATGACACTTTTGTTTAATATTTTAAGCAAAATTACTTTTTTATTTCCATCTTTTACAGTTTCAAAATAACAAAAAAGGAAAAGGGCCCAAAGCAAAAGTTTGGGCACCCCGCATGGTCAGTACTTTGTAACACCCCCTTTGACAAGTATCACAGCTTGTAAACGCTTTCTTCAGCCAGCTAAGAGTCTTTCAATTCTTGTTTGGGGGATTTTCGCCCATTCATCCTTGCAAAAGGCTTCTAGTTGTGTGAGATTCTTGGGCCGTCTTGCATGCACTGCTCTTTTGAGGTCTATCCACAGATTTTCGATGATGTTTAGGTTGGGGGACTGTGAGGGCCATTGCAAAACCTTCAGCTTGTGCCTCTTGAGGTAGTCCATTGTGGATTTTGAGGTGTGTTTAGGATCGTTATCCTGTTGTAGAAGCCATCCTCTTTTTATCTTCAGCTTTTTTTTTTGTACGGACGGTGTGATGTTTGCTTCCATAATTTGCTGGTATTTGCTGGTCTTCCCTCTACCAGTGAAATGTTCCCCATGCCACTGGCTGCAACACAAGCCTAAAGCATGATCGATCCACTCCCATGCTTAACAGTTGGAGAGGAGTTCTTTTCATGAAATTCTGCACCCTTTTTTTTCCAAACATACTGCCAAAAAGTTCTATTTTAACTTCATCAGTCTACAGGACTTGTTTCCAAATTGCATCAGGCTTGTTTAGATGTTCCTTTGCAAACCTCTGATGCTGAATTTTGTGGTGAGGACGCAGGAAAATCTGGAAAAAGAGGATGGCTTCTACAATAGCATAACGATGCTAAATGCACCTCAAAATCCACAATGGACTACCTCAAGAGGCACAAGCTGAAGGTTTTGCAATGGCCCTCAGTCCCCCAACCTAAACATCATCGGAAATCTGTGGATAGACCTCAAAAGAGCAGTGCATGCAACATGGCCCAAGAAACTCACACAACTAGAAGTCTTTTGCAAGGAAGAATGGGCAAAAATCCCCCAAACAAGAATTGAAAGACTCTTAGCTGGCTGCAGAAAGCATTTACAAACTGTGATACTTGCCAAAGGGGGTGTTACTAAGTACTGACCGTGCAGGGTGCCCAAGTTTTTGCTTCGGGCCCTTTTCCTTTTTTGTTATTTTGGAACTGTAAAAGATGGAAATAAAAAAAGTAATCTTGCTTAAAATATTAAAGAAATGTGTCATCTTTAACTTTATGCCTTTTGGAAATCAGGTCATCTTTTGTTCGCTTAGCTATTCACAGTAACAGAAATTTTGACTGGGGGTGCCCAAACTTTTGCATGCCACTATACATTAATTTTGCTAACCAATTTATTGAAGAATACAGGGTAAAGGCAAATCAGCTATGATTTCACCAAGGTCAAATAGCCTAAGGAGGCTAAAGAGATGATTCCTAATCCTATCAGTAAATCAGAAAAATGAGAACAGAAATAAATGCTAAAAGCAATGAAGGAATGGGAGATGATGCCAATGGAGTATAAATGCGAGCACTTTCATGTTGAATTGAATGGCTCATTTTTGTGCTGTTTATTCTATTCTTTTTATTCTATGATCTTCTTAAACCTCCCTACCAGATTAAAACATTCAATTAAATACTTTCAGTCATGAGGCTCAGCACTTGTGACCATGGCACAGTTAAAATTTCCTATTAAAATCCACCAAATCTATTTTCTGATTCTCTGTCAATCATATCCTATATTTAGTTATTTCACTTTTAATAGTCATAGAGTAACACAGCATGGAAACAGGCCCTTCAGTCCAACTCGTCTATGCCAACCACGGTGTTAGTCCCAAGCTATCCCATTAGCATGTATCCACTGTGGGATATTTAGTATATAACTCTATTATGTTCCCTAAGAAATGTCCTCAAGTTCCACTGATGGGGTCTAAAGTGACCATAGAACACTGCTGGGCTTTCCACCATGGTATGGTATTATAGGTATATGTAACCCTTTTGGACTCATACTGTAATTGCTTACCTAATAGAATTTAATTACCATATTGCAGACTTCTTTTGATTCAAGTTCACTGTGAATCATTATGGTATAGTTAGTGGAATCCTGAATTGAGGATAAATCTTAGAATATAACATTGAGTATGCTGGAACTACAGCTAAAAGTTTGATTCAATTCTGTTTACTGTTAGTGGATTCAAATGTAAAATATTTAAAACCTGGTGTCCTGAAAATGAATGGAGTCTGATTACAAATTGGTCACAAAAAGAAATTCCAAATTCATAATACTTGGCACCGCTGTGGCCTTAAGACAGGAGACAAAATGAAACAAGTATCACAAGTATAGAAATTGTGCCCAATCTTTGTAGCAACTCCTTTGTTATGCACATCCCTGATGATTTTGCAATTCTTCACTTACAAGCTAATTACCAAATGCATCGTTAAAGAAAACAATTAAAAATTCCAATCTCCAATCATGCTAAATTAACTACAAAGTACTCTACCAGGGGACACAAAAAAATTTCACTTTCCCATTACCTCCATTAATCGAGCATCAGCTTTTGTACGAGCTCTCATTTCTTCCTCCAGTCTTAAATGGCATTCCTCCAGTTCCACCTGAAAAAAAATGTTGCAACTGATTCTTGAATATTCTGTTCAATGATAAGGAATGTAAAATTTAAGAAGTTCAATGAACAAGTTTATAGGTCTTGAAGGCATCAAGAGATGAAGATAATTTAGATACTCAAATTGGTAGTTTGGGTTTCCCCCAAAGCGGTGGATAAAGAAATAATGCTACCTCACTGTAGACATTGATGTATCTGTTAGATAATTTGATAAATAGTTTGCAGGTCATCTAATCAAGGCTAAACTCAGTTGTTTTCTCAGCTTCTTTTGCCCCAAGTTAATAAATCATACTTGGACATCACCAACCAGTTATGGAAATAACTCCTATATGCACTGGTAACATTCAGTTTTACTCGTCCAGAATTAGGCTTAATTCTGTATCCTTTACTTTCCTGTCCAGCAACCCATCAAAATCAAATCCTGGATAAACCACACGTTCCTTTACCTCAACCAGGACAACCAAAGACCTCACCCTGCTCTTGAGAGAAAATCCAAGCTCTGCAACGGATTCTGTTTGCCTTCCCTTTTGCTTCTCAGACTAATATTCGTATCTTTTGAACAAAGAACAGTACAGCACTGGACAGGCCATTTGGCCCTTGATGTTGTACTGATCTTGATGCCAATTTACACTAAATGTCCTCCTCCTGTGTATCATCCATATCCCTCCATTCCCTTCATATTCACGTGTCTATCTAAAAGCCTCTTAAATTCCATCAAACTGCTTGCTTCCACTACTACCCCGGTAACCTATTCCAGGCACCTACCACTCTCTGCGTAAAAAAACTTACCCCTCACGTTGCCTTTAAGCCTCCCTCCTCTAGCCTTAAAAGCATGTCTTCAGGTGTTTGACATTTCTACCAGGGAAAAGATTCTGATTGTCTACCCTATCTATGCCTCTCATAATTTTAAAAACCTCTATCAGGTCTCCCCTCAGCCTCCACTGCTCTAGGAAGAACAACCCAAGTTTGTCCAACCTGTCCTTATAGCTCACACCCTCTAATCCAGGCAGCATCCTGGTAAAGCTCTTCTGCACCCTCTCCAGTCTCCACATCCTTCCAGTAACGGGGTGACCAGAACTGCATGCAATACTCCAGGTGCAGTCTAACTAAAGTTTTATATAGCTACAGCATGACTTCCTTGCTCTTATAGTCAACACCCTTACCAATGAAGGCAAGCATGCCATAAGCCTTCTTTACCACTTTACCCATTTGTGTAGCCACTTTTAGTAAACTATTGACCTGCACCCCAAGATCCCTCTGTACCCCCAATACTACTTAGGGGCCAACCATTAACCGTATACTTTCTCCTTTCATTTGACCTCCCAAAGTGCAACACCTCACCCCTGCCCGGATTAAACTCCATCTGCCACTTCACTGTAACTGATCTATATCCCATTGTATTCTTTGATAGTCCTTTACGCTGTCCACAACTCCACCAATGTTGGTGTCATCTGCAAACTTTCTAACCTACCCATCTACATTTTCATCCAAATCATTGATATATAACACAAACAACAGAGGTCCCAGCACAGATGGAACACCACTGGTCACGGACCTCCAGCTAGAATAACAGCCTTCCATCCTTACTCTCTGTCTTCTACGTGCAAGCTAGTTCTAAATCCAAACTTGCAATTCACCCTGGACCCCATGCATCTTTATCTTCTGAATTCGTTACCTCAAAGTTTAGTGTTAACTGTTCTGCCAGCTGGATTCTCTAGTTCTTGCCTACATAAATTCCAACACAAATATCGCACGTTACATTCAAAGCTCTGTATGCCATTTCCTGTCCTCAGTTCTATAATCCAATAGCCATCCAGTGACCCTGGCTCCAAAGTACATGTGGGTGCCAGGATGTACAGGTACAAAGCTAAATGCAGTCAGCAAATGAACAGACTGCCAACATTCACATGCAAAAGCTAATTGGGGTATCTTGGCAACTGCTGTCTCTGATGTCATGTGAGCAAATGCTTTCAAAACATGAATCTAAAGTGGGATAAATTAGCAACTCGTTTGTAACAAAAAACATTTGTGCTGTATTGCAATCCATTTAATTCTCTGATCATAAATTTACAGTACAAAATGCATTTAATATTTCAATAAATGGCATAGAGCAACTTTCTTGAAAAACATTTACAAATAGCACAAAGTACCCGAGTTCTTTTGAGGGTTTCATTTCCAAAACAGAAACTAAGTACTAGCTTTTAAGGAGCATAGGTAGCTTTGTAAGCAATAAAATCTTAACATGGCTCAATTTTAGTGTACAGCAAATTCTCTGCATATTTCTAAAAGTTAAAAATATTCTATAATCTGCATCAATAATAATGTAATGAATAATATAAGCACGGAATAAAAACAGTGACTATAATATCTGGACGAGGAAAGTTTTCTCCCAGTGTATGAATAATTGAAGTCTTGATTTCAGATATGCCAATACCTTTAAGCGTTTATATTGCTTCAATGAGATTGCTTCAGATGAATCTCCCACAGTCCTCATTTGCAACAGTTGCTCAGGAGTATAGATCGTTTCATCAGTATCTGAAGATGATGCACTCTCCAATGTTACCTTCACTGGACTGCTAGCCTGCACTTAAAAGAATTGACAATTTAGTATAACTATTGACTCAAAGGAAGTAATTATCAACAAGATAGTGCCATTAATTTTTTTGTTCTTACACAACACAATTGCTACAAGGAGGCCTAAATTTTGGTGTTCAATTTAAAAAAAATACAATTTTGTTTCTGTACTACGGCCAGGTAAATGAAACTGTTGAACAAACAAGCTATAGTCCCATTTTAAGAAATATTAATTTACAGTTCAGAATAATTAGAGATTAACATATAATTCAAATCCAATTCATACTGCAAAAAATTCTCTGTGTTACCCATTGCAATTAAGGAAAATTTTGCTGGGGCAAAATAAAAGGAGTTGTGCTCTATCTCGTTCGCTGTATGCAACTCAAATTGCTTTGTGCTGGCCAATTATTTACTGGATAAATGCTCAAAGTAAATTAGAAACTACTGGAAATGCAAACAATATGGCAATTCATGCTTAGCCACAGCTTCCTAATCATTATGATTAAGAAAAAGGCTTAACATATAAAAGGCTTAACATGTGAAAGTAATTGAATGAACAGAGAAGTTAAAATGAAAATTTAGAAATAATAGTATGAAAGAAAATCAAACCAAAAAAAACAGGCAGTGTTATGATCCAGTCTTGGATGAACTGCAATTTTACTCCACGTTTTCATGAAAAAGATTGACGCTTTCATTAATCCTCATCAACCCTCATCAACAACCACCTATCTCTTCTGCAATTCCATTCCTTTCCCTGACCCTAGTCAAGAAAACATTATTTTGTCCACTTCAACCCCAAGCTGAATTTCTGAACACATTTCCTTTTGGTTATGAGGACCATTTACGTCTATTATAACAAAATCACTTCAGAACAGCTGCCTCAAAGATCATCGCTGATGCCACTATAATCTGCAGAATGAGCTATTCATTTGTTGGCTTGAGCTTTCTCCCATTCAGAGTCAAGAAACTAGTTCTTACAAAATGCTGCTGCCATAAATTACTGCACATCAGGACCCATTCCCCTTTCATCCCTGTAATCAGAGGTACATTGGTTCACAGACCCTCATTAGTCTTTGTCCTTTTCATTATGCTTACATTGTTTCATGGGCTTATCCTTCATACTTGTTTAATTTTCTCTATCTACAAATCCATCCCAAAACTTCCAATTGTCAGACTTGAATCCCTTTTCCATGAACTCTTTCCACACCCCACCACAAATAGCCATACCTTCAGATGTTTAGACACTACATTCACTTTGTCTATCTCAATAAAAATCCTTGGTGTGTATTTCTAACTTAAAAGCACTTTAACTTCAAGATGTTGTCAAAATCTGCATTAACTTGGAGAATGCCGTTTTTGTAATCCAATAATACTTTGTACTGTGATAAAAACATTAATATTGAGAACATACACCTCTTAGCGGCATTGTGAGAGAGAGGTAGAACATTTGTTTGCTGAAGTTAATTGTCGATTTTGATTATCTTAATTTACAATAGTTTCAGGGCACAATAGGCAGTCAAAGCACTTTAAAATATATATTTAGAATACAGGAACTGCTGTAATTTACTGCTGTTCCATTACCTGAATCACTTTATTTTGAAGTGATGAATCCTTATGAATACCCCTATTAACAATAAGGAAAGCAATTAGAAATCATGTAAACAGATTGATAAACAGACATACCTACCATTTTGTCATTAGCAATACCCACCTCTCCAGAAAACATTAATGTTTTTAGTTCTCCAGACATCACCACTGTCATTGGACGAATCACAGGTGGTGATGAGTCAGCGCACAGGAGCGAGCTAGCAAACCTGGTTGACTAATGCTGCAACAACAATTTCATGCTCAACGTCAGTAGAACTACAGAACTGATTGTTGACTTCAGGAAGGGGAAGTAGGGTTAACATGCACCAGTCTACATTGGTGGATCGGTGGTGAAGAGGGTCAGCAGCTTTAAATTCCTGGATATTAACGTATCAGATGACCTGTCCTGGGCCCAGCACATAAATGCAATCATAAGGAAGGCGTGCCAGCATCTTTACTTTCTTAGAATATTTAGGAGGTTCACCATGTCAACAAACACTCTACCAAACTTCTACAGATGTACTATTGAAAATACCTTGACTGGTTGATTAATGGTCTGTTATGGTGATTCGAATGCTCAGGAATGCAAGAAGCTACAGAAATAGTGGACTCAGCCCAATACGTCATGGCCACATCCCTCCCCGCCATTGAAAGTATCTACATGAGGCGCTGCCTCAAGGAGACAACGCCTCAAGGAGACAACACCTATCATCAAAGAGCCCCACCATCTGGGCCATGCCATCTTCTCGCAGCTACCACCAGGCAGGAGGTACAGAAGTTTGAAGTCCCATACGACCAGGTTCAAGAACAGCTACTTCCCTTCAACCATTCAGTTCTTGAACTAACCTGCACAACCCTAATCACTACCTCAGGATAGCAATACTTGACCACTTTGTACTACATTTTTTTCTAATCGTGTTCCTTCTTGTGTAATTGTGTATAATTTATGTTTAATTTGGTTTTTCTTGTAAACGTTGTGTCTCTAATGCTATGCGTCTGTGATGCCGGTACAAGTTTTTCCTTGCACCTGTGCATATGACAATAGAGTCAACTTTGACTTTATAAAGGCAGAAATATTTCATCCACGCTGCAATCCTTCATATATAAACCAAAACAACAAACTTAAGCAACCAGCTCAACTGCAGCTAACCTCCCTAATAGGCCTGATACCATCCCTATGTAGACACAGTTTTAGGAGCTACACCATCCCCATCACATTCAAGCAGGATTCTGTAACAAAAAATTTAAGTGATGCTTCAGATGAGATCAGCTAAGAACTTCTTTAGTCATGGAATCTCTAAACTTTGATTTGTGGAAACATAGTAAAATAGGTGCAGAAGTAGGCTATAGGACTCCTTCATCATTCAATACCCATCTATCTTTATACCTACTCTTTCCCCATACCTGCAATATCTTTCTATCTCCTTAAATATTTTTAGCGATTTGGACACCAATGCATACCACAGTGGAGATTTCCAAGGGTTCACAATCCAAGTGAAGAAATTTCTTCTATCATCAGTGCTAAATGCCATCCTGAGATTGCGAGCCCTGGTTCTAGACCCTCAATCAAGGGTAAACATCCTCCCTGCATCAGCCCATCGAGCCCTATTTGAAAATTGTTTCAATAAAATCTCCTCTCATTCTTCTAAGCTTTATTAAGTACAGGCCCAGTTGACCCAATCTCTCCTCAGAAATCAGTTTGGTGAACTTTTGTTGTACTCCCCTAAAGGCAGACATAGATTTTTATAGCTAAGGAAGCTGAAACTGGCCACAATTCTCCAAACGTGGCCGAACCAAATTTTATACATCTGCAACATGACAGCATAGGAGAGTGCAAGGTATAGGACATTAACAGCGACAAATCATATGCCAGCAGAATTTTGGTATCTTCGGAATATGAATGCATCTATAAAGTAACCATAGGAAAAAGGTAATGCCAGTAAATCCATTCTAATTTTGTTAACAAACCATCAGAGGTAAAAAGTGACAACTTCAAAAGGAAACAAAAAATACGTTAGTGTACTAATTCCAGGAAAAGAACAATGCCAGAAACAGTATCTTCAACCATTACAACAAACTCTGTTACCTTTGCCAACGATTAAGCCACCTCCCTCGGCCACTGTCTCTAGTTTAGCCAGACTGCTTTTGACTCATGGCTAGCTTCCAATTTAATAGATGAAAGATCCTTCAAAAAAAAACTTTCCAACACCAAGCCCCATCTATCAACTTTGTCCTCTCTTACCCATATTGGTTTCCTAACCGTTAAAGCCTCCAAATAAAAAAAATTCTAAAAATTTACAGTATTTTCATTTCCTTTATAGCCTATTTTGGTAATCATCTATAGCTCTTCAACACCCGCTGAATTCTGGGATCTCATCTCAGTCTCTTATAAAACTGTGAAGATTGAAGTGTGGTATTTCATATGTGGCATTGTCTCCAAAAATATTTATTTCCACATTTAAAATCTCCTTTTGTCCAAATAATTGGTCATCCTTAAAATCTTTTGTTTGTCTTAGCACCTTTTTTCTTCAATTAAACTGGTAAAGTGCCTTGAAAAAAAATCTAAATTAAATTCTATTTTAAATGAATAAAAATAGAAGCTTAAAGAAACTGTCAAAGTCTTTGGATTACGTGAGCATTAGAAGAACCAAGGGTGTTTGATGTGATTTATGATCTGAATGGAAAAGCTCTACATCAGAGCAGAAACACTCCTCATACTGAGCACCACCTTTTTTAAAAAGAAAGAACAACACAGATGGGTGGAGATGGGGATTAAAGTTCAAATTTCACATGACAACTGAATTCAAATGATGCCTCAGCACTATCTGTACCTGACCCATTACAATGGAACACTAATATGAGACCAGGGATATTTTGATAACATCTGTTACGGACTCAGTGAAAGTCCCTTTAAGATAGAGAGTGTGTGTGTATGTGTGTGTGGGGCGTGCTTACATCAATAGAAGATAAAGGATGTAATGACGTTGTTGAAGAAGAAGAAGAAGCAGGAGAGAGAGAGAAGGGAGAGAGACACCAGCCTGCTAGTTTTCTCTATCGATGGATGAGAAACAATAACTGTGTCTGCCACTGAAATCCATGTATGGAAGTTGGAAGTAATCCGGTGGAGTTCACTTTATTGCTGACCTGTAGAAGGAAACAGGTATTTATGTGTGGACGACCACGATTCGGATGCTTTTCGGGGTGAGGAAGTCACTACCGAGTAAACACTGGAGTGTCGTTTGGGTTCCATCATGGAACATTTGGATTTCGTATTTACTCTCTCTATGTTTCCCTACATCTACGTCTTATCTTCTGACAACGGTGGTTGTTGAAGAAGCCCTTGCTCATGTTTCACCTTATGGCTTGCGGAACTGAACTTTAAGAACCATTCCGGAACTTGGAGTTTTGGACTTTGTCACACACACACACAACGAGTTTAGTTTTGGGGTTAACGTTCGAGGTTTAACATGTTTGAATTCTAACATACTAACATTTTTACTTTTATTTTACGTATTATCATAAGTAGTAATTAATAAAATAGTTTTTAACACTGAATCATGCTCAGTGTGTTTCTTTTGTTGCTGGTTCGTGACACATCCAATTTGATGAGCTCCAATGAATATTAATGAGTGGAAAAAAAGAAGAAAAAGACAGTCACAAAATAAACAAACATCCTATAAAATATACTACCTGAATCGATTTGCACGTGCTGCAGTACGCCAAGGCACATACCCTTCTGCACCTGGTCGCATTGGCTCTGGGATAAAATCTGAAGAGACAGCAGCACTCTTATTCTCTCCAATCTTCCTTGTACCTCAAACAGAAAATTGACTTTTACTTTCAATCCAATTACTGAATTACATAAACCAACAATATGTGAACAAATGAATCAATTAACAATCCTGTGATCACAACAGGTAATACATTGTGGAGATAGGACAAGGACATCATGCCCAGATACAGGTCATAGGATTGGTAGATTTGTTCTTGCATTCTGACCCTATCCCAAAAGAGAAGGAATAATTTTATTCATCTGGTGAAAGATTTAATTTATATAGTACTATATGTAATGAAACCTTAGACATTCTTTGTAATGAATTTTCTTTCTCTGTAGTTTCTCCTTGTTTCAATACTCATAGAATCACCATCTAAACCTGATGAATACAATAGGCCAGATACGGCTAATTGTGGCCTTGGGAGTCCTAACGCCCTGGAAGGCCAGCTGCCCCTAATGTCTTGTGGGTTAAACCACAAGGACTGATTAGACAACACGAGATCAATCCTGATGCCTCACCCCCAGACTATTGTGATGGCCTGTTTACAGCTTACTATCATTCAATGTTTATGACACAGAAGCCATTCAGCCCACTGAGTCTGTGTCAGTCAAAGAAGTGCTCTCCATCCTCATCATACGTTCCAGCACTTGGCCAACAGCTCTGCAGGTTACAGCTCTCCAAGTACACACCTAAGCACACTGTTTAAATGTGATGGTCTCCTGACTACCATCTCCAGCATTTTTCTCACATCCCCTCAAATCCTTACAGCAATGAGGGTTGGAGCAGGATAATGTGATAAAGAGAAAACACAAGGCTTTTTACCCAAATGTTCATGGCATTTGGAACAAGACCAACGAACTAATGGCAGAAAATGGGAATAATCTAACTGCCATTACGAAGTAACCACGGTTTGAATTAAATATTCCAGAATCCTTAACCTGCAGAAGTAGTAAGCAAAATAGGAAAGGAAGCAGGGTAACCCTGATTTTAAATAATGGGATAAAGATGGATAAAAAAGAATGTTTGTTCATAAAATCAAGTATAATCAGTTTGGATGTAGCTAATGACCGTAAAGGATAAAAACATTGGTGGGATTTGGATATAGAGCCCCAGACAACAGTGGCAATGAGGGACAGAGCATTAATCAGGAAATTAGAGATGAATGTAATTGCATTGGGAGCCTTGGATTGACATACAGATCCGCCCCAGGTTACAAACGCCCGACTAATGGACACCCAGTACATACAAATGAGTGTTGGGGAGACCGACAGGATGGATTTGCCAGCTGCTGCTAAACTGCAGGCATCTTCTGCAGGGTGGAATGGGACATGTCCTCGTACCTTATCAAACCAAAGACCGTGCAAACCAAATAGAATGGAGGATGAATTTAGGGAATGTGCAAGAAATGTTTTTCTACATCAGTATATAGAAACACCAGTTTGGGAACAGGCTATTTTAGATCTAGTATTGTGTAATGAGAAAAGGTTCTTGACAACCTGATAGTTAAGGGACTTCAAGGAACTGTAATCATAACAGGATTTTATATGACGAGTAAAAGTGATTTAGTTCCATCTGAAACCTGGGACTTTACTCTGAATAAAGCAAAGTACAAAGGCATGTGTCATGAGTTTGTTATGGTAAATTTGGAAACAACATTAAAAAGTATGACAGAAAACAAGCAATTGCTATCTTTAAAAAAAAAAGTAGTACACGGCTCAAGGACAAAAAATGTCAATGTGCAAATACCAAGAGAAATTGAAGACAGTATTACAGCAAAGGAAACAAGAACACGAAAAAATATGAGCAGGAGTAAGCCACCTGGCCTCTCAAGCCTACTCCGCCATTCAATGTGATCATGGTGGATCTGTTCAAGGCCTCAACTCCTCTTCCATGCCAGTTCCACATTGCCCTCAAATTCCCAGTTTTTCAAAAACATATCCACCTCCTCCTCAAGTACCTCCACTGATTTTTCCTCCACAACAGTCTGTGGTAGAGAATTCTAGACATTCAGCACCCTCTATAAGAAATCTGTTTTAAATAACCATCCCCTTATCTTAAAAATGTGGCTTATAACACTGCCAAAAATAATAAATGGCAAGGCTGAGGACTGGAAACATTTCAGAATCTGAAGATAGAGGAACAAAGGAGAAACTGATAAAGAAAGAAAATATAAAATAAAATTTGGTTCAGAGGAACGTAAAAACAAATTTCAAGAGTTTGAATGGACATGTAAAATAAGGAAAACATTACCAAAGGTTAATCTTCCTCCCTTGCAAACTGAGAGGAAAAATTATATTGGGTAACAGGGAAATGGATAAAGTGGGGGACTGCAGGTCTAGAAGAAATTAGGAGCTCAAAAAAGTTTAAAAAAAAGGATTGGAGAGATGAGTGGGAGTGATAGGCAATATAATCCTAAAACCCTGGTGACCTACTTATGAGGGTATTGAAGGAGATGGAAATGGGAGTTAGTGGAAGCAGTGGTTGGTATCTTCCTAAATTTCATGTATTCTGGAATGGTTTCCACAGATAGGAAGTGTATCTCATTTAAAGGGAGGAGAGAAAAAAAAGAGGGAAATATAGAGCAGCAAGTCTGACATTAATACTGGGGAAAGTGCAGAAATCTACTATGATGGAAGTGGAAAGAAGGCAAGGGAAATAATAATAGATTTGGACAGAGTCAACATGGATTCCTAGAAAGGAAATCATGCTTGATATTTTAAAGATTATAACTGGTAGAACAGGTAATGATAAACAAATGGGTGGTGTGTATTTGAACTTTCAGAAGGACATCAATAGGATACAAACAAAGGATCATTAAAGAAAATGAGCAGACAGTATTTGGGGCAATCCACCAGTTTGAATTGAGGATTAGTTATTGGACAAACAGCAGAGAATAGGAATGAAAACATCATTTAAGAATTGGGAGCATGTGATGAGTGAGTGCCCCAATGAAACAAAATCTAGTATCAATGATTTGAATAAGGGGATCAAATGTAATATACAAGTGTTTGCTGATGATAAAAAGTTAATGGCAGTGAGGGCTTGAGGTGGATACAGAGGTGCTTTGGGGAAGAAGACAGGCTAAATGAATGGCTGAGAACATGGTATAAGGTAAGACAAGATATATGGAACCTAATGTAAAAAAGTGACATGATCCATTTTGGTAGGAAACAAAAACAAAGGAAAGTGAAATAATTTTAAAATGGTAACAGATTGAAAGATGTTGATATTCAGAGAGACAGTGATGGCTTTCTACATGAATCACTGAAAATTAACACACAGGTTAATCAAGTGATTCAGAAAGCTATGTTGGTCTTTAGTGCAAGAAGGTTTGAGGTTTAAAGTAGAAATGTCTTGCTCCAATTAAATTGGGCTTGGGTAGCATGCATTTGGAACATTATATATGATAAAGATCAATAGGTATTTAGGTATTAAAGGACTCAAGGGATAATACCAGAGTTAATGCAGGAAAATGGCACTGAGGTGAAAGATCAGTCATGAGCTTGCTGAATGGCAGAGCAAGTCGGAAGGGCCAATTTGCCTGCTCCTGCTTCTATTTATGTTCTCATGTACAAATTTAAATCTACACTACTTCACCCAGGATTATCCCTAACTTCTCTGCTTCATCAACAACTGCTTCCTGCACTCGTGTGGAACTCATTAATTTTATCATCTTTACTACTAACTTCCACCACACCCTCAAATTCACTTGGACCATTTCTGACACTTCCTTTACTGGATCTCTCCTGAGATGGAGACAGAGAGAAAGTATCCACCGATATCTACCAAAAACCAACCGACTCTCACAAGTATGTTGACTACACCTCCTCCCACCCAGTCGCCAGTAAGGATGCCATCCCTTTCTCTCTGTTTCTCCGCCTCCACTGTTTCTGTACCTATTCTCAAGATGAGGCTTTCTGCTGCAGGACTTCCGAAATGCCATCACATGCATTTCCACCATTTCCCAGAAGTCTGCACTCACCATCCCCTCCCTCCAGATAGAACAGAGATCCCTGCTTTTCACCCCACTAGCCTCCACATCCAGCACATTATCCTTCAACATTTCCACCAGCTGCAATGGGATCCCCATCACGAGTCACCTCCCCCCACCTGTTCTTTCTGCTTTCCACAGAGAATACAGTCTCCGTGACTCCCTGGTTTGCTCATCCCACCTTACCCACCCATCTTTGTCCCTTGGCACTTTGCCCTGCAACCACAGGAGGTAAAACACTAGTCCCTCATCACCATTCAGGGATGTAATCAGCCCTTCCAGGTGAGGCAGAGATTCATGTGCACCTCCTCAAAACTTGACTATTGCAATTAGTGCTCTCAATGTGGCCTCCTCTACATTGGTGAGACCAAGTGTAGACCAGACAACCAATACACAGAGCACCTGCACTCTGTCTGTAATGGTCACCTTGAGCTTCCAGTTACACGTCAAAGCTATAATTTTCCAGTCCCAGTATCAGTGGAATCACATCTTTCCTTTAATGTGGAAATCAGAACCAAATGCAGTACAAGCTGTGGCCTAACCAGTGCCATAACCACCTGGCTCTCATAATTCAGTACCACAATGATTAATGTTGGGCCCTCAAAATTTACAATCATATAAATAACATGGATGAAGTCACTGAAAATAAGTTTGCTGATGACACAAAGATAGGTAAGAAATAAGTTGTGAAGTGGACATAGCGAAGGTGCAAAGGCATAAACAGGTGAAGGTGCAAAGGGGTAAACAGAAGTGAGCGTCCAAAGATCTGGCAAATTAAGCATAATGTGAAAAATGTAAAATTGCTGATTTTGGCATGAAAAATAAAAAGCAATTATGTTATCAAAGTGGCAAGATTGCACAGCTCTGAGATGCAGTGCGATCAAGGTATCCTATTGAACAATTCACAAAAATTAGTATGCAGGTACTGCAAATAATTTGGAAAGCTAACAAAATGTTATTTGTTGCTAGTGGATTTGAATACAAGTGTAGGGAGGTCTGGAATAATTTGTATGGTATTGGACTCCTTATTCAAGGAAGGATGTTAATGCATTAGCAGTTGAGGAATGGTTTATTAGACTGATGCCCAGAAAGGGAGACTTGCAAAAGAGAAAATGTTGGGCAGGCTTGGCTTTTATCTGCTAAAGTTTAGGAGAGTGAGAGGGGCCTTGACTGAAATATACAAGATGCTGGGAGGTCTTTGCAGGTCAGAACTGGAGGGGATACTTCCTCTTGTGGGAAATTCTAGAACAAGGGGGTCAATATTTAAAAATAAAGTGGAAGGAAATCACGCATTTAAGATAGGTGAGGCAACATTTTTTCCCTCAGAATCACGAGTCTTTAGAAACCTCTTCCTCAAGTCCCAATGGAAGCAGAGTTTTTGTATATTTGTTAAGCCAGAAGGAGATAGATTCTTAATATGAAAGGGGGTAAAAAGTTACCACAGATAGGTGAGAATGTGGAGCTGAGGTTAAAACCAGATTATTTATTAAATTGTTAAATGGTGGAGAAGGCTTAAGGCAGTTCTATTTGGCAAGTGACATATGTCAGTGTCTTGTCTAATAAAGAATAGCTTCCTGTCTGCCTTTTTAAGCCACTATATTTACTTGTCAAGCTATCCTTAGGAATCTCTGCACATACTCCAAGGTTCTTCCACACCGTTAATATCTCCCATTTATTGCATATACGTTAGCTCAAATCCATTATCTCACACTTCTCTAGATTAAATTCCATTTGCCATTTTTCTGTCCAACTAACCAGGTGATCCATGTCTTTCTGCAATCTAAAACATTCCTCCTTTCTGCCAACCAAGTGTCGTATTTTCATATCATCTGCAAACATCTTATTTATGCCCCCTACATCTAAGTCAAAGGTTGATGTCATCAAAGTCAAGCCATTTATCTGCACTTACCTTTACATTCAAAGTTGCCGATTCCATTCATTTGCCAGGCATCTTTGCTGTACGACTGAGAAGCCATACACCAAATATCTCGTCTCCTCAGATCAGTTCGCTTACAAGTTAAGTGATGGAGCAGAAGGTCAGATACACCAGCATCTGACCTGTTCATTCATGACTTCTGCTCTGCATTGTTAAAGTACAAGTCAGGAACAAGCTGTCCCATGCACTATGATTAGCCAGAAGTTCTCCAAGGAATGCTGGTTGATGAAAGTACATTCCATTTCCTTCATTTCTGCACGCTGCAATGAGATCCCACTACTAGAAATGTCTTCTCCTCACCACCTCTTTCCATCTTCCAGAAGGGCCATTTCCTCCATGACTCCCTGGTCCACTCATCCCTCTCCACCCACCCCTCCCTGATGATCCCTGGCACTTTCTCCTGCAACTGCAGGAGGTACAACACTTGTTCTTACATCTTCTCCCTCACCACCATCCAGGGACCTAAATAGCCCTTCCAAGTGAGACAAAGATTCATATATGTCTCCTCCAACCTTAACTACTGCATTTGGTGTTCTCAATGTGGCCTCCTCTAAATCGGCAAGACCAAGTGCAGACTAGGTGACCAATCTGCAGAGCACCTGAGCTCTGTCAGCAATGGCCATCCTGAGCTCCTAGTTGCATACAATTTCAATTCCCCTTCCCATACCGATCTGCCTATCCTCAGCCTTCTCCTCTGCCAGGGTGAGGCCCAACGCAAACGAAAAGAACAATACCTCATATTCTGCCTGGGTAGTCTACAACCCAATGGTATGAACACTGAATTTCCCAATTTCAGGTAACCTTCTCCTCGGTTTACACCACATCCGCCCCCTTCCGATCCTCCTCCCGTCCCCCTATTTTTATCCCCTTTCCCACAATCCCCTCCAGCCACCCATCATCCATTTTTGCCCCCCTCCACTTTCACCCACTAACCACATACTTCATCCACTGGCTCTCCCCCACTACCCCTCCCCCATCTGGTCTGGTTCCATCTGCTTTTCTCCTCTCCCCTAATAGTTCCCATTATCACCTTGCTTACTTAGTAGATTCCAGCACTGGTAGCATTTGTGTTCCTGCTTATGATCCTCCAGCAGTTGTCTCCACCCTCACCGGGCTCCATCTTCCTCCTTTTTTTGTCTGCCTCCATCTATCATCCACTTGCGTCTGTCTCCTCTGGCCTCTGTCGCACCACTCCCCCTCTCCATTTTATAATGGTCATCTCCCTTCTCAGCCCTGATGCACAGTTTCAACCCAAAATGTCGACAATTACTTTCCCTCATACAAATGCTGCTCAACTCGCTGAGTTCTTCCAGCAGATTGTTTGTTGGCCGACGACTTCATATTTTATACTATTTACCTTAACTGGACAAAAAATGCACATACTTTAAATTCATTAAATGATATCCAAAGTTATTTAAAGGTGAATGCTCATGAAACATTTCTTTTAAGTTCATGAATAGGAGTATAATAGGCAAACTTTTAATTCATGAACAGGAGTATAATAGGCAAATCATAAATATACTCCAGTATAGCATGAAATTAAAGAAAATCCTTTTTTGAGTTGTGTTTGCATAGTCTTGTCTTACAGTTGCAATGCAAAGCAATTTCCATTTCAAATAAAGGATAAATTGGATAAACAATGTAAAGTGACTCCTTCCAGTATCCTCATACTACTTCCACCTGGTTCCACACCATATGAGAATGCAAATACAGAATGGTAAAAGAAAATGTACAAAATGCTCAAAGGGTCTCTCTGGACTCTGAAAGCTTATCTGGCTACAGATTAAATAGTTTATGCTCTAAATGTTAAAATTCTCAAGACCCCACTGCTCATGCAAGTACTGATGTATCATTTGGCAAACAATGAAAACAAATAAAACCCTTCGAGGAAAGTAGATGCAGCAGCAAACAATTGACCTAGATAAATGATGGCTGGTCATCTGAACCACATTGTGACAGAGTGACGGCACAATGGATCTCCTTTGCTGCAGTGCAGCAAATAATGAGCAATATAAATTCATAAGTAAAATCCAAACTTTAAAAAAAAATTGATGGTTCAAAGTAATACTATATTTAACAATATAAAGATTTTCAACAATCATTTTTGTTAAAGAAGAATTAAAAGATAGAAAATACTGGAGATTTTCAAATCCAAATATTTCAGATGGATGACCATGCATCTGAACTTCCTCGGTTTTGATGTAAGGCCATCAAGCTAAAAGATTAACTGTTTCTCTCTCCATAGATGCTGAA
This sequence comes from Pristis pectinata, assembly GCF_009764475.1. NCBI lineage: Eukaryota > Metazoa > Chordata > Chondrichthyes > Rhinopristiformes > Pristidae > Pristis > Pristis pectinata. The sequence continues at coordinate 76,697,749 of NC_067411.1, forward strand.
TGACTTGCTGAGTATCTCAAGAATTTCTTGTTTTTATTTGAGATCTGCAGCATCTGCAGCTTTTGTTTTTTTTCTAACAAGTGTTCTTACCTAAAAAGAATATTGCCATTATAAAAATTATACCAAGAATTATTTTCTTACCACCATACTTCCAAATAACTGCAGCAATAAAAGAAAAAAATAATTTCAGTAACATTAGGCTTTGAAACATCAGTTTGCAGTCAATTGTGCAAAGGAAAAATACCAGAAGTGCAAAAGGCAGTCCTGATTTCTCAATTTATGTTGAATCATTAATTTAGTATATGTTAACGGAAAATCATCAATGAGCCAAAACTGAAGCATCAGGTCAAAAGTCTGAAATCCCCCCACATCTAGTCTTGAATGGCTGTCGACAATTAAACAGTTGATGGGAAGAGATAGCTCCAAGAACATATCCATCCTCAAAAATGGTAGGGCCCTGCATGTGAATGCCAAAGACAAAGCTGAAGCATCCATCGTCAGCCAGAAGTGCTAAGTAGATGATTTATTTCAACTCCTTACTGAGATCTTCAAGTCAATTTTCAACCATTTCAACTTACTCCATGTGACATCAGGAAACAGCTGAGAGCACTAGATACAGCAAAGACAAAGGGTCCAAACAACAAGCAAGCTGTAGTATTTAAGACTAACACAGCAGATCTAGCAATGCCTCCAAATAAAGTGTTCCAATGCAGTTACAATACTGGTATCTACCCAATAATGTGGAAAATTGCCCAGATATTGTCCACAAAAGGTCCTGAAAATCTAATCTGGCGAATTGGCATCTACTCTCAACCAAAGTGATAGAAATATTGTTAAGGTGCTACCAGGTGGCATTCACTCACCAATAATCAGCTGACTGATGTTCAGCTTGGGTTTTTACCAGAACACCTCAGCTCTAGATTTCAATACAGCCTTGGTTCAAATGTGGACCAAAGAGATGAATTCCAGAGGAAAGACAAGAGTAACAACTTGGACATCAGAGTATTTGATCAACTACGGCAATAAAAAGGCCCTGATAAAACTGAAATCAACAAGCATAATAGGAAAACTTCCCAATGGTTACAGTTGCACCCTACAGAATGAAAAATGGTTGTGGTTGATGTAAATCAATCTTCCAGCTCCAGTGGACTGTGGTAAAATTTCCCCAGAGCAGAGCAATGTCCCAGGCCCAACCATCTTCAGCTGCTTCATCAATAATGTTCCTTCCATTATGTCTGAAATGGGGATATACGACAATAGCATAATGTTCAATTCTAGTTGCAACTTCTCAAAAAATAATCCAGTTAATGACTGCATGCTGTCAGACCCAGAGAACATTCAATCATGGGTTAATAAATGGTATGTGAAACTTCCACCATAGAAGTGTCAAGCAATGACCTTCTCCAAATAAAAGAGTATACCCACCTACACGTCATGTTCAATGGCATGACTATCATGGAGGACCCAACCAGTAACATAGTAGAGCCACCTCTGACCAGATATTTAACTGGACCACCCATATAAACACTGAAATAACAGATTAGAGGCTAGGTATCCTGTAGCAAATGATTCACCTCCTGGTATACCAAAGTCTTTGCACCATCTTCCAAACACAATTTGAGTATTTAATGGAATTCTCACTTGCTTGGATAGGTAGTCCCAAAGCTCACAGAGCTCAACGTCATCTAAGACAAAGCAGACTTCTCGATTAGCGTTCCATCCACAATCCTAAACACTCACCACCAGCACAATGTGGCTGCACTGTACATCATCTGCAAAATGCACTGCAGTACTTGCCAGTTGCTCCAACTGTACTCCCACAACCCCCTTCCCCAAGAAGGGCAAAGAAAGCAGGTTCCTCTCAAAGACACATATAACTTGAGCTAGAAATCACTGTTCCTATATTGCCATTGAGGCTAAATCCAGCAAGTTCCTACTTAATAACACTGTCGGTGTATCTTCATTTGGAGGGTTATAAGCTATTCAGAAAGGTGGCTCACCATCATCTTCGATAGCAGTTAGGAATGGGCAATAAATGCTAACTTACAAGTAACACCCACATTTTGTTAATAAACTTTAAAATACAGTAAAAGACTGGTCTTTCCACACAAATCAAAATTATGATACATATTACAGGACACATAAAAAAGGTAACAATAACATTAAACGCCAAAGAATTTTTATTTACCCAAAAGTAATTCTCAAACTGATAATTGTGGGGAGAAAAATGAATTAAAAATGAATTAATGCAAGATAAATTATTACTTTTAATTCCTTTTGTCTGAAAATCAAATGGTTATATTTTGTATAAATCTGAAAGAGTATATATTTTGTTGCATTGTTCCTCATTACAATGTGTATATGTATGGTACCTCTAAAACCTTAAATAGCTTTAAAGAGAAAAAAACTCATTGCCAAGCTTTTAATGAGAAGGCTGGGTTCTCCACCTAAAACTTTGGCCAAAGAGATTGGATTTAAAGCATACAAAATACTGGAGGATGGAGAAGCAGTGGGTTATAAATTCTATCAAGTTGTGCATCATTTAAATGCTTAACACACCCCCAGTTTAATCAGATACTCACTATGTGCTTTATAGAGGTTAGCAAATTACCTTCAGGTCCTCTGTGAATTGCACGTAAGGACATGATTTGTGCTAAATTCAGCCACACCCACCTGATACCAAGTTGGCACCTGCAAACACAATGAATATGAAACTTGCTACACCAAGAATTAATGGAGATCAACCTGTCCAGACCTAAGACTGGAGTCCAGCACTTGGAACCACCTACAGGTGGCTCCTAATATTTTCTTTTCCCTTAGTAGGTCAACCCGCACTATACCACCTTTGTTTTCTGGCCCAATCACAACACTGACACCCTCCCCACCCATCTCTGGCCCAAATGACCAGTCCTCACCACCAAATCTCAACGACTGCCCTGCACCAGCCAAAGGCTGCACCAGCCCCAATATCCAAATCGGAACAAAATGTTCTAGTGGCTTTCCCCACATCTAACTAGCAAGAGGCTTCAACAACAAACTACACAACAAATGTATAGTATCTTTTGATGTGCCATGTCTGAGGAAGCTACCCATGTATAAATAATAACACAAAAGGTACCTAATCAAGATGAGACTATTTTCAACTCTATATCCCCAATAACATCCTGTCAGAACCTAAACTGGGAGAGTCGTTGGACAGATTATTCTAGTACAGACTGACATAATCATACCAAGAATCATATCTATCTACCAACACCATAAATTCTTTCCACTGGAACTGGATCAAAACAGTACAGGCCATCCCCGGGTTACGAACGCCTGACTTATGAACACCCCTTCATACAAGCTAGCTCCCATAACATTTTTAAATTTAAAAGCCCAATGTACATACATACATTCATTCACACAAACGACAGAACTAGTTTCCACTCTTCCTCCACTTTTAATAACTGTTCTTTCTTATCAATCTTACGAGCTTTTAATGCCATACTGTGGATGTATGGTTACCGTATCGACAAATACACTGACTACCCTAACACCCATGGCCTCTTTCTACTTCAAGCAATGCGCCCCAAAGTAAGTTTCATAGTGTGTTAGGCCTCTAATATGTCTGACCTGCTGTGTCAATTTCCTGTATTTTTCCTAACATTAAGGAGCTGGGGCTTGAGGAGATAATTACATTAAATTAACCCAATCTGATGGAAGTTTTATCACTCAAACATGGTGGGGATTGGAAATGGAAGGAATTCTAGGCTGCAAAATAAGTCGCAATTCATATTTTTAAGATATGGATTTTTTACATTCAAGAGTAAATTTGGAGACAGTTATCTGACAGAAAACCAGAGACACACATAATACCACTACTTTGCATACTTGTTTTGTTGACCTGATCAGTAAATGGATAAGGCATTTCCCTTAATTAAGACACCAATGTGTATCCTTAACTCAAGCTTTCTCCAATTCTGCTGCTCAGCCATCATCTCACCAACAGGTTGCCTTAAATATTCTGTTCAATGCACGAGAGAAATTATTTTAAGTTTTTTTAAAACAAGTCCAAACTGACATTGGGAATAAGCAGTGTCCTACATTTGTGTGGCCATTTTCATTAGGCCCCATGAAGAGTAATTTTGAAGTGATGTAGCTGGTTAAAATTAACAATGTCATTGCCGAATATTTTAAGGTCTTAAATTTTAATGTTACTGTTGCAGGGAATGGTCAAGGACATGAATTTCACTGAAGCGAGATGGAACATCACACACAGCTTTTACCAAACATTTCTTGCTCTGATTTAAAGCTCACCAGTGTGTAATTTTAAAAATAATCAATTTCTCAAATGAAAATTAATTTTAGTGCTAGACCAATTTAAAACTGTTTTATGGCTTGTAAGAAACTTCAGGGAAAATTGTGTAATTCCTCTGTCTATACTTCTCGTTGCCTTTGTTAAGCAGCCAGCATAATCAAAGACCTCACCCACCCCGAACATTCTCTCTTCTCCCCTTTCCCATCCGGCAAAAGGTACAAAAGACTGAAAGCACATACCACCAGGCTCAAGGACTGTTTCTATCCCGCTGTTATAAGACTACTGAATGGTTCCCTAGTATGATAAGATGGACTCTTGACCTCACAACTTACTTGTTATGACCTTGCACCTTATTGACTACCTGCACTGCACTTTCTCTGTAACTGCTACACTTTAGAAACGTAGAAACAGAAAACCTACAGCACAATTCAGGCACTTCGGCCCACAAAGCTGTGCCGAACATGTCCCTACCTTAGAAATGACTAGGCTTACCCATAGCCCTCTTTTATTATTCTGCATTCTGTATTGTTTTACCTTGTGCTACCTCAATGCACTGTGTAATGAATTGATCTGTATGAACGCTGTGCAAGACAAGTTTTCACTATACCTCAGTACAAGTGACAATAATAAACCAATTCCAATTCCAGGCACAAAGAATCTAAATTTAATATACGAAAAGCTTTAATGTAAAAGACATTTCCTAAGAAGTCTCTATTGAATAAGTTACTCATACCCAAGAAGATTATATGTCAGGGTTAACTATTTCTTTACCCAAAACTACTGGCCAAAAGACTTTAAAGATTATTTAGAACATTTTGTTTTGACTTTCATGTATTTTTCACTCTGATATTTATTGATATCTTCCATGCTGAGATACAAGAATATGCATAATAGGACAGCAGGTAACACTGTACTTGTCAAAGCTGTCACTAATCCAGGTGGCATTAGAAAAAATCTTCCAAGGAAGAATAACCTACAAGAAAGACCTGTTAGAGCCAAGGAGCCCAGTTTAAGATGGTATTGGATGAATATTTGAAAGGGCAACTATTTAATGCAAATTGAGAGAAGTCTGCTACAGTAAAAAGTTTCAATTAGAAGCTAAGACTATTACCAACTGGATGGATCAAATAGCTTCCATGTTTGCTGAAATTCTCCAATTGTATCAAACTTGTAAAAAATAAGTTTTTTTCCTTTTATGAGACAGAGCATTCCTTAAATAAACAAACGATGGATGGAGCAATTTTGACATAGTATTATAAATGTGAATTGACAAGTTAATCATCTAACACTGCAGTCACATGACATACATACTAATATTCAACATTTCATTATAAAAATTCCTCAAGGAAAAATACTGTCCACCTTTATTTTCATTGGAAAATGAAAGTAATTACCTATACGAATTGTTGCTTTTCCTTTCAAACCATGTCCCAGCATTATAGTTTTCCTTCTTTGCTTTTGTTTAGAAGGTTCTTTAGAAGTCAGCCATTTGTACTAGAGTTTTCAAAAGATAAAACGAAGGTAACATTAATGAAGAAATTATCTAGTGGTTACAAAATTACATGCACTAAACTGGCATGGCTTCATTGCAAACTGCTGGATCAAATTCACTTTAAAAAGAAACTGTACAAAAAGTATTATTTCAACACCAAGTCCAATTCATTCACTACCCTTGGCCTCTCTCACCTCCCTGTTCCCACAGTTCTACCAACTGAAAGTTCTCATCCTCGTATTTAAATTCCTCCACTGCCTTACACCTCCTTATCTATGCAACTTCTCCAGTCCCACAACTCTGCTCCTCTGACAGACCTACTCTCATATGCCCTTGCATTCACCTGGTGACACAACTATATAGCCTCAATCAAGAAATTTCTTCCTACTCCCTTTCAACACACTTTCCTCCTTTAAATACTCAATTTTTTTTAACCAAGTTTCTGAATATCTCTCCAACCTCTTCCTTGTCTTAGCATTCATTTTTGATTTATATTTCTACAAAGCACCTTGGGATATATTTTTAAATGAAAGCTGGTACATACATGAATTGCACCAGTTTGAAACAGAACACCCACTTAAATCGCAGTTTTAAAAAAAATAAATCGCACTTGGGGCATATAGTTTCATTTCCTGGTATTAATGTCCCTCATCAAATTGAAATTCATAGATGCTAAGCAAGAAAAACATATGGGAGATGGAGGTAAGCAAAGGAAAGATAGAAAATACAGCTTTTTGTGAGCCATCTTAGTGCAGGGATAGAGGAAGTTTGGTAGCCGGGGAGAGAGTTCCAGGGGGTGCAGCTAAAATAGTCAGAGACAGAGCTATAGAATTATACAGCACAGAAACAGGCCCTTCAGCTGACCATGTTGCCTACCTGAGCTAGTCCCATTTGCCTGTGTTTGGCCCTTACCCCTCCAAACCTTTCCTATCAATCTAACTGTCCAGATGCCTTTGAAATGTAATTGTATCTGCCTCTACCAGTTCCTCTGGCAGCTCGCTCCACATATCCACCACCCTTTGTGTGGAAAAGGTCCCCCTTATGTCTCTTTTAAATTGTTCCCCTCTCACCTTAAACCTATGCCCTCTAGTCAGACTATACCTAGTCTCCCATACCCTGTGAAAAAGACCGTGACCATTCACTTTCTCTATGCCCCTGAAAATTTTATATGCCTCTACAAGGTCACCCCTCAGCCTCCAACGCAACAGGGGAAAAAAGTCCCAGCCTAACCAGTCTCTCCATGTAACTCAAGCCCTCCAGTCCCAGTAACGTCCTTGTGAATCTCTTGCACCTTTTCCGGCTTAATGGTATCCTTCCAATAGCTCAACCAGAATTGTACACAATACTCCAAGTGTGGTTTCACCAATGTCTCGCACAATTGGAACACAACGTTCCAGTTCTTGTACTCAATGCCCTGATCGATGAAGTCAAACGTGCTAAATGCCTTCTTCACCACCCTACCTGAATTGCCACTTCTGGGAAACTATGTATATGTACCCCTAGGCGTCTCTGTTCTACAACACTCTCCAAGGCCCTGCCAGTTATTCTGCAAATCCTGCCCTAGTTTAACTTCCCACAATGCAACACTTCACACTTGTCTGAGTTAAATTCTATTTGCCATACCTTGGGCCATTTTCCCAGTTGTTCAAGATCCTGTTGTAATCTTAAGTAACCTTCTTCACTGTCCACCAATTTTGGTGTCATCTGCAAACTTCCTAACCATGCCACCAATATTCTCATCCAAATCATTAATACAGATGATGAACAACAATGGACCCAACTCTAATGCCTGTGGCTCACCGCTGGACACAGGCCTCCAATAGGAAAAACAATCTTCCACTACCACTCTGACTTCTACCACCCTGACTTCTACCACCAAGCCAATTTTGTATCCAATTGGCTAACTCACCCCAAATCCCATGTGATCTAACCTTCCAGACCAGGGTACCATGAAGGACCTTGTCAAAAGCCTTGCTAAAGTCTATGTGGTCAACATCCACTGCCCTGCCCTCATTAATTCTCTTGGTCACCTCTTCAAAGAACTCAATCAAATTCTTGAGACACAATTTCCCATGCACAAAACCATGCTGATTATCCTTAATCAGTCCTTGCCTTTCTAAATGCAGGTAGATCCTTGTCTCTTTGAATCCCTTCCAGTAACATTCCCACCAATGATGTTAGGCTTATTGGCCTGTAGTTCCCTGACCAGTGGAGTCTATCACCCTAAACTCTGCATCTAGAGTGATAGCTGAAGGAAGAAATGCACAATAGATGGAGTAAATGAATGCTAAAGGTAGAAGAGGTTACAAATGTACAGTGAAGTAAAATATTTAAATGATTTAAAATATATACATTTATCGAATGAAAGAAAAACCATTTGTATGGAATTGATTTCCTCTATTCTTTCACCTTACTTCCCTTGTTGTGCTCTGGAAAACTGCACAAGGTTGGCTGTCAAAACAGGAAAATAACAATGTTCCACCACAAAAAAAATTGATATGCCTTTGCTCCAAGTAATTGACAGCATTAATGTTCTAAATAAGGTTTTTAGTTAAAAATGTTCTGGAAACTTCAAGGAAAGCCAACAAAAACAAAATATAGCATCCTGAATGCAGCAAAATGTCCCAAGGAATTTCACAGGAGTTTCAACAATAAATTGTCATCTATCCATATACAGTGGCATGCACAAGTTTGGGCACCCCGGTCAAAATTTCCGTTACTGTGAATAGATAAGCGAGTAAAAGATGACCTGATTTCCAAAAGGCATAAAGTTAAAGGTGACATATTTCTTTAATATTTTAAGCAAGATTACTTTTTTTATTTCCATCTTTTACAGTTTCAAAACAGCAAAAAAGGAAAAGGGCCTGAAGCAAAAGTTTGGGTACCCTGCATGGTCAGTACTTAGTAACACCACCTTTTGGCAAGTATCACAGCTTGTAAATGCTTTCTGTAGCCAGCTAAGAGTCTTTCAATTCTTATTTGAAAGATTTTTGCCCATTTTTCCTTGCAAAAGGCTTCTAGTTGTGTGAGATTCTTGGGCCGTCTTGCATGCACTGCTCTTTTGAGGTCTATCAACAGATTTTCAATGATGTTTAGGTCGGGGGACTGTGAGGGCCATGGCAAAACCTTCAGCTTGTGCCTCTTGAGGTAGTCCATTGTGGATTTTGAGGTGTGTTTAGGATTGTTATCCTGTTGTAGAAGCCATCCTCTTTTCATCTTCAGCTTTTTTTTTTACGGACGGTGTGATGTTTGCTTCCAGAATTTGCTGGTATTTAATTGAATTCCCTCTACCAGTGAAATGTTCCCTGTGCCACTGGCTGCAACACAAGCCCAAAGCATGATCGATCCACCCACGTGCTTAATGGTTGGAGAGGTGTTCTTTTCATGAAATTCTGCACCCTTTTTTCTCCAAACATACTTTGTCAAAGGGGGTGTTACTAAGTACTGACCATGCAGGGTGCCCAAACTTTTGCTTTGGGCCCTTTTCCTTTTTTGTTATTTTGAAACTGTAAAAGATGGAAATAAAAAAGTAATCTTGCTTAAAATATTAAAGAAATGTGTCATCTTTAACTTTATGCCTTTTGGAAATCAGGTCATCTTACACGCTTAGCTATTCACAGTAACAGAAATTCTGACCAGGGGTGCCCAAACTTTTGCATGCCACTGTATGTGGGTAGATGATCTAAGATTTGGTTAAAGAGGCTGGTTTAAAAGAGCTTCTTAAATGATATTAGAGATACTAATAGATTTTAAAGAAATTAGAGAGCTTGAAATTTTGGAAGATTAAAGCAAGACCATCAATGGTGAAGCTATTAAACCTGGAAATAGTAAGAGGCCAGAATTAGAAGAGAGAAGATAAAGTTACGTATCTGTAAGAGATAGAGAGATACAAGACAAAGGATATGAACTTTAAAGTTTGAAAAGGATATGAATTTGCTGAACTGCATTTCAGGTTAGCAAGTACAGGTGATAGGTGACAGTAATTTAGTGCAAGATTATATAAAGCTGCTTCAGTTTCTGTCACATGTTGGAAAAGGTTGAAGTCTATGACTTCTGTTTCTCCAATATTTATTGATGAAGACTTCTACTCATCTAGTACCAGACGTTGACTCAAGAGGTGGCAATAGAGCAACACTGATGTTACACAAGGAAATTGATACCTATTACCTAGGGCACCATGCAATTGAGAAATGTGGTGACCAGTGACAGATCATTGATGAATGCTGGAGCTAAAGATGCAGAAGTGGAAGGAGAAGGCATTATTGGCAATTTTCTAGCTTTGACTGGATAGATAGAAACAGAACCAGACAGAGCAATCCCAACCAGCTCGCCAAATCTAGATTTACACTTTCAAAAGGAAAAATAACTGTAACTGTACCAACATATCCAGAGGGGGGTGGGGAGAGAGGAAGCTTCTGAAAATCTGCAGCGACATCATGAGCGTGTTTACCCCGAAACCCTGTGTCATACAGTGACTGGAGAAAGTGCTAAGAAGGCTACAGTTGAAGACTCAAAAGAAACAACATGACTCTCTTTGCAAAATGTGGGTCTTTGGGGCCATTATTTAGGCGCAGGTCCACACGGCCCACTTGATGCCAGTCACATCCTCAGGGCCCAGCTAATGCTTGGCACTATGAAAAAGACTGGGCTTGGCATCAGCAACCAAAGGTGCAGTCCTATTTTCAGGGCCATGTCTAGAACTAGTTCCTTATCTAGCTTAAGCTGGGGATACTCTATACTGATGCACACGTCTCGCATCAAACCATGGACATATCATTGTATAACACTGGGATATGTTACAGTGGGTATAAGTCTGTCACTGAAAGGACTGAAGCATGGTGCAGTTTGGCACAGACCTTCTAATGTATAGCACTGGGGTATAGTACAGGGGGGTATATATTGTCATGATAACTTGACTAATTCTATTACAGATTTACCACTAATTTTCTCATGTTAGCCCTGATTTGCTTTACTGACACCTCTGAGACCTGTGTTGTCCATAATGTCAGTCTGTAATTCAAACATTCTATTCTGATGAAGGGTTATTGACCTGAAACATTTCTCTCCCCATACTTGTTGTTTGACTCATTGAGTATTGCCAGCATTTTCTGTTTCTTTTTTTATTTCAGATTTCCAGCTTTTGCAGTTTTTTTTTACTGTTCAATCATAAATTCAAAGACATCTTTTAAAGAGCTGTTATGGTCACAATAGGCTGTAAGGTTCTTTGAATTACCATCCATACACCAGCATTACTGCTAGATTTTACTCATCACAGACAGGCATACATATACTCAGATGAAGCTGCCACTGCAAAGCACAGTGGTTTTTGAAGATGAACGCAGAGGAAATGTATCCAGCTTCCTAACTTCAACGAGTAGGAAATATTTGCCCACTGAGAAGGTATGAAGATCTAGCTTTGTGGGAAAAAATGGGATTTGACATATTTTCTTAATGGCTTGGGATGTTCCTTAAAGAGTTTACCTCTGAATATACTAACATACTTTGATGTCTGCATTGTTTTGAGAATTCAAGAATGCATAACTGGTAGATAGTGTACAATTTTTTTTATTCCTGATTTTATTAATTAATTGTACATAGTTAGAGATAATCTATCCCATTGAACTTGTCCTGAGATTTGCTGTTATACAGTGGGACTTGCTGTAGCCTCACCCACAATTCATTTCTTCGTTAGTCACACTTCCTTCCACAAAAATATCTTTACAGCCAGTAATTCACAAATTCTGCCAATAAAATTAAACTAATCAACACAACACTTTACCCAATATTTTAAAATACAAAAACATTTATAACTAATGTTTAACTTTACATGTTTTGTAATATTATTCAAAATTATGTCAAAAAATTCCAAGAGCAAAATCACAAGCAATAAGTGCACAGGATTTTCTTTTGGATTTAAACAAAAAACTTTCTTCAACATCAATTACAGCATGTTGGACAGAGCAAACAGATGACTGAAAGTTCACATCTTTATACTAGTACCTTCCTTGCGACATGTTTAAAGGCTCTTAACTCCACATCCTCAATGGCATGCTTCATCATCCAACCACATTTTCATCAACTACCTGGGCATCAAATGTCCAAAACTGCCATTTGCTGCACTCAAAATCCATTCACCCTCCTTAAACACTAATGTTTTTATCCATTTCCCATCCCAATTGTACTTGCAGTTTTTCCACTGATTAAATTAGCACCATCTCCCCTCCCTTCCTCTTACCTTAATATGCTCATTCTATTAACAATTTTATTACAGAACATGCAGGTGCAACAGGCAAAGTGGACTTGGAAAACTTGGGCAACGGAGTGTATGGTCTAATGTGGATCTAAAATGGCAAAAGAACAAATAACAAGGCCAAAGTTGGAGCTTTGAGAAGGAGCAATGAAGGAAGGATGAAAAACGATTCTGACAAAAAAAAAACACACCCTATATTGGTGAAGAAACCAGATTCCAATGGGATTAATAGGAAGACAGTGTGATCTGAACCATAACTGCCATTCATCACTAACTTGTGCATGAATAACACTGTTCAGAAGTGACACAAACAAAGGCATATTTGATGTAAATTTTAATATATTAATGAAAGCAGTGCAGCCAGAAGATTGCTTCAAACGAAGTACTCCACTTCCACCTCATCCTTAAAGCAATCTTCTGCCTCTAACATTCAATTTTCAAACCATCAATTTGAAATTTTCTGGCTTAGTTTTCATTTGTGATGCTGCAATCACAATGTTAGGACATTTCAGAGTGCCATTCAACCAATAGCTCCATTGTCTGATACGCTGAGTAACACTGCATGATATTGCAATTGTAATGACGTTACATAATTAGTCAACGTAATACAGTTTTGCATTGGATAGTTAATGTTACATTTATGTTGGGCAAAAAAATGTGCTACCTCAGAGTTCATTCCATTTCCATTCAGCAATATTCTTTCAATAATGGATTTTATTAAGGACCGATCTAGAGGGAACAAAAGAAGTATTAGTGGCAGCGAAATGAATTTGACAAAATATACAAATTTACCACATGTTTATCTGAGCAAATTTTCACAGCAATTTTATCAGAAGTATACAAATCTACTTCTCTGGTGACCAGGTTATGAGGTGGGTTAATATACCGTTCTCTTGCCTCCAAGACTTGGTTTGAATTTATATAAACAAATGGACTTAATTATCTCTCTTCTTGCCATTAATAAGAAATCAGCACAAAATTACTTTGGACTTCCCGTCAGTCCAATGGTACAACCTATAAAAGTCTGAATGTCAGTACAATTAACCTGTAAGTTAGGAACAAATAGGGAATTTATACTGGGTGCTCTCCATTTGCACGTCCTTGTTCTAAAAATAGCAATTTTATATTCAAAATGCAACAGGAGCCAAATATTTCAGAACATTGTTTACAGGTTTTATTTTAGAAAACTATCCTCCCTTGGGATCATGCCTACCCCCGAAGTTCTGTCAGCAGAATGTAACTTCATTTTGTTTTCCACATGTTGGGTTTCTAAATTCACTGCCATTCACATTCCTTTTGCATCAATACATGTCCTGAATCAGGAAACTGGCACGTTGTAGAAAACAGAGCGATCGGTATGCAGAAGAACCAGAATGGCTGGAAGGTCCCAAATGAAATGGAGGATGAATGACCTACAGCCACCATGTTGGGCACACATTCTGTGTTTTGCAACTTTCATACATTTTAAGTGCTGAGCATGTAAAGGGACAGTCAGTAACTTAATATCGAACCTACTGGTGGAGTAGGGTAACCAACTCTGGTCAAAAGCAACCCTGGTGGTTTGATAACTTTTTCTACCTGTCTATTTAGATCAGATTGCATCGGAGCATATGACTTCCAGTATTTAATTAAATTGTTTTATTATTGTCACATGCACCAAGGTATAGTCAAAAAACTTTGTTTTGTATGCCAACCATATAGATCATTTCATTACAACAGTGCATTGAAGCAGTACAAGGGAAAATAATAACAGAATGCAGAATAAAGTGTTACAGTTACAGAGAAAGTGCAGTGCAGGCAGACAATAAGGTGCAAGACCACGATGAGGTAGATTGTGAGGTCAAGAGTCCATCTTGTCGTACAAGGGGACCATTCAATAGTCTTATCACAGTGGGACAGAAGCTGTCCTTGAGCATGATGGTACATGCTTTCAGGCTTTTGCCCAATGGGAGGGGGAAGAAGAGAATGTCCTGGGTAGGTGGGTTCTTTGATTGTTGGCTGCTTTACAGAGGCAACGAGAAGTGTAGACAGAGTAATAAAGGATATTCCTCTTGGAATTAAGAATTTTGTGATTTTGCACCATTAGCTGTCACACAAGTTATTTGAAACACTTTAAGCAATCTACTCAAAGTATGCAATGGGAGAAAACAGAGAAACTAGAAATAAGAGAAGTCATTCTCTTCATCTCTTTCCCAAAGCCCTGGTCTCCATTGCTGCCCCTTCCCCCAGATCCACACCCCTACATTATCCAGGTCTGCGTCCACCCCATCCAATATCTTAGTCTCCCCTCACTCTTGAGCACACTGGAATTTCAGATACTTTCCCATGATTTCAGAAATTCATTTTCACATCCAATCCGATGCAAGCACAAGAAGAAAATGTCAAAACCATTTCCAAATATTTAATAATTACAAGTTTTTTTAATGAACCTTGCAGGACCTCATTAATATTAATTTGTGCTGATGCAATCTCAGTAATTATCAGTCAGCATTACAAATGACACTCGGTTGATCAGAATTTAATTTTTTTTAAATGTTCTGCAACAAAACTAACAAAAAATAAATGACCAAATGAAAAGATAAAGCTAATAAATAACTAGTACTTCAATTCTTCAAAAGGAAGCATATTTATAGAGTCAGAGTTATACAGCACAGAAGCAGGCCATTCAGCCCAACTGGTCCATGCTAACCAAGATACCCATTCAAGCTCGTCCTATTTGTCAGCATTTGGCCAACAACCTTCGAAACACTTCCAATCAATGTACCTGCTTCAACCACTTCCTCTGGCAGCTCATTCCACATACATACCACTCTGTGTAAAAAGTTGTCAAGTTCCTATTAAATCTTTCCCCTCTCACCTGAAACCTCTGCCCTCAAGTTCTTCATTCCCCAACACTGGGAAAAAGACCGAGTGCATTCAGCCTATCGATGTCCCTCATGATTTTATACACCTCTACAAGATCACCTCTCAGTCTCCTACACTCCAATGAAAAAAAAGGTCCCAATCTACTCAACCTCTTGCCATAACTCAGTCTCTCGAGTCCTAGCAACATCCTCGTAAATCTCCTTTGCACTCTTTCCGGTTTAATAACATCATTCCTATAGCAAGGCAACCAAAACTGAACACAATACTCCAAGAGCAGTCCCACCAGTGACCTGTACAACGGCACCATGACCTCCCAACTCCTATACTCAATGCCCTGACTCATGAAGGCCAGTGTGCGAGAAGCCTTCTTCACCACCCTGTCTACCTGTGACTCCACTTTCAGTAAACCATGTACTTGTACTCCAAGGTCCCTCTGTTCTACAACACTCCCCAAGGACCTACCTGGGTTGACTTTCCAAAATGCAACACCTCATACTTATTCAAATTAAAATCCATTTGCCATTCCTCAGTCCACTTACTCAGCTAATCAAGATTCCCCTTGTCATTTTTGATAACCTTCTTCATTACCCACTTTATCACCTATTTGGTATTGGTTTATTATTGTCACTTGTACCGAGGTACAGCAAAAAACTTGCCTTGCATACCGTTCATACAGATCAATTTATTACACATTGCACTGAAGTAGTACATGGTTAAAAACAGTAACAGAGTACAGAGTAAAGTGTCACAGCTACAGGGAAGTGCATTGCAGGTAGACAATAAGGTGCAAGGTCATAACAAGGTAGATTGTGAGGTCAAGAGTCCACCTCATCGTACAAAGAAACAGTTCAATAGTCTTATCTCAGTGGGATAGAAGCTGTTCTTGAGCCTGGCGATATGTGCCCTCAGGCTCCTGTATCTTCTGCCTGATGGGAGAGGGCAGAAGAGAGAATGACCCGGGTGGGTGGGGTCTTTGATGATGCTGGCTGCTTCACAAAGGCAGCAAGAGGTACAGACAGAGTCCATGGAGGGGAGGCTGGTTTTCGTGATGTGCTGGGCTGTGTCCATGACTCTCTGCAATTTCTTGCAGTCCCGGGCAGAGCAGTTGCCATACCAAGCCGTGATGCATCCAAATGAGATGCTTTCTATGGTGCATCGATAAAGGTTGGTGAGTGTCGAAGGGGACATGCCAAATTTCTTTAGCCTCCTGAGGAAGTAGAGGCACTGGTGAGCTTTCTTGGCCGTGGTGTCTACGTGGTTGGACCAGGTCAGGCTATTGGAACTTGAAGCTCTCAACCTCAGCACCAATGATATAGACAGGTGCATGTACACCGCCCCCTTTCCTGAAGGGAATGACCAGCTCTTTTGCTTTGCTGACATTGAGGGAAAGGTTGTTGTCCTGACACCATGTCACAAGCTCTCCATCTCCTTCCTGTACTCCAACTCACTGTTATTTGATATACAGCCTACTACAGTGGTATCATCTGCAAACTTGTAGCTGGAGTTAGAGCAGAATCTGACCACGCAGTCATGAGTGTCTAGGGAGTAGAGTAGAGGGGAGTAGAGTAGAGGGCTGAGGACGCAGCCTTGTGAGGCACCAATGTTGAGAATAATCGTGCTGGAGGTGTTGCTGCCTATACTCACCATGCCCTGTACATTCCTCTCCAAATCATTGATATAGATGACAAACAACAATGGGCCCAGCACCAATCTGAGGCACACCTCTAGTCACAGGCCTTCAGTCCGAGAAACAACCTTCCACCCTCACCCTCTGCTTTCTGCAATCAAGCCAATTGTGTATCCAATTAGCCAGCTCTCTCCAGATTCCATGCAATCTAACCTTCCAGACAGCCTACCATGTGGAACCTTATCCAAGGCCTTACTGAATTCCATATAAACCACGTCTACCATCCTGCCCTCCTCAACTTTCTTGGTCACATCATCAAAGAAATTCAATCAAGTTCGTAAGACATGATCTCCCACGCACAAAGCCATGCTGACTACCGCTAATCAACCCGTCTTTCCAGATGTACATATATCTTAACCCTCATTGTACTGCATGTTTTCTTTCAATTGGAAAAGTGAACTAAATTAGTGATTGAAAGCAGGCTGTGTAGAGCCAAAAAAGAACAAGACGAAGGCTGAAGCTTTTTGGACCCATGCAAGTATAGGTGATCACTATCTTTGAGACAACAATCTCACAGAATTAACTGGCATTTAGAAGAGTATTGGCTGAAAAATTAAAGACAATATAGATTTATGAATGGAAAAAATCTGTGTGATAAGCTCGATTGGCTTCTTCAACAGAGTAATGGATACTGTTGATGAGGATGATATATTAAATGTTATGCATCTAGAAGTTCAAAGGTATTGATAACATGCCACAAAAAAGACATTGGCAAAATTGAAGTCCATTGAATTAAAGGGACAAATATAATGTGAACAACAAAAATGTTACAGTATTGAAAGCAGAGAGCAGTGATGAATTGTATTTTTCTCCCCATACTGGAGGGAAGTATACAGTGCTATTCCCATTGGGATGATGTTTGGGCCAACACCTGATATTTTATTATTGGCTCAGAGACACAATTTTAAAGTATGGAGATGACACAAAACTTGATTTGAGCAAGGAAAATATCAGCAGATTTCAGATATACAATGATAGATTGGTGAAATATATACCTACAAATGACAGATAAAATCAAATGCAATTAAGTACAAGGCGATATATGTTGGTAGGAAGAGTGTAAGATTAAATAAACTAAACATTTATTGATTAAGAAACAAAAATACTCAGGGATATATACATGAAAATCTTCACGAGATAAGTCTGTTCAAGACACACGCGACCCTTGACTTTTGTCATTTGTAAAGACAAGAAGTTATGATAAACTTTATAAACTATTGGATCTCAAAGGAGCATTGTGTTTAATTCTCAGCACTGGTTTTAGTAACACGACTCTGCAAGATCAAAAAACACAAATTATGTCAAGAGACTAGATCAGTGTGAAGTGACGTGTGATAAGTGACAACCCAGATAAGTGTGAAGTGGTTCATTTTGGTAGGTCAAATATGTTGGCGGAATATAGTATTAATGGTAGGACTCTTGGCAGTGTGGAGGATCAGAGGGATCTTGGGGTCCGAGTCCATAGGACGCTCAAAGCGGATGCGCAGGTTGACTCTGTGGTTAAGAAGGCATATGGGGTATTGTCCCTCATCAATCGGGGAATTGAATTTAGGAGCCGAGAGGTATTGTTGCAGCTACATAGGTCCCTGGTCAGACTCCACTTGGAGTATTGTGCTCAGTTCTGGTCGCCTCACTACAGGAAAGATGTGGAAGCCATAGAGAGGGTGCAGAGGAGATTTACAAGGATGCTTCCTGAAATGCGGAGCATGCCTTATGAAAGCAGGTTGAGGGAACTTGGCCTTTCCTCCTTGATGCGACAGAGGATGGGGGGGGACCTGATAGAGGTGTATAAGATGATGAGAGGTATTGATCGGGTGGATAGTCAGAGGCTTTTCCCCAGGGCTGAAATGGTGGCCACAAGAGGACATAGGTTTAAGGTGCTGGGGAGTAGATATAGAGGAGATGTCAGGGGTAAGTTTTTTTTTACTCAGAGAGTGGTGAGTGCGTGGAATGGGCTGCCAGAAACGGCGGTGGAGGTGGATACGGTAGGGTCTTTCAACAGACTGTTAGATAGGTACATGGAGCTGAGTAAAATAGAGGGCTATGGGTAAGCCTAGTAATTTCTAGGGTAGGGACATGTTCGGCACAGCTTTGTGGGCCAAAGGGCCTGAATTGTGCTGTAGTTTTTCTAAATAAGGTTGCTCTCAAACGAGAACTGAAGGTGACAGAAATTTTTTTTTGAAGTTGTGTAAAATAATGGATTTTCAACCAAGTAATTAAGAAGAAACTCTTCAGTGCCAGAAGGACCGGCATGAGGAAAAAAATATTGTGGCAAGTTATTAAAATCTGGAATGCACTGACCAGAAGGGTGATGGAGACAGCATCAATACTAACTTCCAAAAGGAAACTAGATAAATACATAAGAAAAAATATTTATTAGGCCGTGAGGGAAAGAAGGGGTATTGGCCTAATTGTAAAACTCTATTAAATTGTTAGTGCAGACACACCATGCAAAGTGGCCATTTATGCAACAAGTCCAACAATGAAGAGGGAGAACATGGAGAGTGGAGGCAGATTTAAAGTACGGCAGCCTAACGCCTTTAGCAAAGAGCTGCCAATTTTCTTCCTTTGTAACAATCAGAAGTCATCACTTTTAGCATCTTTAAGGAGTTCTAATAGAGATTACTAATCACACTAACTGTATATTGTCACAAACCAGCAACAAAAGAAACACACTGAGCATGATTCAGTGTTAAAAACTATTTTATTAATCACTACTTATGATAATACGTAAAATAAAAGTTAAAAAAAAAATGTTAGTATGTTAGAATTCAAAAATGTTAAACCTCGAACGTTAACCCCAAAACTAAACTCGTCGTGTGTGTGTGTGTGACAAAGTCCAAAACTCCCAGTTCCTGAATGGTTCTTAAAGTTCAGTTCCGCAAGCCATAAGGTGAAACATGAGCAAGGGCTTCTTCAACAACCACCGTTGTCTGAAGATAAGATGTAGATGTAGAAAAACATAGAGAGAGTACATACGAAATCCAAATGTTCCAGGATGGAACCCAAACGACACTTCAGTGTTTACTCGGTAGTGACTTCCTCACCCCGAAAAGCATCCGAACCGTGGTCGTCCACACACAAATACCTGTTTCCTTCTACAGGTCAGCAACAAAGTGAACTCCACCGGATTACTTCCAACTTCCATACATGGATTTCAGTGGCAAACACAGTTATTGTTTCTCATCCATCGATAGAGAAAACAAGCAGGCTGGTGTCTCTCTCCCTTCTCTTTCTCTCTCTCCTTCTTCTTCTGACTTCTTCAACAACGTCATTACGTCCTTTATCTTCTATTGACGTAAGCACGCCCCACACACACATACACACACACTCTCTATCTTAAAGGGACTTTCACTGAGTCCGTAACACCTCCCACCTAAAAAAAAATTTTCCCAAGAAAATTTTAACCACGCATAGTTAGTAATGTTGATAATTATCATGCTACACAACTACAGACTATCAGATTAGTACAGATACATGTTTCCCATTTAACATCGGGAAAGACAATCAGCAATCACATTATCTTTGCCTTTAATGTGAGTTATCATGAGATCAAACTCTTGCAAAATTAAACTCCAGTTTAACAGCCTTCTGTTCTTGTTTTTGACTCGGCTCAGAAACACCAATGGGTTATGATCTGTATACACAGTCAATGGTTTCTGAGCGGTGCAAACATATACACTGAAATGTTGCAAGGCTAAAACAAGCGACAGTAATTCTTTCTCTATGGTGGAATAATTCTTTTGATGCTCATTAAATTTCTTTGAAAAGTAAGCTACAGGATGGTCAATATCATCAAGGTCACCCTTCTGCAACAACACAGCTCCTGCAGCTTCATCACTGGCATCTACTGCTAATGAAAATGGCTTTTCAAAGTCAGGTGTTCTGAGCACAGGATGGTAGCATAAAATGGCTTTCAGCTTCTTAAATGCTTCTTGACAAGAATCTGTCCAAACAAACTTTACTCCCTTCTTCAGAAGATTAGTTAGGGGAAGAGCAATATCAGCAAAATTTTTACAAAATTTTCGGTAATATCCAACCATTCCCAAAAATCTTCCAACAGTCCTCGTACCTGTGGGAATAGGGAACTCAGATATTGCTTGAACTTTTGCCTGAACAGGAGCTTGCTTGCCTTGACCTACAACATAACCAAGATACGTCAGAGTGGCATGGCCAAATTCACTTTTAGCCAAGTTAACTGTAAGGTTAACCTTGGAAAGTCTTTCAAACAACCTTTCTAACGCAGAGATGTGATCTTCCCAAGTATCATTCCCAGTCACTAAGTCGTCAATGTAGGCATCTGTATGTTTTAACCCATGAATCACTGAATTAATCATTCTTTGAAATGTTGCCGGAGCATTTTTCATTCCAAATGGCAAAACATTGTATTCATACAATCCAGAAGGGGTTACAAAGGCTGAAATCTCCCGTCCTCTATCTGTTAATGGAACACACCAGTACCCTTTTAATAGGTCAATCTTTGTAAGAAATTTTGCCTTTCCCACTCTATCTATGCAATCATCCACCCTAGGAATAGGGTAAGCATCTGACTTTGTTACAGCATTCACTTTCCTGTAATCTGTGCAAAATCTAACAGTTCCATCAGGTTTAGGTACAATAACACAGGGCGAACTCCAATTTGAACTAGAATGTCTAATAATATCATTTTCCAACATGTATTTTATTTCCTGATCAACAAGTTTACTTTTTTCCACATTCATTTGATATGGGTGTTGTTTGATTGGTTTCGCATCCCCAACATCAACATCATGGGTAATTATCGATGTTCTGTTTGGAACATCTGGGAATAAATTTTTAAATTTTAAAATTAATTCTCTCATCTGTTGTTTTTGTGAAACTTGTAGATGGTCCAACTTCGTTTCAAGGTTCTCCATGATATTTTGGTTTTTTTAGTTTCGATGGAACAATATTTGGTCTAAATTGGCCTACCTCAACATCAACATCAGGCATTCTAGAAACAACCTTTACATCATCCACCAAGGCCACAACTGAATCCCTCTCATAATAAGGTTTTAGCATGTTTACATGACAGAGTTGTGTTTTCTTGCGTCTATCTGGTGTTTTGATTATATATGTTAAATCAGTCACTCGAGATTCAATAACATAGGGTCCAGAAAAACGAGATTGCAAGGGATTATTTTGGCTAGGGAAAAATACCAACACCTTTTGCCCCACTGCAAATGTCCTAGGCCGAGCACGTCTATCAAAATATGTCTTCATTCTTATCTGGCTAGTTTTCAAATTCTCTCTCGCTAGCTGGCAGACTCTCTCCAACCGAGTTTTAAATTTTTGGACATAGTCCAACAGACTCAAGTGAACTTCCTCATTAACCCATTGCTCTCTTAACAACTCCAAAGGTCCTCTCACCCTATGTCCAAATACAAGCTCAAACGGACTAAATCCTATTGACTCCTGGATCGATTCTCTAACGGCAAACAAAAGTAAATGGATACCTTTGTCCCAATCCTTGGTGTTTTCAAAGCAATAAGTCTTCAGCATATTTTTGAGAGTAGAATGAAATCTCTCCAGAGCTCCTTGAGATTCTGGGTGATATGCAGATGATACAATCTGCTTTGCTCCCAGCTCATAGACTATTTGTTGAAAAATTTTTGACATAAAATTACTACCTTGATCAGATTGGATTTCTTTTGGCAAACCAAACAAGGTAAAAAATTTTACAAGAGCCTTTGACACCGTCTTGGCCTTAATATTTCTAAGGGGTATTGCCTCTGGAAATCTAGAAGTGGCACACATGATGGTTAACAAATACTGATTTCCAGTCTTAGACTTTGGTAAGGGGCCAACACAGTCCACAATCACCTTCGAAAAGGGCTCCCCAAAAGCAGGAATTGGCTTCAAAGGAGCCACAGGGGGTTTTTGATTTGGTTTACCTACCATCTGACATGTGTGGCAGGTTCGACAAAACATCACCACATCTTTTCTCAAATCAGGCCAATAGAATTGTTTCAAGATCTTCCCTACAGTTTTATTCACACCAAAATGACCACCCAAAGGCATACTGTGGGCCAGGTTTAAAATCTCATCCCTATAAACTTTTGGAACAACAACCTGATGAATAACTTCCCATTCCTCAGTAACAGGAACATGAGGAGGTCTCCATTTCCTCATTAACACTCCATTTTTGACATAGTATCCAATTGGCACTTTTTCAATCTCCTCACATGAGAGTGCTTTTTCTTTCAATTCGGTCAACTCAGGGTCCTTTGTCTGTTCCACCATAAAATCCTTCCTCGACAAAGACAAGTCTTTAAATTCAGGCTCACTATAAGGATGTTGATCCTCCAATGAAGACAGAAAAGTCTCAGATAAGGCATCATAATTTTCTTCCTGTTTAGGACTGTCACAAGGAACCACATCAGACTGCACCGGACTGTCTGTCTTGGCTAATTCTCTAGCTCTAGCTCGAGTCACCGCACATGATGGGTAAACATCTGGATCATCCTCAGACTCATCAATCCTTGGTTTGGTTGTTAACCGTACCACAGGATCACTTTCTCCATTTGCAAGGTCATTTCCCAATAACAAAGAAACTCCTTCCACTGGCAAACTAGGTCTTATCCCTATCTCGACTGGTCCTTCTACGAACTTTGACTTTAAAATCACCCTGTGAAAAGGGACAGACATGGTCTCACCTGTAACGCCTCGTACTAGATTTACTTCACCAGTGTCACTTTCTTCACCAAAATTTAAAACACTGTCCAGCAAGAGAGATTGACTAGCCCCAGTATCTCTAAGAATTTTCACTGGCACCTGGGGTGACTCATCATTCAGTGAAACAAAACCCTCTGATACATAAGAACGGAATTCCTTTCTCACCTCTTCCAACTTTTCCGCTTTTACCTCTTGCAAGGACTAATCTTTAACAGCATCTCCTAAACCTTTTTGATTTTTAATTGCCTGAAAGCAAGCATTGGGCACAGCTTCCTTCTTTTTCTTCAAAAGGGCACAATTAGATATCACATGGCCAGGTTTCCTACAGTAATAACAAGTACGCTCAACAGGTTTCTCCAACCCTGGCTTCTTTTCATCTTTTCCTTTTTGATTACCTCCCAATTTAATCTCTGGTTTACCTGGATTGTCTTTGTAACTCTTTTGAAAGGTTTTAGGTTGTCCCCATTTGGATTTATGGGTTAAAGCATAATCATCTGCCAACCTAGCAGTTTCTTGTAAAGTTTCCACTGCCTTTTCATTTAAATATGTTGTTAATTCAGCTGGAACACATCTTTTAAAGTCTTCCACTAGTATCAATTCTGTCAATTTATCAAAATCCCCATCTACATTTTTAGCCAGGCACCATCGTTCAAAACATATTCTCTTTCCATTGGCAAATTCCATATAAGTCTGATCTGCAGATTTCCTCAAGTCTCTGAATTTTTGTCTATAAGCCTCAGGGACCAATTCATAGGCCTTCAAAATAGCTTGTTTTACCTTGGTATAATCAGCTGCATCCTCAACAGACAAAGCAGAATAAGCTTTTTGAGCTTTACCTTTAATCACACTCTGTACCATAAGAGCCCATCCTTTCCTTGGCCAGTTTGAACTCACAGCAACCTTTTCAAAATGTTGGAAATACTGATCAACCTGATCTTCTTCAAACGGAGGGACTAATCGAACCTCCCTGCTGGCTGAAAAACCATCATCAGAATCAGATTCCGAACTCCTACGCTTCATTTGTAACTCATGCTGCCTCTGTTTTTCCTTCTCCTCTGCCTCAAACTTTAACCGAATTAGTTCCCGTTCCCGTTCAGCCTCTAACTTCATCTGAGTTATCTTTTGTTCGGCCTCTAATTTATTTTGCTCTCGTTCAGCCTCTATCTTTAACTGGGTTTGTTCTCGTTCAGCCTCTAATCTCTTTTCCTCTTGTTCGGCCTCTAATTTCTTTTGTTCTCGTTCAGCTTCTAATTTATTTTGTTCTCGTTCGGCCTCTAATCTCTTTTGGGTTGGTGACTCCAAAAATGCCTTAATATCCATTGCTGCTGGTTTCCACACACACAAGCCAATTAAAAAGAATTTATCAGACCTCCCTCAAAAATCTTTGGATTGAATCCCGAACAAATCTCGTCAATCTGGGGTACAATCCCAGACGACACTCGTTAACCTTGGGAACTATCCCGGACGAGCCCCCAATTTTGTCACAAACCAGCAACAAAAGAAACACACTGAGCATGATTCAGTGTTAAAAACTATTTTATTAATCACTACTTATGATAATACGTAAAATAAAAGTTAAAAAAAAAATGTTAGTATGTTAGAATTCAAGAATGTTAAACCTCGAACGTTAACCCCAAAACTAAACTCGTCGTGTGTGTGTGTGTGACAAAGTCCAAAACTCCCAGTTCCTGAATGGTTCTTAAAGTTCAGTTCCGCAAGCCATAAGGTGAAACATGAGCAAGGGCTTCTTCAACAACCACCGTTGTCTGAAGATAAGATGTAGATGTAGAAAAACATAGAGAGAGTACATACGAAATCCAAATGTTCCAGGATGGAACCCAAACGACACTTCAGTGTTTACTCGGTAGTGACTTCCTCACCCCGAAAAGCATCCGAACCGTGGTCGTCCACACACAAATACCTGTTTCCTTCTACAGGTCAGCAACAAAGTGAACTCCACCGGATTACTTCCAACTTCCATACATGGATTTCAGTGGCAAACACAGTTATTGTTTCTCATCCATCGATAGAGAAAACAAGCAGGCTGGTGTCTCTCTCCCTTCTCTTTCTCTCTCTCCTTCTTCTTCTGACTTCTTCAACAACGTCATTACGTCCTTTATCTTCTATTGACGTAAGCACGCCCCACACACACATACACACACACTCTCTATCTTAAAGGGACTTTCACTGAGTCCGTAACAATATGCTACAAGAAATGCCATTAGTGTCACATGTATAATCTACATTATGATAGCTTATTACAGTTATACAAAGACTAACAGTTGAACCTGCACTTACAATTTCAACATCACTCTGAGCATTCAAATAGCAATGAATCTGCAATACAGTGTATTTGTACAGCAGCACAATCAGAACACAGTAAGACTCCAATAATCCAACACACTTGGGAATTTAATGGTACTGGTCCAGCAAATTTTCAAAGCAATTGAATGTTATTCCAATGGATACTCCAACAAACTTTTAATCCTTTTTTTTTCAGAAAGATATTATACAGTAGTACATTAAAATTTCCAGCAAAACCATTAGGTTCAAGGAAGCGCAAGAAGCAGACACCCCACTTGTCAAAGGAAGCAGGGACCCAGAGAGTTTAAAAGGAGTGTAGGAATCAGCACACAATAAGCCAGATCCTGAACCATCAGAAATTCCAAACAAATAGATAATGGATTATTGGAGTTTTACTGTAGTAATGTAGCTCATCAACTTCAGTGCCATTCTGTGTAATTGCTCGAATTGGTTTTAGCAGAGAGCCACCTGTACTCACTCTGACATTTATGTCATCACTGGCAAATATCACCCCAATCCTCAATGGAGATGCCCTGCTGGTCAGCAAGGCATGAATGTGTAATACTGTTGCGCTGGACACAGAACAAAACTCTTATCTCAACCAAACAGGTGAAAAAAGCCTTACAACTAGTTAAGTCACACACTTGGCTTAGTCATCTGCAAAATCTAAAACATTGGAAAATCTTCCCAACATTGAAAGCATTTTGAAATGTTCAACTGCAGGTGGATCTGCTATAACGCAATAGTTAAGTCCTGAGAAACCTCGTTATAGAAAGTCACATTATACCAGAAAAGGCTGTCGTTTCCTTCAAAGCACAGGCTGTAGCCAGTGCAGCCCAATAATGCAAATAGTGTTCCCAAATCCATCAATCGTATTATAACCAATTTGTGTCATGGAAACACACATTATAGCAGAACTACCTGCACTTACATCAAACAGACTTAAAATTTAAGATGAAGTAATTTTAGTTGAATTCACAATTTTGAAACTAAAATACCATGAAAACTCAAACAATTAAACTTATTAATTCAACAAAATGTCAATTCATAGCACTTAGCATTCCTATTCTGACATTCCTCTCCTAAATTAGTGAAGATGCTGTCCAGTGCTACTTGTCTCTTACTGTAGACATTAAATATGCATTTCCTGTGTGATTGCTGTAGAATTGTTTCAACTTTAAGCTTCGCATCTCAACTGCATAAGGATTCACAAATTTCTTTGTACATAGGTGGGAATCCTGATTTTGATAGCACTTAAGGAAAATGTTAGCAGTTCTTCACAAAATTATAATGACAATATTTATCCAAGCCTGTGAAATTTCAATGAAATTCTCAATTTCCCCATCAGATGGCACTGCAATCATTTAGTTGATTTTGAAGTACATTCACTTACCTTCTATGGAGACATAACAGAAATTTCAAACACAAATGAAACTCAAAAATAGATCCAAACAAAAAAAAAAGACAATGGCTAGCAATACAGAATGTTGCCCATCCACCAGGTATGAAGTACCATTGGAACTGTACAAAATTGTGATGAAAACCCACAAACCAACAAAAACTATTTCTACAAATTGTGTAATGTGAACTGAGAATCCCAGCAGCAGTTCTGAAACAGAATGAGTAATGAGTGCTCTGATTGCACATCAATTCCAAAAGGAGACCATTATTAAGTGCGTTCTTGAGTGAATAAACCCTTAATACCTTGTAAAACTCTATTAACCAAACAATCTAACACTTGTAATCTCAACTCCCATTAGATGTCACAATGCAGGACTAATCTGCACAAGAAAAATCTTTTTTTTTAATTTTATTTACAGCGTGGTAACAGGCCCTTCCAGCCCAACGAGTCCGCACCGCCCATTTTAAACCCATATTAACCTACCCGTTCGTCTTTAGAATGTGGGAGGAAACCGGAGCACCCGGAGGAAACCCATGCAGACACAGGACAACGTACAAACTCCTTACAGACAGCGACAGGAATTGAACCCCGATCGCTGTAATAGCGTCACGCTAACTGCTATGCTACCGTACCGTGAATCTTATTCAGGGGCCCATGAAAGTTCACATGAAACTTATTACAGAGGGTTAATATTTATAATGGGGGAACTATTAGAAACAGTTACCTCTAATGATGTCATCATCAACAAACTAAATCCTTTAAAATGCATTTTTCCCATTAAATTCATTATCTAACACCCAAAACAAATTTTAAAAATCATACTTTTAATAATGTACATATTGAATTATTATATGCATTCTATTATTGAAATTATGAACAGCCTGCTGCCAAAATATAGAATTCAATTTCATTATCTCCCTCAATATTTAGAAAGAATATTTAAACATATTTGCATTTTTTTTAAAACATGTCTAATTGGCCATCACTTCCTCATTTGGAAATTCTGGCTGCTAAAGTTCAGAAAACAGGAAATTTACCCTTAAAAAAAATGACAAATGAGGCAAAATTGGGCAACCATAGTGTACAAGAGATGCTGCAAAAACAAAATCAGGGTTAAGAGACAACAGGCCGATACAAGTAACAAATGGGTTCTGTTTATACAGACACCCCTAAGTCAATTTTGTCCATATGTCAGAAAATACACAAAAATCACTTGATATGGTAACCATACATCTACAGTATTGTCATGAATGGCATCAAAAGCACATACGATTGATAAGAGAGAAATACTGAAAGTGGATTGAGAGGAAACTAGTTCTGCCAGTTGAAGGAATGAATGAATGAACAGCATGGTACATGTCAGTCTTCAGTCAATTTGATTCACTTCATATGATATCAAGAAATGGTTAAAAGCATTGGATACAGCAAAAGCTATGGACCCAGACAACACTCTCGGCAACTGTACTGAAGATTTGTGCTCCAGATCTTCCCACGGCCTTGGCCACTACAGCTACAATATTGGCATCTGTAGTTCAAGTACATTGCATTGTTCAAGTATTTTCTGTCTACAAGAAGCAGCATAAATCCCACCCAGCTAATTACCACCCCATTAGTTACTCTTGATCACAAGTAACGGAAGAGATAATCAATAGTGCTATCAAGCAGCACTTACTTAGCAACAACCTGCACAAGGGTTGGGTTTGGGCTGCCAAAGTCACTCAGCTCCTGACCTCCTTACAGCTTTGACCAAACATGGACACAAGAGCTGAACTCCAGAGGTGAAGTGAGAGTAACTGCCCAAATTTATTGAATTTAATTTAACATTTCCATACAATTCACCTCTATATTTAAATATAAACCAAATAAATTATGAATCAATTTTTATTGCATCTGGTTTAATTAAAGATTTATTGTAGTGTTTTTGCCTTCTTCAGATTACAGGCCTATATGCAGTTTCCTTCAGCAATCTCAGGCCTGTTGTGCCTCACCTCTGCAACACAGTCAAAGTTTTATTAACTACATGCTTTGGTATGCCCTACTTTGGTACAAAAAAAATAACATTGTGTGGTATTGTATTCATTTACTGCAACTAAGTTTGGAATAGTTTGTGTATTTCAACATCCCTGAGGTTACAGTGGGAAATAAAGGTGCCAAGAAGGTAACAGTTTATAATCAGGTTTAATTACCTGCAAAGTTCATAGTGGGAAGTAAGGTGAGGCAGTCTCGATTCGAGTGGGGGGGGGGGGGGGGGGGGGGGGGGGGGGGGGGGGGGGCGGGGGGAGGGGGGAAGAATGAGGAAGAAAATGAGAAACCAATTTGAGGCCAGGCAATTAAGCGAGTAACCTCAGGAAAAAAATAACCTCGATATAACAGTACGTATTGAGGCAGATCTTCTGCTGCTCTGATATCACTAGGTTCCTGCTCCTGATAACATTCTTTCCTCGATCCAACCTCAAAATCACATAGGAAAGACCCAGCGCAGCACCTCATTTGCCTCAGCTATTGACAGAATGGACAGAACAGCTTTAACTGCAGGCTAAAACTTCAAAACCACTTGGGACCTGTTCAAAAGTTAACCATTTAAAACTAAAACATATTTTAAAAAATATCAAATGACTTAAAAAAAGATACACATTTAAAAACAATTTAAAATGCTTAACTATACCAAATAAGAGATCTACTTGCCCTCATCCCAGAAGCCAGTTTCACTCATTTATTTTAATGGATTTAACCTAGCACAGGCTCAGCAAGCAGAAATCTGCACAAGTTGGCTTTGTGCTGGTGAAACCCATAAGGCCATTCATGCAACATCGGTGTCCTAATGCTACTTGTGCCAACCAACTGCAGATCAAGATGGCCCAACATCTTTTGAGAGCAGTTAAGAATACGTACAAATAAATTCAGTTCTGTCAACATTGCCCTCATCCAATGAACAAATTTTAAAAAGTAGCGATGTAAATCTTCACAGAGGTGTAATGGCTATAATACATTTATCAGTTGAACGTTCCTGAATAGTGGATCCAAGAATCTTCACAAAGGGATTTACTTTGATTTTGGAAAATAGTGTAAAATATGAAAAAAGTTAAACCCTATATTACTGCTTATCAGCTAATTCATAACTCTACCTAGAATTTAATTTGTACAGTCCAGCAGTATTGTGCTTTTCCAGCTATAGAAATGATCTGGATAGCCCTTCCGTTTAGTTAAGTGCTAAATATTTGGCAAAATCTGAGATGTTTCACAACTGGCAAAATACCAAACACAAGCTTTTTAACTTTTGGTTCACAGGAATTGTTTCCACTGACTAGGCAATTGCCTCATAGCAGTCAGTATGAGTAAAAACCTCCAAATTTACCAAGTAACAATTTTTTTTAAGAGGGATCTTTAAAATGAAAACCACTGTAGATCCTGGGCAACAGTAGAATTACAAATTAGGTAAAAATACATCAAAATGTTCACAGAAAGCATAGCATTAACTTTTCAAAATCGTGTGGCCTTATTTTCACAATGGCCAATTGCAGCCAGGCCATTCAGGTGCATGAAAATTTTAACATTTATCTTTCCACACAAAAAAAGCATCAGCAAATTAATTTCTGATATTAAACTCACCAATTAATGGGTTTTTTTCGAACATCCAAAACAATTAATGTTGTACTGGACTGCAAGCTATTGAGCAAAGCTTGGCTCCTCATTAGAAATGCCACACTGCTGTAAATCAAGTGCTGTAATTAAAATAAAAACATCGATATATGAATTTCATGCCACAAATGAAATGTTCATTGGTTCCACCAAGGTAATACTTCCATAGTATATGCAACAAAAGTAAGGCTCCAGGCTGTCAGGCAAGCCCAAAACCTCTTTTATTGCCTAACCAAGTCTCTTTCTACCCTTAAACCACATTATAACAGTGACTATAATTCAAATTTTAAAAAAATCAACTGATTTAGGGATATCCTGAGGTTATAAAAGGCAAAACAAAGACTTTTTCCATTTTTGTCATTTATCACCATCCATTCAACTTCCTTCTCTTGTATTTTATTTTCCCCACAAGTCCTTTTGTGCTAGTTGGCTCAATTAATCCTTACAGCTTTTAATTAGTCGTAGAATGTGGATATTGCTGGTAGGCCAAATTTTTTTTTGTCTGTTATTAACAACATTTGAAATGATGCTCCTGAACTACAGAAGTCCCTATAGTGGTCATGAGGTTGGGAAGTGCAAAGTTTTGCAGAAGTGATGAAGGAATGGCAATACAAGTCTCAGTCCAGATGGTGTGAGCCATGGAAGAAAATTCAGATGAATTGGTACCCCTTTGCCACTGTGCCATTATCTTTTTAAGAGTTTGTGGCTTTAAGTGCTGTCAAAGCAGCCTTGGCAAGTTGCAGCAATGCATTTTGCAGATGGTGCTCAATACAGCAACATGTTCCAATGCTATAAGGAACAACCATGAATATCGGATGGTGTTGAGCTTCTTAACTGCTGTAGCAACTATACTCAAAGCAAGCAGACTCCTCATGTCTCAGCTGGGAAGGTTGAGGGGAGGAAAAAGAAAAAATCAGGATGTGAATTACTATAACCAATTGCAAACCAGTTAATATCAGTAAATTCAGCCGAATAAAGATCAACTGTGCAAACTTTCTATTCTTTAGATTTCTCAGGGATGCCACAGTTAGTCTTAAACCAACAAAGCAAATGTTACTGAGGAGTTATACTGCACCTTTATGCATTTATGCTACATGAAATTCCTTTTAAACTGAAAGAATATCACAGCTTTACATTTAAGATGTATTTATATATCAGCATATCATTAAACTCAACTTGCCTTTCAGCCAGAGGTCATCTTTGAGGGCTTCTGCAAAAGCAATAGCTCCAGTATCACCAATTAGCGTGTTACAATTCATGGTAATACGACGCAAACCAGTCATACAATCTAAATCGGGATGCCTGTAACGAAGACTTTCTGCCCAAACCTCACTGTGCCTTTTTGTTGCTTGGTACTGCATGAAAACAGAAGGGTATGACTTTTTAAATATATTATAATTTAAAACAGCAATAAACATGAGTTGATCTGGTTGCTAAAACAGAAATAAAATAGATATTGTATAAGAAAAATATAAAAACCTGCCTTAATAACTTTGGTCATATGCTCTGCACCACACCATGTAAGATTGCAGCCTGTGAAGTTAACCGTTTTAATTGTTGCAGAATTCTTCAAACTCTTGCAAATTACTAAAAAGAAAAGTTTAGCAAAATATGAATTCTTAAACTTATAAGCTAATACACAAAATTTAATGTAGGATAAATACATCAAATCCAGTACACTTACTTTCCAGCCCTTCATCTCCTATAGGGCAATAAGCTAATGAAATGTTCTGCAGAGATTTTGTCTTGGATAAGCCCTGTAAGAAATGGATGATATATGAAATAAAATGTACTTAAAGCCACTGTACACAAACTAAATTAATAATCTCACTAGCAAGACTTCAACTGAGACCCATTCATGTTCATTTTTATCACCATTTTAACCGACTATATATTGATGAGAGAGGAAAGCAGAGAGAGACATGGGGCAAGGGTGCCAGAGAATGGGAGATAGAGCATGTGCAAGTCAGCAGGGTCTCAATGTTAAAAGAAATTAGCTAACTCAATTGTTGAAAAGAATGATTTAACCAGAAAAAATGGCCTTCATATGTGATCTGTGCAAAATAAAATGAAAGCTATACACTTCAATTTCTACGCAATTGAAACTGATCAATGAAATTATTGTTTTGCAGTCACTCCATTCTGATATATTGTTGATTGAATCAAACCAAGTAGTTGCTTTGGACTTTGAAAATAAGCAATTGGATTCATAGGATTCAGAGAGTCCTGGACAAGGGATGTAATTGATCAAATTTAGGCCATTCAGCAGTTGGAAAGCACTGGTTATGCAAATCATGCGAGAAATGTGAATACCTCACCCTTAAAAACCAGAAGGGGCAAGCCCTAATTTTTAATGAACTATGGTAGATAGGACATGGAGCTAAAGCAGGCAAATAAAACTAAGACACATTTCAATCTTAACCTTACTCATAGCAGAATACTCCATTCTAATTCCTAAGCTTCAAGTTTGAAAAGCTTGATAAGTACCAGGTAAAATCTGTGGTGTAAGCCTATATTTGATGTATTCCTTTTATTACCCACCATTCAGTTATTTGTCTTCCACAAGCATTCATTAAGTCAGCAGAAGAAATATCATTTCTATTAGGGGTGCTAGCAGTAGATAAATAACAGATATTACTCATATTAGATTTTTCTCCATGGTCCATATTTCTCACCTTTGTTAATACTATGAGATCACCATGCCTCAAAGGTAATCCTTGCAGCTCTAAGGACTTTAAAGCACTGGAAGCAATCATACAGTCTCTAATCGACCCACAGAGTTGAAGTGTACAGCCTTTTGAACGGATAGCTGCACACGTTTTCTGAAGTGTTGTTTATGTCTCTCACTCCCTTCAAGAAACAAAATCAAGAATAAGTATACTAATGCACTTGGATTTAATCTGAAAATATGTTCTTCAATCTGTGATAGTGTTCTTTAGTTTAATACACACAAATTGGAAAAAATATTTTGACAAGTCAACATGTACTTTTTCATTGTCAACTGAAACATATGTCCTTCGCACCCAATACTCTTGTTCTTAATTGCACGAATTGGTGATCTTCAGAGATCGCTTGGCAGATGAGGAGTTGGCAATTTAGGGAAGGGGAGAGACAAGCAACAGAGTGCACCCTTTAAGGAAGTAAACTTGGAAACTGGGACAAATATTCCTGCTTCTCCTGCCAACATAGTGCTGTAGATAGACTTATTGACTCCTTTTCTTGACAGGTTTTCCCTACCCCAGCAAACTCATCCCCCATGTGTTAAAAATTGAAAAAAGTGCAGGCAAGCAACTTTAAAAAGGTTCAATTACCAGTTTATCACTTAAGTGTGGTTTGGTCACCGCTCATTCATTAAAACAAAAACTGGCAAAATGTAAGTTGGGGGGCAAGATTGACATTAACATTTTGTTCAGCAAAGCTTCCTAGTCCAACTTGAGAGTTAAAATACCCTTCACCGTTTCTAATATAATCCAACAGGTGTTCTGATGTCAATATACCCAAGGACAACTCTTGAGCAAATATCACATGGGAACTCTCTGCTGATTTTGTAGCACATATTCTCAAGCTGTCTTGACTTCCCAGGATTAGATGAGTACATGTTGGTTATTAAGCTCATTTCATGTCTCTTCATTTCCTTCCTAGAATTTGATGTAAAGCCAATTTATCAGAACACCTTGATAGGGAGTAATGACTGATTCAGAGATCCTTGAAGCAAAGAATAATTTTCTCAAAAAATGCTAATTAGAGGCACTTTGAATAATTATCCCAGAATATTTCCATCTAAATAAAAAAAAACTGTTGCAATATTCCATTACATTATTTGTTCATTAATCCAAATTTTGAGATAATGTTCCTTCTTCTACTTTAACTATATTTATTTTTGAGGTTTTCTTTTTCCAAGAGAACCCCTTGGAATCCAAGATGATTTGATTCCACTTTGGTTCCATGGGTTCCAATGAGTGCTGAGGTCAATGTGGGGCCTGCAGAGATTGCCACAGATGGGGAATGTGGTGCTTGATGGGGCAAGGCAGAAGGGTGGTTTAGGAGGTAGTCTACTCCTTTCACCATCTTCCCTGGCATCTGTGTGCTCCTGATGCACTGATTCAAGCTTCTCAAGCCTTCCTCACAGTTTTCCATTTTGCGCAGTCAAGGACAGTGATTCCCATGAGTCAGCAGAAACACCACACTTCTTCAAGGTGGCTTTGATTACATCACTGAATGTCTGCCTGTTAATCTCTTGCTGAGACAGAGCATGAAAAACAGCATGTTTCAGGAGATTAGTATCATTGACGCAAGTTACATACCCTGCTCATCAGAGCAAAACAAGTGCAATCATGGCTGTTGTTGGTTCACTTTTCCTACCAGTGTACTTCAAGGATGCTGGCAAATTCCTCCTCTACTGTGCTATGTATCCCTCCTTTGTTAAACTATACATTATCATATGGCATTATTTATCCTATCTCGAACCCCTCCAGCTCTCAACTATTTAATGTGCTGATTGTGAATAAAGTGAAGCGTGATCTGGAAAATCCAAGCTATGTTTAAAACTTCCTATACAGAGCATTAGGTTCATCCTCTGACACAAGTCACTCATTGTCTTATCTCTACTTTTTCAGCGGCTGCAACTCTGTTCATATTTGATTTGCCTGGAATCCTTTGTCTTCAAGGTTGTAGAAGCCTTCATGATCCTGCGAAAGTGTGGATTATGAGGAGGGTATCAAGAGATGTCAGGGTGACTTAGATTAAGTGATGGGGCAAGGAATTTGCAGATGGAATAAATTGTGGAAAAATGCTAAGTCATTTGCAACAGAAACAAAGGCATGCAGAATATTTGTGTTTTAAATTAAAGACTGAAAAGTGTTGATATTTACCAGAATCTGGATATGCTTGTAAACAAATTGTTGAAAGTTAAAATGCAGGTACACCAAGCAATTAGGGAGACAACAGATATGCTGGCCTTCCCCGCAAATGGATTACAGTGCAAGAAGATTAGAGTTTTGGATCGATGGCCCAGAACTCTGGCTGCTAGCCCTGTTATTTAAGCCATTTCAATTTGTGTTTTCTGAATGCAACACATTGGATCTACAAGTGGGTTGACAGAAGAATTAAAGACCACTAAACGTGAACTGGCAGCAGTGATAAGAGTGCAAGAGGGATAGTACAGCATACAAGGCAAATAAAAACCCTGGAATTTCAGATTTTTCAGTAATTTAGAGGGGAACTTGAACAATGCAAGTATAGGCAAAGGACCATATTATCAGGAAGGGACAACCAAATGCTTTTAAGTTTGAAAAAGTGTTTCAAAAGATGAAGGCAATCAGTGGAAGGAGATATGCAAGTATCAGAATTTGAAAAATGCTGCAATGTTCCTTAAACTTCTTTCCTTTCTGTCCTACACATTTACCCATGTTGAAGTTCCTACTATGTGTGCATGCTGCTGAACTACTACATATCATTATTTTTATTGCAGGCATTACGTAACACGTTGACATGTTATTTAACATTACAATGTCCAGTGATTCCTTCAGTGATCCCGAGTTCCACAAACATATCACTTAACTTTCCAATGTAAACCATACATTTACAGCTTTGCATTTAAAAGAGTCTTTCATTAAATTAAAGCACCCCAAAATATCGCACAGCCAATGAAATACTTTTGATGCAAGATCACTGTTGCAATACATGACCCAACAGCCATTTTGAGCAGAAAAACAAAGGACTGCAGACGCTGGAATCTAGATGAAAAACATGATGATGCTGGAGGAACTCAGCAGGTCAGGCAGCATCCATGGAGAAAAGCAGGCGGTCAATGTTTCGGGTCAGGATTCTTCTTCAGGAGCCATTTTGAGCATATGATGACAGAAATGATATGTGATAATGATCTGACAATCCTTTCCATTAATCATGACTAAAGCATTAGTGTTGGCAAGGGTATCAGAATAATTCTTTCCCCCTCTTAGAAGTAATATGAGATCTTTTATGAAAAAAACTGACTGAACTTTGGTTTAACATCTCAACAAAAACCGTCAGCCATGTTGGTACATCACTTCTAAATAATCCACCAATATTATAGTCTCGATTTTACATTTCTGCTCAAATTCCTGAATTTGGGACTTGAACCTATACTTTTTGAAGTGAGGGTGCCACCAACTGAGCCATTGGTATCTCAATTAGCTTCAAAATTAATTTACAAACCATTCACAGCTTTTACAATGCTTGTATCCATACAAGAATGAACTCAACAAATGAATTTCCATATAGAAATTGCAGAGTGTACTTTAAAATGTTAGTAAAGAAATTTACTAATTGTTTTAAAATACACTCTGCAGCTAGAAGAGCCATTGTCTCACAGTGCCAGAGAACCGGGTTCAATCCCAACCTCTGATTATCCAGAGGTTACACGTTCTTCCTGTGACTGTGTGAATTTCCTCCAGGTGCTCCAGTTTCCTCCCACATTCCAAAGACGTGCAGACACAAGAGATGTTGGAAATCTGGAGCACCACACAAAATGCTGGAGGAATTCAGCGGGTCAGGCAGCATCTATGGTGTGAAATAGACAGTTGACAATCCCAGACCTGATGAAGAGTCGCGACCCAAAACATCAACTGTCCATTTCCCCACAGAGATGCTGCCTGACCCACTGAATTTCTCCAGTATTTTGTGTGTTGCTCCAAAGATGTGCAGGTTGGTATGTTAATTGGTCACACTAAATTGTCTCTAGTGTAGGTGAGTAGAAGAATGTGGGGAGGGATTAATTAGATTAATGCAAGATTACTGTAAATCGGTGGTTGATGCTCAGACTCGGTGGGCCAAAAAGCCCGTTTTGGTGCTGTATCTCTCTATGACTCTACGAGACAACCAATTCATGGAAAATAAAAATCAAAATGGGGTAG
Source organism: Pristis pectinata (assembly GCF_009764475.1). Taxonomy (NCBI): domain Eukaryota; kingdom Metazoa; phylum Chordata; class Chondrichthyes; order Rhinopristiformes; family Pristidae; genus Pristis; species Pristis pectinata. Next base: position 76,735,274 of record NC_067411.1, read on the forward strand.
AGGAGTAATAGGGAACTGGTGCATAAATCATTAGAAAAATGAATGGGGTTAAGGAAGTCATCAAAAATGCAAACAATATAGTAGGGTCAATACCTAGTTAAGCAGAATTCATTAGTTGGAAACGTAAATCAAAAAATATCTAGTTAACTCACAAAGAAACTTGGTTACATCACACCAAAGGTTATTGTCCTCAATTCCGGTCTCCATATTACACAAAGGATAAAGAGGCATTGAAGTAGGTACAAGAAATTTTGCAATACCAGAATATTTAGATTAGAACCATCTAGAGAGACAAAAATATGGAGCTCTTTCCTCACGAGAAAGTTGAGCAATGGCCCGAGAGGGACAATGTTGATGTTTCCACTTGTCCAGAAGTTCAAAACCATGAGCCACAAATACGTAATAAATATTAAATCAAAAAAGGAACACAGGAGAAATGTCTTTACCAGCCAGAAGTGAGACACTGATAAAATTCACTATTACCTTTGATGCACTAGCAAAACCTTTGGTAGATTGAGGAAAAGAGTATTTGAAAATCAAGACCTCAGATCTAGCACAAAACTAATGGTCTACCAAGCAGCAGCAACTCCTGTCTTCCTAAATGCTTCTGACTATGTACATAGACACCTATAAAGATACCACCAATGTTCTGAAAAGTCTCCAAATTTACTGAGAAGCAACATCATTGCTCGCTCCCAGGCCAATTGTTGAAGCACTTGAGGCCCTCACTATACTGTCAGCTACATTGGACAGGCCACATTGTTGACATGCCTGATGTTGGACTCCCAAAACAGACAGCCTATTCTGAGCTCTATCACAGGAAGTGATTACCAGATAAACAAAGAAAAAGATTCAAATATGTGCTCAAAACCTCCTTGAAGAAATGCAATATTCGCACTGAGAATCTCTGACCCATGACCACTTGAAATGACTAAGAATTCAGGGTGGTATTGAGAACCCCAAATCCATTCATCAGAACTACTTAGAAGTAATATGAAATCAGCACAAGGAGTGCACCATCTCACAGCCAACCAATCCTCCCATCTGGCATCTCCTGCCCAATCTGTGGGTGAGTCTGCGATTCCCACATTTGCCTCTTCAGCCACCTCAGAACCTAAAAATAGTAGAAGCATCTTCCATCCCAAAAAAGATAACTGTCTGAAGAAGAAAAATAACCCAAGGAATCAATGATGTACATAACACAGAAGCATTTAAGGAAAACTATTAAAATATATTGATAAAATGTGATGAAATAAAGTGGGAATAAAGGCTCATATAAGCATTAATGTATGTTATGAAACTGCTGGACTGACTGGCCTATTTGTGCGAGAAATGCCAAAGTTCCCTCTGATTTTTCAACCACTGCAGCAGCAGTCATTTAAAATAAGTTGTTATCTTAAACAATAAAACAGCAGATGCCGGAATCTAAAACAAAAACAAATGCTGGAAGAACTCAGCTGGTCGAGCAGCATCTATGGAGTGAGAAGCCTGTTAATATTTTATGTGAAGACTCTTCAACAGAACTGAGAAAGCAAGTTAGTCTAAATGACAGAGAAAATAATTGAGGGCAAGAGGTGGAACAAAGGAAATGTCAACAATAAGGTGAAACAATGGACAGTTGAGCTCTTTTGTCTGTGTGATATTTTGTTAACGTTGTGAAATCTCGGTAACGTCTGGCCGACTGGGATGTGCTGAGCAGGCCAGAATATACAAATAAAAAAAAGTTCCGCCAGATTCAACATAATCCCACCACTGGTCAACATCTTCCCCTCTCCTCCCCTTTGTGCATTTTGCAGGGACCACTCACTTAATGACTCCCTGGTCCACTCTTCCATCTCCACCCACCATTCCCCATCCCACAACACCTTCCGATGCAACTGGAGATGCAACGCCCATCCATTCACCTCTCCCCTTTCCAGCATCCAAGGACCCTAATTCCAAATAAAGCAACGGTTCACTTGTACTCCTTTCAATCTAGTCTATTATATTTAGTGATCATAATGTCGCTTCCTCCGCACTGGTGAAACCAAATGCAGATTTGGTGATCACTTTGTGGAGCACATGCATTCAGTCCATGGGACTGACCCGGAGCTTCTGGATGCCTCCATTTCAATTCAGCAACCCACTCATCATCCAGACACAGGGCAGTCTGCAGGACTCCATATTAAATTCCCCAACTTCAGAAAACTTACTCTTTCTTTCTGTTTGTATCAGGACTGGTCATTTGTACATGCCATTCTTCTCTCCCCTACCCCCAGCTTTTTCATTTGTATATTCTGGCCTGCTGAACATGTCCCAGTAGGCCAGACAAAGAAACTTAACTGTCCATTCAATGCTATCCAAAATTTCTTTCTATTACTGACATTCCCTTTGTTCCACCCATGGCCTTCCCCACCTTCTCCGGTACTTCCACAAACTTGCTTTCTCTCTTTTTCATTTCTGATCAAGGGTCTTCGACCTGAAATGTCAAATGGTTTCTCTTTCCACAGATGCTGCTTGACTGGCTGAGTTCTTCCAGTATTTCTGTTTTGGTTTAAGCTTGTTTTCTTACCTGTTTCTCCAAGACCAGGCTGGTAGTAACTCCTAATTGCAAGAAAAGCTAAATGCTTGTTAATACTGATGGAACTGAAAATTGGTGTCCACTCAGATAGCTTGATCCTATCACCATTAATATCCAGGACACCTCGATTTAAGTTAGTCTTCACTGCTTTTAAAGGAACTAGGTCATGGAGAGCACACAAATGTTCATAATGCGATTCAAAATCCAAAGGCCCCCGCTGCCGCAACTGAGTTGATTCAATCATTTTATGCAAGAGCCTAGGGGAAGAATGAGAGAAAAAAAAAGTCATTATTTTCATCTGAAAGATTTCAAACTCTCCCAAGCACTAAAATTAGGAAATAAATACAAAGCAATGCAGAGAAAAGTTAAAGATCTGCATTTAATTTCATAACATGGCACAGAACATGCAATATAACTCTCTCTCAAGAGGAACTCCAAGTTAACTCATGAAATTTTACAAACTCAGGAATCCAAGACTATCATCTTTTGTTACAGACTAAGTATTATTCACTTTCTTACCCTTAACCCTTGTAAACTTTCCTCTACTTCAAAAATGTCTAACTGACAGCAAGGTAAAAACCTTGCAACAGAAATAGAAAGAAGGAATTTGGGCACCATGGAATCTTCCCGAATAACATTCCAGCAACTGAATGATCAAACGTACAGCAAATATAGAAAGTATTTTTATTCTCTTCATCTGAGAGAACCCAAGTTCTCTCATGCCCATAGCTTTCCAGACCCACCTCCTCCAGCTCCCCGTTACCCAGATTCTTTCCCCTCCCCCCACTAATCTGGTTCCACTCACCATCTTCCTTGTTTACCAGATTCCAGAATCTGCAGTCCTTTGTTGCCTCCATTTATCACTTTCTGGGCTCTGTCTTAACCTCCATCCTTGCCTCCCTGGCTCCATCTGCCCATCCTCACTTGGTTCCACCTATCACCTGCCAGCTCCTGCCACACCCTTCCCCCTCACTTCTTTACATTGGCCATCTCTCCTCTGTATTCTCAGTCCTGATACAAGGTCTTGACCTTCACAGATGCTGCTTGACCTGCTGAGTTCCTCCAACAGTTTCTTGCTTCCCTTTTTTAAATGTATCGTTTGCACCTCTTTAACAGGGGAGCTCTCTTACTTATTTGATTTCTGATTGCTATTTCAGTTATCTAAATTCTGAAAACGCTTACACATGCGCCCCCCACCCCCATGCTAATGTCTGAACATCGAGAGATGTGCCAAAAAAGGCTCTCAACATCCTTAGAATGTTCAAACAATGAAGCTCAACTCTGGGTGTACGAAATATCTATTGCTTAATGGCATCATTCTTGCTTCTGAGAAACAAAACACTCATGCAAGAACAGGAAGACCAAGCTGTCAAAACCAAGAGTGTTAAGAGACAAGCGTATCCCTTGTTAAAAATCTAAAATCATAGCTTTGTTAAAGGGAAGCTGTAATGTATTGATTGAAATAGTCAAATCATTTCTGGCTCTCTATCCAATGTACTGAACTTAAAAGCGTTACGCTTGCCTTCAAAGATTTTTCAAACATACTAACAATGTCAAACAGGACTCAATTGTAATACCCTCATCTGAGTGAAATGGTACAAGTTCCATTCAAGGGATTTGAGCATAAAAATCAAAGTTAGCACCCTTGTGCAGTACTAAAGGAAATGCTGAGAGTGGAGTCTTTCAGAAAAGATTTTAACTCAAGATTTCCTCTGTCCTTACAGCTATTTTTGATTTAATTTTAGAGAATGAGGTTAGACAGATGGAAGGAGTTTCAATGAAGATATTTGTGGTTGTCATCATAATTCAGTCAGAACGTAGAACAATGCAGAACTGGAACAGGCCCTTTGGGCCATCATGTCTGTTTCGAGCATGAAGCCAATCTAACTAATCCCATCTACCTGCACATGATCCACATCCCTCTATTCCCTGTCTCTTCATCTGTCTGTCTAAACACCTCTTAAACATTGCTATTGTATCCGTTTCTATTACCTCCCCTGGCAGCATGTTCCAGGAACTTACCACATTCTGTGTAAAAATAAAGTTTGCATCTCCTTTAAACTTTTCACCTTTCGCCTTAAACCCACGCCCTTCAGCCCTGGGAATTTCCACCCTGGGAAAAAGATGCTATCAACCCTATCTATGCCTCTCTTGATTTTATATACTTCCATCAGATCACCTGTTAGATTCAACATAGTTAAGGAAAAGACAAAATTATAAAGGTTCTAATTTGGGGAAGGAAGGCTGAGAAGTGAAAATAGACTGCACAGAGTTGAAGGTAAACCAGTGTCACAGCAGTGGGAGGTATTTAAGGAGATTAAAAAGATTCAGACTAAACATGTCCCCACAAACGAAAAGGATCAGATCTATAGCTCCCTGGATAACATGGGAGTCAGAGATTTGGTAAGACACACAAAGGCAGTTACATCAGACACAGAGTTTAATACAGCCAGAAGCCTAGAAGAACACAGAAAGTGTAGGATGAAATTAAAAAGGAAGTTAGAAAAGCACAGAGAGGGCATGAAAAATATCAATGTACAAAATAAAACATTGGATTTTTGTTGATAAGTAGGTAAGATAAGATAAAATATCTTTATTAGTCACATACACATCGAAACACACAGTGAAATGCATCTTTTGTGTAGTGTTCTGGGGGCAGCCCGCAAGTGTCACCACACTCTGGCACCAACATAGCATGCCCACAACTTCCTAACCTGTATGTCTTTGGAACGTGGGAGGAAACTGGAGCATCTGGAGGAAACCCATGCAGACACAGGGAGAACGTACGAACTCCTTACAGACAGCGGCTGAAATTGAACCCGGGTCTCTGACGCCGTAATAGTGTTGCACTAACCGCTACACTACTGTGCCTACCGTAAGCAGCAAGAGGATAATAAAGGATAGAGCAAGGCCTTTTAAGGACCAAAATGGTAAGCCGCACGTGGAGGCAGAAGACGTAGGCGCAGTTCTTAATGATTACTTTGTGGCAAACTTCACAATAGAGGATGCTGCACTGTAGTTAAAGAAGAGTATGAAATATTTAATGGAATAACAGTAAGAGTGGAAGTATTAAGGAGTTCATATAAATCACTTGGCTGTTAAAAGAAAGAAAGGAAATTGCAGAGGTTTTGACCATCATTTCTAACACTCCTGGTTCCAGGAGGGGTGCCAGAATATTGAAGAACTCCAAACATTGCACCATTGTTTCAAAAAAGGAAGAAAGGATAAACCAAACAGCTTAACGCCAAATACTGCCAAATTATTGGAATCAATTCTGTAGAACAGTGGAAGTCTTCAATTTAAAAGGCACTGATTAATGAAGGATAGTCAGGACTTTCCTTAAATTATTGCAGACTAACTTAATTAAATTCTTTAAGGTAGTAAAAAAAGAGGGCTGATAAGTACTGAGTATTTGATGTAGTCTGTTGATTTTATCAAGGCTTTTGACTAAATTCTTAATGGCAGGCTGGTAAAAAGAATGGCTAATTGGATCCAAAATTGGCCTGGTGATAGGAAGCAAAAGAGAACAGTTGATGGGTTTTTTTTAAGACTGCAAGGCCATTTCCAAAGGCGTCACAGAAGGCTCAGCACAGGGAACTTTAATCTTTATAATATAAACTAATAATTTACAGGATAATTTTTTTTTAAAAACCCAAAGGATGGTAGAAATCTGGAATTCTCTGCTCAAAAGGGCCATAAAGCCATCAATTCCCACATTTAAAAATAGTTAGATGTGGACTTAAAGAGCTGCGACACGCAGACCAAGTGTATAAAGGTGGGATTAGGCAAGGTAGCTCTTTCTCATGTGGCATCAGGAACTAATTCATTTAAAAATTCATGTTTTCAGGGATTTAGATCAAGATCCATTTGTCCTCTCAAGTAGAAGACCATGAAAAAAATACAGGGGAGCCATTCCTGGCAACCTTCCAATCTACTTTTAATACTTTAAACTTTTCCTAATCAAAATCTGCTCATACAGCCAGCTACTAGGATTAGCAGTTTTACTTTTTGACACTTTGAGAAACTATGCATCATACCTTGCCTGAAGTTTTCAGTTTCTTGCCAAAATGTTTCTTCAGATTTGGCATGCCTTTTACTTTGGTGAACTTCTTGATGCACATATTATTACCCGCAATCAAGCAGTCATAAGCCGTTTCAATGGTCAAAGCAGTATATTGACCATTAACTTTCACTTTAATGTTAAAATCACTGCGTTCACAAAAATCATTGCCACTGGCATATGCACTGCTTCAGCCTTTCTTACTCCACATTAGCTTCAATATTCTGCAAGAGTCTTCTCTGTGGCATCGTTTCAGTATTGGATTTGCATTGATGCTGACATTATTCTGGTTTGTAATACTGGGTCCAGCCTTGCACACAAAGGCTATATGCCCTGTCTTGTTGCAGTTGAAGCATTTCACTGCTTTTAACTGGTGTACCTGTACTGAATGATCTCAACTACATCAGCAGTAGGTTTTCCTACAACTCTCATCTGGCCCTACTGTACGACATGACCCCAAAACAATAAACATCCATTCTGGGAAATGCTGACCACTCTCATATCTAAGGGATACCTCTAAATAAAGTGGACATTGTTTAGAGGTATCCCTTGGCTTCAACGCCACTGCATTGCCTCTGCACCTTAAGATCAAGGTCTCATATTCAGCATAAAGTTCATGGTCTATCAAGGAGCAATGATGCCCGTCTTGTTGAAGGCATCTCAAGGAACTGCAGAGGTACCACCAATGCTGTCTCTGCAAAATCTTCCAAATCCACAGATAGGGCAAGTGAACCAACATCAACAATCTCTGTCAGGCCAAAATCCACAACATCAAAGCTTTGATTACACAAAACTGGCTCCAATGAGCAGGCCTCATCACTCACAGGCTCAGGCATAGCAGGAGATTGTTGGGTGGACAGAGGAAACAATTTAAGGATGTTCTCAAAGCCTCATTCAGAAAGTGCAACATCCCAATAACTCCTTGAAATTTTTGGCCCATGACCAAGTGGTAGCATTTGGAGAGGCACTGGGAGCCTTAAGTCCCTTCAATGGAACCATGCAGAAGCAGGCCAGCTTAAATTGTGGAAGCAGTGCGACAGCTCTAAAATTAACCACCCATTCACTCCAAAAACTCCAGCTTATGCTTGAGTTTGTGGGACACACAATGACCTCATCAGCTAGCTCAAAACCCAGAGAACTGGAAAGTGAGCAAAATAGGCTATGAATAAGGAAGAGGACACTAACTCGTCCCAATTCAGGAATATGTCAAAATTGTAGTGATAAGACAGATTCTTCAACACAACTATAACATCACTTGCAGTACCACCTAACCTTTGGCTTCTGGTCCCCATCTCTTAGCCTTCAATTGATCTTGAAATATACTGGATTAATGTGAATCCCTCTATTATGTCAGAATGAAACACTTTTTTGTAATATACTGTAGGTATCCAAGTACCACTTGGATAATAAGGTTTTAAGTAAAATTGTTTTCATATATTCTCACATGGCATCCTGGTGATCAGGAAATTTTGTCTTTGCCCTCAACTTCAACAATACTGTTTATCCACAAGCGTTTTATCAAAGACACCAAGACTCCCAATGTAAATGAACACAGTCTGGGACACCATCTTTCCCACTCAAGTAGAGAAACAGTTGTACACACTGAAATTTATCAGTACTGATGTCCCCTTTCAGTATATTATTTTTAATTTTGCTAAGTGCAAAATTGCTTCTCAAAGCCTATTTCAAGATTCTAAAATAAAGGGCTGTTAGAATAGATGAATTCAAAGTCAATTCAAGCACAAAAGGAAAAAGGGAAGGAAAGACTGAAATGAAAAAAACACTGCAAAAGCAGCAACAACAAAGAATGAGAACCAAATAGAGTTTCAGGCTTGGCTGACCACCAAATGAAAGATTCTTTGACATCAGAAAAGAACAACAATTAACTTGAAATCTACGGAACCAATTATTTGATGGCACTCAATGCAGCGGTAATCCAGAGAGGTTCCAAAGATCCAGAGAGCCTATGAACAAGCTAGTGTAGGGGTTCGAGACCAAATTGATGGGGGGGGGGGGGGTAGATGCCCTGTATGGGGATCTTGGGAGGGGGTCTGTAGAGTGGGGACGCCGAGACCGGGGTATGGGCTACAAATGTCGTTGCGGGGGCGGGGGAAGAGACCTGTTCTCTTATTTTTATTGGAGGGGGGCAAAGAGTGGGTGCTAAGGCCGAATAGCGTTGGGTGGGGGAGATACAGAGGCCAAGTTATTGGGGGGCGGGGGCGATGGACGGGAGGCAAATAGGACCTGAGCATCATCCCACCACGTCCGAACATCAGGGCAGTCCAGCGGGCGTGAGCAGGTTCTTGCCGACACCAGCCGAGTCCTTCTGTCTACACTGACGCGGGCTGATGCGACTCCCCACCGGGAACCGAGGAGCGGAGAAATTAAATAAGCAAAACTTCACCAGCCCCCGCCCCCAAAGAAACAAAACCTCCATACTGCAACTCCCAGCTCGCCGCCTCTCCTTAGCTCCTTGTTGCGACAAAGAACCTCGCCGCAAAGGCCGCTGAAGTGCAACGACCCTCACCTGGCGCCGGTGTGAAGACAGCTCAATGGCCCCGGCCCCGCGGGCACAGTCGCACTCGCGCTCCAGCACGCGCGCCCGCCGTCTCCTTGGTTTCCAACCGCATCTCTCAAGATGGCGCCTGCCCTTCCCGTCAGTCCCTGCTCGAGCCACAGAGCGGCAGCGTTGACGGTTGCAGGCGAGTCGGCTGGAGATGGGAGCGCGGTGGGAGGTGTTGGCAAAGATCCCGAAATGTCTGCAGTTGGCATCCGAACGCCATTGCCATCAATGAAGTAATATTAAGTTAAATATCAATGTTAAGTTACTGTTGTATTGGGCAGACAGCTCGCTCGCTGCAAGAGCCCACAAACGGCAGAATCTGTTTTCAAGCAATATTGATAAATAATGGCCTAGAACATCGGAGATAACTTGCCTTCTCTTCATGGTGGTTTGGGATTGAAGAGAACAGCATTTGAACCACACGCCTCATCAAAAAGGCAACAGATTTGTATTCCCTCAGTCGTTCACTGCAATGTCATAGAGTTGTAGAACAACAATGGCACGCTGATCTTTTGATCCTCTACACTAATCCCATTTGCCCGCATTGGATCTGTAACCTTGTATGATTTGCCGATTCAAGTGCCTGCCCAAATGTTTCTTCAATGCAGTGATTGTATCTGATTCCACCACCTTTGGCAGTGAGTTCCGGATGTCAACCACTATCTGTATGTAAAAAAAAGTTCCCCACAAATCTGCTTTAAACTGCTTCCTCTCACCTTAAACCAATGCCCTCTTGATGCCCTTACAATGGTGGGAAAAGGTTCAGCCTTCTTTGCCCCAGAGAAAACAAACCCAACCCTTCCAATCTCTCCCCATAACTAAATTCCTCCATTCCAGGCAATATCCTTGTGAATCTTCTCTGCACTCTCTCCAGCACAATCACATCCTTCACATTGTGTGGCAACCAGAACTGCACACAATACTGCCTAACCTAAATTTGCAACATGACGTCCCACCTCTCTAATTCTATGCCCCGACCTACAAAGGCGAAATTCCAAGGTCCCTCTGTTCATCAGCATTCCTAAGTGCCCTCCCATTTACTGTATATGTCCTACCCTTGTTTGATTTCCCAAAAGGCATCATCTCACACTTGTCAGGATTAACTTTCCATCTGATTTTATCCTGCTGTAACCCTGTACGCCTTTCCTCACTATCCACAACACCATCAACTTTCCTGTCATCAGCAAATTTGCTAATCACACCTCCGACATTCACATCCAAGTTGTTATATATCATAAGCAACAAATTAATTAGTAAATTGATTTATTATTGTTACATGTACTGAGGTACAGTGAAAAGCTTTGTTTTGCATACCATCCATACAGATTATTTCATTACACAGTGCATTGAGGAAGTACAAGGGAAAACAATAACGGAATGCAGAATGCAGAATAAAGTGTTACAGTTACAGAGAAAGTGCTGGTAGACTATAAGGTGCAAGGCCATAACGAGGTAGATTGTGAGGTCAAGAGTCCATTTTAATCATACTAAGGGACCGTTCAATCGTCTTATAACAGAGGGATAGAAGCTGTCCTTGAGCCTGGTAGTATATGCTTTCAGGTTTTTGTAACTTCTGCCTGATGGGAGGTGGGAGAAGAGAGAATGTCTGGGATGGATGGGAGCTTCAATTATATTGGCAGCTTTACCAAGGCAGTGAAAAGTGTGGACAGAGTCCATGGAGGGGAGGCTGGTTTTCATGATGTGCTAAGCTGTGTCCAGAACTCGCTGCAGTTTCTTGTGGTCTCCAGCAGAGCAGTTACCATACCAAGCCGTGATGCATCTGGATAGGATGCTTTTGATAGTGCATCAATAAAAATTGGTGAGAGTCAAAGGGAACATGCCAAATTTTTTTTCGCCTCCTGAGGGAGCAGAGGCACTAGTGTGCTTTCTTGGCCGTGGTGTCTATGTGGTTCGACCAGAACAGGATATTAGTGATGTACACTCCTAGGAACTTGAAGCTCTCAACCCTCTTGACCTCAGCACCATTGATATAAACAGGAATGTGTGTACCACTCCCCTTTCCTGAAGTCAATGACCAGCTCTTTTGTTTTGCTGACATTGAGGGAAAGGTTGTTGTCATGACACCATGCCACTATGCTCTCTATCTCCTTCCTGTACTTGTTATTTGAGATTCAACCCACCATTTCAGCCCATCAAATTTGAGACAAATGTCCCAGCAGTACACCACTGCTAATAGACTTCCAATCAGAAAAGCATCCTTCCACCACTACCATCTGCCTCCAATCATCAAGCCACTTTTGGATCCAATTTACCAGCTTGCCTTGGATCCCATGTGCCTTAACCTTCTGAACCAGTCTATCACATGGGACTTTGTCAAATGCCCAACTAAAGTCTGCATACTGCCTTGCCTTCATCCGTTTTCTGAGTTATCTCCCCAAAAAGCTCAATCAAATTAGTGAGGCAGGAATTCCCTCGCACAAAGCCATGTGAACTATCCCTAATGAGCTCTTGCCTTTCGAAATGTACATAAATCCTATCCCTTAAGATTTTCTCTAATAATTTCCCAATCATTTCCCGGCCTGTACTTAACTGCCTTATCCCTGCTGCTCTTCTTAAATAAAGGAACAATAAAATATCCTCCAGTCTCTTGGCACCTCATCCTGTAATGAAGACGAAAAAATTTCCGTCAGAGCCCCAACTATCTCCTCCCTTGCTTCCCATAGCAATCTGGCGTAGATATCTTCTGGCCCTCGGGATCTCTCAACCCTGATGCATCCCATGACATCTAACACCCCCCCCCCCCCCACTGAGCTGCTCCAGATTATCCATGTACCCCTGCCTGAACTCACTATATTCCATGTCCTTCCCCTTGGTGAATACAGATGAGAAGTATTCGTTTAAGACCTTGCCCACAATGCCTGGCTCTAAAGATAGATTACCCCTTTGGTCCCTAAGGGGACCGACTCTTTCCCTGGCTACCCTGTTGCTCTTGATACACTGAAAGAATGTATTGGGATTCTCCTTTATCTTATTTGCCAGGGATTTTTTATGGCCCCTTTTTGTTCTGGTAGGTTCTCTCTCATATGCACTCTATATTCCTCAAGAGACTCCCTTGATCCCAATTGTTTATCTGCCATATATTTCCTTTTTTTTTCCTGATCAAGCCTTCAATATCCTTTGTCATCCAAAGTTCCTCAATCTTGCCATCTTCACCTTTCACCCTTACTGGAGCACGCTGGCCCTGACTCTTTTTTACTAATTCTCTTTTAAATAGGAGTCTGACAAATAGGTCAGCTGTCGTTTTACACATGAGCATCTGCTCCCAGACTACTTTCGCCTGGGATCTGCTCCCAGGTCATCTCTTATGCTATTGAAATTAGCCTTACTCCAATTCAAGTCCTTTACATGGCGACCAACCTTTTCCTTTTCCTTAACTTGCCTTGAAACTTACAGAATTATGGTCACTCTTCCCAGCGTATTTCCCCACTGACACTTCCACCATCTGTCCAGTTTCCTTTCCTAAGATAAGGTTGAGTACTATCCCGTCTCTTGTGGGACTATCTACACATTGTTTCAAAAAACTTTCTTGGATGCACGTAACAAATTACACTCTGTACACTCTGCCCTCCCCCCCCCCCTCCGCCTCCCCCCCCCCCCCAAGCACCTTCCATTTAGGGAATGCCAGTTAATATTGGGAAAGTTAAAATCCCCCACTACTCTCACCCTATCGCACTTGCACCTTTCTGAGATTTGCTTACAAATATGTTCCTCTAGTTCCCTCTGACAATGGGGAGGCTAACAATGGAAACCTTGTAAAACTGTTCACTTCTCTTATTCCTAAATTCTACCCATGTAACCTCAGGGACAGTCGCTCCAGGATATCCCCTCTAAGCACTGCTGTCATGTTCTCCCTAAGCAGTCATCTGACTCCCCCTCCTCTTTTGCATTCCCCTCTGATATACTTGCAACTTCGAAACTTGGAACATTAAGTTGTCAGTCCTGCCTTTTACTCAGCCACATTTCTGTGATTGCAATAACATCATAATTCCACATGCTGACCCAAGCTCGAAGCTCATCTGTCTTACCTGCCAGGCTCTTTGCAATAAAATAAGTTCAGCTGAGCCTGCCAGCCCTCCCATAATCCCTAACCTGCCTCTGTCTGTTCTGACCACTGGATATGCTTGATTTATCCTGTACATTTTTCTCCCCACCTGCTGCACTGCTACTATGTTTCTCACCTCCCTGCCAAATTAGTTTGAATCCTTCTGAGTAGCATGAGCAAATCTCCCTGCAAGGATATTAGTCCCCTTCCAGTTTATTTTCTTTTAATTTTATTTACAGCGAGGTAACAGGCCCTTCCGGCCCAACGAGTCCGCACCGCCCATTTTAAACCCCCATATTAACCTACCCGTACGTCTTTAGAATGTGGGAGGAAACCGGATGTGCAAACTATTCTTCTTGTACAGGCCCCACCTACCCTAGAAGTGATTCCAAGTACTTAAAGCCCTTCCTTCTGCACCTGCTCTTTAGCCATGCTTTTATCTGTCCTATCCTCCTGTCTCTACCCACACTTGCACATGGCACAGGGAATAATCTTGAGATAATGATTCAAGAGATCTTGTTTTTTAACCTTCTGCCTAACTCCCTAAATCAATTTGCAAGACGTTATCCCTCTTTTTACCTATGTGTTAGTACCAATGTCTGCTGTGACCCCTGGCTGTTCTCCCTCCCCTTCAGAATGTCCTGCACCCAACCCAAGATTTTGAGCATTGGGACTTTTGTGCCATTCAACCTGCAACCTTTTGACTCTGACGTGAAATAATTTCCAAATGAGCCACAGGAACTGGAAAATGGATTGGTTTTGCCATGGGATTCAAGAAGATGGGCTGAGAATGTCCATTGGATTCTGCATATTGGCATCTATATGAACATTGGATCCTGGAAATGGGATGTAAATAGCCATTGAATTATGGGTTTGCTATCAGTACAGCCATTGTATTCTTCAAAGTGGAATCTGATTGTCATTGGATGTTTGGAAAGTGGGATGAGAACACTCATTGGGTTTTAAGGGGTATGACCAGAGTGGCCATTAGATGAAAAGGGGAAGGCAGAATCACTCATAAGGAGAAGGAGAATGAGAATGAGAATGACTTTTGGCCTCCTTATGTGTATGAATTCTAGAAAGTGGGATGCGAATGACCTTTGGATTCTGGAATTGGGATTAGTGGAATGGGCTCTTGATTCTTGGATCACTTCATGATTGTCAGATTCTGGAGATGAGCATAGTTCATGCCTTTCTGATTCTGCTTTGCCTGAAGCCTTTCTTTAAAAAAAGTTTTTGCTAATTTGTAAATGTCATATTAGTTCCAAATAGTATATACAGCTGTTTCTCAAAAGAGAAACACTAATACCTCTGATTGAGGAATCCCAGAAGAGAGGGCCATCAATTTTGAGCTATCCTAAAGAATGAAATGTAGAAGAAATATCTTCACAAAGTGGGTGAATTTAGCTCATTAGAATTTTCACTAAGGAAGGAAGCATAACTGAATTTCTCAGAAAAAATGTCAAACTGCATAATTTGACCTTAGAGTACAACAGTCACCAATTTGTTCCATTACAGCATCCAATGTGTGCACAAGCTGCAATTTTGGCGAGCGCCGTTACTGCATGCACACATAATGTTTAGTGGAAGTATATAGTACCTAGTGATGTCAAGTTTATTGCAATGCTATTTGACATGAAGACTGCCATTTTGGAGATCAGTGCTTCAACTAATGCCTTCTCTCAACTTCACTCAGCTGAACATATACCTGTAATAGCAGAAAGAAAACCCTCTAACCATTTAAAGGGATCATCATACACTTTCAAATTAATTCCTGATTATTTATGCAAACTCGTACTGTGATTCGTGCTTTCTAGAATTCTTTAGAGTTATTAAGGTCTATGGGGAGCGGTATATCAGGTGTTAAATTAGTTTGTCCTGACTTAAGGCTTCTGAGAAAACTAATTGTTCCCAATGGGTGCAATATTTGACATTCACTGTTAAATATGGCATGACTGGGAGAATGGGTGCACAAAGAACAGGAAAAGCTGCAAGAGGAGGGAGGAAGAGAAGAGTGAGGCCTTGCACCAGAAGTTCAGATCCATCAAAGGTTTTCAGGGAGAAATTCTCTTACCCAAACCTCAGTGTGGAAATGTGTAAGAAATGTCTGTGCTTGAGAATGGATGTCTTCACTGATATATGTGGTACCTTTTTCAATCACAGCTGCAACTTCAGAGCAGGGAGTGGACTTCTGTGCCAGCGGCTGTCAGGGCCACTAAGCCATAAACTTTTATCTTAAATGAAGTGGAGATCTTAAATGAATTTTTTGCATCAGTATTTACTCTGTGTCTCCAGACACAGAGACTATAGAACTGAGGCAAAGGAGTAGTGAGGTCATGGACCGTATCCAGATTACGGAAGAGGAGGTGTTAGCTGTCTTGAGGTGAATGAAGATGGATAAATCCCCAGGGCCAGACAAGGTGTCCCCTCGGACCTCGTGGGAGGCTAGCACAGAAATTGTAGGGGCCCTGGCAGAGATATTTAAAATGTCCTTAGCCATGGCTGAGGTGCCGGAAGACTGGAGGATAGCTAATGTTGTTCTGTTGTTCAAGAAAGGCTGTAAGAATGAGCTGGCATCAGTTATGGGCAAATTATTGGAAGGTATTCTAAGGGACAGGATATATAAGTATTTGGATAGACAGGGCCTGATTAGGGATAGTCAATATGGCTTTGTGCATGGTAGGTCATGTCTAACCAATCTTATAGAGTTCTTCGAGGAGGTTACCAAGAAGGTCGATGAGGGAAAGGCAGTGGACATTGTTTACATACACTTCAGCGAGACCTTTGACAAAGTCCCGCTTGGGAGAGTGCTCCAGAAGGTCAAGTCGCTTGGCATTCAGGATGAAGTAGCCAACTGGATTCAACATTGGCTTAGCAGGAGAAGCAAGAGAGTGCTAGGAGATGGTTGTCTCTCTGACTGGAGGCCTGTGACTAGTGGTGTACCGCAGGGATCGGTGCTAGGTCTGTTGTTGTTTATCATCTATATTAATGATTTAGATGATAATGTGGTAAACTGGATCGGCAAATTTGCAGATGACACCAAAATTGGGGGCGTAGTGGGCAGCGAGGAAGGCTATCAAAGCGTGCAATGTGATCTTGACCAGCTAGGAATATGGGCTGAAAAATGACAGATGGAATTTAATGCAGACAAGTGTGAGGTGATGCACTTTGGGAGGACAAACCAGGGTAAGACTTGTACAGTGAATGGTAGGGCTCTGAGGTGTGCGGTAGAGCAAAGGGACCTGGGAATATAGATCCATAGTTCCTTGAAAGTGGCATCACAGGTAGATAGGGTTGTAAAGAGAGCTTTTGGCACTTTGGCCTTTGTAAATCAAGGCATTGAGTACAGGAGTTGGTATGTTATATTGAAGTTGTACATGACATTGGTGAGGCCGAATCTGGAGTGTTGTGTGCAGTTCTGCTCACCTACCTACAGGAAAGATATCAATAAGCTTGAAAGAGTGCAGAGAAAATTTTCAAGGATGTTGCCGGGTCTTGAGGACCTGAGTTATAGGGAAAGGTTGAATAGGTTAGGACTTTATTCCCTGGAGCGCAGGAGAATGAGGGGAGATCATATAAGGTATACAAAATTATGAAGCATATAGATAGGGTGAATGCATGCAGGCTTTTTCCCTTCAGGTTGGATGAGACTAGAACTAGACGACATAGGTTCAGGGTAAAAGGTGAAATACATAAGGGGAATCTGAGGGGGAGCTTCTTCACTCAGAGGGTGGTGCGAGTGTGGAACGAGCTGCCAACAGAAGTGGTAGATGCGGGTTCAATTGTAACATTTAGGATAGGTTTGGATAGGTATATGGATGGGAGGGGTTCAGAGGGATATGGTCCAGGTGCATGTAGATGAGACTAGGCAGAAGATCAGGTCAGCATAGACTAGATGGGCTGAAGGGCCTGTTTCTGTGCTGTAGTACTCTATGACTCTATTGGGAGTCTTCTGGGTTAGGTTGGAAATGTTTGCAATATTTCACAGCCATCCACATTACATAAAGAGGTCACTGAAGCACTCTGATCAGGAAGAGCTGACTAAATTTCACTTCCCTTTTGCAAGCATACAGTTTTATAAGACTTGCAGGCATATCCATGGTTCAGAATGGCATTGCTGGATGCATGTCACTCTGTAGCTATTACAGTGTCCATCTGACACAAAAGCCTACAGAGAATAAAAATTTCAAGCTAAATTTATAAATTTCAGCATGTTAATTTGATTAGAAATATCACTCTTGTTCATCCTTTTCACGTCTGCATTTGCCTGCTTAAACAATGCTATCCCAGTAGTTGCAGCTTGGCTGATGGAAGGCATTTGAATTTCAGTGGAGGAGAATGCAGATAGCCAGTAATACGACCTTGAGCAACTCTGGTCTAAGAATGCTTAGCAGGAGTTGCATGAGTCTGGACTGATCTCCTAATAGCTAATAGCAAGAGTGCTGACAGAGTGACAATGGTGGGATCAAGAAAGCTCTCATCCTGACTGAGAACAGCCCCACAAAGGAACTGGCACTTCTCTGGAACATCACATCTACAGTTCTTGTTGAACCAATGTAGCCATCTATAATCTAATTTTGAAGGGGGTATTCCTCTGTAAATCCTGATAATCATCTTCACTGTCAATGACACCACCTACTTTAGTGTCATCTGCAAACTTACTAACCGTGCCTTGTACATTCTCATCCAAATCATTGATATGGATGGCAAATAGCCATGGGTCAGCATCGATCCCTGGGGAACACCACTAGTTACAGGCCTCCAGTCTGAAAAAAAATCAACAAGTCTCATTGAACTTTTGGCACTCTCAGAGATTAATTTCTTACATTTTCTGTTTCAGTCATCCACTCCCACTGCCTTTTGCAGTGTATGTCTGGAATATATGCTGGCACCCCATTTATGCACGGTATCTCATTTACTTTGCATTTTTTCCTTTAAGACCTGGAGTGCAACCTCAAAGAAAGTCATCTCTCTCCCATAATATGCTGTCTGGCAATGTCTTCCAGGTCACATTCAGAATACCTGCCAGTATCAAGTGGAGTACCTCCTTTCTAAGAATCAGCAGCTGGTTTTAAGTACTGCAGGCTAGTTTTAAGATATCATCCACTCATGAAATTGAGCTGCCTGCAGAGGTGAAAAGCCATTGTACTGCACAGTTAGTGCTAGTTGCACATAGCAATTATGTAAATAAGCAGAGAGTCTTCAGTAGAATAGTAGTTCCTGCCATCTGGGAATATCTAGAACAGGTTTAAACTCTGCCCTTTTTAACTTTGTCTGTAATGCTACCAATAATCGAAGGACACATCTCATACCAAGGTGTATCGTTACTCATATTAGAGTAAAATCTATCATCCATAAACTCAATCTGAAAAATACTTTAAATGAATCAAAAGAATGTGCATTTACATAGCACTTTTCTCAACTTCGAGACTTCTCAATGCATTTTACAGCTAATGAAATATTTTTGATGTGTAGTCATCGTCAGATAGCAGTTGTCATAATATAATTCTCATCCTTTTATATATTTACATTATCATTGACATGGACTTGTTGTTAGACTCTTTACCATTGTATAATTGACAACATAAAGGCGCAGCTGTTAGAGATGTTACCTCATAGCTCCAGTGACCCAAGTCCAATCCTGATCTCTGGTGCAGTTTGTATGGAGTTTGCATGTTTTTTTCTGAACTACATGAGTTTCCTCCAGGTGCTTTGGTTTCCTCTCACATCTCAAGGACATGCTGGTTGATAGATTATTTGACCACTGTAAATTGCCCCTAATCCGTAGGTGGGTGGTAGGACCTGAGGAAAATTGAAAGGAATATGGGGAGAATAAAATAGAATTAGTGTACAGTTAGTGTAAGTCAGTGCTTGATGGTCAATGCAGACTCAGTGGGCCAAAGCAGTTAGCGTAACGCTATTGCAGTGCCAGCGACCTGGGTTCAATTCCGGCCGCTGTCTGTAAGGAGTTTGTACGCTCTCCCCGTGTCTGCATGGGTTTCCTCTGGGTGCTCCGCTTTCCTCCCACATTCCAAAGGTGTACAGGTTAGGAAGTTGTGGGCATGCGATGTTGGCGCCAAAAGTGTGGCGACACTTGCGGGCTGCCCCCAGAATACTCTACGCAAAAGATGCATTTCACTGTGTGTTTTGATGTACATGTGACTAATAAAGATATCTATGCTGTATGACTCTATGACTCTATTTCTCAACTCTTGTTTAGTTTTCAGTATAGTCCAACAAATTCGGAACAACTGAAATTCACAAATGCTCTGCCAGAATGCATGACCTAAGTTGATATTTCTAAATCTAGTAGTCTTACCTTCTAAAATTCTTCAAATACATTTAAATTGTTTCCATTCTGCAGCATCTGAGAAACCAATAGCTTTATACAGATGGGAAAGAAATTGAAAGAGCTATTTGACACCTAATATTCCTTTTCTCTTTTTTTGCAGTCTGGATAAAATATTCAAATGCAGAATAGACAGTGCAGGAATAAAATATCTAAAAGTTAACTTCGATAGAATTCCCAACTCTGAAACTTTTTAAAAGTGGTTTGTAGAATTTTTGCCATTACAAAAGAAAGGTGTCTTTATATGTTTTAATCCTAAAACAAACACAGCTTTAATGAATTAATAAAAAACATCTGTTTCTTTAATAAACTTCCATAAAGAAGTCCGAAGAAAACAACAGCATTTATCATTGACAAACACTTGCTGAACTATTATCTGATGAAAGATCCCAACTTACTTTTATCCACAAATGCTGATATTGAAGAATTGATTAATTGTTAAAGAATTGATTGACTGAGATAACAAAAAAAATGAAAAAGATTGAAGATTAATGAAACAGTTAATTATTTACTGTTGTAATCAAGAATTACTCAGCCCGATCTTCAAAGGAATTACCTTAAGTAAACAATGCAAGTGCCTAAGACCAAAAACATCATGATGATGGAGGAACTCAGCAGGCCAGGCAGCATCCATGGAGAAAAGCAGGCAGTCAACGTTTCAGGTCAGGACCCTTCTTCAGGACTGAAGATAGGAAAAGAGGAAGCCCAATATATAGGAAGGAAAAGCAGAGCAGTGACAGGTAGACAAAAGACGGGAGGCGGGGTGGTGATAGGTGGATGCAGGTAAGGGATAGTGATAGGCAGGTGTGGGGGAGGAGGGGAGAGCAGATCCACCAGGGGATGGGTCAAAGGTAAGAAGAGAGAGGAAAAAAAGATAGCAAAAAGAGGCTAGGAAAGGGAAGAAGAAGCATGATAGGTGGGGGTGGGAAGGGTTGTGGGGAAGAGGGGTGGCGATTACCTAAAGTGGGAGAATTCAATATTCATGCCATATTCAAGATGGAAAATGAAGTGCTGTTCCTCCGGTTTGCACTTGGAATTCTCCTGGCAGTGGAGGAGTCCATGGACTGTCATATCAGGAATGATGTGGGAGGGGGAGTTGAAGTGACTGGCAAAGGGGAAATGCAGGTCGTGGTTATGGACAGAGTGCAGGTGTTCTGCGAAACGGTCAGCTAGTCTGCGTTTGGTCTCGCCAATGTAGAGGAGGCCACACTTGGAGCACCGATTGCAATGGATGATATTAAGGGAGGTGCAGGTAAATCTCTGTCTCACCTGAAAGGACTGTTTGGGTCCCTGGATGGAGGTGGTGTAGGGGCAGGTGTTGCACCTATAGCAGGGGCAGTGGAAAGTTCTCGGGGTGGGAGTGGGATGGGTGGGAGGAGTGAACTAGGGAGTCACAGAGAGAGAGATCCCTGCGAAAGGCAGAAAGGGGTGGGGAGGGGAAGATATGCTTGGTGGTGGGGTCACATTGGAGATAGAGGAAGTGGGAGAGAATGATGTGTTGGATGTGTCATCTGGGGGGATGAAATGTGAAGACAATGGGGACCCTATCCCTGTTGGGTCTGGGAGGGGTGGGGGTGAGAGCGGAGGTGTGGGAAATGGTAGAGATATGGTGCGAGTTCTCTCGACTACAGTTGGGGGGAAGCCCCGGTTAGAAAAGAAGTTGGACGTCACGGATGTCCTGGAGCGGAAAGCCTCATCATGGGAGCAGGTGCAGTGGAGGTGGAGAAGCTGAGAAAAAAGGATAGCGTCCTTGCAAGAGACAGGGTGGGAGGAGTTGTAATTGAGGTAGCTGTGGACGTCAGTGGGTTTGTAGAAGATGTCAGTGGATAAGGAATTTCCTGAGATGGAGATGGAAAGATCGAGGAAGGAGAGAGAGGTGACAGAGATCGTCCAAGTGAATTGGAGAGCTGGGTGAAAATTTAGTGGTGACATATATGAAACTGTCTAGTTCTGCATGGGTACAAGAGGTGGCACCAATGCAGTTGTTGATATAGCAGAGAAAGAACTGAGGAATGGGACCTGAGTAGGCTTGGAACAGAGACTATTCAACATAGCCAACAAAGAGGCAGGCATAGCTGGGGCCCATGCGAGTGCCCATAGCTACGCCCTTGGTCTATAGGAAGTGAGAGGAATCGAAAGTAAAGTTGTAAAGGGTGAGGACAAAGACCAAGACCAAACCTGGATGCTCAAAATATACCAGAATGTATCTTTACTTTAAAGGTATTTTCAACCTTTACTATTCTCCAGATCCAAGAATAATCTCAGAACTTTACATCTTTAAACTAGTAGTTATCAAGAAAAGTTGGAGTATGATGAGAAATGAGTAAATTTATGGTACTCAGCCTCAGTTTAAAAAAAGATCTTACTAACTTCGGGTCATTTCTGGCCAGACTCTTCTAGCCTACAGGATAAATATTTTCTGTCAACGTTTTCTGAATTTCATCTACCTGGTCTACAAAACAGAGCCCTGTGAAATTTATCACAGAGAATATCTTCTTTTACTTGGTGAACTGAAAGCCACCTGGTGGGTGGGTGCAAAGGGGAAAAAAACAAATAAATACATAAGCATACTGAACAAGAAGATGATTTTCAGTAGGTTTTGCAACTCATTGCATTTTTCATTCTTTGAAATACACAGATAATCTACTTCCATTTTCATTGTTTATCTTTTGGATTATTGTCAAAATTTTCAGGTAGCAATTGTTTATTAAATTAAGCATAACTAACACTGGACTGCAGCATTCTGTACACCACCAAATATAATCTACTGATTCAGTGTAATGTATCATGACACCACATTAATAATGATCCAAAAATATAAAAGCCAAACTATAATATAATATTTTTAACTTAGAATAACATTGGCTAAAGTTGCTAAGAAGGAACACACACACACATAATGAAGATGGGTAAATATATCATCAGTGAATCTCAATTTAGTTCTTTATTAAACTAATTCCTCCAGACCATGAAGTATTCATTGGTGTACTATTGTTTTAACTGCCACCTCAAACTATTGGATCACACAGAAAATATATTCAAATTTTTGTAAAATGTTACATTTTTATTAAATTAAAGTTACTGATCTTACAGAAAGAACTACATGATTCTGAAATGTTAACATTGTAAACTTGCAACAGTGTATAGTAAAGAAGTCTAATACAACTAAACTGTCCTCACACTAAAGGTAGTTTCTTAACAGGAAACTGAGACACACAGAGAACAGTAAATCTCATTGAATTAGAATGGTATTTGGTACCCATGGAAAAAAAATGAGTAGGTTCACATTTATTCAGATAGTACTTTTTGAAGATCTAAGTATCAGTGTGATGTGAAATCAGTCGATGTATTGTTTTGTATTCTCAATAGCAGCTATAAAAAGAGGCACACAGATTTTTAGACCAAATAAGGACTCACAAGTTTGATGATAATACCTTAACAAGGTTACACAATTGGTTAAAGAATAGGAAATGGAGTAAGAATAACCAGGTTAGTCTTGGCAGTTGGCAGACTGTTAGAACTGAAGGCTCAGCTGTTTATAATTTAAATA
Source organism: Pristis pectinata (assembly GCF_009764475.1). NCBI lineage: Eukaryota > Metazoa > Chordata > Chondrichthyes > Rhinopristiformes > Pristidae > Pristis > Pristis pectinata. The sequence continues at coordinate 76,758,419 of NC_067411.1, forward strand.
AATAAAACTGATGAAAGAGCAGGCTGTACAGAAGCTTATTAACAGTACAAAGCTAAATGAGTAAGTGAACTATGATGATGCAAGTCTGCACTGGGAATTCTATGTGCAAATTTGGGTTCAGTACCAAAAGTATATACATGCTTTGTACTGCACAGATTTACTTGATTAATTTCTGGCATCAGAAGATTGTCATATGAGAAGAGCTTGAATAGGATGGGGCCATATTCCCTGAAGTTTATTGAAAAGTGATATGAAACTTTAAAACATTTTATGGTGGAGGGCAATAAGGTAGACATTGAGAGGCTATTTCCTGTGACTGAAGAGTTGAATATCAAAGGGTCACAATATCCACTGAGGAATAAAATAAGGAAAAATATCTTCCATCAGAAGGTGAGATAATGAAAAATATCTTCTGTAAGAGGGTTGTGAACCTTTTGAATTGCCTTCCCAGAGGGTTGTGGTTCATTGGTTGTTGAGTCACTGGTCAAGTAAGTTTTGAGGAAGACCCAACAATCCTGCAAAGAAAAGTGAAAAATTGCAGATGCTAGAAATCTGAAATAAAAACAGAAATTACTGGAGTACCTTATTGCAAAAGAATATCAATGGGTCAGGAGAAAAACAAGATACTTTCAATAGGGTTCATGTAGCAGAGGGTTGAGGATTGTCCTATAAGAAAGACTGAGCAGAATGAACCTATACTGTCTTGAACTTACAAAGCTGATTGTCAATCAAGTTCAAGTTTATTGTCATGGGCATACATACCCAGGGTATAAATGCCATGAAAATTTGCTTTTTGCAGTACAGGACAAACATGACGAACATAAGTTACATAAACTTAAGTTAGCATAAATTATACAGAACTTACACAACAAAATAAACAAAAATAGACATAACAACATTAGATAAGATTTCTTTATCAGTCACATGTACATCGGAACACACAGTGAAATGCATTTTTGTGTAAAATGTTCTGGGGGCAGCCCGCAAGTGTCGCCACGCTTCCGGCACTGACGTAGCATGCCCATGACTCCTAACTCATACGTCTTTGGCATGTGGGAGGAAACCGGAACACCCGGAGGAAACCCATGCAGTCATGGGAGAACGTACAAACTCCTTACAGACAGTGGGCAGAATTGAATCCGGGTTGCTGGCGCTATAATACACGACCATACCTGCCTTCCCTTAACATTAGTGCAAGTTAAGGGAAAACTAGTCTGAGGTAGAATTAGGGTTTTTCAGTTCAGTTCAAGAACCTGATGGCAGTAGGGAAGAAGCTGTTGTTGAACTTTGAGGTGTGGGTCTTCAGGCTTCTGTATCTCCTGCCTGATTGCAGCAACGAGAAAAAGGCATGGCCCAGATGGTGTAGATCCTTCATGATAGATGTCACCTTCCTGAGACATCACCTCGTGTAGATGTTCTCGATGGTGGGGAAAGCTGTACCCATGATGGAACTGGCTGAGCCCACCACCTGCTGTATCCTCTTGGAGTTTCCATACCAGGCTATGATACAACCATGCCAAATCTCCTTAAATTTCTATGAATGTAGAGACGCTGGCTCACTTTCTTCATGGTTGCACCTATGTGCTGGGCCCAGGATAGGTCCTCCGAGATGTTGACACCCAGGGACTTGAAGCTACTCACCCTTTCCACAACAGACCCTTCAGTGAGAACTGGCCCTAGTTCACCTGACTTCACCTGAATTCTCATTGAAACATGTAAAATTCTGAGGGAATTTAACAAGGTTGATGCTGTAAGACTGTTGATCCACCCCAAACCACTGAGGAGACGAAGTGATTGTGTTCAAATCAGAGAAAGGTTCTCAAATGTATATTTACTTCAAAACTTTGGAGATCAGCAGCAAAGTAGAGTTGAAGCCAAAGATCAGATTATTTATGTCTGGCTTTGTGTGTCAGAGTAGGTTTGAGGTGCTTATACCCTGTTGTTGCTCCTAGTTCTTATGCTTCTATGATTTTAATCAAGTCTGAACAGTACATTTTTGGACATAGTGGGAACTAAGGGAAGTGGGGATTGAAATAAAAACTAGGAATGTTGGAAATGTTCAACAGGTGGAACAACATATGTGGAGGCCTGAGACAGGGATGCTGCCTGGCCTGCTGAATATTACTAGCATGTTGTCTTTTTATTTCAGATTTCCAGCATCTGCAGTTCTTTTTTGTTTTTTGGACATGAGGATTGGGTTGACAAGTGAGGTAGAGGACCAGCTATTATCTTAACGACAGAGCAGACTTGAGGAATCACATGGCCCAGTGCAACTCATTTCTTGTGATCTTGCATTCTTATATTCTTGGAAGAAGGGTAAAGCCAGGGATGACTTCAGTTAAACCTTGTTCATCTGGGTGGAGATAGAGGCAGAACCTAAATGTGTCATAAGCAGTGTTGGTTTTGGCATTGTTCTACATGTATTTATTTATATGATTCGTCTGAGTTGATAAATGTATAATATGAAGACTACAATTTTCATATTGTAGAAATCCAGTGAATTAAAATAAAACAAAATTATAATTGCATATTTAAAGATAGCACCTCTCTAAAAAATTGAACCTGAAGATTTAGCCTCTGTAATGCCAGTATCCATCCAGCATTAAGCCATTAAAGGAAATTGTGAAAGATAACCAGAAAGAGAGGTGGTCATGTTGTAAAGAAATGGCAGTGTTGGGTAGTGGGGCATGTGGTAGGTGTGATTAGAAATGATGGATAGTGCTCTCCAGCAAGAGCAAAGGCTGCATTGTGAAAGAGTAGAAACTAATGTTTGCAGGGTAAACATAGTAGGGGGTAATAACAGGAATGTGCTAAGCTCACTAACTGCAGGAGCGGGATAGAATGTGGATATGAAATTTGGTGTGCACACAGTAATATCAGTGGTCAGCAATAATGTGGTTTAAATGTGGGCTCAGAATGAGCACTCCTACTCCACCCACCTTCATTCAATTAAATATGTATTAAGTTCATCACTTGTCTAATAACTACCAGTTAGGGCACATGTGGGCTTCATTTGTCTGAATACAGCTGGCCCAATATCAGTATTGCCCAGATAAATCCAATATTACAGAGGGGGCTTCTACAAATATTGAGTCCTTATAATGCTCAGGTCCTTATGCCTTATTCAGGTATGAGCCCCGATCACCAAGCACACTGTCACATTAGTTCCCAAATTTCTTGATCTGTAATACCAATAGTTCACAGTTAACAAGCCTTCGGCAAGAATGCAGATTATAAAGAATTTTGCTTTCTCAGAATGATAGATATCTGAAGCTGACTCATGCGAACAGTGAAAAATAAAAACAGAAAGTGTGGAAATATTCAGCAGGTTAGGCAACATCTGTGGAGAAGGAAACAGTTAACTTGTCAGAAAATATATTTTCATCAGAAGCCATCAGCAAATAAACAAGAGCACTCTGTGATCTTTCCTAATGACTTGCTGTATCTGTAAAGCAGTCTTTTGCAAATCATGGACACCCAGCTCCCTCTGCATCTTGAAGTTCTGCAATCTGTCACCATTTAGATGATATATTTCTTTAGATTTCCTGCAAAAATGAATGATGTCACATTTTTGCACATTATACTCCATTAGCCAGATTTTTGACCCCTCAGTTATATGTTAAGTGAATCCCATTGTAATAACCTCAAGCCCTTTTCACACCTGCCCATCTTTGTGTCAACAGCAAACTTAGCAACAATATCTGTGATGTCTTCACCCAAGGTGTTTCCATATATTGTAAAAAGTGAAGACCCCATCACCAATCCCTGTGGCATACCAGCTGTTGCAACTCACCTTCCAGAAAAAGAAGACCCACTTACACCGACTCTCTGTTACTTGTCAGCCAGTCAATCTTCTATCCTTCCAATATGTTACCTCCTATACCATGATCTTACAATTTCTGCACTCACGGAACACTTCATCTAGAAATCCTTGCTGTGGGTGAGGAGGTGACAGTGTGAGAGCAAAAATGCAGGAAATGGAACAGATGACATTGAGGAAAAAATAATGGTGGAGGGGAAGTTATGGCTGAGGAAAAAAAAGACTGGATGAGCACAGAATTGGAATATGTTATCACCTGAGCAAATGTGACAGGGATGGTGAAAATGGGAGAATGGAATGGAGTCCTTATAGGAAGCAGGGTGACAGGAAGTGTGGTAAAGGTTCAGTCAGTGTCTGTGGACTGAAATATTTATTTATTAGTCACATGTATATCGGAACGCACAGTGAAACGCGTCTTTTTGTGTTACTGAGAATGTGCTGGGGGCAGCCCACAAGTGTTGCCACTCTTCTGGCGCCAATATAGCATGTCCACAACTTTCTAACCCTTTGGAATGTGGGACGATACCGGAGCACCTGGAGGAAACCCACGCAGATACAGGGAGAACATACAAACTCCTTACAGACAGCAGGTCGCTGGGTCTGTAATACCGTTATGCTAACCGCTACACTACCATGCCGCCACTAGTAGCCCTGAAATAGAGGTAGAAAGCAGGCAGATTGATTACAGGCAGCTGGGGTCAAGTAAATCACTGGAAATATATAGAGGATGCCGGCGTATACTCAAGAAGGAAATTAGGAGGACAAAGGGGGCATGAGATGGTTTTGGCAGAGAAAATTAAGGAGAATTTGAAGAGATTTTTTTCTAAGTAAATTAAGGGAAAAAGAATGACTAGGGAGAAAACAGGGCCGCTCAAAGACGAAGATGGAAATCTATGTGTGGAGCCGCTGCAGATGGGCAGAGTTCTCAATGATTATTTCTCCTCTGTTTTTACCATGGAGAAAGATGTGAAGACTTGGGAACCTGGCAAAGTTAACGGAGATGTTTTGGGAGCAGTCCATATTACAGTAGAAGAGGTGTTACATGTGTTAAGATGTATGAAGGTAGACAAATCTCCAGGTCCAGTCGAGATATATCCAAGAACACTGTGGGAAGCTAGAGAAGAAATTTCAGGAGCCCTTGCTGAGAAATTTGCAACATTGCTATCTGGCAAGGTGCCAGAAGAACAGAGGATTGCAAATATTATGCCCTTATTTAAGAAGAGCTGTAAGGATAGACCTGGTAATTATAGGCCCATTAGTGGTAAGATGCGGGAAAGCATTCTGAGGGATAAGATGTAGTTATATTTGGAAAGGCATGGGTTGATTAGGGGTAGCCAGTGTGGCTTCATGTGTGGGAGATCTTGTCTTACGAATTTGATTAAGTTCTTTGATGAAGTGATAAGGAAGATTGATAAGGGGAGGGTGGTCGATGTAGTATATATGGACTTCAGTCAGGCTTTTGATAAGATTCTGCGTGGTAGGCTGCTCTGGAAGATTAGATTGCATGACGTCCAAGGAGAGCTAGGAAACTGGATGCAAAATTGGCTGGATGGTAGGAAACAGAGGGTGATGGTGGAAGGATGTTTCTCAGATTGGAGGTCTATGAATAGTGGTGTGTCCCAGGGGTCAGTGCTGGGCCCATTGTTATTCATCATCTATATTAATGATTTGGATGAGAACATATGAGGAATAGTTAGTAAGTTTGCAGCTGACACTGAAATAGGTGGTGTCGTAGACAGTGAAGAGGAGTATCAAGAAATGCAGCAGGATCTTGATCAGCTGGGTAGGTGCGCTGAGGAATGGCAAGGAGAATTTAATTCAGATAAGTGTAAACTGTTACATTTTGGAAAGACAAATCAAGGTAGGACATTTTCATTGGATGGAAGGGCCCTGAGTACTGTTGTAGAACAGAGGGACCTTGGAGTACAGGTGCATAATTCCCTTAAAGTGGAGTCACGGGTAGATAGGGTGGTGAAAAAGGCTTTTGGTATGTTTGTCTTCATCAGTTAGGGCAATGAATAAAGAAGTTGGGAGGTTATTTTGCGATTGTACAAGATGTTGGTGAGGCCACACTTGGAGTATTGTATGCAATTTTGGTCACCCTGTTATAGGGAGGGTGTGATTAAACTGGAAAAAGTGCAAAAAATATTTTCAAGGATGTTGCCAGGACTTGAGGGACTGAGTTATAGGGAGAGATTAAACAGGCTGGACCTTTACTCCTTGGAGTGCAGGAGACTCAGGGGTGATCTCACAGAGGTATATAAAATCATGAGGGACATAGATAAAGTGAGCGGTCTTTTTTTCAGAGTTGGGGAATCAAGAACTCAAGGACTTGGTTTTAAGGTTAGAGGTGAAAGGTTTAATAAGAACCTGAGGGGCAACTTTTGTACACAGCAGGTTGTCGATATATGGAACCAGCTGCCAGAGGAAGTGGTTGAGGCAGGTACATTAGATACATTTAAGAATTATGTGGACAGGTATATGGATGACAAGAGTTTAGAGGGATATGGGCAAAGTGCTGGGAAATGGGATGAACTTGAATATACATCTTGGTTGGCATGGACACCTTTGGGCCAAAGGGCCTTTTTTGGTGATGTACGACTTTATGGCCCTGTGACTCTGAAAGTACAGATGAGACAGCATCTATGGAGAGAACAAGAGTGAACATTTAATTTTGATGACCTTTCTTCAAAAGTGGGATAAATTAGAAATCAGGTATGTTTTAAGTTTTCAAGAAATAGGAAGGATGGTGAGAGTAAGGTAATTGTGTGCAATCAGCAAGAGAGATTATGATGTCACTGTAGTGGTGCCAGCTGAGAAAGGGTGGTGTAGGCTTGTTCATTTCACCTGATCAGCCTGGAAGAGATATAAGTAGGAGATGAATGAGAACAGAAAAGAGGGGAAAAAAGCTGACACTATGATACAGAAAACACTACAGTTACTGGAAATGTGACATAAAAGAGAATGCTGAAAATATTTAGCAGGTTCAGTGGTATCTATAGAGAGAGAGAAACAGAGCTAATGTTACATGTTGATGAACTTGCATCAGAACTGGCTAGGTCTGACACAACTGGAAAGGCTAGTCATCTGAAATTGTTGAATTCTGTGTAGGATCCTCAAGGCTATAATATATCTAGTCAGACAATGAAATGCTGTTCCACAAGCTTCTGTCTGGCTTTGGTGAAATGGTGTAAAAGGCAGAATAGCCAGAGTGTGAACTTAATGAAAAATGAAGGTGACAGGCCAACTCAGAATCACTCCTGTAGACTGAAAGGGGTGTGCAACAAAGCGGTTACTCAATCTGCATTTGTTTCTTAATGTCAGAAGACCACATTGTGAACACTGATTGCAGTAAGTTAAAGTGAGGGAATTTCTGCATCATTTGGAAGGAATATTTAGGAAGGGAAGAGGCTAGGATTAGGCTGGGTTGCTCTCTTTTGACCAGCTTGGATAGGATGGGACAAATGTATCATATAAGTAAATGATTTTATGAACTGTATGTCATCTGCCAGTTTAGCACATAACAACCTCAGGAATTCAATAATTCAAATCATCAGCCATGCAGTTTTCTGACTCACACTTATGTGGCGACCCACCTTCGACGCAAGCGAACCGGCTCCAAAGTCGGTGCACGCGTTGGCAGACAGGCCAGCCACAAAATGGCGCTGGGCCTTCTTCTTCAACAGTGAGGGGAGAAAGCCCGCGCGCAGGAAGAGGTTCGGTTGGCGCACCTCTGACGTCATCGCCGCGCGTTGAGCGCGGGAACTTAACTGCTTAAAAGTCAGCACGGCAAGATTCAAATAAACCAGTCTCAAGTTCAACCCACCGACTACGTGCCGTTATTCCTAGCTCAGTGTGCAGCCCATCGCTACATTGGTGACCCCGACGGTCCATACGGGATTTGGACCATAGATGATCAGCTTTCGCTGAAACTGCCACCCTTCTGGACACTGTGACCACGCCTGTGGTTTGACCAAGCAGAGGTGCCGTTCCAGATTCGGCAGATATCTTCTGATTCCACGCGCTACTATTACGTGGTGAGCTCCCTTGAACAGGAGACAGCCGCCCAGGTTGAGGATTTCATACAATCGCCCCCAGGGGAAGACAAGTATGCAGGATTCAAAGCACTGCTCATACAGACCTTCGGCCTGTCATGACAGGAACGTGGTGCCCGCTTGCTGCACCTGGATGGTTTGGGGGACCGGCCGCCATCAGCATTAATGAACGAGATGCTGGCCCTGGCTGACGGACACAAGCCCTGCCTCATGTTTGAGCAGGCGTTCCTAGAGCAACTGCCTGAGGACATACATCTGCTACTGGCTGACGCAGATTTCAGTGACCCCCGGAAGGTAGCGGCCCAGGCAGACATGCTGTGGAAGGCCGTGAAGGAAAGCGGGCGTCCGTCAGCCAGATTACCAAGCCACATGCCTAACACCAGGACAGACCAGGCCCGGCAACGGAGCGCACACAACCCAGAGGCAGGAGTGAGGAGGCCACTGTACAGTGGTGTTTCTACCACCAGCAGTGGGGCACAGAAGCCCACCAGTGTCGCCCACCCTGCGAGTTCTCGGGAAGCACCAAGCCCAGCCGCCGCTAATGGCTACAGCGGCTGGCCACCAGGACAGCCTCTTGTACGTCTGGGACAAACAGTCGGGACGCCGCTTCTTGGTCGACACAGGAGCGGAAATCAGCGTCTTACCCCCGACGGGGTACGACACCCGCAACAGGGAGCCGGGACCCACCCTGAGGGCCGCAAACGGCAGCATGATACGTACCTACGGCACCCGCACATTGCAGCTGCAGTTCGGCACCAGCCGGTTCACGTGGGACTTCACACTGGCCACCGTGGCCCAACCACTCCTGGGGGTGGATTTCTTGCTAGCTCACAGCCTACTGGTCGACTTGCATGGGAGAAGGCTGGTCTATGCCAAGGCTTTCCAGATGTTCTCTTTGGGTGAAGCCAAGTTGCTGGCACCACACCTGGACTCCGTCACCCTGTTGGACAACAAATTCACCAGAATCCTGGCGGACTTCCCATCGGTCTGGCACCGCAGTTCACGGCAGCCATACCCAGACACGGAGTACAGCACCACATTCCGACCAAGGGACCACCCCTCCACGCCTGCGCACGACGACTTCCCCCGGACAATCTCCTCCTGGCGAAGGAGGAGTTCAAGGGGATGGAGGAATTTGGGATCGTACGGAGGTCAGACAGCCCATGGGCTTCCCCACTACACATGGTGCCCAAAGCAGCCGGGGGCTGGAGACCGTGCGGCGACTACCGTCGACTGAACAAGGCTACAACCCCAGACCGCTACCCCGTGCCACACATACACGACTTTGCAGCAAACCTGCACGGGGCAAGCGTCTTTTCCAAGGTGGACCTCGTCCGGGGATACCATCAAATCCCGGTACACCCTGAAGACATCCCCAAGACAGCACTCATTACCCCATTCGGCCTGTTCAAGTTCCTCCAAATGCCGTTCGGCCTGAAGAATGCCGCACAGATGTTCCAGCGGCTAATGGATGCAGTGGGATGCGACCTGGACTTCGCATTCATCTATTTGGATGACATCCTCATAGCCAGCAGAAATCGTCAGGAGCATCTGTCTCACCTCTGCCAGCTCTACTCCTGCCTGAGTGATTTTGGCCTCACAATCAACCCGGCCAAATGCCAGTTCGGACTCGACACCATCGACTTCCTGGGCCACAGGATTACCAAAGACGGGGCAATACCCCTGCCCGCCAAGGTAGACGCGATCCGCCACTTCGCCCAGCCCAACACAGTCAAAGGCTTGCAGGAGTTCGTGGGTATGGTCAAATTCTACCGCCGTTTCCTCCCCTCAGCAGCCTGTGTCATGCACCCTTTGTTCACCCTGATGTCAGGTAAAGGCAAGGACATTACTTGGGACGAGGAGGCTGCGGCCGCTTTCGTCAAAGCCAAGGAAGCCTTGGCAGATGCCACAATGCTGGTGCACTCTAGAACAGACGTTCCAACCGCCCTCACAGTGGACGCATCCAACACGGCAGTCAGTGGGGTGCTGGAGCAACTCATCAAGGGGCGCTGGCAACCCCTGGCATTCTTCAGCAGGCACCTGCGGCAACCCGAACTCAAGTGCAGTGTTTACAACCGGGAGCTGTTATCACTATATCTGGCCATCCGCCATTTCAGGTATTTCTTAGAGGACAGGCCATTCACCGCATTCACGGACCACAAACCGTTGACCTTCACGTTCACGAAGGTGTCCGATCCCTGGTTGGCCCGCCAGCAGTGACATCTGTCCTACATCTCCGAGTACACGACGGACATCCAGCATGTCTCGGGAAAGGACAACGTCGCGGCTGATGCACTCTCCAGACCAGCTATCCAGGCCCTGTCCCAGGGGGTGGACTATGCAGTGCTAGCGGAGGCGCAGCAGGCAGACGACGAGTTGCCCAGCTACAGGACCGCAGTCTTGGGTTTGCAGCTGCAGGACTTCCTAGTAGGCCCAGGTGGGAGGACCCTACTGTGTGACGTGGCTACCGGCCAGCCTCGCCCCATCGTCCCGGCAGCCTGGTGGCGGCGAGTTTTCAACTCCATACACGGTTTGGCACACCCATCCATCAGGACAACCGTCCGGATAGTCTCCAGCAGGTTCGTGTGGCACGGCCTTTGCAGACAGGTCAGTGAATGGGCCAAAATGTGCGTGCAGTGTCAAGCAGCCAAGGTGCAGCAGCACACCATAGCCCCCCTGCAGCAGTTCAAGCCCACCCACCGGATGTTCGACCACATTCATGTGGATATCGTGGGGCCCCTGCCAATGTCGAGACGAGCGCGGTACCTCTTAACTATGGTAGACCGGTTCACGAGATGGCCAGAGGCGGCCCCGCTCACTAACACCTCCACCGATTCCTGCGCCCGAGCACTGATCGCAACCTGGGTAGCACGCTTCGAGGTACCAGCCCACATTACCTCCGACAGCGGCACCCAGTTCACCTCCAGCCTGTGGTCAGCCGCAGCCAGCCTCGTTGGGAGCACAGTTACACCACACTGCTGCCTACCACCCACAATCGAATGGACTAGTGGAACGTTTCCACCATCACTTGAAATCGGCTCTCATGGCCCACCTGAAAGGGCCTAACTGGGTGGATGAGCTCCCCTGGGTCCTGCTCGGAATGCGCACAGCACCCAAAGAGGACCTGCACACCTTGTCGGCCGAGCTGGTGTACGACACACGCCTGGTCGTCCCAGGAGAATTCCTACTAGCCCCAAGGGGGCAAGAGGAAGAACCCGCAGCAGTCCTGGACAGACTACGCGAGAGGCTCGGCAACCTGGCCCCTGTACCGACTTCACGGCACGGACAGATCCCCACCTGCATACCCAAAGACCTGCAGGACTGTAAGTTTGTATTTGTACGGAGGGGCGCACACCAGACACCGCTACAGCGGCCGTACAAGGGGCCGTTCAAGGTACTCAGGAACAACGGGTCCACGTACGTTCTAGACATTGGGGGGGAAGAGGAGGTTTTCACGGTGGACCAGCTCAAACCGGCCCGTGTGGACTTGGCACAGCCTGTCGAGGTTCAGGCTCCGCGGCGCAGAGGCAGACACCCAAACAGCGACTGATCCAGGCTGTGGATTTTGGGGGTTTATCGCCGGTTCTGGGGGGGCGTTATGTAGCGACCCACCTTCGACGCAAGCGAACCGGCTCCGAAGTTGGCACGCACATTGGCAGACAGGCCAGCCACAAAATGACGCTGGGCCTTCTTCTTCAACAGCGAGGGGAGAAAGCTCGTGCGCGGGAAGAAGTTCGGTTGGCGCACCTCTGATGTCATTGCCGCACGTCGAGCATGGGAACTTAACTGCTTAAAAGTCAGCGCGGCAAGATTCGAGTAAACCAGTCTCGAGTTCAACCCACTGACTACATGTCGTTATTCCTAGCTCAGTGTGTAGCCCATCGCTACACTTACAACATTCTTTTTACTCTCTCTGCTTCTGGTATTTCAGTTTTCATTTGTTTCTTTCTATTTACACTTCTTCCAGGCATATCTTTATCACACTCTTTCCTGTACTTGCATAATTTAATCCTGGCTGGTCTCCAGTTTATCTCATACATTCCCTATTGTTCTCCCTGGCCCTAAACCCTTTTGCTCTTTCTTTCATTTTTAACTTTTCCCAGTTCTGATGAAAGGTCATCAACCTGAAACATTACTTCTATTTCTCTCTCCAGAGATACAGCCTGATCTGCTGACCTACTGAGTTTAATGCTGAATAATTGTTGGTGTCTCGGTGATTATGGAAACAAAACAAAAAAAATGTTCTCTATCCTCTTCTGCCTTCTTGCCCTGCTTCCTCAGTTTCATTGGAAAATGTTCTGAATTCTTCTTTTGGACGAGGGTCTGTTTGTTTTTCACAGGCATGATCTTTAACCATCAGTGTGAAGTTTACCATATTCTCTTGTCCTGGTTGTTTTTGAAGAGTCTGTACTTGAAACAGAAAATAAGCCATGTTGAAGATTTATTTTTCATCGGAAATTGCAGGAGTGACAATTATGTATCACAACTGGACATTAAAACTCTTTCAGCAGCTGCAAAACCACCAGGGCCTTGAAATGAAGTTTCAAGGAGAAATTAGGACAGAACAGCCAGTCCCAGTTAAAAATCTTAAAAATGTAAGTTGAGACAGAAAGGGTGAAGATAAATATCCTTCCTTATATCTGGAACGAGAAAGTGTCTCCATTCCTCAATTCCCAGTAATAGTGTAATACATTTAACTCCACCCTTTCTGTCTCTAACTGTATTTTTTTATTATTTCAAAGCAGAAAGGTTGTTCAGTCTTAATACCAGTAGATTATGTTTATTTGTTACTTTGACATTAATTTTTTGGACTTCAGTGATAAAAAGCACCATGAGGATCAGGTCAAAAATTTGTATTTTTCACACCAATAAAACTTTGTTAGCATTTTTTAATAATAATATTTGTATTTTGCTTTGAGAAAGAAGCTTTTTAAATGCAGATATTGTGCATAAACAACAAACCATTTGAACTTCTCTGTGATTGTCATATAATTTGATGGTTAGTGACTTGAGTGGGAAGCTTGGGCAAATAAAGTGCCTGGATTAGCAGAAACACAGCTGGCAATTGATGACTTTAAATATGAAAGTATCGTTTATTGCCATGGCCAATATAATTGCAATGTATTCTAGAAACTGTGTTTGCTTAAAATTTTTACAATAACCAAAAATGCCAGTTTTTGACAAGCAATGATAATCATTGAAAAGGCACTCTCAAACTGAACAAAAACAAAAAATACAAAAAAAAGTTGATGTTTATTGCAATGTAAAATTACCATTAAGCTTGTAACTGATCGAAGATTTAAACTGACGAAGAATAAGGGGCCTTAAATGAGATTGTGCTGTTTTTGCTGATGGCATATACCCAATGATTGCTTTTGTTGTGCCCAGTGCACAAATTAACAATATGCTGGAGTAAGTTCAAAGATCCTGAGAGGGAAGTTAGTGGAATATCAATATTCAAAAGGGTAAGAAATTAGAATTAGAAAATTATCAGTGGAATGCTGGAAAAAATCATTAACAATATTCTGTGTGATATCTAGTCAACAAATGGATGAGTAGAGACTCTCAACCTGACTTCTGGGGAAAAGTGTCTGCTGGGGATGCTGGAAATCTAAAATAAAAACTGAAGATGCCAGAAATACTCAGCAGGCCAGGCAACAGCTGCGGAGAAAGAAATAGAGCGAAAGGTTTAGGTCAATGATTTTTAACCAGAACTGTGAAAAGCGAGAACTTTTGAGATGCAGAGAAATGGGGTTGAGAAAAAAAGGGAAGACTCAGGATAGGTTGGAAACCAGAAGAGGTTAAATAAGAAATGGTATAATAATCTCATCACCACTTTGCTTTTAACTTTCTATAGAGACTTAACGTTTTGGGTACAACCCTACATCAAATCTGAAAAATAATAGTTTGAATGATGTAGAATTAAGAAGGGATACATATTTGCTTAATTTGTTCCATTATTCTACTCATTATTTTTCTGTGAACTTGTTCTTTTTAAATTGTTATTTAAATGTTCTCACCCATTTGAGATGGGAATGCTATCTTCTCATTTTGAGGCTTGCTCAGTAATGAACTCAAGCAGCCAATAGGTATCCAGTGGATGCTGAATTTTCCAGTGTAATTAGTCAGTACCCTTCATAATGTTTCATTGTCTCTGAAATGAGGTCATGAAAAATTTTACATAAGTGCACATTTTTCAGTCCTTACTCTCATATGTTAATGTGAGAGAACATGAAATCAATAAATGATTTTGTTTATGATAAAAAAAATCTTGCAGTTCTCAAGAAACACAAATATAGAATAATTAAGTTGAACAAGGTAGCACTATGAAGCTGTCAGTGCACATAGAACCTCCTCTAAACCTCTGAAATGGAGGGAAAAGGAGAGTTGTCATAGTGATAGTGTTCTTCTTTATGGAGCTATATACAGTATATTATCTTGCTGTGTTTTCTTGTTGATCGGGCTTCTGAATGCTTGGGTGCCCAATGTAGTAATTATCTCAAGTTAACATACATTGGGAAATATTCAAGATATTTTCTAAATACTGTTTCTGTTAAATCGCTATTGGTCAACTCAGCCAGTGCCAAATAAACCCATTTTATTGTTGTCAGTTCAGAATAAACTTGGCTGAGACAAGCACCTGTAATAATTCTTCTGACAAAAAATTCTTGACACTGTTTCTAAGCATCCTAGTGCTACTGAACCCATTTTTACCTCTTTACCAAGATCCACAAGCACAACTTATTAGTTAATCCCATTTTTGCTCCACATCATTGATTTTTTTCTGTTTTTTCTTTCCTTGTCCAGTCGCTTTCCACCTATATCCACAAATCCGTTGACCTCCAGCAATTTAATAGTTTACAGTTTCCAGATTCAAACCTTATTATTTTCTCCATGGTCATGTCTCTATGGCTGCATTCTTAGTAGGGCAGCTTGAGGACTTCTTGAATGAAGGACGAACCATTCCACATTCTGCACCACTCTCCTCCACATAGCTATGTATGATCACCCATTGAATAGCTCCTCAATTGACTCCTTCTAGTTCTTACAAATATGGAAGCCAGTACTGATTCTAACAATTCCTGTTATTTTGTAGGATATGTGGAACATTCTTTGCCTCCATTGCCTCTTTTTCTGGGTCATGCATGATTGTGTTAAACCATTTTTTTGCTCTTTCCCGGGCAAACTGCTCTTTCCAATTTTCACCACATCTTTGCTTTCAGAATTTTCACCTTTGACTATTCTCTTTTCTTCCCCAATACCTCTATCTCCATTTCTAGTGAAAAGTCTTTGAAAAAATATCCATTCTGAGCTGTTTATCTCAAAATTCCTGAGCATATTAGCACAGTCCACACTGATCTCACTGGTCATACTGATCATCAGCCTTGTCCGTTCCCTTTCTTCTCTTTTGGAATCACAACAGGGTCCCCTGGTCCTCACCAACCCCACCACAACCAACCTCTCTACCTCATTCCACACGACCAGTTTTCACATTCTACAAATCATCCTCTGCCATATATCTTTCTACACATTTTTCCCTCCCTTCCATTTTTAATATTCAACACTCCCAGCAGGCCCCTCCCAAATATGTGCTTCAGCTGAAGCACAATTTACAAATACTTCTTTCCACTATGTATATATTTTCTAACTTTAGCCAATACAGTGTCCCCTTCAATGGGGAGTCCAAAAGCAGACTGTTTTGTGGAATATTTTTGTTCAATCCACAGCAATGATAAAAAAAATTACATTGCCTGAAAATTATTTCTCCTGCCCAATCCCACATGAATCCCTCTATCCTCAACCTCCTATGCTGTTCCAATGAATGTTAACATAAACAACATTTCATCTTTCTTGTAAGTACAATGAAGCCTTCTGGCTAAGCGTTTGAGTTCAAGAATCTTAGGAAGTGATTTTGTTACTCCCATTTATACTGCCACTGGACCCATCTTTTGTCTCTTTATTTGATCCCTGATGATCAACTTTGGCCTTGCCTTATTATTCCTTCTACTATTTAATCTCTTCTGCCTTCCACTTTATCAGTCAGTTTTTACCCCAATTAAAATTTTTTGCAGTTTTGATTAAATTCATCAGTCTGAAATGTTAAATCTGTTTTTCCTTCTGCAATCACTGCCTAACCCGCTGAATACTTTCAATAGAGAATGATGTGGAGGATAGTGTGGAGTGTGCTAATATGCTCAGACATCTTGAGATAAAGAAAGGGGTAGTGTTAGGTCTCTTGAAGAACATTAAGGTGGATAAGTCCCCAGGGTCTGATGGGATAGTACCCCAGGTTATTGAGAAAGGCAAGAGATGAGATTACAGGGGCCTTGAACAAGATCTTTGTGTCCTCTCTAGCCACAGGTGAAGTCCTGGAGGACTGGCGAGTAGCTAATGTTGTTCTGTTGTTCAAGATGGGAAATAGGGATAATCCTGGAAACTACAGACCAGTGAGTCTCACATCAGTGGGAAAAGCATAGGGAAGCTATTAGGAAGGATCTTAGGGATAGGATTTATGACCATTTGGAAAACCATGGCCTAATTAGGGACAATCAGCATGGCTTTGTGTGTGGCAAGTCTTGTCTTACTAACTTGACTGAGTTTTTCAAGGAGGTGACAAAGGTGATGAAGGTAGAGCTGTGAATGTTGCCTACATGGATTTTAGTAAGACATTTGACGAGGTCCCTCATGGTAGGCTCATCCAGAAGATTAAGATGCATGGGATCTATGGTGACTTGATGGCTTGGATTCAGAATTGGCTTGCCCATAGAAGAAAGAGGATAACGGTCAATGGCAGTTACTGTAGCTGGAGGTCCGTGACTAATGGGTTCCGCAGGGATCCATACTGGGACCTCTGCTGTTTGTGACATATATGAATAACTTGGATGAAAACGTGGATGGCTGGGTTAGTAAATTTGCAGATGACACAAAGATTAGTGGCCTTGTGGATAGTGTAGAAGATTGTCAAAGAATACAATGAGTTGCAGATCAGTTGCAGATATGGGTGGAGAAATTGGAGGTGAAGTTTAATCCGGCCAAGTGTGAGGTGTTGCACTTTGGGAGATCAAATGTAAAGGGACAGTACACAGTTAATGGCAGGAGCCTAAACAGTCAGCCGCATCTGGAGTATTGCATTCAATTCTGGTGGCCCCTTTATAGGAAGGATGTGGAGGCTTTGGAGAGGTTGCAGAAGAGGTTTACCAGGATGCTGCCTGGATTAGAGGGCATGTGCTATAAGGAGAGGTTGGATAAGCTTGTGTTGTTTTCTCTGGAATGGCAGAGGCTGAGGGGAGACCTGATAGAAGTTTACAAGATTATGAAAGGCATAGATAGAGTAGACAGTCAGTATCTTTTTGCCGATGTCTAATTTTAGAGGGCATACATTTAACATGAGAGGGGGTAAGTTCAAAGGAGGTGTATGGGGCAAGTTTATTACACAGAGCATTAGGTGCCTGGAATGCACTGCCAGGGGTGGTAGTGGATGCAAATACAATAGAGGCATTTAAGAAGCCCTTAGATAAGTACATTGCTATATTCTTTATATTATTTTTGATTCTTCTTGTCCTCAACACTCCCTCCCTGTATCCCTCTCATCCAACTCACCTCAGGTATTTGTATTTTTTGCTTGTTAATGTTTCTCAGACTCCAGTGCTCAGAACTGCATTATATGATGACAACTAAATTACCTTCTTTTACAGAGATACCTATAATCTTCCAAAAAGATAAGTAAAGACAATCAATGTTTTGATATTGTCTTCACAATTCATTCTCCCACTGAGCCTCACAGCTTAGGTGACCGGAGTTCAATCCTGGTCTCCAGTGCTGTCAGTGTGGAGCTTTCATATTCTTCCTGTGACCATGTGGGCTTTCTCCAGGTGATCTGGTTTCCTCCCACATCCCAAAGATGTGCATTTTGGTAGATTAATTGGCCACTGTGTATTTCCTCTGGTGTTTAGGTGAATGGTAGAACCTGAGGGAGATGTCAGGAAAATTAAAAGATGGAATTGGTGGTTGGCCTGAACTTGGTGGATCCAAGGGCCTAATTTCTGTGCTGTGTGAATCAATAGAGTGATATTTGAATTAATTTTTCATCCCAATTTATCAGTTAATCTTGCCAGTTATATTTTCAGTAACTTTCTGGTTCTTTTTTTTACATGGTTCCACACATTGCTGGGTAGATTTACATAAATGCTGATGACTACTGGGCAAATGAAATGAAGAACATGTTTCTTCTATTGTACTAAAAATTTGTCATGATTAGAACAAACCAATCTGAGTTTTAAACCCAAACAACGCAGTCCTAATTAAAGTTGGACTCTGATCTCTGTACTTAAATACTTTGAAACATTGGGGAAGAAATTCAATCATGTATGAAAACAAGTGCTTAAGCAGCACTGCATGGGAGATCCACATCAATTTGTTCCAGTGCTGTCTGAACAGGATTTTGATGCATACTCCTGATGCAAAGAACATAAGAAATGCAAGCAGCTTGAGGCCATTTTCCTGCACTATCCCGACATCCTGCAATTCCCTTAATATCCAGAAATCTGTCAATCTTTTTGAATGAACTTATGACTGAGCCTCTACAGACCTTTGGATAGAGAATTCCAAAGATTCACAACACTCTGTGAGGTTCAAACATTTAAAAAAATGCCAATCCTGTCTCCATCTGTGCATATACTAACAGAGGATAATTTCACGTCTCCCACACACCAGCTGATATTAACATGTTAATTAATGTCATAGCTGTTCCTCTTAAAGGGGAGGTGATCAATGACTCCAACCGTTGGAAGATATTGTGCAGTCTGCCTTGTTGACAAAAACGGTGACACAGACCTGAGAGCAGTCATCCCATTGATCTGTCACTGACCTGGACACCTTGACAGATGTTCTGCATGATCAGCGTCCCAAAAAGCTCTCTAGGACAGATTTGAAGGGGCAATTGGAGGTAATAACAGGGAAGGTTATTAAACTTATGCCCCTAGGATATGGTCCAAGCATAACAATTTATTCACTGACCTCTCTGATATGGTCAAGGTCAGGGTAGACAGCAACAAAGTTCAAAAACTGCCACAAACACCTATGTATATTCATACACTGCTCCATAAACTGCCAGCCCTTCATGACCAGAACCCCAAACAATTGAAAGTCTACCCAATATTCACATTCTAAATAAACACTCACATATTTACCACTCCTACAACATTCATGCACACTTCTCATAGTTTATAGACATTTCCAGCCTTTTAAACCAAGACAGGCACATCACATAAAAGTTGCAAGACAGTCAGTATTAATATGCTTTCCTGTCTCATGCAGGAGAATATGATGTGGAACTGCAGTGCAGATTGGAGAGAACACTGCCATCACTGCAGCTGAAGCTGCATTGAGAGGAGAGTGCTGGTAATCTTGACCTGGCTATCGCCAGTATGCTCACATGTAACTCTCAGATCCCACTTGTATGGATCTTGGAGCCTTTCCTTTCCAACATAGAAATTGTTCCTACAGTATGACATCTATTGTGGCCCTCGACCCTGGTGCAGCATATGGTCCTAGAGTCTGAGGTTCCATTCCAGCACAGGTTGAAGCCATCCAATGTTTAGTGGAAAGATGGAATATCCAATTTCTGACACGCAAGCTCATCTTTCTGCCATGTAAGCTTAAGTTGCTCCCAGGCAAAGTCCGACTGCTGATATCAGCATTAGATAATGGTGCTTAAATGGTGTGTGAGGCTGTGACAACAATCCAGCAATCTTGATTAGGAGCATTTGCAGGTTATTAGGATTGCTAATGCCACATCCCTGGGACTGGTGGAGATCTGTGGAGCATAAATCTGCTATCACGTCACAGGTTTAGAGCATTTATTCTTATGCCACTGCCACTCCTATAGTACGCTTGCTGTTGGTCACCAGAGAACTAGCTCATACTGCTACCTGGCTAGCTCTCTGATGACCAACGGAGAGTCATGGCTGGACAGAACAGTGCAGAACCTGGCCAACAACCCCAGGGTTGCTGTGGTCATTCTTTTCATCCATCTGTAATATTTCTCACTGCAAGCGAACAATCAAGACATCTGGAAAACCGATCTTAATGGTATGCATAAGGGTAATTAATCAAAGACAATACAACTTCCGTCTTGAATGGATGTAAAAAATGTTCAGTGTGTTAGTTTGCTTCATTCGGACATTCCTGACTTTTGCAAAAAGAAATACTGAAGTAATCAAAGAGTGGCAACACAATAGCTATAACATATTGGGTGTTCAAGTTCCTCTTGAATGGTTATCACTCATGGATGGTGGATGTAGCTGGGAGATCAGCATCTATTACTTCATTAATTGTCATTGTGGCTAGTGAGAAGCTGCCTTCCTGGTTTGGTGCAGCACTTGTTGTGAGTGAGCTCCAATGTGCTCTTATGTGATAGCTCCAACATAGTGAATGTGTGACTCATAGGAAAGGGAAAATATATTTCCATCTATGGATTGTGACTTGGAATCCGTCATGCACAGGGGTTAAGACACCCAAATGACTCCTACCCGTGTCTTTTTATGTGGTAGAAGTTGTGAATTTTCTCTTTGATGAGCACAAAGCTTTGACAAGTTGTTACATGCAGCTGGTACAGGGTACACACTGCAGATTTGTGTTATTGGACCATAGTGAAAATTCAAGATGGTTAATATTGTAGGCTGCTTTGTGCAGAATGAAGAAGCAGTCTGAGAGTAGAAGCATCATTACAACTCAAGGAGAATAAAAATAGATCTACAATGTTTAAAGATGTAAGTCCAACAAAAAAAACTCATGATCTGAAGAACAGATAGTGGATGCTAGAGTAAAAGGAGACCTATTAAAAGACATTGGTCACCACGTGTGGATTCTTCACTGCTATCAAGACCATCAGGGATTTAAACACCAATAGACTGACCCTATATGAGCCAGAACAAAGGAAAATTTATCAAGAATAATGAAGCAATCAGCATATGTTGGAAGGAAAACTCCTAAAATCTCTTGAACTAAGATTACGTTTCTGGTGTGAATGTCCTTGACTCAATTCCACAGCATGCCATCTGTGCCAACATCAGCACTACCCAAGCTTGACGAGATCAAAAAGGCCATCCATCATCTAAAAAACAACATTGGTTAATACCTGGAGCAAAACACAAAATGCTGGAGCGGGTCAGGCAGCATCTATAGAGGGAAATGGACAGTCAATGTTTCAGGCCAAGACCCTTCCTCAGGACTGGAAAGAAAGAGGGGAGATAGCCAATATAAAAGGGTGGGGGGAAGGAATGGAGCAAGAGCTGGCAGGTGATAGGTGAATCCAGGTGAAAGGGGGAAGCTAGGCAGGTGGGGGGGGTGGGAAGTGAGGATGATGTAAGAAGCTGGGAGGTGATAGGTGGAAGTGACAAAGGGCTGAAGAAGATGGAATCTGATAGTAGAGGACAGTGGACCATGGAATAAAGGGAAGGAGGAGAGGAGGAGAACCAGAGGGAGGAATGTGTGGGTGATGGGCAGATAGAGGGGGCAGGGGAGGGGAAAGGGAAGGGGTATAGGGGCTGGTGGGATAAGGGAAAACAAAAGGGGGACAGAGGGGAGTGATTACCAGAGGATGGAGAAATCAATGTTCATGCCATCAGGTTGGAGACGACCAAGGCAGAATATGAGGTGCTATCCCTCTAATCTGTGTCTGGCCTCAACTTGGCAGTAGAGGAGGCCGTGGACAGACATGTCAGTGTGGGAATGGGAAGTGCAATTAAAATGGCTGGCCACCGGGAAATGCTGGCTGTTATGGCGGATGGAGCAAAAGTGCTCAATGAAGTGATTCCCCCAATCTGTGTCAGGTCTCACTGATGTAGAGGAGGCCGCACCGGATGCAATAAATGACATTGATGGATTCACAACTGAAGGGCTGCCTCACCTGGAAGGACAGTTTAGGGCCCTGAATGGTGGTGAGGGAAGAGGTGTAGGGGCAGGTGTAACACTTAGCGCATTTGCAGGGATAAGTGTCTGGAGTGGGATCGGTGTGGAGGGATGAGCAGACAAGGGAGTCACAGAGAGAGTGATCCCTGTGGAAAGCAGAGAGGGGAGGGGAAGATGTGCCTGGTGGTGGGATTGTGTTGGAGGTGGTGGAAGTTGCAGAGAATGATATTTTGGATATGGATGCTCATGGGGTGGTAGGTGAGGACAAGGGGAACTCTATCCCTGTTCTGTCTAGGGGGTCGTGGGGTAAGGGCAGACATGAGGGAAGTAGAAGAGATGCGGGTGAGGGCTGCATCAATAGCAGTGTGGGGGGAAACCCCATTTTCTGTAAAAAGAAGACATATATGTCCTGGAATGGAAAGCCTCATCATTAGAACAGATGCGGTGGAGGCGGAGAAACTGAGAGAATGGAATAGCCTCCTTACAAGTGACAGGGTGGGATGAGGTGTAGTCGAGGTAATTGTGGGAGTCAGTGGGTTTGTAAAAGATATTGGTGGATAATGTCTCCCAAGATGGAGACAGAGAGATCAAGAAAGGGGAGAGAGGTGTCGGAGATGGATCAAGTGAATATGAGGGCAGGGTGGAAGTTGTTAGCGAAGTTGATGACATTGACGAGTTCCGCACGGGTGCAGAGAACAGCGCCGAGTTGCAGAGAAAGAGTTGGGGAGCATTGCCAGTGTAGGTTTGGAACATGGATTGCTCCACATAGCCAATGAAAAGGCAGGCATAACTGGGGCCCACGCAAGTCCCCATGGCTACACCTTTGGTCTGGAGAAAGTGGGAGGAGCCAAAAGAGAAGTTGTTAAGGGTGAGCACTAGTTCTGCCAGATGGAGGAGGGTGGTGCAGGAGGGGAACTGGTTGGGTCTGTCATCCAGAAGGAAGCAGAGAGCTCTGAGACCTTCCTGATGGGGGATAGAAGTATACAGGGACTGGACGTCCATGGTGAAAATGAGGTGGTCAAGGCCAGGGAACTGAAGGTTGTTGGAGAGCATGTGAAGTGTCTCAGATGTAGATGGGAAGGGACTGAACCAAGGGGGACAAGATGGAGATGACATACGAGTTCAGTAGGGCAGGAGCAGGTGGAAACAATGGGTCTACCGGGGCAGTTAGGTTTGTGGATCTTGGGTAGGAAGTAGAAATGGGCAGTGTGAGGTTGGGGAACAATGAGGTTGGAGGCTGTAGAGCGGAGATCTCCGGAGGTGATGAAGTCAGTGATAGTGCGGGAGACAGTAGCCTGATGCTTCTCAGTGGGGTCCTGGTTCAGGTGTAAGTAAAGGGAGGTGTCCGAGAGCTGCCATCTGGCCTCTGCAAGGTAGAGGTCAGTCCACCAGACCACAACAGCACTGCACCTGTCTGGGGGTTTGTTGGTGAGGTTGGGATTCATGTGGAGAGAGTAGAGGGCAGTGCGTTCAGAGGGAATGACGTTGGAGTAGGTGAGGGGAGTGGTGAGGTCAGGACATTTAATGTCCCGTCAGCAGTTAGAAATGAAAAGATCCAGAGTGGGCAGAAGGCTAGAACGGGGTGTCCAAGAGGATGAGGAAGTCTTGAGGTGGGAGAAGGGGTCATCAGTGGGGGATGGGGAATCCTTGCCGAAGAAGTAGGCACAGAGGCGACAGTAAAAGAGCTTGTCGTCATTGTGGGCATGGAACTCATTGAGGTGCAGGTGTAGAGGGACGAAGGTAAGGCCCCTGCTGAGTACAGAACGTTCCGCCTTAGAGAGGAGGAGGTCGGAGGGGATCTTCAGCCTTTTGTCACTTCCACCTGTCACCTCCCAGCTTCTTACATCATTCCCACTCCCCCCCCCCCACCTGCCTATCTTCCCCCCTCACCTGGATTCACCTATCACCCATCAGCTCTTGATCCACCCCCTCCCCCACCCTTTAATACTCTATTTCCCCTCTTTCTTTCCAGTCCCGAGGAAGGCTCTCAGCCCAAAACGTTAACTATCCGTTTCCCTCCATAGATGCTGCCTGGCCACCTGACCTGCTGAGTTCCTCCATCATTTTGTGTGTTGCTTCAGATTTCCAGCATCTGCAGTCTCTCTTGTGTCTCCATTGGTTAATACTTTCTTCATGAAGTACTGAAATGTGCAGAAAGGTACATCAGGGAAGCAAGGGATTTCACTTAGCAACCATCTTCAAGAAGGGAGACAAGTCCAATTAATAATTACCGAAGAAGCTCCATGCTCTCTTTTACAGGGAAAGCATTGCAAGAATCCTCCCATTTGCCAAGACCTCTTTACAGAATCACAATACAGACTCTGTCTATCAGAAGGCACAATAAACATGGCATTCACTGCTCAACACATCCAAGAAAAGTACAGGGAGCAGCATCCACCATTGTACAAGGCCTTCTTTGATCTCACAAAACCCTGCTAAAGAAGAAGGATTATTGAGGATCCTTCTCAAATTTGACTGTCTCCAAAAATTTTGCCATCTTTGAGCTACGTTCTTGAACTAGCCTTTAAGTTAAGGAATGATTCATTTGCACTTCTTCCAATCTAGTAAACTGCATTCAGTGTTCACAATGTGGTTTCCTCTACACTGGAGAAATGAAATGCAGATTTGGTGATCACTTTTGTGGAGCATCTGTATTCAATCTTCAGGAGTGACCCTGAATTTTGGTTGCCTGCCACGTTAAATCCTCAACCCACTCCCACTCTGACCTATTTGTTTGTGGCCTCCTGCACTTTTACAATGAGACCCAATGCAGACTTGAGGAACAACACTTTACCTTTTATATGGGCACCTTGCAACCTTCGGGATTGGATACTGAATTCTCTAACTTTCAGTAACTCACTTTTTCTTTCTAATTAATAATTTAATTTAATTTACAGCGTGGTAACAGGCCCTTCTGGCCCAACGAGTCCGCACCACCCATTTTAAGCCCATATTAACCTACCCGTACGTCTTTAGAATGTGGGAGGAAACCGGAGCACCCGGAGGAAACCCACGCAGACACGGGAGAATGTACAAACTCCTTACAGACAGCAACGGGAATTGAACCCCAGTTGCTGGCACTGTAATAGTGTCGCGCTAACTGCTACACTACTATGCCGCCCCATCAGATTGGCCATTTCTCCCTGTCATCATCTTGTCTTAATTTTTGTCTTTTTTTTGTATTGTCTGGCCTGCTGGGCATATCCCACAGATCTTGTTATAAGCAACACATGCACAAACAAAAAAGCATAATCTGATCCTACTTGCTACTGGAACTGCTACATAAAGTCATTTGTCTCACTCTATTAGCGACATTCCCTTTGTTCTTCCAATCCCTCCTCCAAATTGGTTGCTACTGAAAACTAACATTTTCTCTCCCAGTTCTGACAAAGGTTCTCAGACCTGAAATGTTAACTGTTTCACTTTCCATAGATGCTGCCTGACCTGCTGAATGTTTCCAGCATTTTCTCCTTTTACTTCCAGAATGCTGTTGGGTATGGCGTTAAATAACTTTGACTCAGCAAAGATGAAATAATAGTGCCATATTTCAATGTGTGTATGGTATGGAATGCAACTTGGATGGAAACCTGCATGTAGTGATATTCTCATGTGCCTGCTGCCCTTGTTCTTCTTGGTGGTAGACACCACTGATTTAGGAGGTAGTTGCCCTGCATTTGGGGGTGTTAGGAGGTGAGTCATTTGATGTGGGATGGTCAGCCTGCTTTTGTAGCTGAGTATTTATGTAGCTGGTCCATTCAAGTTTCTATTCAATAATACCCCCTCCCCGCCACCCCCCCTCCCCCGAGAATGGTGATATTGATCGCTCAGTAATAGTAATGAAGTCAGAAGAAAGTGGTTAAACAGTCTCTCATTGGAAATGATCATTGCCCAGCACTTTTTTGGAACAGATCCCATCTAGCAGACCACGCTTGAATGTTCTTGAGGTCTTGCTTCATGCGGGCATGGACTGTAGCATTTGCTAAGGAATTGTTAATAGAATTGAACATTGTGCATCAGCTAAACATCCCCACTTCTGATCTTATGATGGAAGGAAGGTCATATAGGTGGATGAAGCAGCTGAAGATGTTTGGGCTGAGGACACTTTCCCATGCAACAATGTCCTCCAGCTGAGATGATTAATTGCTGACAACTGCAACTCTCTTTCTACGTTAAGGTTTGACTCCAACCATTGGAGTGTTTCCCCCTTGATGCCCACTGATAAGTTATACCAGAGCTCCTTAATGCCATATTCGGTCAAATGCTGGTTTAATGTCAAAAGCAGTTGCTCTCACCTCATCTCTGGAATTTAATTCTTTGGTCCATGTTTGTACCAAGGCTGTGAGGAGGTCCAGAGGTGAAAAATCCCACTGAAACCTGAACTGGACATTGGTGATTAACAATTACAACAGATAGCTTTGCTGATGATACCTGCCATCACTTTGCTAATGACTGAGAATAGACTGATTGACTGGTAATTAGCAGGATTGGAATGTCCCACTTCATGTGGGCAAGACATGTCTCAGCAATTTTCTATATTGTTGGGTGGATGCAATTATTGTAATTGTATTGGAGTGGCTTGCCCAGAGGTACAGCTGGATTTGTTGTGCAAATCTTTTCTACAGCTGAGTCTTGAGTCTTTGCCATACCCTACCTCCCAGCCATTTCTTGATATCATGTGGAGTGAAATAAATTGGCTGAAGACCGGCTTTTGTGTTGGTGGGGATCTCAGGAGTAAGCCCAGGTGTCAATGCACTTGGTATTTCTGGCTTAACATTGTTACAAATGCTTTAGCCTTTAATTTAGCATTCTATTGCTTGGCCCCGCCATCATCCACAGGGGGTTGTTATTGGTGCCATCTCTTATGTAACCATTTAATTACCCACTGATCATTTATGGCTAGATTGGTAGGACTATGGAACTTTGATTTGATCTGCTGGTTGTGGGATTGCTTAGCTCTCCAGATTAACAGTAGCAGTAGAGTGAGGGATATGTCATGCCAAAGGTTACAAATTCTGCTGTTGTACATTTCCGCTGCTATTGATGGTCCCAGAACCTCACGGATATCCAATTTTGAGATGCCAGTTGTATTCTGAGTTTATCCCATTTTGCTTGATTGTGGTGCCAAACAATATGACAAGGGGTTCCTCAATGTGAAGGCAGGACTTCGTTTTCATTATAACTGTATGATGGTCACTTCTTCCAATGCTGTCATGGGCATATGCATCTGCCACAGAACAATAGGTGACAGTGAGTCATGTTGATTCACTCTCTACCTGTTACAAACTCATTCTGGCAGCTATTCAGTCATTCAGGATTCAGCTGGCTTGTTCAATGGAAGTATTACTAAGACATTCTGGTGATTGATGTTGAAATCCTCACCCAGTGTACATTCCAGCACTCTTGGTACTTTCAGTGCTTCTTCCAGCTTGGAAGAGCATGGATGCACCAGCTGAGAAGGATGGTAATTAGACTTCAGAATCAGAATCAGATTTATTATCAATGACTTATATGACATGAAATTTGTTGTTTTGCAGCAACAGTACAGTGCAAGGACCTAAAATTACTACAAATTACAAAAGTAAGTAAATAGTGCAAAGAAAAAGAATAAAAAAGTAGTGTTCATGGGTTCATGGACTGTTTAGAAATTGGATGGCGGAGGGGAAGAAGCTGTTTTTGAATCATTGAATGTGGGTCTTCTGGCTCCTGTACCTCCTCCCCGATGGTGGTAACGAGAAGAGGGCATGTCCCTTCTCTTTGTTTAACTTGATGCCATGAGACTTCATGGGGTCTGGAGTTAATGTTGAGGCCTCCCAGGGCTTCTCTCTCCTGCTTGTATTTCACTGTGCCACATATTCCAGTGATACTGTCGTAACAGTGATTAAACTTCCTTCCTTAAATAACTGGTATTTCCTCACATAGAACACTAATTTTAAGAGTGTGTCCTGTAACCATGGTG
Source organism: Pristis pectinata (assembly GCF_009764475.1). Lineage (NCBI taxonomy): Eukaryota > Metazoa > Chordata > Chondrichthyes > Rhinopristiformes > Pristidae > Pristis > Pristis pectinata. Next base: position 76,786,161 of record NC_067411.1, read on the forward strand.
AAACTGTTTGGAAGATAATTAAATTAATAAAAATATCAAACAAAGCTGTCTGGAAATGATAAAGCCTCTAATCACTATCACAAGGCCTAATTTAGATTTCTCAACAGAGAGAGAAAAAGGAGAGGTTCAGGGAAATGTTTTTTAAAGTATGGCTGGAAATAGGACATGATCAGTGGAGGAGTTATCTTAAGAGCCTGGTAATAAGGAAGAGAAATGAAATTTGTGACAGGGTTAAGTTTTTCATTCATTGACATATCTGTGATTTTGGGGAAGTCAGAAAGGTGTCAGTGTCCTTCCCTCTGCAGGCTTAACTATTTGTGTTGGCTTGTACTTTTAACCTAAGAAATCTACCAAGAAAGTTGACCTTGTACAGGCAAATCTCTAAAGAACTGTTAATTTTGAATTTCTGATTGTGAAAGACAGTTATGCAAGCATAACCCACTTTATTCTGGAATTCCTTTTGGGTTTTTATGGAAGTTCCAAAATACAATATAGTTCAATTGGAATGAATCTACATTCCTGAAATCTGATAATGTAAAACTATCATAATAATGTTACTAACCAAAGATCTTTTCATTGTGGATTAGTTCCCATACAATCACTGTAAACAAGATGGGAATAATACTGATAAAGTGAGAACAGAGGTGGATAGCAAATTTTCTTCAGTCCTGATTAAGATGCTACTAGGTACTGTCATTGTAAATGTAAAAATATTATTATGTTAATCAGAGACAGTTACATAATTGAAGGAAAGGGGGGATGCTATGATATAAATGCAGAAAATTAATATTCAGTAGGACAAGCGGCATCAGTGAGGAGAGAAATAAAGTTTCAGGTTAATGAATTTTCATTGGATAATACTTTAAAAAAGATCATCAACAGGAAACATTAATGCTCTTTCTCACTCAATAGATACAGTCTCATCCACTGAATGCTTTCTCTTTTTGTTTCAGATTTTCAGAATTCTGGATTTTCAGAATTTTCTTTTGCAGAACATTGTGATTCTTCAGTCAATACTGCAATTTTTTCAGTTGCAGGGATTCCTAAGTGATGCTAGAATATCATAAAGCTTGTAGTTTTAACATTGTTTGAAGGTCAGCACCATAATGCATAAGCTTTTTGATTAACTTCCCAGTCCTTTATAAATCACTGAATTTTGAGTTAAGTATCTGCAGAGCAGGTTGGGTAGTTAGGTGGTCTTTTGCTGGTCACTTTTAGAGCACAGTACATATATTTCCCAGTATGCACCTTCAATTTTACTACTTGTATAGTTGTAAATGAAGAATCTTTTATGCAACATAAACAGCTACATTTCCTTTTATAACAAACTGAACTTCTGTGGGCTATAGCTTGTGCATGGACTGAAGGATCTGCGAACAAAGCAACTGAACAACTCAGACATAAAATAAAATTTAAGAATGTATTTCATAACTCTTATATTGTTGGTTTAGTAAAAGCTGTATGTATTGAAATATTTGTGCTGAAATATTACTGCAGCAAATTTGTGAAGAATAAGGAAAACCTGTCCATTTTGAAAATATATTTCCCAATGTATATAAAATAATGTATTCTACGCCTCAGCTGGTAAAGGAAAGTGCTGCATCAGATTATACACTTTCTTCAGGGATTAGTGGACTTTGTAAAGAAAGATCAGTTGAACATGAAGGCTGGTAGGATGAAAGATGAGGACCAGGGGAGCTCTATCCTTGCTCTCTCCAAGAGCAGAGGGGGTGAGAGCAGAGGTGTGGGAAAATGATGAGATGCAGTCAACTATGGTAGAAGGGAAGCCACAATCTAGGAGGAAGGAAGCCATCTTAGATGCATCTGTGTGGATCATCCTTCAGAATTTCCACCAGTTCCAAAAAGATTCCACCAACAGACACACCTTCCCCTCCCCTCCCCTCTCCTTTCAGCATATTAAGAGCACCATTCCTTTTGTGACTTCCTGCTCAATTCTTCTGTCCCAACCTCTTCCTATAGCACTTCTCCATGAAATCCAGAAGATGCAGCAGCTGACATTTTATCTCTTCCCTTCCCAATATCCAGACACTTAAACTGTCCTTCCAGGTGAAGCATTGATTCACTTGCACTTCTTCCAAAAATCTATTATACTGCATTCCATGTGCACAATGTGGTCTCCTGTGCGTTGGAGAAACAGATTGGGGGATTGCTTTGTGGAGCACCTGTGTTCAACTGCAGAGGTTGCTTCCAGTTGCCTGCCACTTTAATTCTCTTTCCCACTCCCACTCTGACCTATCTGTGGTCTCTTGCACTATTTTAATAAGGCTCAAGGTAAGCTTGACAAAATGCTCCTCATCTTCTGTCTGGTACATTGTAATGTTCTGGACTCAATTTCAAATTCTACAGTTTCACCTAACTCACTATCTCTGTCTCTACTGACATTTCTTCTGTAAGTCCTCTATCTTGGCTCAAGTTTTCTGTTTTCATTAGCTTAGCCTGACCTGCCAGCATGTCTAACAGCCCTGCACGTCTCAACTTTTCAAGCTCCTTTGTTTGTATTCTCACTCTCTAACTGGCCTTATTTATCCATGACTGAATGACTTATCCCCAGGAAACATATCTCTGCACAACTCTGGCCTCACTCTGTGACAGACTTTGCTATTCTCTTATCCACTCCTCCCCTACCCTAAAGTGTTTTTCTCTCTTTCCCAGTTCCAATGAAAGGTCTTCAGCCTGAAACAGTAATTCAGCTTCTCTTCCCATAAACGCTGACCAACCTGCTGAGTGTTTCCAGCATTTTCTGTTTTGAGTGAGTTATTTAAACTAAGATGTTCAATTTAAACATAGCACACCATTGGCATGAGGGCAAATTGGTCAAGGGAGATGGGGAAATTTGAGTAAAAAATAGTGCAATAGAAAAGCAATGGAAAATATTTAAAGGAATAATCAACATTAATCAGTATCATTAAGATTACCATAGCTGTACATTATTATGTTGCTAATATAGTTATTTGTGGGACCTTGCTGTGTGCAAATTGGCTTCTTCATTTCCTTCAATAGTGACCACAATTAAAAAATATTTCTTTGATTTTAAGCAACACACACAAAATGTTGGAGGAACTCAGCAGGTCAGGCAGCATCTATGGACAGAAATAAACAGTCAACGTTTCAGATTGAGGCCCTTCATCACCTCTTCCTATAGCTCCATGAAGTCCTGATGACGAGATCCTGATGAAGTGTCTCGACTCGAAATGTTGACTGTTTATTTTCCTCCATAGATGCTGCCTGACCTTCTGAGTTCCTCCAGCATTTTATGTGTGTTGCTCCAGATTCCAGCCTCTGCAGAATCTCTTGTGTCTTCTTTGATTTTAATGTGTTTTAGAACATCCTGAGGTTGTGAAAAGTGTAGATAAATCCAAGTCTGTCTTTTCTAATAAAGGGAGGAAGAAGAATACATTAATAAACCAACAATAGAATTTGAAGCAACTCACCAAGACTCCTTGACCTCTACCAGCTAGAAGGACAAGGGCAGCAAAAGCGTGGGAACACCCACCACCTGGAAGTTGCCCTCCAAACTACACACCATCCTGACTTGGAAATATATCACCATTCCTTCACCGTCAATGAGTCAAAATCCTGGAACTCTCTCCCCAACTACATTGTGGGAGTACCCACACCTCAATGACTGCAGCAGTTCAAGAAAGCATGCCACTACCACTTTGTCAAGGGAAACTAGGGATGGGCAATTAAATGCTAGCTCAGTCTGCAAGGTCCACATCTCTTGAATTAATATATTAAAAAACGACATACAAATATAAAATATTTGATAGATGTGTAAAGAGGAAGAAAATTGGAAAAGTAAACAATGGCCTCTTGGTATTGGTATTGGTTTATTATTATCACATGCACTGAGATACAGTGAAAAGCTTTTGTTTGCATGCCATTCAGGCAGATCATTTCATATATAAGTACACTGAGGTGGTAAAAAGAAAACAAGATGCAAAATATAGTGTGCAGCTACAGAGAATGTACAGTGCAGGTAGACAAATAAAGTGCAAGGGCTACAACAAGATAGATTGGGAGATCAAGAATTCATCTTTAGAATATGAGAGGTCCATTCAAGAGTCTGATAACAGTGGGATAGAAGCTGTTCTTGAGTCTAGTGGTATGTGCTTTCAAGACTTTGTATCTTCTGCCCAACGGGACAGGGGAGAAGAGAGAATGACTGCGGTGAGTGGGGTCCTTGATTATGTTGGTTGCTTTCCTGAGGCAGTACACTGAGTTAATAGAAGGGAGGCTGCTTTGCATGATGGACTGGGCTGTGTTGACAACTCTCTGTAATTTCATGTGGTCTTGGGCAGAGCAGTTGCCATTCCAAGCTGTGATGCATCCGGATAGGATGCTTTCTATGGTGCATCTGTAAAAATTGGTAAGAGTCGAATTTCCTTAGCCTTCTGAGGAAGTAGTGGTATTGGTGTGCTTTCTTGGCCATAGAGTCAACGTAGCTGGACCAGGACAAATTGTTGGTGATATTTACACCAAGGAACTTGAAGCTTTCAACCATTTCCACCTCAGCATCATTGATACAGACAGATGATCTGATTGTCCAAAATGCAGATGCCTGAGATAGATAGCTGTTATCTAGACGTTCCAGAGATGAGTGTAGGGCCAGGGAGATGGTGTCCGCCATGGACCTGTTTGGTAGTAGGTGAAATGCAATGGGTTGAAGTTGTTTGCGAGGCTGGACTTTATGTGTGCCGTACCCAGCCTCATGAAACACTTCATGATGATGGATGTCAGAGCCCCGGCTGATAATCATTAAGGCATGTTACCTTATTTTTCTTTGGCACCAGGATGATTATGGTCTTCATAAAGCAGGTGGGAACCTCAGATTGGAGTAGGGAGAGGTTAAAGATGTCTGCAAATACTCCTGCCAGCTGGTCTGTGCAGGATGTGAAGACACAGCCGGGAACTCTATCTGGGCCTGTCACTTTCTGTGAGTTTGCTCTCAGGAAGGCTGATTTGATGTCTGAATAGTGACCATGGGTACAGGTACATCAAAGGCTGTCAGGGCAGGTGATGTCATTTCTGTGACCTTCTGTTCGAAATGAGCATAGAATGCATTAAGCTCATCAGGAGGGATGCATTGTTGCTGGTGATATTGCCCGAATTCGCTCTGTAGCCCATTATAGCATGCAAGTCTTGCCACACAATCAATGTGTGTTTGTGTGGCTAGTCTGGGACTTTAGCTTGGTCTGGTATTGTCTCTTCGCATCGCTGATGGCTTTGCAAAGTTCATACTTAGATTTCCTGTATAAGTCAGGGTCACCCAACTTGAACACCTCAGACCTGGACTTAAGCAGGAAGTGGATCTCTCAGTTCATCCATGGTTTCCAGTTGGAGAACATTCGAATTGACTTCTTTGGCATGCAGTCCTCTACACACTTACTGATGAAGTCTGTGATGGCAGTGTCATAAACATTTAGATTGGCTGCTGAGCCCTTGAATACCGACCAGTCCACCGACTCAAAACAGTCACATAGGAGCTAACTTGTTTCCTCAGATCAGCACTGTACAACTTTCTGTACCAGATCCTCATGTTTCAGTTTCTGCTTGTAAACAGTGAGAAGGAGCACAGCCTGATGATCTGATTTGCCAAAATGCAGGCGGGGGATGGAGTGGTAGGCATCCTTGATGGTTGTGTAGCAGTGGTCGAGGGTGTTTGGGTCCATGGTGGGACTGAAGTGTTGATAGTATTTGGGTAGATCACTCATGAAGTTGGCCTGGTTAAAGTCTCTGGCCATGCTGAACAAATCAGAGGCAGGAAAAGTTGTAGCTGGGAATAGAAAAATTGTAGTTGGGAATGTTTATGGCAGAGACGCTAAGATATATCATCTATTCTGTTTTCATAGTAGAAGACAAAAAAAATCCAGAAGCCAATGGGGAAACAGAAATCTAGAGAGAACTTAAAAGAAATTATTATTAGGAAGGAAATGGCGCTCGCAATATTCAAGTTTAAAAATGGGCAAATGCCCAGCAAATGTTTGGCCTATACTCACTGCAGTTCAGATGAATGAGAGTTTTTTTGACTGAGACATACAAGATTCTGACAGACATTGGCATCATAGATGGTGAAAATCTGTTTCCTCAAGCTGGAAAATATAGAACTAGGATGCATATTGTCAAGATAAGTAGCCTGTCATTTAGGACTTCCTAAATCTTTGTAATTTTCTGCCTTGAGGGTCGTGGATGCTCAGTCATTTAAAATATTCAAGGTTGAGATCGTAAGAATTTTGGAAACTAAGTGAACCCTAAGACGAGGGGATCACAAGGTACAGGATCAGTCACGAGTCATGGTGAGAGGCAGAACAGACTCATGGGGACATTTGGGCCACTCATACAGTATATCTACTTATATTCCTTTTTACACATGTTGGGAAAGTGGGAAATGTTCTTATGCAGAGAAACCATAATATTATTATAAATATATTACAGGAATTTAGCAGCCAACCCTAACAAGTATATTGGTATCCTTGCTCTTTATAGTATACATGAATTACCAAATTATCCATCTGAAGTCATAAAGCTTCGTCTACGGCAGGCACATTATTACCATTATAGTTAGGCTGACTGACTACTGTGCTGCAAATTAACTTAAACAAATCCCAAATAAAAATCACAGGTGAGTTTCTTCCACCTGTGTGCTCATGATGCAAATAAGAGGCTAAACATCAACAAGAATGATGTCCATCTCTCAAACAAATGGGATTTGCTTGGATAGACATCTCGGTCAGCATGGACAAGTTGGGCTGAAGGGCCTATTTCCATGTTGTATGACTCTATGACTCTCTAACTGCACAAATCTCGCAAAAACACAGAAAATTATGGAAATTTGCCAGGTCAGGCAGCATCTTTGAGGAGAGAAACAAAATTGATGCTTCAGATTGACCTTTCACCAGAATGAAGAAGAGCTTGAAACTGATGTTATTTTAAATTGCTGTGAAGGGTAGGGATGGAGAGAAGAAATAGTACAGCCATTAGCAGGTGGCCAAGAGAGACAGTTTGATACAAAATACTGCTGTCCAAGAGAGATTGGTGAAGGTTTGTTAATCTAATCTGATCAATCTGGAGATGTGAACAGACGGAGGTGAATAAGGACAGAGAACAGATGAAGTAAAATGCTGGAACTGCAAGATATAAAATATTGCAGTTTCTGGATTTCTTACATAACAGAAGGCTGGAAACATTCAGCGGGTTAGTCAGCATCTGTGGAGAGAAAAAAGCTGAGTTATCATTACAGGATATCCTTTCATCAGAACTGGCCATTTCCAAACTAGAAAGGCTAGTTATCCCAAGTTGTTGCCTTTAGTGTTGAATCCTGAAGATTGTAATGTGGACCCACATAAGTCCAAGCTATGCCTGTCTTTTTGAGTGATATGTGAAACAATCCTGTTTCAGTCTTATTCAGCCCCCTTCCTCATCTGTTCTCCTGCATAGTGATCCTGCTTCTTGCACTTGCATAGAACTTGATGGGTCTTGGAGAAGAAGGCAATGAAAATTTAACATGCAGTTACAGTAAGTGATTAAGAGATCAAGTAATGTGTTAGTTTTTAATTGTAAAAAAAAGGAATAAAAGGTTAAAGTTTTTGATTAGTGTCCAATTTGCAGTGGCTGTGTGTCGAAATCAATGGAATTGAAATGCAGAAGCAGTGTATAACCTGCTCTGCCACTATATTGCACTTCCAAGCAGGGATGAATTTTTAACCAGAAAAGTCTCACTAAAATTATATAGAGCTTTGGAGAGGTCACTCCTGAAATACAATGTATAGTTTTGGTTTCTTTACCAGGAAGAGGTTATACTTTAGAGGGAGTGAAACAAGGGATTTCTAGGCAGATTTCCAGTATGGCAGAATTGTTCCACAAGGAGAGCTTTGGTACACTCAGCTGATATTCCCCAGAATAGTTAAAGGAGAGTGGATCCCATTGAAACACAATGGCTCAGAATTGGAGGCCATGAGTGAACTGATAGCTTTTCCCAAAGACATGAAAATGAAGCTCCCATATAGATCTGTGGCAAGTACTTTCCTTTTCCAACATCTGCAGCATTCTCAAGATCTCTGGCATCCAGCAGCCAAGACACCATTAAGGTGGCAAAGCAGTGAATCACGTTAAAGAACGTTCAGAGTCAGGAAACATAGAAACCAGTTTGGTTAACTTTTTAAACGCTATACAGAGTGATATAGATCAGAACATATATGTCCAAAGTAGAACTGAAGTATCATAAATAAACCTTATAAAAGATAAAAACAATTATAACCACATATTTTGAAATTGTTTTGTCGGGGATTTACTATTTTCCAATGGGACCACTTAATAAAATGTTTAACATCCACATCATTTCAGCTTGACTGCACTGGAAAAGCCTGTAAACAGTGCAGTGGTAAATTGGTTTATTATTGTCACATGTGCCAAGGTACAGTGAAAAACTTGTCTTGCATACCATTCATGCAGACCAATTCTTTACACAGTGCATTGAGGTAGTACAAGGTAAAATAATAACAGAATGCAGAATAAGTGTTACAGTTACAGAGAAGTGCAGTGCTGGTAGACAATAAGGTGCATGGCCATAACAAGGTAGACTGTGAGGTCAAGAGTCTAGGGAACTATTCAATAATCTTATAACAGTGGGATAGAAGCTGTCCTTGAGTCTGGTGGTACGTGCTTTCAGACTTTTGTATCTTTTGCCTGATGGGAGAGGGAAGAAGAGAGGATGTCCAGGATGGGTGGGGTCTTTGATTATGTTGGCTGCTTTACTGAGGCAGTGAGAAGTATGGACAGAGTCCATGGAGGGAAAGCTGGTTTCCGTGATGTGCTGAGCTGTGCCCACAACTCTGTGCATTTTCTTGTGGTCACGGGCAGAGCAGTTTCCATACCAAACCGTGATGCATCCAGACAGGATGTTTTCTATGGCGCATTGATAAAAATTGGAGAGAGTCAAAGGGACATACCAAATTTTTTTTAGCCTCCTGAGGAAGTAGAGGCACTGGTGAGCTTTCTTGGCTGTGGTGTCTTTGTGGTTGGTCCAGGAGAGGCTATTGGTGATGTTCACTGCCAGGAACTTGAAGCTCTCAACCTTCTTGACCTCAGCACAGTTGATGAAGACAGGAGCATGTGCACCGCCCTCCTTCCTGAAGTCAATGACCAGCTTCTTTGTTTTGATGACATTAAGGGAAAGGTTGTTGTCGTGACACCATGTCACTAGGCTCTCTATCTCCTTCCTGTACTTAGACTCATCGTTATTTGAGATATGGCCCATTATGGTGGTATCATCTGCAAACTTGTAAATGGAGTTATATCAGAATCTGGCCACACAGTCGTGAGGGTATAGGGTGTAGAGTAGGGGGCTAAGGACACAGTCTTGTGGGGCATCGGTGTTCAGAATAAGTTGTGGCAGAGTTGTTGTTCCCTATCCTTACTGATTGCAGTCTGTGGTCAGGAAGTCAAGGATCCAATTGCAAAGGGACATGTTGATCCCAGGTCTTGGAGATGAGTTTGCCTGGAATTATAGTATTGAAGGCTGGCTGGATCACTGCTAACAATGTCTGGAATTTCGTGAAAAACTGGACATACACGAAAATCCCTAGTTGCTCAAAGTTATTCCAAACAATGAAGGTGTGCAACCACAATCATGCTATCACACTGCAACAAACCATGGAAATACCTTGTAAAAATTGTGTATAATTTATGTTTCATTTATGTTTTTCTTGTGAATGCTGCTTATATGATGCCATGTGCCTGTGATGCTGCTGCAAGTAAGTTTTTTTATTGCACCTGTGCATACATGTACTCGTGCAAATGACAATAAACTTGGCTTGATTTGACTTGGATCATAAGATGCTTAACGAGTTTGATTGGGTGGATGCTGGGAAGGTGTTACACCTGGAGGGTCTTTAGCTTGAATAGGGTGGAAGTTTGGAGTGTGCTTGAGGGAATGGTGGGCAGAGGTTTAGACAATAAAACTCCAATAATCTGCTATCTGACTACACAGAAATCCCGATGGTTCGACATTAGCTCAGCAGGTGATGCTTCTCTGTGCCCCTTCAACTCACTGGGGCCCTGGTTCCTACACACCTTTTAAATTCACCAGGGTCCCAGTTCCACCCCCCTCACCCTTCGAATGCACCAGGGCCCCATTTCCTGTACTTCCTTTAAATTTACCAGGTTCACTGGAAAATTTATTATAATACTGTATAACATCTAAATTTACAGTGTGTTGGGGTATTAATAGGAATAACGTTGAATAGCCTGGAAAATCTGCAGTCTGGCAACACCAAAGTCCTGAGTGTAAAAGATTATCAGTTTTATTGTCGACTTGGAAGAAGGATCAGCTTTTCTTCTGGGACTGAGATATGGAGAAATTTCTTCACAATGGTTGTGAATCAAGGGAATTATCTGACCAAGTGGACTGTGGATATTTGATCACTGAGCATATTCAAGGACAAAATCAAGAGGACTTTTGATCATAAGGGAATTGGTATAGACTGAGAATGTGGCATTGAGACAGAAGATCACGCAAGATCTGATTGAATGGCAGAGCAGAATCACAGAGCTGATTGGCTGTTTCCTGATCTTATTCTTTAAACTCCCAGGTCTCCTTTGAAAAAGTGTCTGGGATCTTTACCATCCACTTGAACAGACAGGTTAGGCTGTGGTTTAATATCCCACCTAACAAGAACACCTTTGGCAACTTACCCCTGACATCCCCCTTATACCTTCCTCCAATCACCTTAAAATTACGTCCCCTCATGTTAGCCATTGTCGCCCTGGGAAAATGTCAACACAGATCAATAGTTTATTATTCTTGCCCCTCCTTTTAATCAACTTTGTTGAATCATCACTTCATGTGATTATATTACTGTGTAGACAGAAGTGGTTAAAATAGCCTTGTACTGTACATTCTACAATGACTTGTGAATGGATTGTTTCTGTGTTAAAGAGACTGCTTATGATTAGGTTGTGTCGTGGAATCAAATGAGTCAAGATCACTGAAGCATAATAAATCGTTCAAATATATATTAGTTTAATGTAAAATAAAAGTAGTTTTTGAAGATCGTTGATGTAAAAGCAAAACGCCCAGTACAACCTAGATAAATCGGATAAACTTAGGTATATTTTCCCATGGAAAACATTGTTACACAGTGATGAACATGGTCCATTTTACAAGATCTTTCTGTGAACTACTTCCTCAGCCACGAAACTTTTTAGCTTTAGTTACAGTAGTAAAGTAAAAGTACAGTTTAAAATAAAGTCACTCTCGCCGATAGCATCTTCAACGACAACTGCGAAAATAACCACCCGCCACCCCTCTAAAAAGACACCACCCCAGGGCGGGTTACCGCTGCAAAACAAAACCTCGGATCAGAGATGTTCGTGCACTGCTATATGAATACGTTCAAAAGTTGTGATTCAGGAAATGGATTGGAAGGTCACTGACTTGTAAGGAGCTGAGTTCGGCTAACTTAATCACAGTGTAAACGGGGGCTGCCGTTACTCAAGTCTTTTCATATTGTAGCTCTTTTTCCTAAAATATGTTTGGAAGATACAACAACAGTTCCCACTGCTGTCATAACTGTTTTGGCGTTATTGTATCATGTCGATGAAAAACTATTGTGGTCTTAAGAGTTAACATTAGATTTACAAACATAATAGAAAAACAGCATTAATTTGGTAGTATCTTGACATATTTGCGTGAAGTCTATCATATTTCGGGATGGATCGTCTTGTTGCTCCGTGGATGTTGTGTCAATGGAATAGGGGATAGGGCAGTTTGAAATTCTGAAATTGATATCTCAACATCGCGAGGGCAGTTACGACCGACTTTACGACTGTAACATCAAATGTTCCTCTAATATTGGACCTCAGCAAAAAAAAGGAGAAAAAAGTGGCGCATTTCCTACTTTTCTAAGTTTTTTTTTTACCCTTTACCGTACATAATTCACTTTAAACTATGCTCCTTGTCAGAAAATCCAACACCTCCCCCTCATCCCTTTCGATTCACAGCGTCATTTTATGCAATAGAGACCCAAAACGGCATCATATAATCAGGGACGAGGCAATCAAGGCAAAAGTGTATGTGCAAATGCGATAAATGGGAAATTATTCTAAACGCCCATTTGGGAATAAAAAAATAATGCGGATAAAAAGATACATTCTTATAGTGGTGCTCGGCATTCTATCTGGCTGTGTTTTTTCAGGGTTTTCCCCCAGGTGTGTGCAGTGATTTACAGCTGCATTCCCAGTCCCTCCAGTGAGAGGGAGGGAGTAAAGTGTCCGCCATATTCTCTCCAGTTTACCACGCCCGTGGATCTGGCGGAAAGCAGCAGCAGTTCTCTCTCTCTCTCCTTCCTTTCCCCACTCTCGGCCGCCTCCCCGGCTGCAGAAACTCGCCGCGAAGCTGACGGCAGGGAGAGTGACAGCCGTGCGGAATCAACAACCAAGTCTCTGCGCATTGGAAGAAGCAAGGAGTGAAGAGGGTTGCCGCAGGATAGACTTATAATCCTTCATAGCGTAAGGAGAAAAATCAAGGAGAGAGGGAGAGATCGGAGATTCCCCAGCTCCCGATTTAAAAAAAAGCTTCAGCCCTTTCTCGTAGTTCGTGCTAAATTTAACAGTTTAATTGTTCCTCCTGCAACCCCCATTTTAAAGCTCCCCGCATATTCTCCATGTTTAGTAAGGTTGAGAAATACTGAAGACCCCCCCCCCCCACACACACACATACACACACACACAGACATTGCACACATAAGCCGGCTACATGACTCTCGATTCCATCATGGCGTGCTGCCTGAGCGAAGAGGCAAAAGAAGCGAAAAGGATCAACGCGGAGATCGAGAGGCAGTTGCGGAGAGACAAGCGGGATGCGCGCAGAGAGCTCAAACTGCTGCTCCTCGGTGAGTCTTGGAGAGGGAGCGGAGGGGGTGGGGTTAATGCACTCTACATTTTTTAAAAAATTGCAAATAGTTTACATTTTAATTTAAAAGACCACCCTTGGCCGGAGACCCCACCCGCTCCACACCGCGGGAATGTAACAAACTGTGTGTCCGCTTTCACTCAGCTATTTGGGTTTATGCATTGGGTTGTGACCTAATAATTCGTTTCGTGTTTATGTATTAACTTTTGATGTAGTGAGAATTGTTCTGATGCCGATTTTGCCAAGGTTGTTTTCATTTCTGATTTCATGACCCAAAAAGGGAATATGTGGGAATTAAGGTTACTTATTCGTTGCTGATTGGAATATCTTGCTTGCAGTCACCAAAATTGGCATTTTGCTATGATATCTTACTGTAAAGCGATTATCGGAATCCTTTAAATGAAGGCATTTTGTATTGGCAAAGTATTGTGAACGTGTTTGATCAATCTTAGCAATCGGGAGCATAGTCCTTCACAATACTAGTCTCAGTAGAACCCTGTAGTTCATTTTCATCCGGATCCCATACACAGTTAAATACAAAATAAATGCTTTTTTTGCAGTGTGTGACTTGTGTCTTTGATATATTGTGATTCTTTGGGGAAAAAAACGGTAATTGATTTTGAAACGTATATGGTGTGTTCATAATACATAGATCTGTTTTATTCTGTGGCATTGGTTGACTGATGTTGCTGAACATCTCAAAGGTGATGCAAATTGTCATAGTACATGAATTGTACATTTGTTGTAGGTAGATATTTTACATTACCTGAGTAAGGCCTAATAATGTATTGCTTTTTTGTATATGATTTCATTCAAATTTGACAAATTATGAAATTTAAAACCATCCGGTCTTTCTTCCAAGAACTGATAATATGCATCATTTCATAAACTGGGACTTGGAAGTATTGAATTTTAATAAGTAATGTGCAGTCCAATTAATCACAAATGATCAACCTTCATCGGTTACATAGCCAAAAGTGGAGGAACACTTAACTGTATCAAGTGCCACTCTCTGCAGGCAGAGAAAGCTAGTGATATAATGAGCGATGTTATTACCTCGGATTACATAATTAAATGGATTACCTAATCATAGCAACCACAGAGATTGATCCTATTGTGCGTATAGTAAACATTATCAATGAAGGAAAAATGCTCTCATGGGAATTATTAGAGAGCTTCATTTTTTAGGGTAGAACCAGCTTTCAATGTTCAGAGAGAAGTTAATACTTTAGAAAACACTTTGTTTCAGGTGACAAATGTATTCAATAATGGCACTGAGTTATATTCAATAAGGTCATTATCCTTGAACTGGATGCTTTGTTTCTCTCCATCTGGCAGGAATTCATCTGTGAGCAACAAAAAACAAGAATGCTTATGCCCCTGACATTTAAATGCATCCATAGGACTGCATTTATTTGTCTTTGTAGGCATTTATGTGGATCCAAGTTGTTAGGTAGAACACTAAAGTGAATTTACTGCTTGAAGCACAGCTGATATGAGTGTAGGGTTAAACTCCTCTGCTTGTCTATTTGAGGTTTTGGTTATGGCCTGTGTAATCTAATCAACATAAAATATATTATTGTAATACATTCTTGAGAAATATTAACCAGTGAAAAGTTTGGACACCAAGATGGAATTGGCATTATGCTTTTAACCTCCCATCCCAATGCATTGATTAATAAAATTATCTCTATATGGCAATGAGCTGTTTTGAAATGAAACATCTAATCTTGTTTCTGAGACACTTAGCCTGGCACCTAAGTGTCTTCCTGTGCTTTCAAATTGATTTTTTTAAAAGGCTGAACTCTCATTTTTAAATGGATCTAATTTGTATTATAGTAGATGACATCATTTCATCACAATAAAGCTTAAAATAGAATTTGATGCTAGAATAATCATTAGTTACAGCAGAATTGGGTTAGAAGGTTAAAACAGAGGAGTGCAGATAATCCAATTAAAGATTCCATTGAGGCACCACAATGATTATACTGGGTCATGGTTCTGGCTGTTTACGTTTCTGTCAATATGAACATTCTAAACTACTGATTGACAAATCTTAATGTTTGTTTATGGGTGCTGCTGCATCCAGTTTGTCATAGTGTATTGTTGACATATTAATATGAGTATATTTTATCACCATTAATATTCTATGGTGAAATAATAACAAATGACTGGAAACACTCAGCAGGTCAGGCAGCACCTGTAGAAAGAGGTGCCTGATTTGCTGAATGTTTCCACCATTTTCTGTTTTTATTTCTGATTTCCAGCATTTGCAGTTTTATTTGAATTTCAGTATTCTGTGGTGGACTTAAGACTGTATTTATGTAATTCAAGTCTAGTATTGAGTTACAATTATGCTTTTATCAATTCTGACCAGAAAACTGTAGTGTTGTTTGATCATATTTTGTCTCAAAGTAGCTTGTGTTACATGTGATTAAAGAGTAATTTCAAAATTTTAAGATAAACTGATAAAGACAGGATTTTTTTTGAAGACTTCATGTTGCTGTTATCTATGAACAACACTGCTTCTTGAGAACAAGAAGCAATGTAGAAATGAAAAGAATGAGTAAATACATGGGACTCTTGGCCCCAAAACAAGTTTTTTTTTCAGGAGCACTCCCTTTTTTTAAAATGGTAATATTTTTGTTCATTACAGACTCTTAAAAACTATAAATTTAGTTCACTGTAGCTAGGAACAAATGTCAACATAAGATATCAGAACAGGGGAGAGATCGTGAGGATTTTGTTGGGCAAATCACTTATAACCATCAGCCCTATGAGCCGAGGTGATTTTAAAAAGAATAATGTTGAAATGCATGGCGAATTGCGTAAGGTGTAAGAGCTGCAGAATTAACTTGCCTTTGTAATATTGCCTATCAAAAGGATGTCTCAAACTGTTTTTGAGCTGGATAAGTGCTTTCAAGAGGATTGTTTTAAAGTGGGAAATGTAGTGGCCACATTGCAAAAACTGTTCCATTAACAACAAAGAGATGATGACATTATTGAGGAATAAGTAATGCTCCGAGTAGCAAGGAGAGCTTCCCTAACCTAATACTAAGAGATGTATTGTGTCCATTGATGGGGTCTTGACTTAATGTTGTGAATGAAAGCCAACTCCTTCAATTGAAATGTCCAGAGGGATCCGGAATAGGACTTGAGCCCTTAATATTCAAGATTTAGGAATGGTTCTGATCCAACTGATGTCTAATTCAAAGGTGGCATTTTAAAACTGTCCTTAATTCTGTTAAGACTGCATCTGTAATACTGCTTGCAGTTTCGTCTTTATACTCTGAAAAGGAGAGATACAGAGCAAGCTACACATTTGATCCATAAACTTAAAGAAATGACATGTAAGATTGACTATATTGGAGATTTGCCTTGCAAGAAAAAGTGGAAGTAAAATGTGTTTAAAAATCATAAGGATGTGGATAAATTGCAGACCTTTTGCAATTATAGACTTCATACATTAGGAGTCAAATTTACTAATAATGGGAAAGAAAATGGGAGCTGGAGCAATTGCTTTTGCTAAAATAGATGGTAAGAATGTGGGACAGATTACAGGTATGGGATTTTGAAGAAGGAATTAAATAAATTCTTGCTAACTTGGGATTTAGAGTTACTAGAAATACCAAGGGAATACTGAGGAGTTGAACCATTTGGCATTCTGCCTGAAACTGTTACAGTAAGCCTACCATGTTGATACTGATGCAACTTGTTATATTATGGGTAAATCTGGTAGAAAATGTGCAGAGTGAGCAACAGGATACTAACTCCAGTTTCTAATGTTATTTGTGTGCAATGTTATCAAATAATTAGGAAGCTAATTTTATCATGGGAAGCATCATCATCAAAATCACCATTATCAAAAAAACTGTGGGCATTTTTTTTGTATCCTGCAGTTTTAAGACTCACTGCCAGCTTTGCTAGTATGTGCATGTTTTCATAACTAATGTCTGGTAAACAGACCTTATGGCCACAATTTAGTTATGTGCATATTGATGATTTATTGTAAGGTGCTTACCCAAGAGGGGATTCTTCAGCTGCTAATTTTAACAATGAACTTCTGCCATATGTTTGAATTTTAGCCTGTTCCTGTGAACTGATACAGTTATGAGATTAGGAATACTGAATTTAATTGTAATGTCTGAACCTTTTTTGCTGAGATTGTAATGCATGAAGTAGGAATTGAATTGCTAATCTTGACAGTTTGATATAGTACTAAATGATAGAAGTAACATTGAAGATGTAATGAACAATTTCACCTCTCTGCTAAGTGTTGAACATATTGATGCAGTGAAGTAAGTCTAAGTGCTATCCTTGCATATAACCTAAATCATGGGTGTATGTAGAATTGCATATTCCTTAGATTAAGTTAATGAAGGAAATGATTTGTGTCCTAGCTTTATTCTGTTTTTCTGAACACTGCAATACACTTTACATTAGCTCAGTTATTTCGTGATGTGCTGTCATTGTGTGTGTAAACACAATTGCCAAATTACACATAACAAAGTTTGTCCAAAAATGCTAAGTAGAAGGTGTTTTGTGGTGTTCATGAAGGAATAATATTGGTCAGATATGGGGAAAATTTCTTACTCCTATAAAGCCAAAGGATATTTTTTACATCTTCATGAATCACAGCAGCAAATGGACTGGGCCTTGTCGGAAAGATAGTACTTGTGACAATGCTGTACCTACCAGTACTGCATGAAGATGTCAGCCTTCATTTCTTTGGATTTTGGAACAGGGCTTTTTGACCTGGAGGCATTAGCTCCCAACTGAACCAAGATGAGATTTGGCAAATAAATGATTCATTGCATCTGCAACAGATTTGTTTTGTGTTATTTCAATCTGTCTAAATTCACACTCTTGATTTTTCAGTGCAGTTGAGGTTATTTTTTTCTGCTGTTATAGTTATTATGTCCATTCTATGTCTGAAGCAGCCACCATTTAACAAAACAGTTCTATGTGGAAATTTTGATAAATCGGCTCAGGACTTCTAAATATGAGTTAGAAGTCCTGAGCCAACAAAGGCATAATTTTTGAATAGTGTTGAAGCCATAGGAGTTGTTCATACCAGCTACTATTAAGCTTCATAACTGACAAGCTATTTACTTCTAAATTACAAATACAGAAGTGAATACGTTTTTTATTTGCCTGGATTCTCCCCACCCCAGAAGGCATCTATGCTTGTGATTGGCTGGTTGACCTTTTTACTTTTGTTGTCCTTTCCTTTCTCCCTTCACAACTGTCTTCCCCCACCCTCTCTCCATCACACCTGAAACAAGCTCAGCTTCAGTGCAGCACTGTCATGGGGTCCAATATGAGGTAATGAATATGACAATAATACCGGGTTCAGTATATAGTAAGCATACTGAACCAGACTACTGAATCATACAAACTGGAGGAACAATGCCTTGTATTCCACCTGGCTTGTTTACAACCCAATGGTATGAACATTGAATTTTCCAATTTCATGTAACCCTTGCCTCCTGTGTTTTCCTCGCCCACTCGCTCTCCTGTGCTTTTCTCCCTTCGAACCCCCCTACCTGTCCTGGTTCAATCCACACATTTCACCCACTGTATACTCTACCCTTGTATGGTTCCATATGTCCTTCACCTCTCCTCTAATTGTTCCCATTATCACTTTCCTTGCTTATCGGATTCCAGCACTGATAGCCTTTTGCATTCCCACTTATCACTCTCCTGACTGTGTCTCCACCTTCACTCTCCACTCTCCACCCACCACCCCCACCACCCCCCCTCCCCTCCCCTCCCCTCCCCTCCCCCCCACCTGGCTCCATCTGCCTCTTTTTTTCTTGTCTGCTTCCACCTATCATCCACCTGCCCCTGTCTCCAAACTCAACCCACCCCCTCCCATACCTGGTTCCATCTGCCTGTCATCCTTCACCCTTCCTTGGTCCACCAATCACCTACTGGTCCCTGTCTCACTACTCCTCTTCTCTTCATACTGGCTAACTCTACACTCTCAGTTCTAATGCAGGGTTTTGATCCAAAACGTTGACAATTCCTTTTTCCCTCCCATGTATGCTGCTCGACCTGCTGAGTTCCCCAGCAGATTGTTTGTTGCTCTGGATTCCAGCGTCTGCAGTCTCTTGTGCCTGCATACTGAACCATTTGTTTGTCACATATGTTTGTGCATGACGGTGGGTCCGAAATGGTTTCTGATTTAGAAAATTCTACTTGAGGAATGTACCTCCAGTGCTCTTATCTGATCATCATCAGCTCTCATTTTCATTTTTTTTTTAAAAGAAGGAACTGATTAATTTCTTAACCAAGGAATTATTTAGTGTTGCAATTAAAAAAAAAACCTTTGCCCCAGTTATAGCAATTTGGAGCAAGATCTCTTGATTGGAAGTAGACAGACATCATTTTAACAGTAGTGTATTATTTTATTTCATTTAAACTCTTCTTAAATCTCAGGCCGTAAGAGTAATGCCACAGGATCTGTTTGATTTATAGAAAGACGCTAACACAGGACCAACATGGTTATTGAAAACAGCGTGCTTTACTTACAAAATAATTTTTATTTTAGGATAAGCATTACTGAAAAGGGTCGGTGGAAAATTGAGTGAATGGTTGAGTTGCATGGACTAGCGAGAAATCAGTTGGATGTCAATTAATTGAGGGAATTGAATGAGTTTAGCTGTCATGAGTGGTTGACAGTGATAATCATATATGATAAGTGACTGTGAAGTTGAAGGATGTAGCAATGGTGGAAATTAGAATTGGAGTTTTGGGGAGTTGAAAGAATGGTGCAGGATAGGGCAGATTTACTGGGTGAAATTTGAAATTAATAGATGTGGTAAGGAACAGGCTAAGATGGAGAAACAAATATTCTCAGTTATATAATGTCCTTACATGGATATACATGGATACTCCATCATGTCAAAATTATGGAGTTCCTTTCCTAACACCATCACAACAGAACTGCAGATCTTAAATAAGAAGATCATGTCCCATCCACTTATAAAATGTGAGGATACTTTGGCCCCTGTGGCTGCCCTTCCCTCTCTAATAGTTCCTCAACACAGGAAGTAGTGAAAGAAAGTAAGGCACAATGTGGCAGGTATAAAGAAGAAGATGCAGTAGTAAGGGAGTGGGAATGTGGGTGGTGGTTGGGTTAAAGGAAGGAGAGAGAGAATGGAACAAGCTATGGAATGAAGGACAAGAAAGTAGTTATTGACAGTCAGTGGAAAGGTGTGAAAATAGTGCCTGGAAGCTAAAGTAAACAGGAGTATTGCCAACCACATGGAGAGATCCAAAGTATTATTCACAGTGATGTTTACAAATGTGACATAAAAGTTAAGAAAACTACAAAATGAGAAGAGATTATTCAAAATTATTTTTGCTGGAAAGAGGAAAGGCTTAACTTCAAAAACTTGCAAGTGGGTCATCCTGGGGAGTCTAGCACCTTAGTGCCACCTATCTCAAGGGATACATCTTGCAATCTGGGAAGACAAATGAAAATGTAACCATGTAAGAAGTTTACATCTCGCCAATTTAAACAATATCTGTGTGTGGTGGAAAATGTAGATGACGACACTGTGGAAAATAATTGAGTAAATTAGAAGATCGCTTACAATGAAACAAGCTGTGCTGTTGCTGGGTTGGAGTGGACATGGTTTGGGGTTTACTGTAAATATGCAAACTTGTATTTGTATTACTTGATATCCTACGAAATGGACCTGATAATTTTAATTAATCTGGTTTCTCTCCCTAAAACTTTTTAATCATTCTTGCGATGTTGATGTTGCTGGCAACACCAACATTTATTGTCTATTCCTTATTTCCAGTGAATAATGTGGTTTGCAAGGCCACTTCAGGCTATGTTGCAGCACATTTCTGGGTTTGGACTTGTATTTTCACCTGACCAAGTAAAAATAGCAGATTTCCTTCCCAAACAGATAGGTTTGAAGTATCTTGCTAATGTTTGTCTTATTAAGTTTTTTTTGGCTTGGACTTTGTAGTCAGTGCCAGATTGCCCATTTTTGCTGCTGACTTGTGGGGGGAAAAAGATCGCACTTATCAATATGGTTCATCCTGTTGTCCCCACCTCCACCAGACCGTGGGTGAGAAGATATTGCTAAACACTGACACAGAGCTTTCGTGTAAGGCTCTATGGAGTCACAGTGCCTTCTTGGCATACATCGAGGGGTTGTGTTAAGACATAAACGTTGCCTTTTATAACCAGTTTCTTTTATTATTTATCTAAGACATGCACCCAGCCTAATTGCTGTCAAAACTCAATATTTCTTGCATTCAGAAACATTTCAAAACAAGGTTTTAAAAACTCAATGCATATATTATAAAAATGTAGTTTAATTGTTTGGATTTCTACAAAGTCTAAAAATTGCAAACACTTTGCTTAATCCTTCTTAACTAGTAGATCCATTGTGTCTCTCTCTCTCTCTCTCTCTCTCTCTCTCTCTCTCTCTCTCTCTCTCTCTCTCTCTCTCTCTCTCTCTCTCTCTCTCTCTCTCTCTCTCTCTCTCTCTCTCTCTCTCTCTCTCTCTCTCTCTCTCTCTCTCTCTCTCTCTCTCTCTCTCTCTCTCTCTCTCTCTCTCTCTCTCTCTCTCTCTGTGTACTGTACAGTGTACAGCTATTAACAAGTTCAGGACTTCAGTGTTTATGTATGCATGCACAAAAATTCTCCTTAAGCACTTTATGAAAGGAAACTGTTGGCATTTCCCACAAAATCTGGCCACTTACCTTGTTGGCTTTCTACTGGAAAAGTGGGGAGTTAAAAGATTTCTGCTTTGCATTTCACTTTTGACTATGAGATGGTGGGTGATGTGGCAGAGGAAGAAATCAGTGACTAGTTGTGTTGCTGGGAAAACCATAATTGTTAATGACTTCCTTCCTAACTGTTTTTATCCTGCCCCATGGTTCCTATTCTTTTAGGTTCACTAGTTTTTCAAATGTTATCCCTACTTCCTATTGAACTACCCACCACCCTTCATTCCGCTTGTACTTTAACTTGAATCCTCCATCCATTTCGTACACTTTCTCAGTCACTCCATGAGCAAGATGCTGAGGGGAAGAGGCATTTCACTGAGCTCTATTGCCAAATACATTCTTTTTGTTTTTGAAACAGTTAAATGACAATGAAGCAGGAAACTGGTTAGCTCCTTTGCTTCTCTATTCACATCCTTCTCGCTTCCCCTCATACCTGTTTAAAAGTAGAATTGCTGAACCCTAAGTAAAAGCTTTTACTGTTTCTAACTTTCAGAAAAATTTTGGTTAAATAATTCGTATACTTGAACTCGGTAGTTTTGTTTAAAGTAACTTGAGGAAGAATGTATGATTTTTTTTCTCCCTCAGCTTACCCCTGTGCTTGGTCTTACTTGTGATTTTTTTGATCTCACTCGTTTAATTTATTTTTGTCTGTGTATAAAATGAAACAAATTTAATTGTTTTTAATATAGTTCTTTGTAATGTTAGAACTTTTAGCCACTAACAGGAAAAATGGGAACAGTAAAACATTTTCAGAACCTGTTTGAGAGCATAATGGAAATTCAATATTATATATTTATTCAAAGTATAAATTCCTAAATCCACTAATATAGAAGTTTTCTAAATCATGGCAGTTAGTTTGTGTGGGCTGCCAGATTCCTCATAATGTAATTTCAACATTGAAGAAACTTGCTTTCAGGATATAATGTTCATAAAAAGTGGACAGAATGTTTGAGTTCTTCACTCGCTTGATCCTATAGGGTGGAGGTGATTTTTGTAAGATTTTTCTTTCCTGCACTTTTGAATATTTTTAGCAAAAGTTATTGTTTTGAACAAGTATCTACGAACAATGACAGTAAAGAAACTTGCTTGATGTATGTGGTTGGGAGTTCATAAAACCAAAAATGACAACACACTGCTTAAACTCCAGAGGCTTGGTTGCTTCCGCTTCATTTCTGTGGGTTCTGAGGTGTTTGATGTGGGATCCACAGACTCCCCCCACAATAAGGACAGGTGATGGATGGGATGGACAGGTAATTTGGAATGTAACACACTGGCTTCAGTGTTCCTGATGATTTGTCATTCTGAATGCCCCTTCTCCATATTGGATGAGCCAAATATATCTCTATTGCCTGGTGTTTTATTTGCTATTTACCCATGTTTTGCATGCAGTGCCAAGTTTTGAGTTACTGGCCATGTGCCTGCCCATGAAGATCTTTATTATTAACTGCTTCAACAGCAGTTGGGCCTGAGATCTTCCATTTTGACCCAGAATAGGTCCATGAATGTATGTGTATTTGGGGTTATGTAGAATTGTGCATTAGGTTGATAACTCCATCACCGTTCTGGCCCAATTTGATATTTTATTTTTCAAGTCTCCAAGTAGCTAAGTATGTAAGTTTTGATGCACACAGAATGCAGTTGCACTTCTGTTGTTACCTATCCCTTTATCAATAAACATTGACAAATTTAAAAAAAAAATCTGCTACTGAATTCCAGAGGCAGAGTATAAAGTGCTAAGGCAATTATACCAACCAGGCAAAAAAGTTGAAAGCAGTCTTTATTTATTGTCAGACTAGTGGGAAAGAATTTCACGACAAAATGTGGAAAATGCAGCAAGTGTCAAATATCAGTGACCTAGATTTTGTGATCAGTGGCGAAGGAATTCTTTGTTCCATTATGCTTGCGGCTGCCCATAGATCATCTGTGGGGACTTGCAATGCAGCTTATGGCAGTTAGAGCCATTTCATACTGGTGCCCTCAGTAGGGGAATCTGAAAAGTGTTTGCTGGTGAAGAAACAGTATTTTCCTGCAACTTAGTCAATCGAAGAATTGTGTGAGATAGTTTAAACCAAGAAATGCAAGGTTTAATTCATTGTAAACTTATGTACAGAAAGCAAAACCAGCAAAGAAAAATTGCGTTGTGAGTTAGTTGAGGCATTTGAAATTACCTTTCTGATTTTACTTCTAAGCAATCTCCACCACTGATTTTAAGACTAGAAAGAATGAAACTGACACTTGTCAAGGTAACATTTTCAGTCACAGGGAAGTTAATGAACTTTGTGTGCTGCAATGATGCATTGATGCAGTGAATGTTGTGAAGGACCAGGACAGCACTGGCTGCAGTTTCATGATGTCCACATTTAACTGCACATATTCAATTGCCCAAAGTTTACACTCACTGATGATAAGCTCACTATTAATTCCCACTGCAAACTACAGTCAATTGCCTCCATTGTCAGTTACAGATTCATCACTCCTACTTACAAACCCCCTGCCCCCATGATTAAACATTAGCTGAATTTGTTTTCTTTATTGAGAAATAATAAATCCATCACTTCCAAAAATTACAATTTTGTGTGTTTGAACTTTTTTCCTCCTGCAATGCAGCTGAGTTGCACTCTATATTCCAAACAAGCTGAGCACATGAAAAACATTACATCCTCTGAGGATTTTAAATATGACTATTTAAGTTTCATATCTGGTATCAGCGTTTCATTTTCCACAAATATAAATTGAATTGAAGGTGCAATTCAAAAGATGAATGAATTGGAGTTCATTTTTTTCATTTAGGCCTGTCTACCTTTCAATGAGACTATGGCAGATTTGTGACCTATCTCCATATCCTTTTGTTTGCTTATCTCTCATTGCCTATGGTTAACAAAATCTGTTGCTGTGAGATTTAAAATCAAGAACTAACATAGCATTTGCAAAAGACATTTCCAAATTACTATGAGCTTCAAGAAATATATTTCTTAATCTCACACTTGAAAAGTCTGGTTCTGAATTTTTAGACTCTGTTCCCAGTCCAAGACTCACCAGCCACAAGAAATAGTTTCTGTCTGTCTCCTGATCAGTTTCGCTTTATCTGGAACATGTAAATCAAATCACCCCTTAACCTAATTTCCAGAGAAGACAGCCCTAGTTTTCGTTGCAACACATCCTTGTAACTTAACTCTTAAGAGTTCAGATATCATTTTGGTAAATCCTTGCTGAATTTCCTCCAGGATTTGAATGTCCTTCCTAAAATTGGATAACAGCTGCTCAATGCACTTTTGTAGTCTAACAAGTGATTTGTTTGGCTTTAGTGTAACTCCTACTGTCTTTTCCTCCACTCCACTTGATAATGCCGCTGGCTTCTCGACTATTTTCAGTGTCCGTCAATGACATCGTAAAATGCCAATAATCCAGCATGCTCAGGATTTTGGTCATGTCCGACTGGCAGATTTTCCAGGTCATTGGATGTTATTCCAATAATGCCTGATACACTTCATTATAAATTTTCCAGTGAATTCTTGTTGAGTTTCAAGGGAGTGCAGGAACCAAGGCCCCAGCGAGTTTCAAGGGAGCATAGTAAACGGCACCTGGTAAGTCAGATGCTGAACCAGCTGGAATTCTGAATTGTCAGATGGTGGATTATCAGAGTTTTGCTGTATTGATGTATTTACCTGGATCCTTATTGCTTTTGAATTACCTACAGTTTCTCATTATTTGTCAATTTAGAAATTTCTCCATTCTATTCTTTCTCAGACTAAAATGTCTGAATCGAAAACCATTCACTACCTATTTGCTCAATCTATTAACATCATGTAACTTACTGCTTTCATCTACACCGCTAACAACGCTATCATCTGTGGGTCATTGTAAATTGGAAATGCAGCTTTCTGTCTCTTCTAGTTGTTAGTGAATAGTTGTGACCTCAACATTGATCCTTCCAAGACTCATTAATGACATCCGGGCAAAGTGAAGACCTACCAATCAACCTGACTGTCATTTTTCCATTACTCAGTCAGTTTTCTAACCAGATCAGTAATGTAACTTCTGCTCATAAGTTTCAAATTTATCTAATAGTCTTTTATCATATGCTGCTTGAAGTCAATACAACTAAAATCTGCACACATTATCCTGACCACTAGCCTGGTCACCAACTCAAAAGGAAATTCAGTCTACTTTGTCAAACATGACCTGCCCTGTAGAAATTCATGTTTGCAGTCTCTAATCAGGTGAGCATTTTTCATCATGTGATCTGCATCTCCCCATTGCCAGTCACTTCAACTCCCCCTCCCACACTATCATAGATATGTCAGTCCTCTGCCTCCTCCACTTCCAGGAGAATTCCAAGCACAAACTGGAGGAACAACACCTCATTTTCCATCTTGGAACCTTGTAGCCTAATGGCATGAACATTGAATTCTCCCACTTTAAGTAATTCCCCCCCAACCACCCAACCATGCTGCTTCTTTTCTTCCCTTTCCTAGCCTATATCTCTTTTTTACCCCCTTTTTTTTCCTCTCCTTACCTTTGACCCATCCCCGGTGGATCTGCTCTCTCTACCTCCCCCGCACCTGCCTATCACTATCTCTTAACTGCATCTAACTATCCCCACCTTGTGACCACCCCGCCTCCCCTCTTTTGTCCACCTATCACTGCTCTGCTTTTCCCTCCTATATATTGGGCTTCCCCTTTTCCTATCTTCAGTCCTGAAGAAGGGTCCTCACCTGAAACGTTGACTGTCTGCTTTTCTCCACAGATGCTACCTGGCCTGCTGAGTTCCTCCAGCATCAGTGTTTTTCATCTAGATTCCAGCATCTGCAGTCCTTTGTTTCTTGAGCATTTTTAATATGTTAATTCACTCAATTGTTAATTAATGGATTCCTGTAATTTCCCAATGGTAGACATTCATCAAACTATCTCCTGTTCCCTAATTTTCATTTCTATTTCTTTTAAATAGGTGAATTGGACAATTTTCTAAAAGAATTGTATGCTTCTTAAATGTAGAGATCCTTGGAAATTTTATAGTTAGTGCTTTGACAAATTTCTCACCTACTTCCCATAATTCTGGGATGTAAACCATTTAGTTCTGCAGACTTATTGCTCTTCAGTAGTGTTACTTTATTCATTTAGTATTATTTTGCTTTTGTTAACTTTGAGTACCTCTTTCTCTGATTTAACAATTTTCGATGGATGACTGTATCTGTTGTCTTTCTCTGGATATACTGGGCCAACAACAATCATTCAACATCTCGTTTCCTTGCGTTCAATTACAACATCCCCACACTTTATTTTCAGGGGCACACATTGCTCCTGGCCACTCTTTTCCCCAATATAATTGAATGCATTTTTGTGTTAACTTTGATTAATCTTGCAAATTGCGTTTCATGTTTTTTTTATTTTCTACCGCCTGTTTTTTCAACTATTAGTCTCTTTCTTTACCAAGACTTGCCTTTTTAGTTTGGTTATTTTACTTTTATGTTGTCCTTATCAACTTACTCATCTGTGGTTGTTGGACATCTTGATTCTGTGTGATACATTAACTAGCCAGTATCACGTTAAATAATTGAATGCATCCCATTGACCCTCTGATGTTTGACCACTTTGCTGTGGGCTACTTCTGTCTAATTGCATTGGTTTCAGCCTTAGTAAAATCTAGTTTGTTTTTCCTTTTACACATTAGATCATATTGTAATCATTATTTAAATCTCAATGTTTAGTTCAGCTATTAACTGTATCTGCTGATTATTCATTGTAAAATTTAATACAGCCTGCCATGTTGTTGCAAGGACATGAAAGAATTATCCTGAATGTCCCTTTCAAAAAAAATTACTGCCTTTTGGGTATAGTTTCTCTGTCTCCTCTTCTAAATGGAAGTTGAAATCTTCCATTTAAAACCTCTCTGTCTTTGATAAATGCATATCTAATCTCTTCATTCATCCATTCTACTACTTTCAAATTGTTGTTATTGGCCTTGTGTTGTCTTAAATCCTTTGAGGTGTCCTATGTAACTGTATAATCAAATTAAACCCAACAACTTTTTAGTTAGGTAATGGTCTTGGACTTTTATTCAAAGCTGTTGAGTTTTTTTTGTATTGGCTGCATAGATGGTGCTTAGTCATTTTTTGAGGCTGTTCAATTTTTCTGAGTTTTGTACTTCATCTAACTTTAATTGTCTGGTTCTTGACTGACTGGTGAACCACTTCCCCTCGACTTGTGCTCTTATTTGAAGCATGTTTAGGCCATAATGTAATAACGTCCATCTGCTGGGGTAAGCTAGCCACCAAAAAAGAGCCTACAGTACGTGTGACAAGTTTACATGGGAATCTTCCATTGAAAAGATTCGAGCAAAGTGTGGAAGGTGTCAGAAATTCAGTACATTAATGGTATGTAAGTAAAGTGAATTGGTCTTGTGGAGCATTGTAATCAATATAATGGATTTGGTAGAGTAAAAAATAAAATTGATATGAGCAACAAAAAAATCTAATGTGTTCAAAAAATAATAGTTTTGTTTTAGAAGAGCTCTGCAAAAATAAAAATTGAAATATTAAACTAGGCTAAAAACCAAATTGTATGCTAGATACAATTATGCAATGCACCAAAATCCCATGAGATGGGAGAAGAAAGTGGAAGTATGGCTGAAATTGAAACAACAAATGAAGTGAAGTAAGCTAGTTCTCAAAAACTGGGCTAGATTGTGCTTGCTTACAGCCAGTGGTTTCTTCTGAAGCCATTAGCTATCGCTGTACGGTATCCAATATGTCTTGGACTTAACAACCATTGCACCCACTGTTGGAGCACTGATGTGCTTAAGCAGCCAGGATATACTTTGCATCTGGCCCCTCACCTTTACAGAAGAGAGGACAGGTGTATGAACAGTGACCGCGTTCATTTGAATGGGATGGTTGACCTTGTATAAAAAGGAGTTCCTTTGCATTTAAAGTATATGTTAACATTTTATGCATTTTCAACTAAATTCATTTTTTATCATTTTAAATCTGTTGAATAGATTTATCCATGAATTATCACTGATATTTAAAAACTGCTCTAATGCCTTTGACAGTGGCTAGGTGCCTCTCATTGTGGAGGCTGAGTTGTCAGACTTGTACATGTGGCAAAAGTAACTCCAGGATACCAGGGTGCTAAGAGCAGGCTGTAGCCTGGGTCCAGGATGCCCTGGCCCAGTGTGTAGGATGGATATCTTTGAGTATCGTATAAATGCTACTTCTGCTTATCCACAGCTGGTAGTTCCATTGGGAATGACTGGCTTTCAGCTGTTTAATATTTCTGTCTTCTGTACTATTCGGTCAGGTAGGTGCCTATTAGTCAGGAGTCGTTGGGTTTTCAGTGAGGTGCTGAGTACCTTTGCAAGTCCTTGAGTGTTTTTAGGTCACGTTGATCGAGGTAACGGGGTGGATGAGGCAGTGTTGGTCCCAGACATTGATATGGACATTTTTGCAGTGTCTCGCTCAGATGTGATGAAATTTAACCTGGTGCCTGGATTGGGCATAATGCCACGAGGTCTAGTATTTGTCCCTCTGAAACTGACGATAACAAGACTATGCTCCGAGCATTTTATCAGGAGGAGGATATTGTGGGGGTTAATATTCCCTATCCCCTTCATATTGATGTGTCATCTTGCCAGAGATAGTGTCTTTTCTCAACCTAGCACTGAAATCTGACAGGAAGATCTGAATATCTCATGGGACTTGGCATAGGGTTATTTTTTTCCAAGTAAAAGCCTTCCTTGACCTTGATTGTGGCTTCCAGGCTTCCAGTGTATGTACAGATATTGGAGTGAACAAGAGAGTCATGAGTCCAGTTAATCCATACAGACTGGCTGAGATGCTAGAACAGTTCATTCTTGATGGTGAAGGTGGGATATTTCCAGTTTGCCCTTCCAGAAGATGGTGTACCTCCAAGCTTAGTCTTTGAGCTGGCTAATTCCTGTCCATTGTGCTTCATAAAGGGTGGTGATATCAGTGTCAAAGTATTTGAGTTCCTGAGCAATGATAACAGACATTGAGGTCTGTTGCTGCTGGGATAGACTTTGAAGGTTCAGACATTCCAGATTCCTGAACTTAATGTTAAGGAGTGCAAGTTGCCCATGCATGATTTCTTTTCCTGTGGGTAGCCATTGTCCATCAGCTACCACATAGACTTGACAGAGTGGGGGCTTGATCCAGTCCCATGTGAGGTTACGGTACCCCAAGAATATTAATTCTCACACATTGGGCACGCATGTAGGTGCCTCTTGGCATGTTGACATGTATGCACACAAATTATCCACATTGATGCTGATATTTGTTTCCTCCCCCCCCCCCCCACTCACTCCTTGACACCTCCCAACCTCAATAATGCCTCCCCTTGAATCTTGTCTCTTTTGTTTTTCCTGGCACTCTGACCTCCTCCCACCATCCCTCATACCCTTTCTCTTTCTGGGCAAACAAACCCATTCTCTGGCAGGGTGTGCTCTATTCTCATTATCCCAGCCTGTGTTTCTCCTCCCCACCCTTGCCCCCCACAACACCCGTCCCTGACAGTACACTTTCCCTGCTCCATTTTATTAGACAATAGACAATAGGAGCAGAAGTAGATCATTCGGCCCTTCGAGTCTGCACCGCCATTTTGAGATCATGGCTGATCCTCAACAATCAATATCCTGTTCCTGCCTTGTCCCCATATCCCTTGATTCCCCTATCTATAAGAAACCTATCTAGCTCCTTCTTGAAAGTGCCCAGAGAATTGGCCTCCACTGCCCTCTGAGGCAGTGCATTCCACAAATTCACAACCCTCTGGGAGAAGAAGTTTTTCCTCACCTCTGTCCTAAATGGCCTAGCCCTTATTCTTAAATCATGCCCCCTGGTCCTGGACTTCCCCAACATCTGGAACATATTTCCTGTCTCTATCTTGTCCAATCCCTTAATAATCCTGTTATGTTTCAATCAGATCCCCTCTCAATCTTCTCAATTCCAGCGTGTACAATCCCAGTCTCTCCAACCTCTCAGCATAAGACAGTCCCGACATCCCCGGAATTAACCTCGTAAACCTACGCTGCACGCCCTCTATAGCCAGGATATCCTTCCTTAACCCTGGAGACCAAAACTATACGCAATACTCCAGGAGTGGTCTCACCGGGGCCCTGTACAAATGCAAAAGAATCTCTTTGCTTTTGTACTCAATTCCCCTTGTAATACAGGCCAACATTCCATTAGCCTTCATCACTGCCTGCTGCACTTGCTCATTCACTTTCAGTGACTGATGAACAAGGACTCCTAGATCCCTTTGTATTTCCCCCTTACCTAACTCCACACCATTCAGATAATAATCCACCTTCCTGTTCCTGCTCCCAAAGTAGATAATCTCACACTTATCCACATTAAACTTCATCTGCCAAGTATCTGCCCACTTACCCAACCTATCCAAATCACCTTGAATTCTCCTAACTTCCTCTACACATGTCGCACTGCCACCCAACTTTGTATCATCAGCAAACTTGCTAATGTTATTCATAATGCCTTCATCTAAATCATCAACATAGATCGTAAACAGCTGCGGTCCCAGCACCGAGCCCTGTGGCACCCCACTAGTCACGGCCTGCCATTCTGAGAAACATCCATTCACCCCTACCCTTTGTTTCCTATCCGCCAACCAGTTTTCTATCCATGTTAATACCCGCCCCCCAATTCCATGAGCCCTAATTTTACCCACCAATCTCCTGTGCGGCACTTTATCAAATGCCTTCTGAAAGTCGAGGTATACAATATCCACTGAATCTCCCTCGTCTATTTTCCTGGTTACATCCTCAAAAAAAAACTCCAATAGATTAGTCAAGCATGATTTGCCCTTGGTAAATCCATGTTGACTCGACCCAATCCTATCATTGCTATCCAAATATGCCGCTATTTCGTCCTTAATAATGGACTTCCCCACCACAGATGTTAGGCTAACTGGACGATAGTTCCCCGTTTTCTCCCTTCCTCCTTTCTTAAAAAGTGGGATAACATTAGCCATTCTCCAATCCTCAGGGACTGTCCCCGAATCTAAGGAACATCGGAAAATGATCACCAATGCATCCACAATTTCTAGAGCCACCTCCTTTAATACCCTGGGATGCAGACCATCTGGACCTGGGGATTTGTCAGTCTTCAGCCCCATTAGTCTACCCATCACCATTTCTTTCCTAATGTCAATCCACTTCAGTTCCTCTGTCACCCTCTGCCTTTTGTCCATCCTTACTTCTGGGAGATTTCTTACGTCTTCCCCGGTGAAGACAGATCCAAAGTACTTATTAAATTCGACTGCCATCTCCCTGTTTCCCGTAATAATTTCACCCGATTCGGTCTTCAAGGGCCCAACGTTGTTCCTAACTAACTTCTTTCCCTTCACATACCTAAAAAAGCTTTTGCTATCCTCCTTAATATTCTTGGCTAGCTTGCCTTTGTACCTCATTTTTTCTTCCCGAATTACCTTTTTAGTTAAATTCTGCTGCACCTTAAAAATTTCCCAATCTTCTATCTTTCCACTCAGCTTGGCTCTGCCATACTTCTTCCTTTTTAACACAATGCTATCTCTGACTTCCTTTGTCAGCCACGGTGGCCCCTTACCCCTCTTTGAGTCTTTCCTTCTCTGGGGAATAAACTGATCCTGCACCTTGTGCATTATTCCCAAGAATACTTGCCATTGCTGTTCCACTGACAATTCTGCTAGGATGCCCGCCCAGTCAACTTTAGCCAGCTCCTCCCTCATGGCTCCATAGTGTCCTTTGTTCAACTGCAAAATTGACCCTTCTGATTTGCCCTTTTCCCTCTCCAATTGCAGATAAAAACTTATCATATTATGGTCACTACCTCCCAATGGCTCCTTTACTTCGAGTTCTCTTATCAAATCGTGCTCATTACACAGCACTAAATCCAGAATAGCCCTCTCCCTGGTCGGCTCTCGTACCAGCTGCTCCAAGAAGGCATCCCGGAGGCACTCTATAAACTCCCTTTCCTGGGGTCCAGTACCAGCTTGATTTTCCCAATCCACTTGCATATTGAAATCCCCCATAACTACTGTGACATTACCCTTGACACATGCCAACATTAACTCACTATTCAGCTTGCACCCAATATCCATGCCACCGTTCGGAGGCCTGTAGATAACACCCATTAGGGTCTTTTTGCCCTTACAGTTCCTCAGTTCTATCCACACTGACTCTACTTCTCCTGATTCAATGTCCCCCCTTGCAAGGGACTGAATCTCATTCCTCACCAACAGGGCCACCCCACCCCCTCTGCCCACCTCCCTGTCCTTACGATAGCAAGTATACCCTTGAAAATTCATTTCCCAGGTCTGATTTCCCTGCAGCCATGTCTCCGTTATCCCAACAACATCATACTTACCCATTCGTATCTGAGCTTCAAGCTCGCCTACCTTATTCCTGACACTCCATGCATTCAGATATAGGATTTTTAACCCATTTCTCCTCTCTCCATTCGTATTAATGTTCCGAAATTGTGTAGTTCCTACCTGTCCTCTACCCTCCATCTCGCTATCCTCTCTCTCATTCTGGATCCCCTCCCCCTGCAAATTTGCAAATTTATCCTCCCTACATTTCCATCAGCTCCCCCCAGATTGTATCACTTGCCTACACACTAGGGGCACTGGCCAATGGATATACCAACCTCCAATTTTCAGGATATTGGAAGAAACCAAAGCTCCTGGAAGTAACCCACTGGGTTACAGGGAGAATATGCTAATCCCACACAGACAGCGCTCGAGGTCTAGACTGAACCCAGTCCATAGAGCAGTGAGGCTGCAGCAGTATCAACTGCACCACTGTACCATTCCTGACAACTCTGAATCAACAGGAGCTGAGGAATATCTGGATTGTCCAGAGTTTCACCACAACAGGCACCTGTGGAAAAATGTTGTTTCCTCTACCGGAAGAAACCAGGACCAGTTTGGTGAGAATGACCAGGAAATCCAGGAGCAAATGAACTGCAAATATTTAGTATTCCACCATGCCTGAAGGGAAAAGAAACAGCTCCGCAGGCACCTGGAGGCCAAAGTCCAACAGAAAGTCTCTGGTCAAACATAATTGATAGTGAGTGGAAAGAGTGCAGTACATCCAGAAGCTCATTGACCATTACAGGAGTGCATTTTTCAGCACTGCCCATACCCCATGGCCCACTCTGCTGAGGCCCCAGAATATTGAACTTATCAAGGAGAAAGAGGCAGTCAGCAGGAAAGACCACTTCAAAGATCTCCTCACTCAGGATTCTATCTGTCACGTGAATGTTTCTGATTCCAGTCCAGCCGTGTCGTTACGCCTGATGTGATTGAAAAGGCCATATGCCAACAAAAAACAAAAAGTCATTTTGGAGCAGATAATATTGCTGCTGATGTTCTAAACTGTGCAATGAGGAAGTTAGTCAAATCCACATTCTCATCATCCACAGAGGAGAATATGACAGAGGACCTTTAAGATGCCATAATCACAACCATCTTCAGGAAAGCTGATTGCAGTAGCCACAGAAGTTTGTCCCCACTCTCTATTAAAGGGAATGCCATCATTAAGTTCTTTCTGAACTACCTCTTCCCACTGGCAGAAACACTCCTGCCCAAATCATAGTGTGTATTTTGTCATTTGGAGGCACACTGAGTGTGATCTTCGCCACATGCAGGGGGCAGCATAATAAATGGCCTTTTCTGACCTTACTAAAGCCTTTTGATTCTGTTAATTGAGAGGAACTGTGGAGAATACTTTCCAAACTTGGCTGCCTTCAGGAATCCTACTCCATTTTGCACTTACTTTATGACGGCATGGAAGCTATAATCCCAGCCAGTGAGTCCACACCAGACCTAATCTTGGTGCATACAAGTGGCAAGTAAGGCACCATCATTGCCCAGACACCTTTTTCATTCTTTCTTGCTACAGTGCTGCTCTGAACTTCCAGAACAGGAATAATGAGGAAACTGGTCCAACCCATGTCATCTCTA
Source organism: Pristis pectinata (assembly GCF_009764475.1). NCBI lineage: Eukaryota > Metazoa > Chordata > Chondrichthyes > Rhinopristiformes > Pristidae > Pristis > Pristis pectinata. The sequence continues at coordinate 76,820,824 of NC_067411.1, forward strand.
CTCTAGGAACAGTCACTCTGATCTCATTATTTGAATTGAGGTATCTTGCATTGAGGCTGAACTCCAAATGATTGTTGAGTTGTCCACTGAAATTATAGGATGGGCATTGCACTGAACATCTACAAATCAAATTTCACCTACCATCCTGCCTTCACTGAAAAAACAGTACCCTCTGACAAACCAGATTCAAAAGGAGATCCTGGAAAACATGGACCACACCTCTCAGCAAATTCAGATATTGCATAGGTCCTGTGTTCCTGCTATCTTGTGTGCTTCTGAGACTGGATCTGTCCTACTTTGCAGCAGTATCACCAATACTACCACTGCAAAATCCGTCAAATCCACTGGTAAGGTAAGCAAATTTAATGCCAGTACCCTCTCCCAGAAAAGCATCCGTAGTATTGAGGCCCTAATTGCACTCAGTCCACTCCTTTAAGTGGCCACAAAATTTCCGATGCTCAGCAATAGACTCCTAAGATTTTCTGTTCCAAGCTGTCTTGAGATTCGATTACTAGGCAAATAGGAAGAGATTGAAGGATGTTCTCTAATTGTCTTGGAAAAATTGCAACATTCCCATTAACTCCTGGGAATTCCTGGCTTGTGACTGTTCCAAGTGGTGATGGAACATTAAGGTTGGCACTGAGAACTTTCAGTCCATGCATTCAGAGCACACAGAAGCCCCGTGTAAGTGGTGGAAAGAGAACACCACCTCCCAAAGTACCCCCTCACCCACTCTGGCAAGCAACACCTGCCGCATTTGTACTTGAGACTGCAGATCCTGTATTTGTCTCATTGGTCATCTTAGAAATGGGGTGGAAGCAAGTCATCCTCGATCCCAAGGGGTCGTCTCAGACAAAGGTATGAAAATAATGACTATATATTAAATTAGATATTAACATTTTGTCGCATATGTGCTTTGACATTATCACTGTCCATATCACTAGTTATGTCCTTTGTAATCTCATCAGATTTCTATGAAAATCTCTGTCAGAGGCTGTCTTAATGTTTTATGGTAGGAGGATTGACATTATTTCCTGCCAGCTTCTAAAATTACTATTTATGGTGCCAAATATGTTAAAGTTGGGTTATGGAAGTTAATTTTATAAAGATGGCTCAAATAGGCCTAAGTAGGTCAAAATACTGTTGCATTTTGCAGAAAATGTTGTTTTCCATTAACTTCAGGGGCATTATTTTTAGTTATAGCAAGCTTAATATTTTACAGGTGAGTAAGATGAAGAACACTTGAATTTTCCTTTTCAAATTATATAAAATAATACTAAACCAGTGGCTTGAAAGGAACAGAGATTAAGGATATCCTGTAAAGTTTACAAAGAAAGAAAGATCTTGTCAAACTGCACAGTATGAAAGCACAGGCAGCAGAAAAATGACCCAGTTCTTTTGTATGATTTGCAGCAAACTGGCCTACTTTGGTAGTTTGCCGGTTGTATAACTACACTAAGAAGCCACAAAATATGGAAAAGATTGACACTTTAATTTTGCCATGGAAATGCCGCTGAAAATTGCATTAAATTTCGTGTATTTGGGATTAACTGGCAAAATTTTGATTCTTAGAACCTAGAGAGGAATTTTGGGATTGTGAATAGTTTGTAAAGTTGGCTTCTGGGTTTGAGGCAGTACTTAATAGAGTGAAATGGCTTGAAGGTACAGAAAAGTTTTCCAAAGTTAGATACTGGGATGGGAACAGAAGTTGTACAGTGAAAGTAGAATGGTTGCAAAAAAAAAGAAGAGAACATATCTTATTTCAATCACTTAATGTTTTTAACATTTGAATCTCAGTTGCATTGAAAGATGGCCTGAGTGGTTTAGAAATGGAGTTGAAAATGAGTGGGAAACCTTATAGGACATAAAATACAGAACTGGGCCATGTGACTTTCAATAATGTAATAGATTGGATTCCAATAAGGATTATAAGAAATACTTGACCCGTGAATCAAATAGATTGGAGTATGAATTGAAAATGAGCACTGAAGTCTTTGGTAATAAAGGAAGTTAATAAAATAATGTCGCAGCAATCAGTGCTGCTATGAACAATATAGAAAACTTGATGAATAGATAGACCACTGATGTAAACAATTACATCTAAAAATAAATAGACTAAGTCACCAAATAGTTAGGTGGATGGTAGAAAAGTGATGCATCATGTATGTAATTTGGTAGGCACTTGCTTTTGGCACTTGTTAAATTTTAGAATGCTTTTGTGTCAATTTTTTTTTCTTACGAAGATATCCTGTATTTGCATGAGTTTATTTGGGCACAGGCAACATTTTTGGCACAGTCAAAAATGCTTATGGAAAACCTTTTGAACTGGCTGGGTTTGGCACCCAGTTTTTTTTTGTTTTCCACATAATTAAGGAAGAAATAGTGAGACATCTGGATAGAAGAGGTTCCATTAGGCAGACACAGCATGGATTCAGGAAGGGCAGGTTCTGTTTGACATAATTAAAGGAGTTGTTTGAGGATATAATGAGCACAGTGGATAGAGGGGAACAGGTGGATGTTGTATACTTGGATTTCCACAAGGCGTTCGATAAGGTGATGCATAAAAGACTTACCATAAGATAAGGATGTATGGAGTTGGGAGTGATGTATTAGCATGGATAGAGGATTGGTTAACCAAGAGAAGGCAGAGAGTTGGGATAAATAGGTGTTTCTCTGGTTGGCAATCAGTGGTGAGTGGGGTGCTGCAGGGGTCGGTGCTGGGCCTGCAACTGTTCACAATATACATTAACGATTTGGAAGAGGGGACCGATTGTAGTATATCTAAGTTTGCTGATGACACGAAATTGAGTGGAAAAGCAAATTGCACAGAGGATGCGGAGAGTCTGTAGAGAGATATAGATAGGTTAAGTGAGTGGGCAAGGGTCTGGCAGATGGAGTACGATGTTGGTAAGTGCGAGATCATCCACTTTGGAAGGAAAAATAGATTATTATTTAAATGGTGAAAGATTGCAGCATGCTGTGTGCAGAGGGACTTGGGAATGCATGTGCATGAATCGTGAAAGGTTGGTTTGCAGGTGCAACAGGTCATCAAGAAGGCAGATGGAATGTTGGCCTTCATTGCTTAGAGGGATTGAACTTAAGAGCAGAGAGTTTATGCTGCAACTGTACAGGGTACTGGTGAGGCCGTACAAGGAGTACTGTGTGCAGTTCCAGTCTCCTTACTTGAGGAAGGATATACTGGCTTTGGAGGCGGTGCAGAGGAGGTTCACCAGGTTGACTCTGGAGATGAGGGGCTTAGCCTATGAGGAGAGATTGAGTCGCCTGGGACCATACTCGCTGGTATTCAGAAGAATGAGAGGGGGATCTTACAGAAACATAAAATTATGAAAAGGATAGATAAGATGGAGGCAGGAAAGTTGTTTCCACTGGTAACTGAGACTAGAACTGGGGGACATAGCCTCAAGATTCAGGGGAATAGACTTAGGACAGAGATGAAGAGGGACTGCTTTTCCCCAGAGAGTAGTGAATCTGTGGAATTCTCTGCCCAAGGAAGTAGTGGAGGCTACCTCATTAAATATATTTAAGGCACATTTAGATAGATTTTTGCATAGTAGAGGAATTAATATTTTTCTTATCTGTTTCCACCTATCACCTACCTGCCTCAGTCTCCTAACTCCACCTCTTCCCCTTACTCATGTGGCTCCTTCTACCCAACATCCCTCACCCCTCTTGGATTCACCTATGATCTACTGGCCCCTATATCAGCCCTCCCACTCTTTTTATATCAGAAATCTTCCCTCTCCATTCTGTCTTGATGCAAAGTCTCCGTTTGAAATGTTGACAATTTCTTTCATCCTTCAGATGCAGCTCAACTTGCTGAGTATTAATGCCACTATTTAATAGTGTCATGTTAGTCTTGATTTTCATTTTTAAAGAAACTTTTGTTAAAGTTTTTGCATAACTCTTCACAAACCCTATAGAGAATAATGCCATCATGGGTCAAGAGTGAAAAAATAAACTGCTGGAGGAACTCTATGGGTCAGGCAGCATCTGTGGAGGCAGATGGATAGTTGATGTTTCTGGTTGAGACTCTGTATTAGGACCAAGAGGATATCAAGTATGAAGAGGTGAGAAGGAGGGGTGAGGCAGTGGCTGGCAGGCAATTGGTGGAACCTGATGAGGAAGAGGATGAAGGGCACATGGACATAGGTGGGGGAGGGGGTGCAGTTGGGAGACAGTGGCTGGTGGATGATGGGTAAAAACTGAAAGAGAGGAAAGGAAGGTAGCAGATGGAACCAGGTGGAGGGAGGGGAGGGTGGAAGTCGAGACGGAGGCTGGAAGGTTGATAATTGGAGATACAAGAAGCCATAGCTGCTCGAATCTAATGAGTAAGCAAGGTGACATGTGGAACCAGAAAAGGGAGGGAAGATGGGCAGTTAGAGCCAGTTGGGGGAAGAAGTAGGAGACCCAATAGGTTAAGTGTGTGGGTGATAGGCAGATGGGACCAGGTAGGGGAGGGGAATGAAACTGGGTAATGTGGGGTTGGTGGGGGGTTGGCAAAAGAAGGTGAGAGAGCCTGAGTGGATGAGAAGGAGAGAAAAGAACACTGGGTGTGGGTAACCTGAAATTGGAAAATTCATTGTTTGTACCATTTGGGTTGTAGACTACCTAGGTGGAATATGAGGTGTTGTTGTTCTAGCTTGCATTTGGCCTCGTACTGGCAGTGGAAAATGCCCAGGAAAGACAGGTCAGTGAGGGATTAGGAGGGGTGATAAGGACTCCTTGTCAAAGAAATAGGTTTGCAGTAGCTCAATGTAATGTCGGAACCAGAACTTGATGAGGTATGGGTGCAGAGATACAAAGGTGAGGTCAATGCTGAGGTTAGCATGCAAAGATTCACTTGCACCACCTTCAACACACCTGCTGCATTCGGTGCTGTTGATGTGCTGCATCTACGTTGGCGAAACCAGATGTAGACCAGGTGAATGTTATGCAGAGCATCCTTTTTTCCTGCTCATCTGTTTCCACCTATTGCCCACCAGCTGCTCTCTCCCATCTCCACCCCTTCCTCTCCCCTATGACTCCATGTGCCCATTATTACCCCCCCCCCACCCAAAAAGGTTCCACCTATCGCCTGCCAGCCCCTGCCTCACCCCTCTATACTCAGTCCTGATTCAGGGTCTTGAACCGAGACTCTCCAGATGCTGCTTGACCTGCTGAGTTCCTCCAGTAGTTTGTTGTTTTTTTTGCTCCAGATAAGTGTCTGCAGTCTCTTGTTTTTCCAAGGGCAATATTTGCACTTTAGTGAGAGATTTTGTGTGTTCAAAAAGCACTCTAGTGATTTCAGCACATACGCTATGTTGACAGTTCAATGCAGTACTAAGGATGCATTGTGTGTGGTGTTTTCTTTTGAAGTTGAAGCAATTCTAGGTCATTTGAAGTTAACACAATATCCATGATGCCAGTTGATTAAGAACAAAATATCTTTTCCTGGCCAAAATGAACCCCTCAACCAACAGCACCAGCTTAACCATTATTATGGGATTCTGCTGAATGGAAATTAGCCACTGCATTTAAATACATTTCAAAAGTAACCCATCCTGTGAAACTCTGTAGAATGTTACAGAGATGTGAAAAGCACAAGATAAGTGCGAGTTTGTTTGTTTTTTTTCTTTGGTTATTATTCATAAGCTGATGATTTCCCCATATAGGTGATTAATCAGCCCAAGCTTCAGTGCAAATAAAACAACATTCAAGCTGAAACACAGAATGTTGTCCAAAGAGCCAAACTACTTCAACATGGATGTTCTTGACTGAAAGACCAGGACAGCTGCTAAGGTATTGTTACATAAATATTACCACTAAAACCCTCCAGGCTTTCCAACATGACCATGATGAGAAATTCCGTGATCATTTTGGGGAGAAACAAGTCTTTGAAAACCTTCAAAAAGCAACAACAGAATATTAAACATCATAACCATAGTCACAAAGACTTGGCCTCACCAAATGGCATATACTCTGGATGTGCAAAAATGACGGGTCAAAGTAAAATATTAAGGTAAATGGCAAGCTACAAAGAAACCTTTTGCATCCTCTCAGAGACAGATTAAAGTTGCTGTTGGCTGTAGTACTGGTGGAAATTTGTGCAATTATATTCAATAGTTTCTGAATATGTTACCATATTTCAATTGATGAAGGATATGCAAGATTGCTCTAGTTTTGTTCTTCAAAGGGATATATCCCATTATTTACAGGAACAACATGATCAGTAGTGTCTGAAGTTGGTAAATCTCAGGATCAAATGAGTGTGAAAACATGACTGCAGGTTTTTCAAAGAGGAATATAAATCATAGGCAGGGATTTCTTAACGTGTAGCACTTGATCATTTTTCTATGAAATTGGCACCTCTCCACAACCTGTGGTGCACAGTTGGAATGTCTACTTATGGGCCTGGATTTTACCAATACTGGCAAATAGAAACTGCCAGCATGTATTAAAGGTAGCAGGTCTGGGACCTAGCAGGTCTGGAATGTGAATGCAGAAGTCCTGAGCTAACTTGGCAAAGATGGGCACCACATCTGTTAATGTGCTCCACAGCTGAATTTCCTTTGGAGCCCAGTTAAAATTTCCCAGTATTTACACTGGAGCCGAAGATTAAATGGCATAGGATTTTTGATTCCATTGATATCAATGGGTATTGTAGGGATGCAGGTAAGAAAGGAAAGAGAAAGGTAATTATTTCAGTCTTAATAAGTAGGCTATTTTCAGATGTTTTTGAATTTATTACTTTTTTAAATGATTACAATTTACATCATTTTAAAAACTCTGAATGGAAAAGACACACACAGACATTAAAAACACTACCCAGCTTTGTATGTTGATAAAGTCGTGAGTTTGAGCCAATGGTTTGCTGGCTGTCAGAGCTGTCAGTGGTGTTGTGAGGGTAGGGATTCACCACTGCCTCTTTGAGCTTCCCGCCACTGTTTTCTCTCTGCCACTGGAGTTTGGGTCACTTTGGGCAAAGGTAGGAGCAGGTACGTTTCGGCGGAGAGTGGTTGTAGGCAGTGATTGTGAGGTCCATGCCAGCAAGATCTGGCCCAGTGATGCAGTTTTTGTCACACATGTAATTGATTTCTATTTTTGGTTCTGCCAATGTTTGGGGAAGGAGGCTTCCATGCTCATTATCTTGCAAGACTGAGCAGTTATGTTTTTCTTGAAATGTATTTTTTTCCTGAAAATTCTTTGTTGTGCAGTTACAAAAGATCAGAGGCTTTATAATTTTTTTGCTTTGAGTAAGATATCACTCTTGGACTGTTTTATAACCACTGAAGGAACTTTACAGGATATGATGGGACCTTTATAACATCAATATATATGAAATATCCGTGATATCTGGTTGTTTTGATTCTAAAGAAGCTATCCTCAGCAAATGTGGGTTGCTCTTCTGTCTTGGATCTTTGCCGGCACTTTGTCAGCTTTCAACTCTGAATGTAGAACAGAAAAGATGTTCATGTCAACTAGAGTTAAGTTCTTAACTTATAACGTTCTTGTCGTCCTGACCCATTATGGAGGTTGCTGAATCATTGTCAAAATGGGTGGCAGCTGAACAATTGCCCAGCTCAGATAGTGCAGTCATCTGCTGATTGTTTTATGTCCTTAAACTTTGGACATATTCACCATGTTTTTGAATCATGAAGTTGGTTCTGATCAAATTTTATGACTCCCCTTCAAAATTAACCTTTTGGAGCTTGTCATCACCATCATCATCAAACTGCAAAGATGAAGAAGCTATTTTAAATTACCTGGCAGATTGACCTGTTGGCCATAAAATAAGCTAGAACATAATTTGGGAAATCAAGGCATCAAAATTTATCTGATGTTTTGCATTTTACCTGGGTTATGTATATGAACTGGAGTGTTCACTATAATGAATAGTGGATTTTTTTGTTCCTAGGATAATCCATGAGGAGAAATTAATCAAATTAAAATGGTAACACAATACATCACATCAAAACATTAATAAAACAGGTTGGCATGTGACGTCATTGTAGGGTTCACAAACTGCTGTACTGTTATATCTTTGGTGATTGACACTTCTCCACAGATAGAATATATTAGGGCACGTTTACTCTCTTAGTGATAAATAAATGCCTGCGCTACTTGTGGCTGTTCATTTGTGGGGCAACACTGTGGCTGGTTCTGTCTGACACGATGCAAAGGTAAGCAACTGTGGTTTGACTCAGTTTTATTGTCTCTTATCTGTTGAGAATCAAGGATGCTTTTGCAGCAGCATGTTCCAACATGATATTGCTTATTCAGATCTACAATATCAATAATAACCTTGAGACTATTTTGTATGCTTCTATTTTAATTCAAAATGAATAGAATGAGCAAGAATATTGTAAGACGTTGATAGTACATAAAAATATAAAAAACTTGTAGATGCTGGAAACCTGAAATAAATACAGAAAATGCAGGAAACAATCAGGCAGCACCTGTGGAATGAGAAACAATGTTTCGGGTCTGAGACATCTTCCAATTTGAGTTTTCCAAGTTTAGGTAACCCCCCCCACACCTTTTACCCCCTCTCCCTCTCCTGATCCCCCTGGTCCTCCCTTTTTTGTCCCCCTTCCCACCCTCCCCCAGCCCCCCCTCACCCATCTTTGTCCTCTCCTGCTCCACCCACCCACTTTGCACACAGGTTTGCCCCCCCCACCCCCGATCTTGTTCCAACTGTCACTCACCTCTCCCTTCTCCTCTAATGGTTCCCATTCTCACCTCCTTTATTTATCCAAATCCAGCAGTGGTAGCGCTTTGTGTTCCTGCTAATCTCCTTCAAGCAGCTGTCTCCCAGTTTCACACTCCCATTCCCTCACCTTGCTCCATCTGCTGTTTTTTCCTTTTCCTCTCGCCCTTTGTCTGCCTCCATCTATCATTCACCTGCCACAGTGTTCCAACTCCACCCCCGCTCACCTCCCCTACCTGGCACTACCTGCCTGTCATCCTACACCCCTCCTCAGTCCACCAATTACCTCAATCCTTTCTTGCCACTCCCCTCCTCCTCTCCATGCCGGCCATCTCACCTCTCCACTCTCAGTCCTGATGCAGGGTTTCGACCTGAAACATCGACAATTTCTTTCCTCCCACAGATGTTGCCCAACCCACGGAGTTCCTTCAGCAGATTGTTTGTTACTCCAGATTCCAGCATCTGCAGTCGCTTGTGTCTCATGGGACCTTCGATCTTGGTGATAGAGGTTGCAGGATTGGGAGATGCCACTGGAGCAGCCTGGGCAGTTGTGCCCAGGACACTGCCCTGAGAAATTTTGCAGTGATATACTGGAACTGGGATAATTGACCTCTGACCTGAACAGCCATCTTCTTTTGTGCAAACTATGATGCCAGCCACTGAAGTTTTCCCTTTGCCATACTTGATCAAATGCTGCCTTGATGCTTAAAGCAGTAACTCTCAGCTCATCTCTAGAATTCAGCTCTTTGGTCCATGTTTGTCCCAAGCTCTTGTGAATTTCATGCTGAGTGTTATGGAGTTGTATAGCATAGAAACAGGCCCTTCAGCCCACTGTATCTGTGCCAACCATCATACTTATCTATACTAATCCCATTTGCCTGCATTAATTCTATATCATTCAAGTACCTGTCCAGATGCCTCTTAAATGTTGTTACTGTTCCTGCTTCCACCACCACCTCTGGTAGCTCATTCCAGTTACCAACCATTCAAATATGACAATAAATTTTGCAGATATCGTAAACCTCTTCGCTGTCATCTTAAACCTTTACCCCCCCCCCCCCCCCCCCCCCCCCCCCCAGTCTTAGATACCACTACCATGGGAAACAGACTCTGGCTATCCACCCTATCTATGCTGCTTATATTTTTATATTCCTCTATCACGTCACCTCGGTTGGGTACAATGCCGTGGGCGTCACGGAGACATGGCTGAAGGAGGATCAAAGTTGGGAGCAAAACATCCAAGGATATGCATCGTATTGAAAAGACGGGAGGGGTTGCCTTGTTTGTTTAAAGAAAAATTAAATTGAATCGATTGCAAGGAGTGATTATAGGATCAGAAGATATAGAATCCTTGTGGTAACGTTGAGGAACTGCAAAGGTAAAAAGACCCTGATGGGAGTCAAGCACAGGCCTCTGAGGAGTAGTAGGATGTGGGGTACAAAATAGACAAGTAGATAGAAAAGGCATTTAAAAAAGGCAATGTTACAGTGATCATGGGGGACTTCAATATGCAGGTAGACTGGGAAAATCAGGTTGGTGGTGGACCCCAAGAAAAGGAATTTGTGGAATGTCCAGGAGATGGCTTTTTAGAGCAGCTTGTAGTAGAGCCCACTAAGTAATAGACAATTCTGGATTTGGTATTGTGCAATGAGGCAGACTTAATCAGAGAGCTTTAGGTGAAGGAACCCTTAGGAGGCAGTGACCATAATATGATGGAATTCATCCTGCAGTTTGAGAGGGAGAAGCTGAAACAGATGTAACAGTATTACAGTTGATTAAAGATACCACAAAGGCATGAGCAGGGGAGCTGACCAGGGTTGATTGGAAGGGGACCCTAGCGGGGAAGACAGTGGAGAAGCAATGGTGGGAGTTTCTGGGAGTAATTCAGGAGACACAGCAGCATTTCATCCTAAGGACAAAGAAGCCTATTAAGGCAACTGTGGCTGACAAGGAAGTCAGGGACAGCATAAAAGCAAAAGAGAAGACATACAACATGGCAAAAATTGGTAGGAAGTCAGAGGATTGGGAAGCCTTTAAAACTCAACAGAGGACAACTTAAAAAAAAAAGCCTTGGGGGGGTGGTTGGGGTAGGGGTAAAGATAAAATATGAGGGTAAACAAGCCAATAATATAAAAGAAGATTGCAAAAGTGTTTTTCAGACATGTAAATTGTAAGAGAGGACATTGGACTGCTGGAAAATGACCCTGGAGAAGTAGTAATGAGGAACAAGGAAATGGCGGAAGTATGGAACAGATACTTTGCGTCAGTCTTCACAGTGGAAGACACCAGTATCATGCTAGAAATTCAAGCGCGTCAGGGATAGTGATCTTTCAAGAATCACTGGAGTCGGAGGATCCCAGAGGACTGGAAAATTGCAAATATAACACCCCAGTTTAAGAAGAGAGGAAGGCAGAAGATAGGAAGTAATAGGCCAGTTCGCCTGACCTCAGTGATTGGTAAGATTTTAGAGTCCATTATTAAGGATGAAATTTTGAAGTACTTGGAAGTACATGATATAATCGGGTGAAATCAGCATCGTTTCATTAAGAAATCTTGCCTGTTAGAATTCTTTGAGGAAGTAACAATCAGGTTAGAGAAAGGACAGTCAGTGGATGTTATTTACTTGGATTTTCAGAAGGTCTTTGACGAGGTGCCACACACGAGGCTGCTAAATAAGATAAGAGCCCATGGTGTTAGAGGTTACCTGTAGGTAACCAGGTAGGGCTTCTGCAGAAGGACTTGGACAGGTTAGCAGATTGGACAAAGAAGTGACAGATGGAATGTAGCTTAGGGAAGTGTGGAGTTATGCACTTCGGCAGGAAGACTAAAGGTGTGAACTATTTTCTAAATGGGGAGAGAATTCAGAAACTGGAAGTGCAAAGGGACTTGGTAATCCTCATTCAGGATTCCCTTAAGGTTAACTTGCAGGTTGAGTTGGTAGCAAGGAAGGCAAATGCAAGGTTGGACACCCCTTTCATTTTGAGAGGACTAGACTGTAAAAGCAAGGATGCACTGCTGAGGCTTTAAGGTCTTGGTCAGACCGCAACTGAAATATTGTGAGCAATTTTGGGCCCTGTATCGAAGGAAAGATGTGCTCGCCCTGGAGAGGGTCTGGAGGAGGTTCACAAGAATGGTCCCAGGAAAGAAAGGCTTAACATATGAGCTTTTGATATCTCTGGGCCTGTATTTGATGGAGTTCAGAAGGATGAAGGGGGGATGTCATTGAAAACTACAGAATACTGAAAGGCTTGGAATGAGTGGATATGGAGAGGCTGTTTCCATTAGTAGGAGAGTCTAGGATCCGAGGGCACAGCCTCAGAATAAAGGGACGTTCCTTTAGAACTGAGATGAGGAGGAATTTCTCCAGCCAGAGTGTGGTGAATCTGTAGAATTTGTTGCCACAGAGGGCTGTGGAGGCCAAGTTACTAGGTGTATTTAAGGCAGAGGTTGATAGGTTCTTGATTGGGAAGGAGATTAAGGGTTACGGGGCGAAGGCAGGAGAATGGGGCTGAGAAAATAAATCAGCCATGATTGAATGGTGGAGCAGACTCGATGGGCCGAATGACTTAATTCTGCTCCTATAATCTTATGATCTCTCAGCTTCCTTTGTTCCAGGAAAACATTCACAGCCTATCCAATCTCTCCTTGTAACTGATGTGCTTCATAGTGTTTTTTATTTAGGTTCCAGCATCTGCAGTCCTTTGTTTCTCTCAAATTCTATTTTGTTTTGTCAATAAATTATAGGGAACTAATCGATGGATAGATTTTTTTTATAATTTACTGAAGCAAAGAATTGGTCTCATTCCACATAACAGTATTTTTCAAGTGCTCAAAGGAGGCTCCTCTCACTTCCACACCTTTGCAAAAGTATCTGTTCCTCCAGTCTGAATGAGCTTCTTGACTTACAAAATGAATGCTTGCTCCAAAACTTCATGAAGCAGATGCTCCTGGTTTCGTGAGCTTGCTAAAATTTGCAAAGCATTGCCTCAGTTGTCTTAGTTGACACCATTGTATCCCTGAGAGTATTGGCCATATATCATGGGAGGATGTGCTCCACACTTAGTGACTATTCCCATTGCTCAGTCTGGGGAACCATTGAGTGTGCTGATGTGGCTACTGGCTTTGCACGTTTGACAACAGAATTCAACGGCTGTGTATACTAGTAAAAGTGTTGTTCGAGTATTGAAGTTGGCTTCTTGGTGCACAGTGTTAGAGTTGATCAACTTGGATATGTTCAGTAATTGTTTTTTTGCTGGTAAGGATTCCATTCAAAGTTGCTCACAAATACAGTGGATTGTCTATCATAAGTTTATCGCGATTCTGTATACTATAAAATTACAGAAGTGAAGTGGTGATACAATGTTTTATTGTTGGACCAGGTTAGGTATTTCCAGCATTTTCTGTTTTTGTTTCAGATTTCCAACATATGCAGTTTCTTTGATCTTTCACTTAAAGAGAAAAGTTTGTTTGATATGTTATGGAAGAAGCCACCATTCTCCTTACTGGGATCATCTTGAGTAATTTGTACATTTCAGCTAAATTATATGATTAGGCAGTTGGTTCTAGCAACACAATGCTTGCTTTTCTCCTCTGTGAATAATATTGTCAATGTTATGGGTAAGCCTTTTACCTAGTCATAACAATATTTATAAATGGGGATCTTCACCTGTCCTAGTAGGAACTGTTGGGCCAATGATATTGGTCATCTCCATTACGAAGCAATGTTTTCCCAATTTGGGAACAAGTGATGACAAAGGAGTATTTCTTTGTAGTAAGCAGGGATGTCAGCACTTTTCCTTGTTTTGGGTAGTACATTCCTATCAGCATATTTTCAGCATTTGGGTATTTTACTTCTTCACACGTACAGTGACAGGAATACTGTCAGCTAGTCAGTTTCACAGGACACCATCTTCATCATGATAATATCCAGTCTTACAGTTTTGTTAAAGACCCAAGAGACTGCAGATGCTGGAATCTGGAACAACAAACAATGTGCAAAAGAAAACAAAAGGAAGGAGAGAGAGAGACTTTGTCTGCCTCCAACTATCATTCACCTGCCACAGTGTTCCAACTCCACCCCCGCTCACCTCCCCTACCTGGCACTACCCGCCTGTCATCTCACTCCCCTCCTTAGTCTACCAATCACCTCGGAATCCTCTCTTGCCACTCCCCTTCTCTTTATGCTGGCCATCTTGCCTCTCCACTCTCAGTTCTGATGCAGGGTTTTGACCTGAAATGTTGAGTTTCTTACCTCCCACAGATGCTGCATGACCTGCTGAGTTCTTCCAGCACATTTTGTTGTTGCAGTTTTGTTAAATTTGTTTGTGACAATGACAGATTTCGGTTCATTCAGAGAACTTGAAACTGTGAGGTTCAGATTTAGAATGACTGTTGTTTCATTGCAGTTACTTGAGGCCTGATCTCTTTTGGAGAAGTTCTCAGGATTTGTGAATTGGTTGTTCCAGATAAATGGTACTACTATTGAGCTGCTTTCTGAGGGCATCACTGTTTGAACTTGTCATTCCCATTGATCCATTTGATTGTGTTCTTGGCTTTCATGCTGGATTGTGAAAGTCAATATTTTGAACTATTTTTGTCCGTTGTTCTGTTTCCATGATGGTCATGTCTCTCTATGATCTTAATAATCATGCTGCGATTGTTTGAGGTAATATTTATCTGTAGATGGTTGTTGCAGGTTCATTCCCACAGGGACTGCAGTTTACTCTGAAGCAATGTGATATTTGTCACTTTGGCTTTTTAATTAAGCCAACAACCAAGGTCTAATAGGCAATGTAAAACTCTTCTACATTAGTTATACCTGGTCACTCAGTTGCTAACTGTTCTCTTCCACTGAAAACTGGCTAAATAGGTTTGTGTTGCTAAACATGAACACGATCTGAGTGTCATAGTTAAAGAGAGGTGCAGCATGGAAATGGCCCTTTGGTCCACTGAGTCCACACAGACCATCAACTACCCCTCTACGCTAATCTTAAATTAATCCCACTTCTTTTTCTCCCCACATTCTCATAAACTGCACCCAGATTTTAACACTCCCAGCACAATAGTGGCAATTTGTAGCACCAATTAACCAACCAACCTGCATGTCTTTGGGATGTGGGAGGAAGTGACAGCACTTGGAAAACCTAGATGTTCACAGGGTGGATATGCAACTCTCCACAGACAGGATCAGAGGCTAGAATCAAACCTGGGTCTCTGGTGATACGAGGCAGCAGTTGTACTTGTGGTGCTGTATGTGTGACAGAACATTTTTTGCCTTTCTGATGTTCCTTCTACAGGTCGAATGGCTCTTAGTATCATTGCTGTATAAGCTATATTTCTTAATTCACAGAACTTGTATTTTGTACACAAATTTCCTTTTTAGCATGTAGCTGCATTTGGAGGCAAAATTGGGGAGGGATAAAAATAGTTTATCTGGACAAGGTTAGTAATTGTGCCAAAATTAGGATTCAGATGGTTCGGAGATTAACAATTTATTACAACCCTGAGGTGGATGTTTTAAGTCATTTGGGCTTGGCCTTCAATTCTTATAAATTATTTTTGTTTTTCTAATATTAAGTCTTGGGCAATCAAAAATATTTGGTTTATTTAAGCTCTGCATGTGTTACAATTGGGCTTTCTATGAAAACTTAAATTTTGAAGTTTATATCAATACCAGGACATATATTTTACAGCTTCCAAAACTGCTCTCTGTGGTGGTTTGTTGTCAGATCTTAAAGCTTTTACTGCCAGATTGTGTTAGTTGACGGATCTGGTAACACAACATGAAATAAAATCGCTCAGTATGACTCCACTTTGCTTCGCCTCATTTCAAGGTCTGTTGTGAATATACTGCAACAAATGTGCAATTCAAATAGCTGAACCACACAGCTGCACAACAAGGACACTTGTAATACCACAATGTCATGGCAGTTGACCATGCACAGTTATCTCCCAGTGGTACTGATGAAATCTTGTGACATACAATTACAGAAGTGTGACTGCACCAGGACTTGGCTAATAATGTTGAGTCCACTATTTGAAACCCAGCAGACATCTGTTACTTCAAAAGATGATAATTTCTGTTTGCTTCAATGCTGGATACTTTTCACAGTGGCGGCAGAAAAATGCAAGCTGTAAAAGAAATGAGCTCTGACATTTAACACTGGCAAATGATGATGTATTCTGTACTTGTCAAGTCATAGTCATGCAGCATGGAAACAGGCCCTTCAGCCAAAGGAGTTTGTGCCAACCATCAAGCACGTACCTGAACTAGTCCTACTTTCCCACATTCCCTTCTACTTCCCCGACTCCTCCCTTTGCCTACCCCCCACCCACTCACCCACCCACCACAATTTTCTACCACTCTCCTGCACACCAGGGGCGTTTTTTTGTGGCCAATTAACCTACCAACCTGCAAGAAACCCACACAGTCGCTGGGAGAATTGCACACAGACAACTTTGGAGGTTGGGATCAAATCCAGGTCACTGGAGCTGTGAAGCAGCAGCTTTACTAGCTGCACCATTGTACCGCCCAAAGTTCACAAAAGCAACATTTTAAAGTCTCATTTTATCTGTTCTCAATTAACTTGTAAATCCCAGGAGTTTTGTAGGGTAGCATGGTAAAAATAATTTCCTTTCTAAAATTGCTGAAATTTCTGATTGTTCTATTATCACAGGTCAGTCTGGGGATTGACTAGGTCTAGTTAGCTTGCCGAATGTGTGCTGTATCTGCATTGTTTCCATTTGCACTTTCAAGTCAAATGCATCTCTGGATTTCATTTACTGGAAGTAAAAGGCTGTATAATTTAAAACATAAAAGCAAAATTTTGCAGGAACTGATAACTTAAAACAAGAATGAGAAAAGCTGGCAACATAGTCTGGCAGAACATTTTGTGAAGAGAATGAACTTTTCAATATTTTAGGCATTGCTTTTTTAATCCAGATGTCGAAATATCACTGGTCAATCACTTATAAGAAGGAACCAGGGAGGGAAAAGAGTTCAAGTATAAATACACACTTTCTAAAGGGGTGGGGGAGAGTGTCAAATGGCTCAGTATAAAACAGGAATTTGTTAATTGGTAAGTACTAATACCATGAGAAAAAGAAGGGATGATGAGAGAGACTAACAAGAAGTTCTGAGAATGTCCAAATTAAAGTAGGTTGCTTTAGTTGGAAAGGAAGAGAATAAATATTATTGAGGGCTCCAGTGGTCCAGGAGTGGATGAAAAGCAAACCTGTTTCAGCAGCAAAATATTTATTAGATAAGCTCATATTTGCATTGAAATTTCATTGGAATATTATAGAAAATATAAATAAATATTATGGATAAACAAGGTGGCAGGCAATAGGAAGCTGAGTATAGAATGGATTAGCTAAGCAATCACCATCTGTGTTTGATAACAACATCTTCCAAAACCAAATCCTAATAACATTCCTCCTTTCTCTTGATAGTTGGTAGTGATGTTGTGTTAAGTTATTTGCAGTGATGGGTGAAAAGTTTGTGGGGAGCTTGGGAGGGCTTCCCTTTCCATTTTCAATTGCTCTGTTCTGTAAAAAATCATTCAGATAAAATGTTTTTGTGTCTGGAGGACTACATCTGAAATACTGAATATTTTTGCTTTTCACTGGTGCTGTAACTAACTTCCTGAACATTTCCAGCTTTTGCTACTTTTGTTTATGTACACTTTGATCTGAATGAACTCTGGGTCCTGTGAAATATGTCAGTCAGTGATTCCTATTTTGGTGTAAACAAGCACGGAAGAGTACTGACATTCCCTGAGGTCAAGGTCATGAAATACTGATCAACTCGGGTTATATAAGGACATTATTTATGCATAATCAACAGTTTCTATAATTACATCATTGTGATGACCAGTGTTAAAATTACTGTTATCTTTTAAGGATAACTCAGTTTTATTGTAAACTCCTTTAAAGGCTGTTTTCATTTAGTTTAACTGTGTAAATTCTTTTGATGTTCCTGAGTTATCACAATGCTCAAAAGTGAAAATGTTTTTCATTTTGTTTTGAGGGATCAGGCTGTTTATTATTTCTTTTATTCTCCAGTTTTTTTTTTGATATTCAAATGCTTTAAAATTAAAGTTCAGTTTAATAACCCTTTATTTGTGCCAACTTATTGTAAAAGTTATACTTTGTATCATTTGATTATTTGAGATGAGAGTCGAGTGATGGTGAATTCTTCCTTTGTGATATTGTTCCCTGACAGTGCTCTTATGGTAGACTTGTTAGCTTCAGTAGGAAAGTGACTATTTCCACTTAGGATTGGGACGTGGTTTCATCAGCTGATGGTATTGTTTCCAGTAGATAGTACCAGTTTCAGTAGGTCCATAGTCACTTGAAACGATCAGAAAAAGTATTGTGTGAAATTGGATTATGTTGGTACTTTGCTTACTCGGACTGCATTCCCAGAAATGGGAGTGGTAATGGAACTGGGGTTATTATAGCATTATCTATGGATGTGCTACTGACGGCACTGCTGTGCTGAGAACCTGGCACAAACCCCTGTGCTGACAATCTGGTTTGGGGCTCTGCCCTCCGCTGGCACGCCCACAATATTTAAATGGTTGAAGTGATCTCATCATAGTCAGAGTCCTGGATCATGGTATGGCTTAAGTGTGAACTGAGCCATTGAGGTTGTTGTATAGACTGGTGTTGGGCAGGCTGGGGCAAGCAGCAAAGTTGCTCAACTGTGTGTGATGGAGCTGCTCTTCCACCCTCTTTGCATGGCTCTACAACTCTCTAACACTAAGTCTCCTCTAAGGTGACAAGCTCAATGGTGGTCAGTGGTCATTGAACTTATTACTGTAGGGAAGTATTTGGGCTGAAGAGAGCCATGCAGCAAACAAAGAGGAAGAGAAAGCAGGGTCCATCGCATCCCAACAGGAGGTACTGATGGGTGCGAGAGTCTGATGGATCCAGACTGTTGATCAACATATGGAACAGTCAGTTTCCAACAAGAGCTTACACTCTCACTTGATGTGAGAAAAAGACTTCTGTGCAGTGAGCAGGGATGATAATGAAGTCAGATTCGTATTTAGCAATCAAAGCGGAGCAGAATCTGCTTCTGAAAGGAAAGAACTTGCCATGTTCTGGGGACCAGGATTAACTGGATTGCTCTTGTACAGAGGGAGTATAGACTCAACAAGCTCAATGGGCTTCTGTGTTGCGACCACTTTATGATTTATTCCAAGTGGCTATAGTTGGAGATATTTTGTGGGAATTGCTAGAAGGAAAACTACAAGTAATATTGATTATGTTCTTGCATGTAACTTGCTAAACTAATTATTTAACAGAAGACTATTCTATAGCTAGTTGTACTGCTACCTCTGGCAACCCCAGTTCAGTTACTAAAATGAGCAAACTCATCAATTTAACAGGTTTTTTTTTTACAAGGTATTGATTGAATTAAGTGTCTCTTATAATTAAATCATGAAGATAATTTGATATTAACTAAATCTCCATTGTAGATTTTCTCAATTACCTCCTTGTGTACGTGCAATAATAGGAGTCTTCATTCTTGGCAAGTCTTTGCGAATTTACTCAATAATGTAAATGAAATGATTTTGGTATTGTTGTTTGTGAAATGTGCTTTAATGTGGATTTTGATATCTGGGATTATTTTTCAATTACTATTTTTTATTAAATGTAGTTTAAAATGCAATATCTACATGTTAAAAGTCTCACTTCTGGGACATCTTGTTTGCAAGCAGTATTTATAATGGAAACTGATGTAAAGATTGCATTATGTGAAAGCTACTTGTAAACATTTTGGCCAATAATCTGCTTCATGGGGCAGGTAACAACAACTGCCATGAGATAAATTGCCTTTCCCTGTTTTTGCTGAGCTGAAAGTGCTGCAAGGAAAACAAGCATTAGGGGTTGGAATGAACAAGGAAGGTGACTGTGCAGCATATTAACCAATTAGACTTTCAGGAGTGTGAAATGAATATATGACAGTATGTAGGTCAGAATGAGAGAGTACATTGTCAATTCACTTACGTTATGTAAATATTTATGATTAAAAGAGACTGGATAGAGAGAAAAAGGGAAATTTGTGTATTTTCTCAAAAACCTCCAGAAGTTTGAATGAAGTAGATGATCCTTGTAAGAAAGATTATTATCTCATCATTAAAAAGATGCTTTGACTGAAGTGGCAAGACTAAATTTTCAGTTGCATGTTTACCATGCAAATACACCAATTAATGGTGTTTCAGCAGTGAACAACATTTAAATGTCTGTATGTGATTGTCTCTTGTAATTTCTAGGGCTTCAAATTTTTCTTCTTGCTTAAACCAGTAATGTTAATGCAGTCTGGGTAATATGCAGCAAAATAGCATCCTGAATGGGTTCCTGTGCTGCAACCATATAAGCAAGCCATGCCTAAAACTAGCAGTTCAGGTTTGCAGCGATTGTTGACAGACATTTAGCTCTCTATCTCTAACTCTTGCTTTTTGTATTTGAGATTAATAGGTTTTTGGACACAAGGGAATCAGAATGTTTGTGTATCAGGCAGAAGTGTGGACTAAAGGTGCAAGATTAGTGACAATCTTAGTGGATGGCAGAGCAGGCTCAAAGGGCCTTATTATCTAATATGTTCTAATGCATCTGATATGTTCTTTACAAACAGCAATACCGATTCAGCAGTATCAATATTGTTGATTTAATGATTAAGACTTGTTTTTAAGGGTAGACATCTCTGTTGGGTAGCTGAAACAGACGTTCTATTGGATCACCTGAAGTCAGTTAATAATGTGGTCCATCACTGCTTAAGTAGCTTTTTAGTGAATGTCAGGGGCAGTTCTGGTATGCTCAGTGAGGTTCCTGCACTTAGTGTGCAGTATTGCTAATTTTGCTCTGGCCTTTGATCATAGTGCTGGCTCATAAAATGTTTTGGATATGCTGCTAATAAAATTGCATAATTTGTCAAGTGTTTTCTTTCCACACATTTACAGAAAATGCTTAAGCACTGAATTTAAAAAAAAATCTTCTGATTCTGATTTTTCTATCATCTTTCTGCTTTTGCATTTTTTCTTTTTTTTTGGAAATCTTTCTTTCACTATGACCTGAGGGATTTATTTAAGGCTCATCTTCAGGTTTCTGGTGAAGAGCACCAGAGCTGAGGTGTAGGCTTTCAGTTGGAAGAGACATAGTGGCTACAGTGCTCCTTCTAGCAACCATATTCCTTGCACTTTATCCTGTCCCACTTTCCTATCCGTAACCCAAAATCTTACTGAACTCTTAAATATTTATACAGATATCTATTACCCTTGGTACCAACTGCTTGAGCTCATTTGAATCTTCCCTTTCCTTTGTCCTACATATCCTTGTGCTGTTAAAAGCTACTCGAGTGGCCAAAACTTTATGCTGTGACGTACTTTGAAAATTAGTCAAGTCATTCCATTACATAACATACGTAGAACATAGAACAGTACAGCACAGGAACAGGCCCTTCAGCCCACGATGTTGTGCTGAACTAATTAAACGCCTAGCTAATCTCTTCTGCCTACACAATGTCCATATCCCGCCATTCTCTGTACATTCATGTGCCTATCAAAGAGCCTCTTAAATGCCTCTTTTGTATTTGCCTCCACTACTATCCCTGGCAGCGCATTCCAGTAATTCTAGTGGATTACATCTCCCTGCACTCTTCCAGCAAGTTAATTGTGGCCTTCTAGTTCCAGTTTTCATTAATATTAGACTATTAATGCAATAAAACATGCAAAGGTGCTTTACTGTTATCAATCAAAGTTTGTCACTGAACCATGAAGGAGACTTTGAGAACTTTACCAAAGGCTTGGTCAAAGAAAGCTGTTTAAAGTAGAGCCTTAAAGTAGGAAAGAAACATTTAGGGTAATAAATACAGACTTTGGAGTCTCAGAGGCTGATGGCACACTTGCATTTAAAATTGGTGACACACATGAAGTTAGAATTGGAGGTATGGAGATATCCCTTGAGATGTACGATTGGAAGTGGTTACAGAGATGGGAGAGAGACCAGGGAAGAATTTGAAAAGAAGATGGAGAACCATGAAAATTTGAGACCTTAATTGGAAACAAGTGTAAAGTTGGCAAGTACCAGTTTGATGGGTAAATGGGACCTTGAGCAAATAAGTACAGAGATATTTGAGTTTATGGATGATAAGCTGGCCAGCGATTGTTTGGAGTAGTCAAGTTTAGGGTAACAAAGGTTTGGTTAAGTGTTTCAGCAGCAGGTGGACTAGGGCAGAGAATCAGGCACTAATGCGTTAATTAATGTTGGAACAATAAATGACTGTAAGCTCATCTCAGATATGACACCAAGATTACATATAATCTATTTCAGCCTCAGATAGTTGTCAAGGGGGATTCAATGCAGAGAACCTACTTGCTGTCACTGAACTTAATGAAGGTGAGAGGAATGAAAAAAAAAAATCAATGAGTTCAACGAAGTGAATTCTTTCTTAATATGTACTGAACAGGTCAGGAGAAAAATATTAGCATGTTGGGTAAGCTCACAAGTTGCTGTAGCCCTGGTACTTGGATAGTCCATGTCTCAAACTTGTTTTCTCAATGTAAATTGTACTCACAGAAAAGATTAGAGTCATAGAGCAAGACAGCACAGATACAGGCCCTTTGGCCCAACAAATCCATGCCCACCATAGTGCCCACCTATCTAGTCCCAGTTTCTTGTGTTCGGCCCATATCCCTCTCAGCCCCTCCCGTCCATGTACATATCCAAGTGCTTCTTCAGTGATATTACTTTACCTGCCTCAATCACTTCCTCGGGCAGCTCGTTCCATATACTCACCACCTTTTGTGTGGAAAAAGTTGCCTCTCCAAGTCCCTTTTTAAATCGTTCCCCTCTACCCCTAAATCTATCCCCCCCGAATTTTGGATTCCCCTACCCTGGGGAAAAGACTGCTACCATTCATCTTATCTATGCCCTCATGATTTTATAAACCTCTACAAGGTCGCCCCTCAATCTTCTATGCTCCAAAGAATAAATACGTAGCCTGGCCAACCTCTCCCTCCAAGTCAGGCCCTCTAGTCCTTCATAAATCTTTTCTGCACTATATATCTTTCCTGTAACAGGGTGATCAAAACTGTACACAGTACTCCAAGTGTGGCCTCACCAATGACTTGTACAACTGCAACATAATGTCCCAACTCCTATACTCAATGCCCCGAGTGATGAAGGCCAGCGTGCTAAACGCCCTTTTCACCACCCTGTCTACCTGTGACACCGCTTTCAACGAAGTATTCACTTGTACTCCTAGATCCCTCTGTTCCATGAAAGCAAAAGTAAAGGCACACAAACCAGCAGAGAACCTTTAATAGAAGTCAGCAAAGCTTTCATCTTGATTCTATGCTAGAACAGAATGTGAAAACAGTCAAGTGCAGGTAATGGAATTTTCAGCCTCCCACAATTTCATGGCTTGCATTCTTTGTTGTGATATATCTTCAGTCCTTTGCATAAGTAGCACTTTACTCTAGAACTATGGAGTATTAACATGTTTTGGGAGATGTCTCAGTTAAGGACATTGTTCCGTAACTTTGAATTTTTTTTATTTTTGTTACTCACATTTCATTTATCTTGGATGGTTATTGAGTGGAACTGTTTCTGCTGTTTTGCTTTCTGATAAAGGACAAGATGTCAATTTTTTAACATGTTGCTTTCCATAAAATCTCATTGAAAACAGTGCATTTGAAGTATTCAATAATGTCAAGGTTAACCAAATCCTCAAGAAAATTCTGGAAGGAGTAGAAGTGAAAAGAATCTGTGAATTGATGCTGGAAAGGAAATAAATGTAGGTTGGCTGCAGGAAAAGTCTTCAAAATGTAAGAGTAAATTTCATAAATCTTAATTTGAGAAGTCAGACAATATTTCAGTAAATACTGCGGCTACAGAAGTAGGTTAGAGGTTCAGTATCCTGTGTTGTATCAGATGTTATTAAGGCCATTCCACCATCTTCAAGGCAGATGTCAGGAGAGTGATGGGATACTCACTACTTGACTGGATAAGTGCAGCTCCAAACTAACTTGGACAAGGCAACGTGTTTGATTGCACCTCATTTGCCATTCTTTTTTAAAAAAAAATTATGCCATCCTATATTCCATTTGAGAGACTAAGATAGCATTGGGCATGAGCCAGCTTGTAGCAGGTAATATTTGACTCACCACAGTTTAAGATGGGGTCATCTTGAAAAAAAGTGAGTGAGTTGTTTTCCCTGACCTTCAGGAGGTTGAGCATCACTGTATTTCTCCATCCTAGTATTGTAGGAGGTTGAAAGAGGTGTGAGATGATGTAGACTGGCCACATCATCAAAGCAGAATAGCCAAAAGTGCAGGACAGAAGTTGAGTATTCAGTGAGCTGTTCACTTTGCACTTATTTAAAGGCTCAATCTGGGAATGTGATGACGTACTCAGCACCTCACCTATGATGAACCAATTCACTCAACACATATATTTGCTCCTGGTTTCCATGCTTGTGTCTCCATATTGTAGATCGCTGATTTCCATTATGATTGCTCTGTGTGTGTGTGTGTGTGTGTGTGTGTGTGTGTTTTCTACAGTATTCACTGCATCAACTTACCAAGATTACTTCACTACTTCCTTGTCCTGTTACTTATACCAACTAGAAGGTCAAAAGTGGAAATCTTGGGAATGCCTTAATTTCCAAGTTCCATCTGTCCATCAACCCCTCCTCACCCGGATCCACCTTTCACTTGTCAGCTCCTGCCAAACCCCTACCCTTCACCTCTTTCGACTGGCTATCTCCTGTTTGCACTCTATCCTGATGCAGGGTCTCGACCCGAAACTTTGACTGCCCCTTTGCCTTCAAGATGTTGCCTGACCCACTGAGTTCCTTCAGCAGCTTGTTTTTTTCCCACTGTTGAGAAGGTGGCCAATGCAATCAGTATAAATGCGTTAAAGTGGCATTGTAGCAATGTAGTCTTTCTCAATGCATTCAGACTTGGACATTTGCCCACTTCTTCACTACTGCTGAGTCTACATCCTGGGATGTCTGAACTAATGTCTTTGTAGGAGCATATTCAACAGTGAATCTTTCTTGGCAGCTGGAGGTAGCAATAAATGTAACCGTACCAGAGTAAATCACAACTTATAAACAAATAGTAGATAACACAGTTCTTGAAAAATTATAAAAGCTAATACCCAGTTTTTCAGAGGCTAACTTTTCTCTGTGCAACAATAGGTGGGCAATAAATGTGGAAATACTCTCTGGCATAGAGAAAAGAATTGGGAGGAATATTGAACAATATGTTAAACTCTGCAGGTGGTGAAGTAGGAAATAACTTAATACATGATCTCACTCATTCCTATGTTCCTTTGTGTATATTAACACCTGAATACTTTAACAAATTCAGCATTAGCTGTGATTGCAAGGTAGTTTTGTTGAAAAATATACAAATTGTTTAGTAGGAAAACAAAACCTTTAAGCCTTCAGATTACTGATAGTGACATGCTGCATATTTACTTATGAGCTGTTACAACACTTTGCAGAGTAAATGTTAAAGGATTGTGTACTTAGTGCCTCTTGCGTTTCAAGTCTGGACAATAAAATTCCATTGACTTAAACCACATCTTGACCGCGTGTGGGGCTGACCGCAGTAACAACAACTGGATTGTTTCTGGTCGTATCTCAAATTTTAGACTGCAGAGAAGAGTGTGGGAGAGAAAGTCATTCAATATCCTCTGAAAATAGAAATGCAGATGCATGCTGACCTATTTTAAGCAAACTTAACTTGAAATGATGAGTAACCTCCACTGTAGTATATACTTTGGTTCTCTCTGGTAATCCAGGGAATCGCCTTCCTTGGTTTGGACTTTCTGCAGACAAACTACCTGGGAACCAATTTGTCTTTGGTTATCAGGGCGAAGTGAGTGGGTGTGTTTACCAGGCATCAGTTGTCCTTGTTCCTTGACGTCTGGTTCAATTGAAAGTGGTGGAACTTAGTGTCACGTGGTGCTTATGACTGACGATTGACTGACACTGGAAAGCTCTAGGTGGGCAGATGGAGGGTCCCCTTCCCCTACTGTTCCCATCTGCCCACCCCACATCCCTCATTTGGTTCTATGCTCCACCTTCCCTTCCTATCAGATTCCATCATCTGCAGCCTTTTGTTGCTTCCACCTATCACCTCCCGACTGTTGCTATTTCCACTCTTCCCTCCTCCCTCTGCCTATCACCTCCCCAACCCACCACCCCCCTCATCGGGATCCATCTATCACTTGCCGGCTCTGACCCCCACCCTTTCCCCTCGCCTCTTTATACTGGCTTTCTGCCCTCTCTATCTTTCAGTCCAGATGAAGGGTTTCGACCCAAAACATCGACTGTTCATTTCCCTCCACAGATGCTGCTTCACCCACTGAGTTCTTCCAGCAGAGAAACAAAGGACTGCAGATGCTGGAATCCAGATGGAAAAATACTACGATGCTGGAGGAACTCAGCAGGCCAGGGAGCATCCGTGGAGAAAAACAGGTAGTCACCATTTTGGGTCAGGACCCTTGTTCAGGACTGAAGATAGGAAAGGGGAAGCCTAATATATAGGAGGGAAAAGCAGTGATAGGTGGACAAAAGAGGGGAGGTGGGGTGGGCACAAGGTGGTGATAGGTATGTGTGGGGGAGGATGGGAGGGGAGACAGATACATCAGGGGATGGGTCAAAGGTAAGGAGAGAGAGGGGAAAAAAAGGGGGTAGAAAAAAGAGAGGCTAGGAAAGGAAAGAAGAGATTTAACAGTCCCAGGCGCATCTTGGAGAACGAGGCCCGGAGCTGTGGAAGAGAAAGAGAGAGGGCCAGAAGGTGTCAGCGCATAGCAGAGAGGGTAGAGCGGAGGGCACAGAGGGAGAACTGGAGAGGACAACGGTGGATAGAATGAACATACTGGAGATCCAGGCTGGAGCAGAACTGGGAGGCTTGGAAATGGACCTGGAAGCCACATGGAACCAAGATGGCAGCGTAGACACAGAGTGAGGAAGGTCACATGGCTGTGGGCCAGAGTCTGAGTGAGCATGTGATGGAGGAGCCAGAGAGCAGAGGAGATCACAGAAGGGGAGCAGTGAGAGAGGGACTCGAAGCTCCCGTCGAAGAGAGGAAGAAAACTTCTTCAAAGTGGGCATCCTTGAAGAGACTTCGCGGTGGAGCAGTAGTACTAGAGAAACAAAGGACTGCAGATGCTAAAACCTAGATGCTGGAGGAACTCAGCAGGCCAGGCAGCATCCATGGAGAAAAGCAGGCAGTTAATGTTTTGGGTCAGGACCCTTCTTCATGACTGAAGATAGGAAAGGGGAAGCCCAATATATAGGAACCCTGGACTGTAAAATCTCTTCTTCCCTTTCCTAGCCTCTCTCTTTTTTTCTACCCCCTTTTTTTCCCCTTGCGCTCCTTACCTTTGACCCATCCCCCGTTGGATCTGCTCTCCCCTCCTCCCTCGCACCTGCCTATCACTATCCCTTACCTCCATCTACCTATCACCACCTTGTAAACCCTGAGCTAAACCAGAATTGCTTGAAAGATGGGGGATCCTTTTCAAGAAGGGGCCAGCGAGGGTTGCAGGAGATCTCTTGTCAATCCTAAACAAAGTCACCCTATGGGAGGAAGAGAAGAGGGACTCCGGCATTGCTGGAGGTCAGAAACTGACGGTGTGGATAAGCAACCCCTTGCATCAGTTGTCTCTGCCCCAGGGAGCGCTGTGTTGGCAGATTTTGGGCTGCACTCCCTTCTCTGGCTGCCAGACACTCGCTGCTCCAATTGCTGATGTGTTGGATGTGGGACTTGGAGCAGGGTGGAGATGCATTGCACAGGATCAGCCAGTGCCAGATCTGTTTTTTTTTCCTCAGATTTCCAACATCTGCGTTTTGTTTCTTTTTGACTGCTAATTTTGTTATAGGCAGGCATGGCTGAGACTCGTACTTTTAAGCCGATGCCCGTGTTGAGTTTTTCCAACCAACCAGCTTGTAGCCCAGCTGCACAGGATGGGAGGAAGAAGGCTGAGAAAGCAAAGCGAATGGGGAATTTGTAGTTTGGGGAGCAGATTTGGTTTGGAATGTTGTGTGATTGGTTCGGGTTTTAATTTTATACTTGGACAGATCACCACAGCTCATAAGGGACAAATTGGTTTTTGGCAGTGAGTGGATGAAGATCGACCAGGATAACAGACTCTTGGCTCCTTCAAATCTGGTCATGTGATCTTTTGCTTGAACTGGCAAACAGGACTTTGGTTTAGTATTTTGCCGAATAATGGCATTTACAAGTTCCCAGAAGTTTAGTGCATTGATGCAAAATGAACTGAGAATTACAATGATTAATAATTTATGTCACTTGTATTTCTTTTCCCTTTCTAAATAAATCTGTGAAATCTATAGTGCTTGAAGCATGGGAAACTAGTTTAAAAGGATCTGGTGTGAGTCTATTTGCTCTTGATTTTAAAGCTTTCATTTATTCTTCATTCTGCCTTGCCTTTTGCTTTTTTAAATTGTCTTCCTTTTCCTCCTTCAATAGGACTGCGCATTTGTACTGTTGGTGTTTTTTGCTTTCTCTCTGTGAATGTCTGTGGTTTTGTCTCTTCCAGAGACAATTACCCAGTGCAGAGCGAAAGGTTCCTGCTAATGTATATAATATTGCCCCTGGAGTGATGGGAACAGGTTGTCCCTGGGTAACGAATGAGCTCTGTTTTTACAGACGTCCGTAAGTTGATTTTGCCCATAAGTCAGAAAATGCACGAAAATCACTTGATATAGCAACCATGCTTCCTCAATATTGTAATGGCATCAGAAACGCAGAAGACTGCTAAAGAAGAATTAGTAAAAGTGGGGAGAGCAAGGAAACTAGTTCTGACGTTTGCAGAGAAGAATGTATGTACATGCGTTAGACCTTTGAATTTAATGTTATGGGAGCTTGTTCGTATGTTGGGGTTGTCCATCAGTCTGACATTCTTAATTGTGTTAAAGTTGTTGTGGGTTCAATAAGTGGATTATTTACAGCCACAGAATCTGTATATCTTTGCTACCTTACCACACTGTCCTCCACCTGGAAGAAAAAACAGGCAGAGAAGTGGAAAAGGGCATAGAGAAAACAGTAAGCTGTTGAAGAGAAAGAAACAAGGAAATTTCACGTGAGACTGAAGCAGACATGTGAAATTGGAGAATGAAAGAATCCCAGAGAGATGAGTAAAAGTGACCTTATTTTCCAGGGTGTGTTTCACAGAAAATGCACTTGTAAATAAAATTGTAACCATCAGAAGTTTTATCATGCATTTCCTGGAAAATGTGAGAAGCCAATTCCTTTCTGAAAAGATTTGTACAATTTTTTAAAATTGGTATCAGAATCTCTCTTGCACTGAAACAAAACTGCTTTCTTATTTTTGCTTTCCTTCCTCTTTCACCCCCCACCCTCTGGGATCAAGAAATTGCATAATTTTATAAATGTAATATCTAAAATTTCAAGTGTGACAAAGCTTTTGCTGAAGCAAGCAACAGAAATATCATGTATCCATGTAGCAATGTAATTAAATTTTTCTAAATGAAGAAGTGTATGACTATTGAGCAAAACTGAATGCCAATCATTTTATTTCTTGCAAAGAAAATTGCTTGTGTAATTTTTTTAAGTTAGTCTGCCTTATGATTCTACCCCCACAAAAATAATTAATTTGCAAAGATTATCAGTGGAAACCTTGTGTAAAAAAAAACAAAACCCACTAAGACTTACTAATTTATAAAAACAGAAACACTTGGCAGGTTGGGCAGCATCCATGGAAAGAGAAAACAGATTTAATATTTGAAGACCTTTCATCTTTGAAAAACATCAGAACACCCTTCAGTCTTGACCTGAAACCATTAGAAGACCCCTTTGCCCTTGGCCTGAAATGGAACATCTTGGTTGGAGGAGGGTAACTTTAGTGGGATGAGAGGGGATTTGGTCAAAGTGGCAGGTAAAACTATCATGAAAGTATGGGTGCCTTCAAAGAAGGGATTTTTTTTAAGGATAGGCTTTGTACATTCATGCAGGCAGGCAAAACTTCCTGAATGATGAAGATGATAGAGAATGTGATAATAAATATAAGTGGGTGTAGGATGCACGTCAGGTGAATAATTGAAGCAAGATCTATGCTGAATACTAAATACTGAATACAGAGAGAGGAGATGAAAAGGAAATCAAGATGAGCATAGAGGGAGTTTGAGAATAGAATGACGGCATAAAAGAGAATCGAGAAATCTTCTGTGGCCACGCAAGTAGCAAGTGAGTAATAAGAGGAATGCTGGGGGCCCTTATGGTTAAAGTAGATTTTTGTAGAGGCAGGAGGTGTAGCTAGAATACCAAATGAGTACTTTTTGTCTGTCTTTATCAAAGTTGAGGATGCAGCCAAAATCTCAGTGGATGAGGGGTAGTATGGATAATGGGTTGAAAATTGATAAGCCATACGTGTTAAAGAGAGTGGCTATGTTTAAAGTAAATACCACCCCTGGTCTGGAGACCATGCATCATGAGTTACTGTGGGAATTCCTGTTGGTGACTGCAGAAAGTCTTAAAGCCCTACCAGATACAGAGGCAGTGCTAGAATTTTGAGAAATGGCACATTTTAAACTCTATTATGGGTAAGATTTCAGAAATAATAATCAGGGAAATAAGTCCTGAAGGAGAGAGGAACCCAAGGGACCTGGATGCTTTTGTGAATACATTTTTGCAAGTGATGGGATATAGTGAGTGAGCAGTTAGTAAAGCATTAGTTGATGTATACAAAAGTAAGAGGTTTTGTTGAACCTTTTGTAAAATAAGGTTGAGTTGTAGTTGGTGTATTGTATCTAGTTTCTTCTCCATATTTTAGAAGCAGCATACAAATCTTAGAAAGGGTGCATGAGAATTTACTTGAATGTTTCCAGAAGTTAAGGATTTTGGCTAAAAGGTTAGGTCTGAGAAGCTGTGCAACCCCTTGATGCAAAGTAGGCGGAAATGTGTTTTGATAGAAGTATGCAAGATAGTAGATTTTAAACAGGGTAAATACAGAGAAGCCGTTCCCATTTAACAGGTGGCTCAAGGCATGGGGCACAAATTTTAAAGTGATGATAAAAGATACAGCAAGGATGTGGGGGGAATAATTTTTTGCATGTAGATTGTGATCATGATTTGGAACTCTGCCTGTACGGTTGGGGGAAAGTATCGTCAAAAGGGATATTATAAACACAAGAGAATATAAGATGTTGGGCGACAGGGAAATGTTACTGGTGGGGTTCCACAGCAAAGAGCTGGCACAGACTTAATGGGCTAGTAATGCTGTATGGTTAAGGTCCTGTCTGTGTTGTAGATTTTGTGATGGGTAAGATCTTTTGACTTTTTTTTCATTCCACCTCAGACGTGCCTGGGGTCTCTGCCTTGCCTCTCTTACCTGTTCTCAAGGTTACTGCCTTCACCATTAATGCTTCTTGGGCTTGGTGTCTGCTCAACTAATCCCAGACTCCAGTTTCTACTGCAGACCTTGTGATCCAAACCAACCAGCTTCCTGGATTGAAGCAAGGAACGACAGAGCACCAAGAGATATTTAATAGAAAATAATTGTTACTCAGGTTAAATGTTCAACAGAACTGTGCAGTTAGCTGTTTACATTTACTTAATTTACTTTAATAGTTATACTTAGTGTAACACATTGCCACTACTGGTTGTGGACACAGCCACTTTAAGATGATCAATTTGTTGTTGCTCTGCAAAGCAAAGCAAAATAAAGCTTGCAAGTCTAGTAGTGTCTGAACTTTATTATAGTTGTGAGAAATGATTGAGAAATGATTGTTAGCCAGACTTGTGTTCACTACATATTTTATGCACATAATAACACACTTCTGAGAACTTCAATGTACATTGAAGTACACAACATGGACTACCTGTCATTATCATGCACACCTTGTCAAGTTCAGTTTCAAAATTTGTCAGGCAATGATGACAGTTTTAAATAACTCAACTTCAAGAGCAGCGTTGTCCAAGAAATAATACAGCTTATCCAAACCACAAATTTTTGTACAGGAATGACATGCAGTATGTATTTATCTTCTGTATCTGTTGACTCATCAAACACAATCAGTCTTTTACATTTGTTCTGTCAGTTCCATTTTGCGTACTTTAATCGCACAGGATAAATAATTCTGACCAAGTTTATTGATGGAAGGAAAAGAACCCTTTTTGGAATCTGTTCCTAATTGTCCTCACTGAATGACAAATTATCCAGTTTTTCCAGAAGGATATTTACACTTGAGAAAGCTTCAGCAAGTTCAAAATGTGCTACCTTTTGAGGATCACAACCCTTAGCACTATGATGAACCATGGGTGCAATTGGTTGATATTTAGCTTTTGATATCATATTGGATTTATCTTTGCATTTGACATCTTGAAGGTAATCAGATTTTAAATGAATATTGACATAAATATAATATCATATTAGATTACATATTGCATCATATTGTAGGCTGTACAAAAAATTCCTCTATAGGCAAGTGTTTCCTTGGAATACTGGTTTGCACATTTTAAAGCATTAACTTTGCAGTTTAGCCATTTCACTACACTTTCTACTGTAATAGCATGACACAAAAACGACTGCATAAAATATGTAGTGAACACAAGTCTGGCTAACAATCATTTCTCATGATATTCACAACTATAATAAAGTTCAGACACTGCTAGACTTGCAAGCTTTATTTTGCTTTGCTTTGCAGAGCAACAACAAATTGATCATCTTAAAGTGGCTGTGCCCACAACCAGTAGTGGCAAAGTGGAATCTGTGGCCCAAAGCAATTCTCTACTGTGGTGTGCATGGCAGTGACCACTCATGAATTTATTGAACATGAATTGGCGATTTCACTGATAAACAAGCAATAGTCACCCCAATCTGGCTCTTAAATGATGCCAACCTGCTACTTGACATTGTTTATTGTCTGCAATACTAAATCCTTGATGAAAGCTGTTAAGTCTGTTGAAATGTTCTGCTTTCATTCATCAATTGTTCCACAGTGTCATGATTTGACACACCAACCAAAAGACAGTGAAAACCAAATGCATGGTGAAGATGCAGACTGGTTTCTTCAAGGAACATTCAGGAAAAGAGTAAGAATACCACTGTAACAAAGAGAGAGATACAAGACTAGCTTGATGTGGGCTAAAGTTCATGTGGTCTGGGTTATTATCTATGATATATTAAAACAGAAAATTTTGGCAAAACTCGGGTCAGGCAGCATTTGTGTAAAGAGAAGCAGTTAACGTCTCTGAAGGTTCCTTTATCAGACCTGAGAAAGAGGAATAAGTTAGCAAGAGGGGAAAGGGTGTAACAAAGGGGATTTCTCTGATAGAGTGAAGTCGTGTGGCAGGCTGGGGATCAGATTAAGCTGATATATGGCTTTTTTCTAGCATTTGATGTTTTATTTCAGATTTCCAGTATCTGCAGTCTTTTTCTGATTTATTTTTCCCTAGATTGTTATTTATGGAAACTGGGGGTATTTGATCTGAAACAAGTGCAAATATCAGAACGTTGTCTGTCTAGAAATGATTCCTAACTTTGGCTATAATGCAAAACCATGTCTTGTGCCATACAAATTTTTTTTGCGATTGAAGATGAAATAAATGGTCTGGAAAAATTTTGGGATTCACTGGAAGTTTCCAGAACTAGTTGACTCAGCAAAGCAATGAGTCTTAGTCCAGAGGCAAAGAACAATGTTTTTCTTTTTCATTATCTCTTGATTTGGCTATTTGAGAACACTTATAATGAATCTATTCTCAGAATCTTTTAAGAGAAAAACAAAAATCAAATGTGATGGTGTAATGCGGGTCCATTTTCAGATACTTTCAACCATTCGGATCAAACTCTAGTTATTTGGGCACCATTCTGTTACAAGTCCAGTCAATTTTAAGTTGTTCCTGTCTTTGTTTATAAATGAGAGGTGGCATCCCAGTCATTAGGTTTCAACATTTTGTGCAGTTGTTGCTATGCTGGCGATTGGTTTTAGTGTGAGTTGTGTCAGGCTTGGAGTTAGTTACATTTGGCCCTGATAACATTCTGGCAATAGTACTTGAAGACTTGAGCCCTAGAACTTGCTGTCCCAGTACAGCTACAACACTGACATCCACCAAGCAATGTGGAAGATTGCCCAGGTATGTCCTGTCCACAAGAAGCAAGACAAATCCAACCCAGCCAATTAATGTTCCATTAGTCTTCTCTGATCATCAACAAAGCGATGGTAGGGATAATCGATAGTGCTATCAAGTGGCATTTGCTTATCCACATCTCAGTTGCAGGAACATAGAACAGTACAACACAGGAACAGTTCCTTTGCCCCACTATGTCTACTACTCCCATTTGCCTGCACATGGTCTATATCCCTCCATCCCCTGCCTGTTCATGTGCCTGTCTGAATGCCATCATATCTGCATCTCCCCTGGCAGCATGTTCCAGGCACCTACAACTCTCTCTTTAAAAAATAAAAAAAAATTCCTTGCAAGTCTCCTCCTCCTTTTAAACTTACCCTCTCTCACCTTTAAATCTATGTTCTCTAGTATTTGACATTTCCATCCTTGGAAAAAGGACTCTGGCTATCTTCCCTATCTATGCCTCATAATTTTATTTGCTTTTATCAGGTCACCCTTCTGTCTCCGACTCTCCAGAGACCACAATTCAAGTTTGTCCAAACTCTCCTGATAGCTAATACTTTCTAATCCAGTCCACATCCTTTTGAACCTCTTTTGCACTCTCTCCAAAGCCTCCACATCATTCCTGAAGTGTGGCCATCAGTACTGCACACAAATATGGCCTAATCAAAGTTTTATACAGCTGGAATGTGACTTCCCAACTTTTATACTCTACACCTGACTGATGAAGGCAAGTATGCCATACACTTTCTTTGCCACCCTATTTACTTGTATTGCCACTTTCAGCAAGCTATGGACTTGCACCCCAAGATTTCCCTGTACATTAATGCTCCAAAGGGTCCTACCATTTACTGTATACTTTCCTTTTGTATTTGACCTCCAACGTGCAACACCTTACATTTGTCCATATTAAACTCTATCTGCCAGTTCTCCACCCATATTCCCAACTGATCTATTTCCATTGTATCCTTTGACAACCTTTCTTACTATACGCAACTTGGCCAGTTTTCATGTCATCTGCAACTTACTAATCAACCAATACTTCCTTAGGGTAGAGTCCTGGGCAGTATCTTCAGCTGCTTCATCAAAGCCCTTTCTTCAGTTGCAAGATCAGAAATAGTGATGATCGCTAATGTTGGGCACCATTTGCGGCGACTCAGATATTGAAGCAGTCCACATTCCAAATGCAGCAAGACCTGGACAATATCTAGGCCTGGGCTGATATGTGGCACTAATGTTACTTGCCACCTAAGTGCCTGGCAATGACTATATCAAACAAGAGAAAATACAGCCATCACCCCCTGACATTTAATGGCATTACCATCACTAAAACCCCTCACTACCAATATCCAGGGGGTTACGATTGATCAGAAACTGGACTGGAGTAGCCATATACACGGTGTTAGGAATCCTGAAACGAGTAACTCGCCTAACTCAAGCATATCCATTGTGGTGCAGCTTCAACATCACTCAAGAAACTTGACACCATACAGGACATAGCAGCCCACTTGATAGGTACCCCATCCACAACCATTCACTCAGTTCACCACCAACATACAGTCATAGTAGTTTGTACCATGTTTATGATGTACTGCAGCAACTCACCAAGACTCGTTAGACAACACCTGACAAACCCACGACCTCTACCAGCTAGAAGGACAAGGTCAGCAAAAGCATAGGAACACCACCACCTGGAAGTTGCCCTCAAGCCACACACCATCCTGACTTAGAAATATATCACTGTCTGTTCACTGTTGCTGGGTCAAAATCCTGGAACACTCTCCCTAACAGCATTGTGGGTATACCCACACCTCAAGGACTGCAGTGGTTCAAGAAGGCAGCTCACTGCCACCTTCTCAAGCAATTAGGGATGGGCAATTAAATGCTGGCTCAGCCTACAAAGCCCACATCCCTTGCATGAATAATAAAAAAAATATTTGTACTAGAAAACATCTCATATAAATTAAGTGAAAAAGGAGATGCTAGAATTGGACAGCAAATGCTAAAATTGGAAGAGAAATATTTGGGTGGAATCTTTTACACACAATTTCATATTCTGTGTACAGTTATACAAGTGTAAAATTATACGAAGTCTGCAGCCAGTTTTAACTAAAGCACTCCTCAGTTCTTAATGGTCTCTAAAACATCTGTTTCACCATTAATTAGTAAAGTTGATCCCATTGTACCACATCTGAATAAAAATCAACATCCTAATTGTACCATATTCAAGATTAGTAACTTAAAGTTCCATGGTGAAATAGAAAAGGAATGCAATATAATCATTGATGACGTTTCCTGAAAGATTCCATTAAATAAATACCAACCCAGAACAAGAGCTTTTATTTCAATACATAATGACATTTCTGTGGTCAATTGATTGCTCTTGTTGCATGTTTGCATTTTCATTTGCAGTTTTTCAGTTTTCCTTGGTCTCAACATTTTTAATTATATATGGATACCATTCCAGAGCATGGGTTGTGATTAAGGTATCTGCAACTCATTGGGCAAAAGAAAGAGTTATTAAACAAGGAACAGAGTGCAATTGGAGATGTGGAGTTGTTGGAGATTAAAATTGGGAATCGGTGATGCCACAAAGAGATTTTAAAAACAAGGAAGCAAGGTTTTAAAGGAAGTTTGGCTTAAACAGGAGCCGTTGATGGGCAGCGGGAATTAAAATATGTGAGTAAAACCTGGAGCCAAATAGGATATAGGCAACCGATTTTGGATGTGTGAAAATATATAGCGAATGGACAATGGATACAGGCCAGTGGAGTATTTTTTAAAAATCTCTTAAGAACTGGCGCAAGTGGCTGTGATTTTAAGTGGTGGACATTGTAATAGAAATGAAAGTGGCTACAGAGTTAAATAAGACATTGAAGTTTCAAACAGCCTGTTTTACTTTGAGGTGGTGACTGTATTTTGGGATTGTATTGGTATCATGGGGTATGGAGTTGGTGACCAAAGACTATGCTTTCAGTATTCCCAATTATCCCTTTAATAGTGAATGGACATCAAGGCTGACAAGAAACAGTGGAGCTGTTAAGGCAAATAAGTGTTATCTGCATACATGTGGAAGCTAGTTCTAATCTCTTCATACATTCTGCCTCAGCATAAAGGTGAGGAACCAAAACCAGACTTGAATACTCATGTCACAGTTTGGGGGAATGAGGAGACTGTACTGTTGCATGTGCTGCAGGCAAGGAGGGAACAAGAAATGGCAGAGGCAGCTAACTGGACAATGATTGTGAAGAGTATAGAAGTTTAGTTTTGTTTGATGGCTTTATGAACTTTCAGAGTATACTGTAAAATAGAACAAACATAAACCACGACAAATTAGCAAAATGTATACAAAACTGGCTTGATGGAAGGAGCAGAGGTGGTAGTAGAGGATTGTTTTTCAGATTGGACTTATTCAAGAGGATTCAAGCCCAAGATGTTAGCAAGAGATGAGAACAGCAGGGTACGTAGAGTGCTCTGGAGTTTGATGTACACTTCTCAAAACTGAATCGGGGATTCAAACATCAATAAAGATCAAGCCTGTAACGCATTTCTGGCTGCAAAAGTGAGAGATTTCCCTTTTATAGCTGCATGAGGTTAGAAATACTTGAAACAGTTGGCAGTTTAAGGCATACAGTCCCTGCGTGATTGAAGGCAGAGGTAAGCATTTTAAACTTAACTCATTTTTTTTGACACATGGAATGGAAGTCTGCTGTCATTCTGCAGTGTGCAAAATAGTTTCTTGGCAAGGTTGTGACTAAGATATGAATCTCCAAATTGTGGATCAGCAAAAATATGGTTGGGGAACCTGTGTTCCCAATGCCAATGTGCACATCTATGTTCTAAATGCCCAATATGCAGAATCACCATGTGATCTTAAGCTCCTATTCTGTAAAGAACCACCTCTTATGATTATTTTTAGTATTAGAGCTTCCCTGGAGAATATTATGAAGCCTGACCTACTTTGGGAACACTTCTTTCATTTGATTTAACTGCTTAAATTATTTCTGCTTCTGTTCTCTACTTGGCTGGAGATGTTGATGATGTACCATGAAAGATATGGTTAGGTTTCTTTCTGAAAACAATCCCTTGCCAAATAGGGGCACTTGCTACAGAAAGCAATTGATTTAAGACGAGTTTTTTTTTGTTTTGCTAACACATTCGGTGCCGTGTATCTTGCACACGACTAATTTTTTAAATAAATGTTAACACTAATAACTTCAGTGTGTTTGAAGGTCTACGTCAATATTAACACCAGTTACATTTTTAAGACTTTTGTTTGACTATTTTTATTCCCAAAACAAATCGGTGATGTAATTATATCAAATCTGCCACTGTCTTTTTTAGTGCAAAATAAGTGCAAGGTTTCACCTATGGAACAGTATTGAAAGTAGTAAGTGGTATTTGTGTTTCATGGTTAAAGTGTTGCATTTGCTGCAGCATTATGTTTTAAAAATTTTAAGTTAATAGTAATTATTTTCAGATAATAGTGGAATGTAAGAGCTGTGCAAAGAGATAATTAGAGAGCAACAATTAAGGCTGAACTTCATGACTTGTTGTAGGGTGGTTGCTCAGTAGCAAGAGTTAGTTTTTTCTTTGTAATACTGTGCTCGTGTGCCAGACTCCTGAAGGAACTTGAAGGAAAATCACAGTCTTTGTGAAGTACATGCTGAATCCCAGAAAATGCTTTGTGAATGACTTTCAATGAAATTGTATCATGTTGCAGTAAAATTTAACACATTCATTACGGACAGACAAAATCCAAAATAGATTAGCAAATATCTTGCAAAATAAAAACATTTTAGGGGTTTACTTATTTCAGTAATGTATTCAGTTAAAGAGCTGTCATGGCAAGGGTGACTGCAATGTGATTTGATTTAGTATAATTCCTGTTCAGATTTACTGAGTAGAAATGAAGACTGTTGACTGTGTACTGCTTTGGTTTGTTTTCTCAGGCACTGGAGAAAGTGGCAAGAGCACATTCATCAAACAGATGCGAATCATCCACGGTACAGGGTACTCCGATGAGGACAAACGAGGTTTCACAAAGCTGGTCTATCAGAATATCTTCACTGCCATGCAGGCTATGATCAGAGCAATGGATACACTCAAAATACAGTACAAATATGACCATAATAAGGTAAATTGGTGGTGAAGTTTGTTTCAAAGATATTATACAACTATTTCGTTTGAATTTTTATCTTGACCAAGGGTACTTGAAATATGTCATGTACCAGATTTGTCTAGCCCCACCAAAAAAAAGCTGAATTAACTTGTTACTTCAGTCAAAATGGCAGCAGTCCAACTGTTTGTTTTGTTTTCATCAGTGGTTGCTGCTGTAGGTATGTATTGGTTATGCAGTAAAAATGTTAAACTCAACATTATTGATACTGAATTATAACATGGTATATTTAAAAAAAGTAAATTCACACTTTAACACGAGTGACGCACTTTGCCATTTTTGAAGAAAAGTTTGTGCGGGAAGATAAACATGATTGCTTGGAACTCAAGTCCAATACATTTGTGGATAAAAATACAATTCCACTTGTATTTTTCAATAAACAGTGGCCAGCAAAAATTTATAAATTCACGCTCTGGCTTGTGCAATATGTCGATGTGTGTGTTAATATTTCCCACAACTACATCATTCAGTAATGGGAATTTTCATCCTGATTTTTTTTTGTTCTTGGGGCCAAACTTTTTAAAAAAAAAAGTTTAGCATGGCTGTTGTTGGGAAACTCAGGATCAGCATCTAAAGAATTGATCAAAGCTGCATTAACTTGTTACTTCAGTCAAAATGTGAATTCGAAGAAGTCTTGATCACGTTGGAGGGGATGCGATTGCACCTGCATTAGTGTCCCAGACTCATGGATGTCCTGGGAGGAAAATCACAGACTTTATAGAGTGCTTGCTGAATCCCGGAAAATACGTTGTAAATGATTTCTATTGAAATTGTATCGTATTGTGTTAAGTGGTAAAATTTCTTGGTTGATAATAGTTGGAACCAATAGAGAATATATGTAGGAATGTATTTTTATTTTGTAATGTGAAATTTGTTTGATACTTCCATTATCAGATGCAAATGCACTGGATCTTATTCTGTTGTTAAAGCATTGTGTGGTCTAATAGAATTACATAGATTTACAGCGCTGCAACAAACTATGCAGACAATGTGATTCAGGAAGTGGCTCTTCAGACACCAGGAGAAAGTGGTTGAGGAAGATTCTGGCTGTGATCTTCCCTTTGGCGGACAACAGGGAGACAATGCAGGGAGTTAATGCAGTCATATTTTTC
The DNA here is from genome assembly GCF_009764475.1 of Pristis pectinata. Classification (NCBI taxonomy): domain Eukaryota; kingdom Metazoa; phylum Chordata; class Chondrichthyes; order Rhinopristiformes; family Pristidae; genus Pristis; species Pristis pectinata. Next base: position 76,860,958 of record NC_067411.1, read on the forward strand.
TCCTTTCTTGAAGGTGGTCATGTTGTTTTTCATGTGGCACATTGGCTTATTGATACTTCATCAATCAGGTTTGACGGCGAGGCTGGAGTAGGATAGTTTGCAATTGAATTGAGTCAGAGACACGTGCTTCAAGGACAGGCAAAGTTGTGGAGTTCTGTCCTTGATAAATTCCTATCTGTTTTAGGCTCTTAGTTGGCTGGGCCCTTTGGTGTTTGGGCCATAGATGGTCCTGGCAGTTGTGAGGAATCCACCCATTGTCATGGTTATCTGCGAGCTGCATGACATCCAGCATTCTTTCCACCAACCATCTGTTCTTTGGTTCGTGGGTTTTCTGTTGGACTTAAGCCTTTGGGGTAGTAGAGCTGTTTCTTTTCCCTAGAGGCATAATAGAATTCCCAAATTGAGAACAGTATGTACTTGTGGTTAATTAATTACTGAATTTCCTCGTAATCCTTATTAAACCAGTCCTCTTTTTTTTTTGGTAGAGAAGCCAAGAGTCTCTAATTATGGTGGACTTCAGGGCAGGCCATGCAGTGTGAATGTGTGGCTCCAACTGGATGAGTTGTCAAGTTGTACGTGAAGCACTGATTGAAAGGAGCATTGTTTGGCGGGTCCTTGAGATGTGGAACATTGATTTTCTTGTGGCGGTGTTTCCATTGCTTCTGCTGTTTTGGGACTTTGCCGATGGAGATAACAGTGGATTAGACGGTGGTCATTCCAACAGTCATTGGTACCTGTCATGACATGGGTAATGTGCATATCCTGGTGGGCTCTCACTGTCATGAAGACCTATTTAAACAGGTGCCAGTACCTGAATAAAGGGTATTGCAATGGGTTCTGTGCTCCTCTTTCTGAAAGAGGGTGTTGACTATGACAGGACCATGATCCAAGCATTTCCTTAGGAGGAGGACACCACTGAAGTTACCTATTCCTACTCGCTCCTTGTTAGTTCCCCTTGCTAGAGGATTGTGCGTTTTCTAACCTTGGCATTGAATTTGCCCAAGAGACTTAATTTTTCTTCCTTGGGATATGAAGACCAGGGCTTTTTCAAACTCTGATTTGAAGTCCTCCTTGGCTGTAGGTTCTGGGGTCGGGTTGCATGTGCTGATGACTCTGCTGTGCTGGTTCCATAGGAGAGTGAACCAGAGAATCATGAGGTGTTCCTTTATCCCACAGCGGGAGTCTGTGAGTCGCTAGACTAGCTGCTGCTTGACTGGGAAACCCACCTCATGCAGATGGCATTCCTCTGCAGAAGACGATATACTCACCTTGTACTTTGAGCCGACCATCTCCTGCACGTCATGTCTCACTTAGAGTGGTGATGTTGTTGCCAGAGTATCGAACTTCCTGAGCTATGATTGTGACTCTCCGATCTGTCACTGTTGGAACTGTTCACAATGGTCCTGACGTTCCAGGTCCTGAACTTCATATTGACGAGGGGAAGTTGCTTGTGTGTAACTTTAAATATGGATGGCCATTGCACACCAGCTGACAAACAAGCATGTTCAAAAGTGAGACCTTCATTAGGTGATGAGGGGATCAATGATGACTAGGACTCTGCTGCATATACGCGTCTAGGTGGGCACATGTTTAGGCACCAATCTGCAGCCAGGATGAACGCACACCCACACGTGGGCGGGCTCAAGAACAGATGCCCTTGCCCACTGCTTGCTCCTCATTTTACTCCACCCACCCACCTCTTGACTTATTTCAACCTCAATCTTCCCAGTCCCTGAATCTCTTCTCCTTCAGTGTCTCCCTTGCCTCCTGACCCTTGCACTCTCCCTCAGCACCCCTGCTCCTCCTTCCAATCCTGACACTCTTCCCCCATCACCCTTAATTCTCTGCTCTCACTCCTCTGCACCTTTTCTCCACCACTTCCACTTTACTGAGGTTGGCCAGCACATTGGAAGAACTCACTTGCCCTTTGAAAAGTACAATGTCTTTTTATAAAGAGGACTGAAACAATCTCAGCTTAACCCACTATTTAAGGAATAACCCCTGTTATATTACCTTATGTATGTACTGAATTCTCCGGAAGGGAGTGTGTACCCATTAGTTTACAATTCACAAATGGGTGTTTAAACAGAACAAATGCTGTTGCTTGGTTCTCGTAATTTTAAAGTATGTAACTTCAAAACTGTTATTGAGCAGTTTCAGAGCCAAATTCAAATTCTGCTTCAACCAGTAGAAATACTGCATTATTTCCATTGGAGTTTAAGTATGAGGTGACTCTGTTTGAAGTGATTATTGTTTTCTGTGAACTCAATACAATGGCATTTAAAATCATGCATAAATAGAACGGAAGGGCAGTTTTAAAGTATGCATTTACTTCAAGCATACCAACGCGATTACAACGATGCATTATGCACTGATTTTAATATTTTTGTGAAGATTATCAAATTACTTTCTTAGTCTGGAATGTTAAATGTTTATGGGGGTGAAATTCATGAGGTTTTAAAATGTTAAATATTTTGAGTTTTAATTCAGTTTAGTTATTAGTGGCTCTGTATGAGTATCTATTACAGTTTCAGTGGGAGTGTTAGGTTTATGTAGAAGGAAAGCCACACAGCATGTGCAGGAACAAGCTTCTAGAGCACTTTGCAAATTAATGTACACTTACTGATTGTATTAAAAATGAACTGAAAATTCAAACTTGGCAATAATTGTTTTTTCTGGACTTGATTTAGGAATAGTTTTGTCCCCAGGAGTAGTGCTAATCTAAGTTTTCAGACTTCGGCAGTGTTTAATATGACCATAGCTTGCCCACTTCACATCCCAATAACATGTAAGATGATAATGTGCTTACCACTGCGAAACTTTTAAGTCCGCAATGAATGTTAGCAATGTTGTTTTTTCATATCAATTATCCATTGTCTTCAACTTCACTTACAGAAGGATTTGGTTTACTGTAAAAGCTGCTTGTCCAAAAATTGCTTTGTTGATTTCTACAGGGAGGAAATAATCCTCTTCTGACATTTTGTTGCACTTGAATGTACTGCAGATTAATTTGATTATAGGTTGAGATTTTTAATGAAAAATGCTGCAACAAAATACTTAGCAAAACAATTTCTTGAATATTACGTTTTTAATGAATGAGCTCATACTGGAAGGTTTTGGCTTTTCATAGGAGTCCACTTGAGTCCCAATTGGCACTATCCCAGTTGCTGATTGTAGACATGACTTTTTCCTAAACGTCTGCCATTTACATGATGGAAACAGCTTTCCTATCGGCTAGCAGAGCTTGTGTCTAAAAATTGGATACCAAGTCAAAATGGCCACTGGGCCTTTGGGTACAGCTGAATAAGGTACTTGGTCAGCAGTCAGTTTCATTCTTCAGACAGCACTACAGATATTTGAAGAACTAGCGGCACAGTACCATGTGACAATTGCTTTGGTATTCAGCTGCTAGGTCACTCAAGAAATAGGTGAAGAATGCCTCCTGACATCTTATTTCTCTTAGGGTTACTTGTATATTGTTGGGGAAAATGACTAGAAAATCCCCAAGGCCATGAAGATGGTGGGAAGAAATCTTCCCCCAGGCTACTCTTCACCTGCTTCACAGTTCCTTCTCTAAAGTTCCTCCTCCCCACCACCCACTGTTTTATCTTTCTCCATTTTTCTTGGCCACTTTTCATCCTTCTGTCCTTTTTCTTACCATTCCTCTTATTCCCTTCCCTTTTTATCCTTCTTGATTCTTTCTCTTCTCTAAATCTTCTTTTGCTTTTGCCCTCTCCTCCACAGGCAAGAGTAGATATAGGACCGATAGAAAACAACGCTGGAGAAATTGTAATGGGAGACAAGGAGATGGCAGAGGAACTGAATGAGTATTTTGCATCAGTCTTCACTGAGGAAGACATCAGCTGTATACTGGACACTAAAAGGTGTCAGGGAAGAGAAGTGTGTGCAGTCACAATTACAACAGAGAAGGTACTCAGGAAGCTGAATGGTCTCAGGGTAGATAAATCTCCCGGACCAGATGGAATGCACCCTCGTGTTCTGAAGGAAGTAGCTGTAGAGATTGCAGAAGCTTTAGTAATGATCTTTCAAGAATCAATAGATTTCTGGCATTGTTCCGGAGGACTGGAAAATTGCAAATGTCTCTCCGCTATTTCAGAAGGGTACAAGGCAGTAAAAAGGAAATTATAGACCTGTTAGCCTGACATCGGTGGTTGGGAAGTTGTTGGAGTCGATTGTCAAGGATGAGGTTACGGAGTACCTGGAGGCACATGACAAGATAAGCCGAACTCAGCATGGTTTCCTTAAAGGAAAATCCTGCCTGACAAACCTATTGCAATTTCTTGAGGAAATTACAAGCAGGCTAGAAAGGAGATGCAGTGGATGCTGTGTATTTGGATTTTCAGAAGACCTTTGACAAGGTGCCGCACATGAGGCTGCTAAACGAGGTAAGAGCCTATCGAATTACAAGAAAGTTACAAGCATGGATAGAGCATTGGCTGATTGGCAGGAAACAGAGTGGGAATAAAGGGATCCCATTCAGGTTGGCTGCCGGTTACCAGTGGTGTTCCACGGGGGTCCATGTTGGAGCTGCTTTTTACGTTGTATAGCAATGATTTGGATTATGGAATAAATGGCTTCGTGGCTAAGTTTGCCAATGATACAAAGATAGGTGGAGGGGTGGGTAGTGTTGAGGAAACGGAGAGTCTGCAGAGAGACTTGGATAGACTAGGAGAATGGGCAAAGAAGTGGCAAATGAAATACAATGTTGGAAGGTGTATGGTCATGCACTTTGGTAGAAGAAATAAATGGGCAGACTGTTATTTAAATGGGGAGAAAATTCAAAATTCAGAGATGCAAAGGGACTTGGGAGTCCTCGTGCAGGATACCCTAAAAGTTAACCTCCAGGTTGAGTTGGCGGTGAAGAAGGCAAATACAATGTTGGCATTCATTTCTAGAGGAATAGAATATAAGAGCAGGGATGTGATGTTGAGGCTCTATAAGGCATTGGTAAGACCTCAATTGGAGTACTGCGTGCAGTTTTGGGCTCCTTATTTAAGAAAGGATGTGCTGACGGAGAGGGTTCAGAGAAGATTCACTCAAATGATTCCAGGAATGAGTGGGTTAACATATGAGGAACGCTTGACGGCTCTTGGGCTGTACTGCTTGGAGTTCAGAAGAATGAGGGGGGACCTCAAGAAACATTTCGAATGTTAAAAGGCCTGGACAAAATAGATGTGGCAAAGTTCTTTCCCATGGTAGGGGAGTCTAGTACAAGAGGGCACGACTTCAGGATTGAAGGGCGCCCATTCAGAACAGAGATGTGGAGAAATTTCTTTAGCCAGAGAGTGGTGAATATGTGGAATTTGTTGCCACGGGCGGCTGTGGAGGCAAAGTCATTGGGTGTATTTAAGGCAGAGATTGATAGGTATCTGAGTAGCCAGGGCATCAAAGGTTATGGTGAGAAGGTGGGGGAGTGGGGCTAAATGGGAGAATAGATCAGCTCATGGTGGAGCAGACTCGATGGGCCGAATGGCTGACTTCTGCTCCTTTGTCTTATGGTCTTCCCCATTCCTTTTTTATCCCTGTTTTTCTTTCCTACTCCCTTTCTTCATCCTCTTACCCATTCCATTCCAAACATTGCTAATTGTCATCCTTTGTCTTCATTACTCCGTCTCTTCAAACCTCTCTCTTCATTTCCTTAACGATTCCTCCCCTCCTAGACCTCAGTTTTAATCCCCTTGTTCTTCCCTCAACCCACCATCTTGCAAATGGCTGTCTGTGTTTAAGAAAAAGATGGTTCATCATTTCAAATCAAGGAAAATATGTTAAAATGCTGAAACCTGGATTAAATGCATTCCTTGAAGATGTGTAAGTGTCACTCCAGCAATTGTTCAACCATTCTATTTTCTTTTTGTGAACATGTATTATCTAACTCACTGTTTTTTCACAACCTGCTGTTAGTACAATTTAAATTATTCCTAAAATTGAACATTATTCTGCTTCCTGTAAATGGCTTTGGGTGCCAGTTCATGCATGTTACAAATGATATTGTATTTCACAAACAGGAAGCAATAGGATATGATACTGATACGTAACTATACATCCCTTTGGCAGACTGATTGTTGTCTTTAAAAAATGACGAAGGTTGAAAGAATTCTTTCTGTCCAAATTGTTGCGACAATTTTCAGATTTTGAGTAAATGATGGGAATTTAGCCAAATAAATATTATTGATAAGTTGCTTTATTATTGTCACGTGTACTGAGATACAGTGGAAAACTTAGTTTTGCAAACTATCCATACAGACCATTTCAAAACATAAGTGCATTGAGGTAGTAAAAAGGAAAATAATAACAGAATATAGTGTTACAGTAAGAGAAAGTTCAGTGCAGGCAGACAAAAAGGTGCAAGGCCGTAATGAGGTAGATCATGAGCTCAAGAGTCCATCTTATCATAAAGGGGACTATTCAATTGTCTATAACAGTGGGATATGAGTTGTCCTTGTTCCTGGTGGTATGTGCTTTCAGGCTTTTGTATCTTCTGCAAGGGGGGGAAAGAAGAGAGAATGCCCAGAGTGGGTGGGGTCTTTGATTATGTTGGCTGCTTTACCAAGGCTGCAAGAAGTAGACAGAGTCCATGGAGGGGAGGCTGGTTTCCATGATGTGCTGAGTTGTGTCCACGACCCTCTGCAGTTCCTTGCAGTCTCGGGCAGAGCAGTTGCCGTACCAAGTCCTAATACATCCGGGTAGGATGCTTTCTATGATGTATCTATAAAAAGTGATAAAGGAGGACTTCAGACTCGATGCAACAATCATTTGCTCCATCTAGTAAAATAAAGGATAAGTTGTACTTTTAACTTGCCATCCACTGAATGGCTTTGTCTCATCTTTGAGAAATCTATGCTTGTATATATAAAAAAAAATATGATGCACAGTTGTAAGCAAAGAAATAAAGGAATTACAGAGCGCCTGGAGTTCATCCACTTGTAGCAAGTTTAGGTCAAAGTTGGGGAAAAATGTATTTTTACATGTGGCATAGAAATGAATCCACAAAGAATTCATTTAAGGTTATCATTACATCTAAGTTAAATTTGTTTCTCAATTGTCATCATGTATTGGATTCCTATTTTTGTAGAATCTGAATGTGGTAATTTGTTAAGTAGCTTCAGATTACTTGAAGCTAATTTAAAAACGGTGGACGCTGGGAATGTACAGCAGGTTAGTCAGCAATTTAAACATGAGAAAAACAGCATGTTTGCAGTTCAGATACTTGGTCACAACTTTCATCCATCTCTTATGATGCACTAAAGAATTGTTAACCATGTCACGTCTATTTCTTGCACTTTTGCTCTCATCTCCTCTCCTTCCTACCAGCTGGTTCCTCTTGTCCTCACCTCCCATCCCACTGGCCTCCACGTTCCATGAATCCTCCCCTATAATTTCTACCAGCAGGCACATCTTCTCTGGACCTCCCATGTCAAAATTCTGAAGAAGCTGTTTCTTCTCAGTTCCCTGGTCCATGCTTCCATCTCCACCAGTCACTGCCCTTATGGCAATTTCCCATGCAGCCACAAGAGATGCAGCACCTGCTCTTTTTACCTCTTCTCCCCAGCCATTCAGGGACTCAAACAATTCTTTGTGATATGGCAGTGCACTTGCATCTTCCAATTTAGTGTATTGCATTTAGTCATATCATCGGCATTTCTAGAAACTAAATGCAGATTGGATAAGTACTTTGTTGAACACCTCCATTCAGTCTGCAAGGGCAACCCTTGCTTTCAGTTGCTCACCACTTTAATTCTCAGCTCCACTCCCACCCTTACTCCGTTGCCCTTGGCCTTGTACGTTGCCCCAACAATGCTCAGCAGATGGTTGAGGAACGCCACCTTATCTTCCATGTTGGGTATTTTCAGTATGACTCTATATTTCTTTCAACAATTTAAAGTACCCCGTCTGTCTCTCCCCGAATTTATTTCTTCCTGTCTTCAAGTGCTATTTTTGTCTTAAAGAAATTGTCATATTAACACATTTATCCTAGACATACCTTCTGTTCTCTCCACCCTTTCCCTTTTCTGCAACTTAAATGCACTTGATTTTTCAATTTTCCATTGTAATGAATGGTCCTCAACCTGAAACCTTGCCTCTTTTTCTTTCCCTAATGATGCTGCCTGATCTGATGAGTACTTGTAACATTCTCTGCTTTTGTTTTCAATTTCCAACATCTGCAATTTCTTATTGCAATAATTTTTTCTATTTATTTGACATTTTTCCATTGATTTTGAACCCATTGATTTAGTCGGTTCAAAACATTCATGATTCCAGAACAATTGGGAGGAAAACAATTACAAAAGGTGATTTAAAAATTGTTGATTTAGTCACTATTGGAACTGCTTATCAAATGGCACGGGATAACACTGATTGATTTAAAATGATATATAAGCTTCATTAAGCAGCTTACATATTGCTCTATTGCTCTTTTATTCCATTAAGTATCTTTCAACAGATGTATTGGCTTCCTACATCACCCCACAGCCCTCCATCTGAAGGCGCACAACAGTGAGCGTTACCGCTCCTCTCAACAAGCTCAATATTGGCTGAGTGAAGACTACCAAGAGGGCTTGCAGTGATGGAGCTGCAAATAGAGCTCTGGTTGAATTGGGCTGAGCTGAGTTGTGAAATGGCAGGAACAGAATGCAGGGCTTGGAGCTTTTGGTATGTGTTTCTATGAAAATAGGCACGATTGCTCTATCTAGGTGCATTGATGGGGACAACCGTTAGCTATAGAAATACACTCAGAAACAACACTAAACATTTTGAGGCAATTGAGGAAAGGGTGATATTGGCAAAGTCTGTGATGTAGTAGTGCTGCTAGGTTGGGTGAGATAATATTCTGCAATGAGAAGAAATTAATAAAGGGTCAAGGCTGCAAGTTTGCATGAAATCCCTGCACCCGTGTCTGAGTACTCAAAAGCAAATAATTCTGATGCTGTAATTTGCCAAAGTCAATATTCACTGGTAATACCATGTTGCAAACTATTAAAATATTTTAGCTTGGAGCTGTATTCCAGCAGTTCCAACAGGCCAAAGAGGCAAAATGTTTGAGAAGAGGGTTATGAGATAATAGTGTCCAATAATTCAGAATTAGATAGTTGGCTTGGTGTTTTTCAGGCAAAACTTTTATGAAGGTTTATGAAGTATGTTATGTGTCATCTCTGCTCATCTCCAGGCAGACTTCACTGTGGAGGCTGGGGTTTGTTTTATAACTGTGAATTAACCTCTCCTTATGAAGTATTGCCAAATTAATTTAAGATGAAATCTTGGACGTCTGAAGAGAACCGAGAAGGAACAAATTGATTTGGAAGTTGTGCACGCATCAATATGAGGAAACAGACTAGAAGAATGGGTTTATCTCAAAAGAATTGGAATACAGAAATGAGAAATTGACATTTCAGCTTTTTAGAGCCTTGGTCAAATCCCAGGAGTACTACATTCAGTTTTCAGCACAGCATACCACAAAGGTTATTTTTGGCTTTGGCACATGACAGTGCAGTCGATCAAAATTGAAGTAGGATTTTAAGGGTTAAGCTTTGAGGAGTGCTGGATGAGGTTTTACTTTATCATCCTTGGTGATTAGATGTGATAAGAGCTGATTTAATTGAGGAATTTTAAAAGAGAAAAAGATTCAGTAGGGTAAATGTAGGGCAATGATTTCTCTGGTGGGAAGCTCCAGAAACAGCGCATTATCTTAAAATTAGATTCAAGCCCATTGGGATGAAATCAGAAAAGACAGTAGCCGAAATCTGGAACACTCTAACCTGCTCACATTTACCCCCTCCTACTGATAGTGGATCAGTTGAAATTTTCAATAGATTGATAGATTTTTGTTGAAAATAGTATTCTAAAGAATGTGGAACAAGTTTTGGTATATAAATTTGACATGCACATCAATCATGATTGACCAGAATAGGCTCGGGCAGCTGAATGGCCAACTCCTTTACCCATACTACCACCTGGATTCTGCATACCCAAATTCTCTTTCCATGTGGAATATTTTGAATGTACTCTCTCAGCAAAAGCAGCTAATAGAATGTCAATCAATACTTAAAACAACTTAATTATGCACACATTTTTAGCGGTGAGATCAAAAGCTCAAAGAGCCAGCACAGAGCTGGATGATCAAGCATTCTAAAATGGTGTGATGTTCTCTGTGCTGCTAGAATAAAGGGCAAGTCATTTGTGCAACACAGATGGAGACTGTTACTTGTAAGTGTGCCGTATTGCTGGAATACCCTTGAAAATCAGTAAGAAATTTCCTGGATATTTTGTGCTTTCTAAATAGCCTTAACAAATTCCTTTGGAAATACCAGTATAGGGCTGCCCACGACACAGTTTATCTTTTGGAATTTAGTAAAGACAGCGCCAGGTAACCATGATTAGAGATTAACTATTAAACTAATGTGGATTGCTCTGAGGACTGGGGGAAATGTTCATTGACTTCCAGTCGACAAGTTCATGGTGTTTGTTGTGGTATTCACTTAATGCATGAAGGCCATCATCTCCTTAATAAACACCTCTCCATGCATGATAATGTCATGGATGTTATTCTACACTGTTTGAATTCACAAACGCCTTTAAGGATCCACATGCTCAACCTCCAGCAGGCAACTTCAATTGTGATAAAGCTTGGAATGCAAAATGTAATTTTCAAGTAGACATCAACATTTACTGAAAGACCTGTCACAGAAAATCCCTAACTTTCATCTTACTCATGACTTATGGACATCTCTGAACTGCATCCAGACAGACCACAGCAGATGTGCTCTGTTGATGCACAAATGGAAAGCTGACCACTTAACCGGTCATCTCCAGGTTGTCATCAGGAACATGCAATGGGACATAAAATAATTATTTTCTGATCCATACATATGAAGGGATTATTACGGCAATACCTTCTGCCACCCTGATGCAATTACCTAGTTTAAATATGTAAATGTAAAATTACATCTGTTGCTACTGTATATGCCCACACCAGCCGTTCAAAGAGGAAGATTTAACTAAAGCAAGCTGATCAGTAACTTGCAGAGAGCGAATGCTGCACGTCTGATGCTTGATAATGAGTAGAAGAAGAGTTGGTACAAAAAAGTCTGAAATTAACACACAGTACAATTAGTAATTCAAAATATCTCATTTTATTTCAGAGCTAAAAGATAAGGTGAAAAATCAATAATGTCTTAAGATGAAACTGCAGGAAAGATCTCATCTTTTACCTGTCATTATTTGTTGTAAATGTATTTTTACTTTTAACACTCTTGTTACATATTTCATGATTAAAATTCAAAGGTAACAGATCTGCAACACCTAATCCAACTCAGTTTTAAATCAGACCCATTTATTTGGTGTTTATAACTATTAAATCTGTCCTGCAGTGCAAAACCAAGCCTAATTCTACAATTTAGTGACTACATGGATGAATTGTTAATTATCTAATGAGCTCAAGATTGCAAGGATACAGGGATTTTAAACGTCCATTATGTAGGTTGTGAAAGTGAGAGGATAACTTGGAATGGATGTAATTTATTTTGTAATCTCTTGTGATATTTCAGTAGTATGGAGTGCTGCTTGTCCTTCAGGATCTGTATATGAAGGAATGTAATGGGAAGTGAATTGAAGCAAGGAACATGTGTTGCACAAAAAGACAAGAAATGACAAAAGGATTAAATTGCACACTGGGGAAAAGAAAAATAGATTTAAACATTCAGGCAATGATGAAGAACATTGACCCATATCTTGTAATTTTTCCATACCATTCAGCACAATTGAGCAGACCATAATTTGCACTGAGTAAATTTTGATATTGCTTCTTAACTCAAGGTAGATAATTTAATGTACTTGCTTGTCAACAGCAAAGCAAACGTAGAACCATGTGAAATACTTCTTACTGAATCTTAAGAAACTATTTTTCTCTATTATTTTGCATGATTGGTTAATCACATTAACTGAAATACACTCAACGTTTCAGGAACAGCACCGTCCCCTCCACTATCAGATTTCTGAACGGTCCATGAACACTACCTCATTATTCCTCTTTTGCACTATTTATTTAATTTTGTAACTTATAGTAATTTTTATGTCTTTGTTTTGCATTGTACAGCTGCCGCAAAACAACAGATTTTATGATTTCAAATAGGTCCAGTAAATCTTCTCTTAACTGTTTCCAACACATTAACATCTTTGCTAAATAAGGAGACCAATACAATACATAGTACTTCCAGATGTGATTTCACTAATGCCCTGAATAACTGAAGCATAACCTCCCTACTTTTGAATTCCGTATGTGCATACCAGTGTGCTGTGAATGATGCATGAGGACACCCAGATCCCTTGGCATTCCAAAGCTCTGATCATTGAATTTTTTTTATTATTTTCTCCTCAAAATGGTTAATTTTATACTTTTCACACTGCATACTCCATTTTGCCACATCTTTGTCAATGGACTTAACCTGTCTTTATCCCTTTGTAGCTTCCTTGTGTCCTCTTCACAACTTAGTTTCCCAGCTGATTTTGTATTATGAATAAAATTAGCAAATGTACCTTTGGTCTGTTCATCCAAATCACTTAAATAAATTCTAAAGAAAGTTGAGGTGCCAGCACTGATCCCTGTGGCACTCACTGTATCTTGCCAACTAGAAAAAGAGCCATTTACAGTGGCATGCAAAAGTTTGGGCACCCCTGGTCAAAATTTCCATTACTGTGAATAGATAAGCGAGTAAAAGATGACCTGATTTCCAAAAGGCATAAAGTTAAAGATGACGCATTCCTTTAATATTTTAAGCAAGATTACTTTTTTATTTCCATCTTTTACAGTTTCAAAAAAGGAAAAGGGCCTGATGCAAAAGTTTGGGCACCCTGTATGGTCAGTACTTAGTAACACCCCCTTTGGCAAGTATCACAGCTTGTAAGTGCTTTCTGTAGCCAGTTAAGAGTCTTTCAATTCTTCTTTGGGGGATTTTTGCCCATTCTTCCTTGCAAAAGGCTTCTAGTTGTGTGAGATTCTTGGGCCGTCTTGCGTGCACTGCTCTTTGAGGTCGGTCCACAGATTTTCGATGATGTTTAGGTCGGGACTGTGAGGGCCATGGCAAAACCTTCAGCTTGTGCCTCTTGAGGTAGTCCGTTGTGGATTTTGAGGTGTGTTTAGGATCGTTATTCTGTTGTAGAAGCCATCCTCTTTTCATCTTCAGCTCTTTTACAGACGGTGTGATGTTTGCTTCCAGAATTTGCTGGTATTTAATTGAATTCATTCTTCCCTCTACCAGTGAAATGTTCCCCGTGCCACTGGCTGCAACACAAGCCCAAAGCATGATCGATCCACCCCCGTGCTTAACAGTTGGAGAGGTGTTCATTTCATGAAATTCTGCATCCTTTTTTTCTCCAAACATACCTTTGCTCATTGTGGCCAGAAAGTTCTATTTTAACTTCATCAGTCCACAGGACTTGTTTCCAAAATGCATCAGGCTTGTTTAGATGTTCCTTTGCAAACTTCTGACACTGAATTTTGTGGTGAGGACGCAGGAAAGTTTGGAGAAAAAAGGGTGCAGAATTTCATGAAAAGAACACCTCTCCAACTGTTAAGCACGGGGGTGGATCGATCATGCTTTGGGCTTGTGTTGCAGCCAGTGGCACGGGGAACATTCCACTGGTAGAGGGAAGAATGAATTCAATTAAATACCAACAAATTCTGGAAGCAAACATCACACCGTCTGTAAAAGCAAAAAGCCGAAGATGAAAAGAGGATGGCTTCTACAACAGGATAACGATCCTAAACACACCTCAAAATCCACAGTGGACTACCTCAAAAAGGTTTTGCCATGGTCCTCTCAGTCCCCCGACTTAAACATCATTGAAAATGTGTGGATAAACCTCAGAAGAGCAGTGCATGCAAGACGGCTCAAGAATCTCACAGAACTAGAAGCCTTTTGCAAGGAAGAATGGGCGAAAATCCCCCAAACAAGAATTGAAAGACTCTTAGCTGGCTGCAGAAACCGTTTACAAGCTGTGATACTTGTCAAAGGGGGTGTTACTAAGTACTAACCATGCGGGGTGCCCAAACTTTTGCTTTGGGCCCTTTTCCTTTTTTGTTATTTTGAAACTGTAAAAGATGGAAATAAAAAAGTAATCTTGCTTAAAATATTAAAGAAATGTGTCATCTTTAACTTTATGCCTTTTGGAAATCAGGTCATCTTTTACTCGCTTATCTATTCACAGTAACGGAAATTTTGACCAGGGGTGCCCAAACTACGGCATGCCACTATATGTTTCCTGTTAGCTAGCCAAGCTTCCATCCATGCTAATATATCAACTCCTAAACCATGAGCTTTTATTTTCTCTGAAAATCATTGATGCAGTACCTTACCAAATATCTTCTGGAAGTGTTAATACAGATGACCCTTTTGTTATAGCCATTTGGGTTATAGAAATTGGCCATTTGTTACAATTCACAAAAATTCAATATACAGAATAAAATTCGCTCTCGTGGAATTTATGTGGGGGCTGAAATAAAAGGAAATAAATCAACAATTCATTTCTTTCAACTCGCATACCTTGATGCATGCGCTGACGATGCAGCTTCGTGTTACGGAAAATCGCAATAAGGCCTGTATTTTAGGAATGCAACATCTCCATAAACACGGGGTTGTCTATACAGGACATCAGCCTGTTCTGTTTTATCCACATTTTGGTGTCAGTCTCCGAGCTTGCTTAATCTTAGTGACCGGTGGTGATATTCACTTCTTGTGTCATACTTTATTGGCAGCCCAGGTGGTTTTTGCAGCAGGTTCTTTTTTGGTAACTGCCTTGATCACACCCACTGCCACCGTCTGTCTCGGGTCACAGACAGCAAAGGGGCCAGGAGGTGGATATGTTACTTCAAGGAACTCCAATTAATTGGTCAGAGCTATCTTTTGCGTAACTCTCCACAAAAGGTTTCTATTTGAATCTACTCAAAGATTGAATTTTCCAAGAGAGGTAACTAGATTCCTCTTCCTGACAGATGAGCAGGAGAATATCAGTATCACAGGAATAGTTGGATTCACAAGCTACAAACCTTTCCACAGTGGTGAAAGGCGGAGGGAACGTGCTCTGCTGCCTAGCTTGCCTGTGTTCCCTGCTATGACTGCATGGCTTAAATTCCTCAGACTTGGTGGGCAGAGTTCTCCCACTTGTCAGTGTGAATAATTTGTGAAGCCTTGTTTGAACATCAGAGTGTTAACGTTCCTCTGCGTCACATTTCCACAATAAGCCATATAGAACAGCTGTCAGTAAACAATGTTGAGGCATGCACTCTGTGTGTCCCAGCCATGCAATCTGTGAGCATGCAGCAAAGTCTGCAGGTTCACAAGATCACAAGACAAAGGAGCAGACGTAGGCCATTCGGCCCATCGAGTCTGCTCCATGAGCTAAACTAATACTATTCCTATCTAGCGCCAATTTCCGGCCTTATCCCCATATCCCTTGATACCTTGACTAATTCGATGCCTATTAATCTCCTCCTTAAACGCCCCCAATGATTGGGCCTCCACAGCTGTTCGTGGCAAAGAATTCCATAATTTCACTACTCCTCTGGCTAAAGAAATTTCTCCTCATTTCTGTTTTAAACCGGTACCCTCTAATTCTAAGATTGTGCCCTCTAGTCCTGGACTCACCCACCAGGGAAACAGCTTAATCACATCTACTCTGTCCAGTCCTTTCAACATTGTAAATATTTCTATGATGTCCCCTCTCATTCTTCTGTACTCCAATGAATACAGTCCAAGAGCCGACAAACGCTCTTCATAAGTAAGCCCTTTCATTCCAGGAATCATCCTCGTAAATCTTTTCTGAAAATAGTGATGACACTGAGGATATCTGAAAAATCATCAGTGTGAAATACTAAATGTTTCTCTCTTCACAGTTTGTGTCTGTTTTTCAGTTTCCTCCCATCATAACGTCATGAGTGGGGATGTTTGCTGATAGCGCAGTATTACCTCTCCTTGCTGTCCCCACAATAAATGAAGTAGTCCATGCCTGCTTGTATCAAGTTCTAAACAACGTTCTGGCATGCACTGCAAAGAAGCAGTAACATTTTTGTTACACGAGGAGTCATTTTAGATGAGGGAACAGTGATATGGCAGGTAAACATTATTTGGTAATAGTTTAAATGTGAGCAATGGCATCTTGAATGAGTTCAATTTAATGAGAGGTGGTGGGCAGGAGATGTGTTAGAATAATGTTGGAATAGTTGAGTCTTGAGGTACCAAAGGCTTGGATAAGGATTTCAGTGGAGGCAGTGGCTGAGTCAAGTGATATTGTGGAATTATAATTAGATTGTTACGATGTTGGCACGCAGATGTGGATCTCTGTTTCAGATAGGGTTCCAAGCTTGTGAATGATCCTTTTCAGAGATTTGGTAGTGAGAGGGAATGCATTGCTGGTCAGGAAGCAGACTTTATGGCAGACAATATTGTTGCAAATGCTCAGTTAACTAGCCCAATCCAAAATATGGTTTCTTTCATTCTCTATTGCTTCATTGTGTGTTGTTTTGCAACCTTTTCCATAGCAAATTGTAAAAATCTGTGAACTGCTGGGAATAAGCTATTTCTGGAGAAAAGCTCTGAATGTGTTAAATGCGTTAAAAGGTGTAATTAAGTTTTTAATGATGTGCAGTGCAGCATTTACAGCTCAACAATTTATTTGTTCCTAATAATGGAACATTTTTAAGAATAGATTGTCATTCCCTTGGATTATTTCAAAATCTAAATAAATAAATTACTTAGTTTTATTTTAAGAAGTTTGTTCACCTTAATCTCACATATGTTCCCGCATTTATTTTGCTGTCTGTGACGAGTTCTAAATGTTTAAAAAAAATTACTTTTAACTTACTGATTTACTGTCCATGAGAATTTTTCATTTTGATTTAGTTGTTTAGCCAAGTTAGTGACATCACTGTTGCTGGACAGTACAGTTAGTTACGAGCTGGTATCTGTTTAAAGCATATGGTGGGATCTGTACTGCATGGATCAGTGCATCTTTGTGGGAAGCCTTCTTTGAAGTCAGAGACAAGTCCAGTTGCTTTGCAGCTGAATGCTGTTAATTAGATTGGTGTAGTTCATTATTCCCAGTCACATCAATATTTGAAAATTCATTTTGGTAAACACTTATCTTCTGTTAAATCAGAATCAGGTTTATTATCACTGGCTTATGTCATGAAATTTGTTGTTTTGTGGCAGCAGTACAGTGCAAGATATAGTAATTTTTATACGTTACAAAAATTTTAAAAAAGTACAAAAGAAGAATAACAAGGTAGTGTTCACGGGTTCATGGACCATTCAGAAATCTGCTGGCAGAGGGGAAGGAGTCCGGGAATGTTCTTTTTGTGATTATCTTTAGTACAAAGAAATTATTACTGCATATATATAATCCATAAAACAGTATTGAACAGTTAATAGTCCGTCTGACTTTTCCTGTATGTACTGGCAATTTTTATCTTTCTACTGTTTTCCTAAAAGCACAGCAAGAGTGTCAAGGCACAAAGTTAAGAATGTAAACAGTGTTTCCGTTGTTAATAGTGTTACCTTGGATTGAAATTTTCCCTTGACACTCCTCTTAGTGCCAGCTATCTTGCTGGTTCACACTGACAAGTATGCTGAGATCACACCATTGCTCACCAGAACTGACTGATGTGTCATGTCAGGCCATTTCTGTTCACTTCCTTTCATTACACATTTTGCTTATTGTTTTGTTCTGAGATGAGATAAAGATAATTAATAAACCACTGCAGAATTGGGCACACAGTCTCCTTGAAACAACAGAATGATGGTATTTGTAAGAGACAAAAAAGTAACTGGAAGATATTCAGTTGCTTTTATGCAACTAGAATCTTCTCTGTACTGCAGGCAATCTCCAGGGTTCTGTTCCTGAGAACTGTTCATAACCCAAACTGTTCATAAATCAGAAATGAACAAAAATAGTGTGTGGGAGAGGATCACAGAAATAGCTACAAAGAGAGAGTGAGCAGGCACGGGAAGAGCAGCCACCAGCCGGCCTCACTGACTTGGTGGGCAAGCCCAGCTCTGCTTTGCCTGACTCGACCCAACCCCAGATTGTGTGGCGCGGGGAGCTGGGGAGAGAAGGCATGAGGAAATGCCCGTTCCCACCTGGTGGAACATGCCTGGAACCCTGATATTTGGTGCCAGAGTTTCACTCTCTACCTTGCAAATGCTGAATCTATAGTTAATTTACAAAGGCCTTAGAAGAAATCTTCAAAATAATTTGATCTAGTCTTAATGTATCAAGCCTGAAATTCCATTCTTCCTGCCAAGCAAAGGCAGTAACTAGTAAAGGGGGAAAGGCAATGCGATATTTTGACTTGAGGTCCCAAACACATTTTGTTTTCTTCAGCTAGTTTTTCATTTTGCTTCAGCTGTATTTTCAGTGAAATTGAAACATACTGACGATACTGTGTACATTGCATTACTCTCCCACACACAACAGATATGTCAGTAACTTTGGTGGGTTTTGTCCGAAAAAAAACAGAAAAATTGTAAATCGAGACGACAGTTTCCTTCCACTGTGAACAATTAGCCAAATAAGCATCAGAAATTTCCTCAAAACTTGGCACTAACATCTGCAACGTAGTTATACTAAATACTGCTTTGTGATTTTTTGTTTTAAAAAGTTGTTTAGCTAAAATAGATGGACGATCAGCTAGTACTCAATGAAATGCCACTTAGGTTTTTGAAGTAGTTTTTGAATCTGTTTTGTTTAAAACAGATACTGATCTTATTATTGAGCACTTTTCCACTAGAGTCAACAAAGAACAAATTTTATTCTGGAAACATGCATATTTAATTTTGACTTATTTTGTAAATAATTAATGCTTAACTTTAATGGTGTATCAAATACTCTTGTTACAGTGTATCTGAGATGACGTCCAGTTGGAGCCTGGCAATTATGGACTTTCCTGAAGAGCGTCCTAAGCTTAACAACTGTTGTGTTAGTTATTCGAGTCCTCCTTGACCCTATGCCCTCCTCTCCCCACCCCAACTATTTTTGCTACTTAGGTTATTTGATGACTCTTGCTATTTTAAGAAATTGAGAAATCTCAGTGTTAGCGTGAGGGGGGAAAGTTTAAAGGAGATTTACGAGGCGTTTTTTTTACATGAAGTGGTAGATGCCTGGAACACGCTGCCAGGGGCAGTGCTGAAAGCAGATTTGATAGTAACATTTAAGAGGCATTTAGATAGGCACACGAATAGGCAGGGGATGGAGGTATATATACCATGTGTAGGCATTGGGATTAGTTAAAATTGGCATCATGGTTGGCACCGATGTCGTGGGCAGCAAGGCCTGTTCCTTTGCTATACTGTTGTATGTTCTATGTTCACTGATGCTGTTCGGTTCATGCAGTCTCTCGATCACATGCCATTACAATTTGAAGTTCAGATGGATTCTGACAAGAATGGCTGGCAAGAACTGCATCAGCATTTGATGAAGGTTGTTGATTTGTCCCATTTTTCTCCACCCTGCAATGGTGGGCACAAAATTTGTTTTGCTTGATTAAAAATAAGTGAAACTGTGACATGGTGCACTCAAATTTTCTCTGTCTGCATGGTAATCCCCTCCCGTGACAGAACTCAGAATAGAGTGTCTGTTTTGGGAGTCTGGGTTCAGGGATGTGAACAACATGGCCAGCCCAATGTGGACAGCTGAGAGTAACTACTGACTTAACACAGGGACATGTTGGCCAGGGAGAGGAGGCTGACACTGGTTCACTTTTCCTTCCAGTCACTTTGAAGACAAGGTGGGTGGTATTTTTATGCCTTGAGATGCCTGATGTAGGTTATCCAGGAATCAGAAGGGCAGGGATAACTACCGCCCAGCAGACAATTAGTCTTATGCCAGTTTGAGGTCTTTAAATTCAAATACCCTTTTCCTCAGTCGACCGAAAACTATTCTGGTGCATTGAAGATGGTGGTGAATCTCATCCATGTCTGCCTTTGCTGTAAGTTGGCCTCTGTGATTTGGGAGTGGTTCATTTTTCCACCATAAACTTATTTTGTTGGCAGTCAATGTGATGCAGCAGGGGCAGCTTGGTAGAGGACTTTGGTCTTGCATATGTTGAGTGCAGGACCCATACTCTTCTATGCTTTGGTGAATAAGTTGAGCTTGGTTGTGGATGGAGATTTCCAGTTAGATAGTGGAAAAGATTCAAGGAAGTGCTCAAAACCTGCTTGAAGTGCAGTATCCCCACTGACTCCTGGGATCCTCTGGCTCAATACCACTTAAAGTAGAGAAGTAGTTTTTGGATGTTATGGAGAACATTAAGACCATGCATCAGTAGCACATAGAGATCTCATATAGGTGGTGGAGGACTGCACACCTCACATATGACCCACCCTCCAATCCTGTCGACCACCTCCTGACCCATCAGTGAAAGAGTCTGTGGTTTCCACACTGGCCTCATTAGCCACCCAAGAATCCACAAAACTGGAGTGAAAAATAAGTCATCCTCATGTTCAAGTAGGGAAATAGAATGAATTTGGTCTTCCCTTCTTCCTCTAACAAATGGATTTTTATAACCCATGGTTGGCATTAACTCGCTATAATAAGTTTGGTATCAGAGTTTTACCTTTGGTTATGGTGTTGCCTTATAATTTAGATATTTACGCTTTGTCTAGATTACTTCATTTCTATTTAAAGGAAATGCTTGTGTGAATTTCAGCTTCCTCAGCTCCGACTTAATACTGAAAAGAATATCAGTAGAAGACATGTTGGAGTTTAGTTCTGTGAATTAATTTTGGGCTGTAAACCATCAGCTTTTACTTTTCAGCAAGATTATTGAGCTATTGGAATTAGTTTATTCTTTAACATTGTATTTATACTGGCTCCAAAATAAATGGGATTGGGATAATTTCCAGATGCAATTAATGTCATTTTTGCAGATCAGCAACAATCTGACAGCCCTTTAAAAATATTGCTGCAGTGTGAAATGTAGTAAAACAATGGTGAAAAGATGCAATTTAAATGTGATTTACAAACAATCATTGGTATGTTCTTGACCTCTGTTACATCGAGTAGGTGTAGACCAAAGCATCAGGAAACTGCAGAGGCCAATGCTTAAATCTGTGTTTTTAAATTTGATGTTATTCCCAGATCCACAAAATTGTAATAGTTGTGATCTAAAGTATTTATTAACTTTAGAAGTTAACTATAATAGGAGACAGAAGTACAAGTTGGGAAGAAAGAATTGGGAAGAAAGGTGGTTAATTCTGAATAACATCTACTAATATATAATACAGTATTACATTTGTAAGTTGCCAAAACAAGGCATTTCATTCCATTTGCTTACAAAATTTATCTGCTATCCCATGACCTTAAATTTTCTTTCACATATATTACATGAGTAATAAATCTGGGAAGCCCCTCACTGCGCAGTGGTGGGAGGACCTTAAACTATGGCTATGGCCATGCCCCATGAAGCCATGCTGCAGCAAGCTTCAGTGTGACCTTCAGCACCTAATCATAGATCTTGGAATAAGGCAGTCTGCAGTGTTTGTCTGTGGGCAGCTCCTTGCACTGAAAGGCCACCAAGTTTCGGACAGTCCAAGGCGCATGAGTTGAAAATTTTCAAGCAGCAGTTGATCGTTGTTTCAGTGTGCATCTCTGGTTACAGTTTGAGGAGCATATAGTCCTGTTGTGCCCCTAAATGGGGAAAAACCTCAAAGTCTACAGCATCCCTTTACAGACTTCCATGGAAAATGCACATTCCAGAAAGATCCAGATGATGATATCATTTTCAGCACAGCACCTTGAATGGTCGCTTGAGACTCCAGTTATGCTTGAGGGAATTGATTGGATGGAGCCATCTCATAGTCAGTCAAGCAACGTCTTGGTGCCTCCTTGACTTTCTGCTTAGGAAGTGATCAAACAGGATCTATTGCTGCTTTTTCCTACAGGGCATCCAGGATATTGCATAAAGACCATGACATGATTGAAGCATTCTTCAATAGGCAGGTGGAATGGCACAATAGAACTAAATAGAATGATCCTGGCAACATGGCCAGACCCATCCTTTGCAGTAGAACCTCAGCACACAATATCGCTTGGTGTTTATTTACTCAAGGTCTACATACAACTTGGTGCACCAAGCAGAAAGATAGCCATCCAGATAACAAGCATATTAGGTACATTTTTTCCTTTCCCCTGGAGAATTCAACATTGCATCTCTGCAGACACCATCCATTTTTGCTTTCCAGATGAAATAGAATATGGCTTGGGTGAATGCTATAATGTACAAGTCGGGTACCTGGTGCTCTGTTCTTTCCTGCAGTTGAGAACTGGCTGAGACATTCAAAGATGAAGCCAAAACTTCCACAATGCCAGTTTTGGCTTCATCTTTGAATGTCTCAGCCAGTTCTCGACAGATGCCCCATCTCCTCTGAATCATTCCAAGCACCTTTAGGTAATCAGACGTGGTGGTGAAGAGAAGAAAAGAATGATCAGTCTGGTTGTTAAAAAAGTTAACTTCGCTTGAGCTGTGATTCACTCTGGTCCCCTAGGCCAGTTTGAACTTGTCTTAGACACCAGTCAATATATTGGACCAAGAGTGGGTCTGAATAGAAGATCGTGACATCATCCAGGTACAAAGTGGCTTTGGCTTGATCATCTCCACTGAATGAGATGGGCACCCCTCTTATAACCCACATCTGGATTCAGTAAAATACTCAATGCAAGCAAGGGAGAGCTCAGCCTCAATTCAGATTTGATCCAGGAGGCTTTCTGTTTCCAAACCATCAAGTTGGATTCTACTACAGCTGTCTGTGGTAGAACAGTCGTATCCAATTGTAGATTCCCTCCGCAATCTCCAGTATGGAGAACATTCCTCTCAAGACTTTCTCCTGGTCCAAGCTAATTAAGTCCATCTTCCTACACTGAGTGTAATCTTCAAATAGTATGGTCTGGCACAGAAGGATTTGCAGATCCACCTACCACTATCCATTTATAACATCATCAGGGGCATAGATAAGATAGATTGTCACAGTCTTTTTCCCAGGGTAGGGGAGTGTTAAATTAGAGGGCGTAGGTTTAAGGTGAGAGGGAAAAGATTTAAAGGGGATCTGAGAGGCATGTTTTTCACACAGAGGGTGGTGGGTATATGGAACAAGCTCCCAGAGGAAGTGGTAGAAGCAGGTAAAATTACAACATTTGGACAAGTATGTGGATGGGAGGGGGTGAGAGAGATGTGGGCCAAATGCAGTCAGATGGGTCTAGCTCAGGTAGGCACCTTGGTTGGCATGAACCAGTTGGGCCAGTGTGCCTGTTTCTATACTGTGTAACTCTGACTCTGTCTTATGCCATGAACATGTTATCGAACCATGCTTTTCCTCATGATTTCTGATCAGAACTGCCTCTGTGAACCTTGTGGAAGAAAAAGTGTGAACGTGTCTTCTCCTGGTCCACAGTGGATTCTGGATCCGAAAACGTTTTGGGGAACTCCAAGGTAAAGAGCAAGGCTTGCTGGGACTCTGCCTCTTGGAGCTTGTTCTCAACATCCACTCCCATCCAATGCAACAGGAGTAGATTTTGCATGGTTTCCTGGAGATCTCACATTTCCCTCTGACCAGTAGACAATTGTAAATGTCAGAGCAGAATTGTGCTTCTATCTGTGAGAATTCAGCCAATAATCTCCAATATTTACAATGTTTAGGGGAAGTAATCCAGCTCCCTAATCCTGATGACTTTGCTGTTCAGCTGGTAAAGTAAGATACCTGGTGTTTAGCTTTAGATGTAATTAAAAAAAAAGTGCTATAAATGGTGAAATTTTACTGAGAAAATCCTGTAACAGCTCAGTAAGGCAGTATCTGTAGAGATCAATGGCCTTTCAGTGGGGCACTTTGATCAGGATTAATAGATAGGCAAAACAAGAGAGTTGGGGGATTGTTATATTTTTTCACTATTTTACAAGCATTATAATAAAACATAGAAGATTACAGCACAGTACAGGCCCTTAGGCCCACAATGTTGTACCAACATTTTATCCTGCTCTAAGATCTATCTAACCATTCCATCCCACATAGCCCCCCTCCCCATTTCTCTATCATTCATGTGGCTATCTGAGTCTCTTAAAAGTCCCTAATGTATCTGCCCCCACAACCTCTGCCGGCAGTGCATTCCACGCACCCACCACTCTCTGTGTAAAAAAAAAGAACTTACCCCTGACATCCCCCTGATATCTTCCTCTAATCACCATAAAATTATATCCCCTCTTGTTAGCCATTGTTGCCCTCGGAAAAAGTCTCTGACTGTCAGCTAATGTCTGCTAAACTATTGGAAAAATATGACAATAAATAGAGGGGAAGTTTCTAAAGAAAAAAATTGTCAGTTATTGAGAAGTGGATAGATTTGCTTAAAAAAAATTACCAACTCTGATTTGATAAATTATGAATTGAAGTGTGATGGATTAAACCAGTTTAAGGTCCCCTTGGAGTTCAGCAAAACACTCACTTTCCATTTTTGTTGAGGTGGTGAGTGACATCGATTTAAAAATTAGTTTCTTTGTAAATTGGAATTTGATTCTTCATGCCATTGCCATATTATGAATTACAGTTCCTTGTAAGGCTTAGTATATGGTTGTGGAATGTGATATTGGCATGCTTCTAGCACAGCAGACACACTTAATGCATTTAGCAATTTAATTTTTGAGAGAAAAATGTGTATGATCTCAAAAGAACATAAAAACTATAGGGCTTGTTCCATACAAGAAAATTCTGGTGCAACATAAAATGTACAATAAAAGCCAAAATGCTATAACCACTCAGCATATAATCTGTGGAGAGAGTAACCAAGTTAATATCTCGTGTCATTGACCTTTCATCAGAGCTGGAAAGAGGACAAGGAAAGAAACAAAATATCAATTGCAAGAAGATGTAACTTGGATTATTATTGGAAATCGTGGAACTTAGTGTTGAGTCTACTTATGAAAGTATATTTGTGTTTTGTTGCATGGTGAGGTGTTGTTTCTTAACCTTGGGTTTATCCTTACCGGAATAGTGTGAGAAGTAGAGGATGGAGATCAGGGTGAGAGCGGGATGGAGAATTAAAATTAGAAATTACCAGAAGTTCAGGGTCATTCCTGCCATCTGATCTGCTTTCTGAAAAGCAGTCACTCACTTTGTCTTTGGTCTTCTCTGCGTGGATGAGAAAATATTGTGAGGATTGAGTACAACATAGTCAATGTTAAGTAGAAATAAATCTCAGTTTGTTTGAGCCACTGTGGTGGCAAGGGCAGGTGTTGCATCACCTGTGATAGCATGGGAAGGTGCCACAAGATTATGGGTCTACAGTTGTCATTGCATTCTCAACAGTTCCCTCTCTACTACCTCGGCCATGATTGTTGCCTGAATCCTGGCCAACAAAAAAAACAAAATTATTTTGGAAAAAAGTGAGATATTGTTCCATCGAATTTTGCTGCATTTTGCAGCTTGACATTTATTGTGGACCATTTGAATTTAGCTCTGACAATTAATGATGTGTTTTAAATCCTCTGAAACTTTGAGGCCTTGAAACACGTTCTTCTACTTGTGCTTTGTCCTAATCCATTTGTGGTGTTTTCTAATTATGCTGGCTCATGCTTGACTCCAAGAGGCAAGGTCTGGCTAGAAAAGAACAATTAGTTACTGTTTGGTTCAATTTGCAGGTACTATGCATAAATGTTCAAACTCCCTTTTGCAAGAAAACTGAACATTTTAAAAGGAGTCTTCGTCAAATTATTTTCATATCAATTGCTGAATTCTTTATATCATGCAAACCTTTATGAATAATTAAATGGTAAGAATAAAACTACAATATTTTTATACATCAGGATTCATCTGTGCAAAGTACACCTTTTAGAATTTACATATTATTGTTTTGTTTCTGCTGCAATAAGTCTCAATTACTAGCTATTGTATTGAAGTTGAAGGGAATAGTGACCATTTGAATCCCATTATATAGAAGAGCTTTGCATATGCATGTTTGTAGCAGCCACACTAAAAATATGTAAATTCTGAAAATGAAATGTCTTAAGAGGCAACTCTGAGTTAAAGTTAATACCATATTAGGATTAGATTCTATATGCTGTTCAGGTAACCTGGAGTGATCTAATTTCCTTCAAGAGAATTTCCTTCACGTGCTACTTTGTGCCTGCTGAGATTTGACAAGATCTCTTTTCTGGGTAATATTGTAATTTTTGTATTGCTCTGAAAAGAAAACCTTGTCTCAATGCACTTTTAGAACTCAAGTCTACTTGCATTTAAAAGCATGGTTGGTTACTACATGAGTTGTAATGCTTTGCAGACTAGTTGGTGGTTTCATGAAAAAACATTGGCTAGCTGCAGTGCACAATAGCTAGCCAGAAACATTGGAGGTTGCATCTGATTTCGTTTCACTCCTGGCCTCCTCATAGAGTCCAGGGAGATTCCTTTAGTTGCTGAGCTAAGGGGCTAGATGCACTTGGTCTGGCCCATGGCTGATGCACCTGGCCCAGCTCCATCTGTTTGAATGGGTTGTAAGGAGTGCATTATGTATTTGTATATCTTAAGTGAATTTTTAATCTCAGTAACAGAGATTATAGAGTTCCATTTCAACAGGAGCATTTCTAATTTTGTTTTCTTTTGATAGTGGATAACCTGTAAAAAAAAAAATGAACCTTTTCTTTGACTTGACATCCATTTGATTAGAGTTTGACTAACACGTGTTATTTCATTTGAATAGGTATTATTTTTTAATTCAGATAATGGAGATAATTTTACGGGTCTGGTTTACCAACATGAAGTGTTTATTGTCATATGCACAAGTACATGTATGCACAGGTGCAATGAAAATTTTATTTGCAGCAGCATCACAGGCACATAGCAACAGAGATACGACATTCACAAGATAAACATAAATTTTACACAAATTATATAAGAAAGAACATAATTAGTACAAAAAAGCAGTCCATTGTAGTGCAAAGTGGCCATAGTGTCGCTATACTGAGGTAGTGATTAGGGTTGTGCAGGTTGATTCAAGAACCGAATGGTTGAAGGGAAGTAGTTGTTGTTGAACCTAGTTGTGTGGCACTTCAGGCTTCTGTACCTCCTGCTCGATGGTAGCTGTGAGAAGATGGCATGGCCCGGATGATGGGGATCTGTGATAGATTTTGCTGCCTTAAGGCAGTGCCTCATGCAGATAGTTCTAGTGCCAGTTTTGTATTGGGCTAAGTCCACTACTCTTGGCAGCTTCTTATGTTCCTGTGCATTCACATTACTGTACCCCAGACCATGATGCTACCAGTCAGGATACTTTCAACGGTACATCTGTAGCAGTTTGTTAGCGTTCGGTGACATGTCAAACCTTCTTAATCTTCGAAGAAAGTAAGGACACTGGTGTGCCTTCCTTGCAGTTGCATCTGTGTGCTGGACCCAGGATCCAATATGTTAATACCCAGGAATCGAAAACTGCTGTCCCCCTCCACCACCGATCCACCAATGTAGACTGGCGCATGTTTGCCCTCCTTCCCCTTTCTGAATCTTGCCATGCTGCTAATCCAAATACTAATAGATATTGCAATTGTGCAAACGTACAGGTGTATTCTCAGCAAAAAATAAAGCACCCAGGTATTTTTGTACTGTTTTAAATGATTGTATCAGTTTCTGACTTAATAAATCCACTGGATTGTTTATATTTCTACTTTATAACATTATGTACATAACCAGAAAAAAACATTTCTGCAAGAAAGCCTTTAATACAAATCTGATGTGAGGCTGTGACTTAAATGTGAAATGGCTCTATTATTTACCAATAAATAGCTGATTGGACCAATTATATAAATTACAGAGACTCTGAATGCTCAAAAGTAAATAAATGGTTCTGTGAACGGTAAATAGGCCACTTCAAAATGCCTTGTCGAATATGAATGAAAATTATGTGGTAAGACAGGAAGAGCACTGAGCATTTTTGTCAGTTTACCTTCGAAAAGTGGATGCCTTCATTGTTGTCTTGCTGACCTTGAAGAAAGAGAGGGCCTGTACGAGTGGTGGAAAGAAGCTCCCTGCCCAGTGGGACCTCTCGTTTAGAAGTCTTCTGGGAACCATGCTCTTCCCTCCAGCTCTCTGAGGTGACAGAGATCAATCATTTTCTGCAGTCCTACTCAAGCACCCAGATGTTCTCTGTTTCCAAATCATTCCAGTCAACAGAGAGTGAAGATGCTTCATCTTGGAGTTTGCCATCTAAAAATGCATGTGGCATATAATAAATGCTTGAAGTGAGGAAATGACTCTTAAATATAAGTAGCAGGTGTAACGTCAAAAAGCAAAATACTGCTGATGTTGGAAATCTGAAATAAAACCAAATATGCTGAACATTTTCAGCTGTTTCGCTTGTACCTGCTAAAGATTTAATGTTTCTGGTTAATGATCTTTCTTCTGAATTTCTGAATTTTCATGAAATTCTGCACCCTTTTTTCTCCAAACTTTCCTGCGTCCTCACCACAAAATTCAGTGTCAGAAGTTTGCAAAGGAACATCTAAACAAGCCTGCTGCATTTTGGAAACAAGTCCTGTGGACTGATGAGGTTAAAATAGAACTTTTTGGCCGCAATGAGCAAAGGTATGTTTGGAGAAAAAAGGGTGCAAAATTTCCTGAAAAGAACACCTCTCCAACTGTTAAGCACGGGGGTGGATCGATCATGCTTTGGGCTTGTGTTGCAGCCAGTGGCACGGAAGCAAACATCACACCGTCTGTAAAAAAAAAAGCTGAAGATGGATAACGATCCTAAACACACCTCAAAATCCACAATGGACTACCTCAAGAGGCACAAGCTGAAGGTTTTGCCATGGCCTTCACAGTCCCCTGACCTAAACATCATCAAAAATGTGTGGATAGACCTCAAAAGAGCAGTGCGTGCAAGATGCCCCAAGAATCTCAAAGAACTAGAAGCCTTTTGCAAGGAAGAATGGGCAAAAATCCCCCAAACAAGAATTGAAAGACTCTTAGCTGGCTACAGAAAGCATTTACAAGCTGTGATACTCGTCAACGGGGGTGTTACTAAGACCTGACCATGCAGGGTGCCCAAACTTTTGCTTTGGGCCCTTTTCCTTTTTTGTTATTTTGAAACTGTAAAAGATGGAAATAAAAAAAGTAATCTTGCTTAAAATGTTAAAGAAATGTGTCATCTTTAACTTTATGCCTTTTGGAAATCAGGTCATCTTTTACTCGCTTAGCTATTCACAGTAATGGAAATTTTGACCAGGGATGCCTGAACTTTTTGCATGCCACTGTATCTAACCCTTCCTTCCCACATAGCCCCTTATTTTTCTATCATTCATGTGTCTATCTAAGAGTCTCTTAAATGTCCTCAATGTATCTGCCCCCACAACCTCTGCTGGCAGTGCATTCCACGCACCCACCACTCTCTGTGTGTAAAAAAAAACAACCCACTTAACCCTGACGTCTCCCTTATACCTTCCTCCAATCACCTTAAAATTATGTCCCCTCATGTTAGCCATTGTCGCCCTGGAGAAAAAATCTCTGACTGTCCACTCGATCTGTGCCTCTTATCATCTTGTACACCTCTATCAAGTCACCTCTCCTCCTCTTTCTCTCCAAAGAGAAAAGCCCTAGCTCGCTCAATCTATCCTCATAAGACATGCTCTCCAATCCAGGCAACATCCTGGTAAATCTCCTCTGCACCCATTCTAAAGCTTCCACATCCTTTCTATAATGAGGGGACCAGAACTGAACACAATACTCCAAGTGTGGTCTGACCAGAGTTCTATAGAGCTGCAACATCACCTCGCGGCTCTTGAACTCAATACCCCGACTAATGAAGGCCATCACTCCATACACCTTCTTAACAACCCTATCGACCTGTGTGGCAACCTTGAGGGATCTATGGACATGGACCCCAAGATCCCTCTGTTCCTCCACACTGCTA
Source organism: Pristis pectinata (assembly GCF_009764475.1). NCBI lineage: Eukaryota > Metazoa > Chordata > Chondrichthyes > Rhinopristiformes > Pristidae > Pristis > Pristis pectinata. The sequence goes on from NC_067411.1 coordinate 76,890,901, forward strand.
AGAGTCCTGCCATTAACCTTCTGCCTTCGAATTCGATCTGCTGAAGTGTATCACTTCACACTTATCTGGGTTGAACTCCATCTGCCACTTCTCAGCCCAGGTATGCATTCTATCAATATCCTGTTGCAATCTACAGCAACCGTCTACGCTATCCACAACACCACCAACCTTTGTATCATCAGCAAACTTACTAACCCACTCTTCCACATCCTCATCCAAGTCATTTATAAAAATCACAAAGAGCAGGGGTCCTAGAACAGATCCCTGCGGAACACCACTGGTCACCGACCTCCAGGCAGAATATGCAGGCAGAGTACTTCAAGCATTTAGTTTTTTTTTCAGTATCATTGCAAACTTGTCAGAAATAAATGCTACTGGAAGGTTCAGGGGTGATAGACTGAACTGATGGTGCTCTGGGATCCAGCTCTGAATCTATACCTCTTCTTGATCAGCAAAGGCTCCCACTCCCTGAACGTACAGGTGGTCTGTGAGCCTCAATGCCGTGTAATGTGAAAGCTCCATGGAAATGCTGGCATATCGTTACCATAAGTTCTGTGGCAGATCTGGATGAAGGCACTTAGCCAACTTCAGTGGGTAAAGTAGGCATTCTGACAAAATGCTGACATCTCCAGTATTCTCAGCGCCTGCCAGTGTTAATGAATGAAGAAAGCAAAGTCTGAATGAAGCAATTCAACATCAACAATTTTATGCATCCACTAAATAACATTTGTATACAGTTGTGACCTGTCACCCCAGATCATTCCTTCTCTGCCTGTTTCTGCCTTTGTATAAAATTAGGTGAGGATGTTGGGTTGTGAAACTGAATCTGTTTTTTCCACTCATCTCTTTTAAATGGTGCTATTATCTGCTGATCATATCCAAACTCGTAAATTATGACTGGTCCATTGGGTAAAATTCTAGGAAATAATTTTTTTGTACATTACATGAGAAAGCTTTTTGATAGCCCTCACCTCCTATGTGCCAACATTTCACTAGCTGGAGCACTATAGTGCATTTAAATCCTTCTATCCTTGAGGTATTAACTTCAATAATTTACATACTTGGCTTTCCTGGGGACAACTTATTAAAAGCTATCGTATTATACAAAAGGTTCAAATTGACTCAAAGATGAGAGTGTTTTCATCAAATCGAAAGTAATTGTCGGCAAATCCCCTTCCCTGAAGGATGTTATTCAACCAGTTGAATTTTTTGCTGAAATTAATCAAATTTCTTGGATATTCTCATGGGCCTTCACCAAATGGCCAGATTTGTTGAATTTGGTTTTGGATGTAATCATGTTAAGCTCTAAGCTCTGAACACACATACAGTATTTTACTATTTAGTATGAGACTCAATTTTGTTCAGACTTCCTCTTTGTAAAATACATGCTTATTTTCACACCTTTGTCATTTTATTTCCCCCTTCCCCCCCCACAATTGCTCTGTAACTTTAACCCTCACAACAAAAAAATAATCAAAAGGGAGTTGATGGGTATATGAGAAGGAATGAGATGCAGGGGTATAGGGAAGTTAGGGAGAGGAAGGAAGAATTGCTGTGCTAGAAGCCAGCATGGACGAGATGGGCTGAATGTACCGTAATAAGTAACAGAAAAAGTGCCAGGCAATGACCATCTCCAACAAGAGGAAGTGTTACCGTTAGATTTAACAATAGTGTTTTAAAAAATTCTGAAGGCACCAGACAGACTGGTTGCAGGAAGGATGTTTCCCTTGGCTGGGTTGTCTAGAACAAGGAGCATTTTGCATCACAAAGCAGTTTGAAATGAGATATTTTTCCAGTGATAGGGTGGTAAACCTGTGGAGGTTGCTACCATAGAGGGCTGTTGAAACCAAGTGGCTGAATATATTTAAATTCTAGAGAGATAAATAAATTCTAGATCCAAAAAAGAATCAAGGGGTATGGGGAAAGAGCAGGAATATGGTTTGAGATAAATGATCATGATTGTATTAAATGGTGGAGCAGGCTTGAAGGGCAAATGGCCAACTCCTGTTTTCTGTGTTTCCATTTATAATTCCCTTTTTATATTTTTAGAATTTGTTTAGATAATTCTGTCATACACAGTATCAAAAGTCCCCCATGTTAGTCATTAATGATTTGGAATATGACTTTGCACAAAATTTATGGCTTATGGACTAAACAGATGGTTTGCCACTGTAGTGGCTTAGTAAATTGAGATTTTATCTGACACTGTTCAGAAAATGAAGGGTAAATATTCTGATATTGAATAAAATATCAACAAAGAACCATTGCAGTTGGAGTTAAAAATTAGATAGCAATCAAAATATGGCAAATTTTACTTGGTTAAGGAATTAACAACTAATAGTACCTAAAATGCAAAACCAAACAGAGAACACTTCATTAGTAGTCAATCTAGAAAAAAGTCATTAAGATAAAATTCACTTCAGAAGGTTTGTCTTGCCTAATGGAATCTAAGGTACTCACCCCTGCAGTATCTGTCGACTCTTTATACTGCTGCTCGCAGGGCAAATAAGAGGTAGAATTATCATGTTTTATTTAAAGCAGTAAGCTCTCACCTTATACAGTGGTCTGTACAATAATGTATTAAAATTTGCAGGAAATAGTGCATTTTCTTAGACTTCATACACTACAATCCCATCTAGAAGATCCCAATGGGATGCATTTTTTGAGGAATAAAGTACTAAAGCATGGAGATAATGGAAAATTTTGTGTCATTTGTTAGTGATCCCACTTTTCAAGTATTGTGTGCAAATCTGATTGCTATACTACATGAAGCACATTAAAAAGACCTAAGATTATGAAAGAAATCTTTTGGGTAGATGTGCATATACTTCCACTTTTGGCTGATCGCTCACCAAGCAGGTATAAAACGAAGTTAGCCACTCAGTTTATTTAAAGAATTAAGGAGGAACTTCTTTTCCTGAGTAGAGCAAGCTGCTGCATATAATGGTTAAACAGGTAATATTGCAGTGAGTCATTAAATGGATAACATTGATAAATTGTAAGGTGAGGTTTGTGAGAAAGAAGGGAATAATGAAGGGTGGCTGATGTGGACATCATCTCTTCTCGCTCTTTATTGTTTCACAGGGATCATTTCTCTGTGAGACTCTGGCTTGCTGTTCAAATACGATCAATATTTCTACCCCTTCCCATACAACACCTGCCTTTTTACCTTCTCACTTCTAGCCATACAGATTCTCAGACACTTTTTGGGTAAAATAGAGGGTTATTCTTGATTTAGTATTCTCTGGCTGTTTATAAAATGTTCTCCTCTCCATTGATCAGACCATTTGTGGAATGCCTCCATTTAGTTTGGTAGTGTGACCTGAGTTTCCAGTCAAATGTCAGTTTAATTTTCCAATCGGCTTTCATTCCGATGTCTCTGCCCGCTTCCTCTTCCACTGTTCCAATGAAGCTAAATGTAAGTTCAAGGAACATGCCTCCTCTTTGAACATGGCATATTACAGGGTTCCAGGATGAAAATTAAATTCATTTTCAGGTAATGATACTGATATTTCAGTTTTAACTCCTGCTGTCCCATGTTTTGCTTTCTCTTTCTCTTTTTACCAGTCCCTTTGCTTAGAGCCAAGGTTGTTTTTTGTCATTGAATCTATCCTCCATCTTACATGATCACAATCCTTCCCTTTTGTTCTTTATTCCCCTCCACTTATGGATTTACTTCTAATGATTCAGGCGCAAATGAAAGAATGTTTAGCTGAAAAATTAACACTCCCCCTCTCTCTCTGGTTGCATGTCTCTCTTTCCCCCTTCCTCCACCCTTCTCCTTGCATCCTTCCGCCCCTTCCCCTCCCCCTCTCTTCCCTACCCTCCTCCCCTACCTCCTTCTCACTCCCCGCCACCTCCACTGCCACACACCCACTACACTCTTCCCCTCCTCACCTTCTCCCGCCTCTTCACTACTTTCCCCCTAACCCCCATCCCTCTGCCTTCTTCCCCCCCTTGCCCTGTCTCCCTCCTCCCTATACCCCTCTCCAGAATCAGCTATATTTTTAGTGCGTTTCTTTGAAAGAGTGCGTCATATTGTGATTTACTGGCAGCTTAGGCACTTATGCTTGAGTGTATTTTTTCTAAAAACTCAGGAAGCTTTTATCTAATTTGTATGTTTAAAGTGCTGAACTAAAGGGCACTGCTCACTCAGGATATTGTTAGTCACGTGGAATTAAATGCTGTGGAGGATTTTGACTGTTCCATTGAGTTGCCTGCCGGGTTTATAACATATTCTAATTAACAACTTCAGTCTTTTGATTACCGTGCTTTTACTGAAAATATGATTTAAAAGTATTTTGCTTTGTTCATCAAAAAAGAAAAGCAATATTGCTATAACATATGCTATGGGATTTAAAGGATATTTAAAAATAGATTTCACAAAAGAGAAATACTAAAATACATAACCTAATTAGTTTCAATTCATATTAATTGCATTGTGCATGTTTAAAACTTAAGGTTTTAATTGGTAGAAGTCAAGTATTATACATTGAAACTGAATATAATGAGAGGTTTAACTGATCCAGAATCCAAGTAAATTTATTGAAGAAAAACATGTTTAATATGTAAAATGTAATATTATCATTTATACAAGATTATGATATTAGATTAAAAGCCAATATTATTTTGTCATAAACCTTTTTGTATTTAGAGTCATACAGCATGGAAACGGGCCCTTTGGCCCACTGAGACTACATTAACCATCAAACACCCATTTATACCAATCTCTATGATAATCCCATTTTATTAGCCCCACTCTCCCATCAGCTTCCCCAGATTCTGCCACTTACCAACACACTAGGGGCAATTTACACTGGTAAATTAACCCACTGACCCGCACGTCTTTGGGATGTGGAGGAAGTGGGAGCACCCGGAGGAAACCCACACGGTCATCGGACAAACCCCACACAGGAGCTGTGAGGCAGTAGCACTACTAGTTGTGTCACTGTGCTGCCATTTGATCTTGAGGATGCAATGGTAGATTGAAGAAAAGCAGAAAGTCTTCTAATATCCTGACAAATGTTCTATCTTGGCTAACAGTATTTAAAATTGATGCACTGGTCATTCATCTGCTTGCCTGTGGTGGAGTTTTCTTGGGTGCTTTGGTCTCCTCCCTTGCCCTAATGAAATGCTGGCAGGTTAATTGGCTACTTAAAATTACCCTAAGTGGCAAAAAAATCATAAGGGAATTGACAAGCATGTGTGTGAGAGAAGGAGCTTTTCTTTCTTGGATCTTGCTCTGTGCAAAATGAATTACATTTCCCAACCTCATCAAGCACTTTGTAGGTTTTTGATTTATGGAATGTTCCAAGGTACTTAGCAGGGAAATTGACACTGAGTCATGCAGAGATAGATTAAGACACACATTACTGTGTCTGGTTTGTTTTTTTCTTCCCAATGGAAAGGTTGGTCAGACTATAACGTCACTGGGACACTTGACCCCAATGAAATCATGCTAATTTGAGCAACTTGCAATAATTGCTATGTTTTCTTTGTGTTGGATGATGTTAAACCAAGGTATATCTGTAACATCAAAGATTATTGCAGGTGCTGGAACTGTGGGGAGAAATAGAAAATGCTGAAAATATTCAACAGGTTGGTTAGCATCTCTGGTCAGCTTACGTGTCAGGTTGATGACAGAGGTCATTGTAGGAGTGGAATGGAGAAATGTACAAGATTCTTAAGGGGCTGGGCAGAATAGATGCGAAGTTAATGTTTTCCCTGGCTTTGGTCACAATCTCAAAGTAAGGGGTAGGCCATTTGTAACAGAGATGAGAAGATGTTTATTCAGCCATAGGGTGTTGAATCTTTGGAAGTCAGTAACAAAGAGGGCTGTGAAGGCTCAGTAGCTGAGCATATTAAAGACAAAGATTGATGTACTTGGCTTAATGAGCATAGTGCAGGAAAGTGACAGAGAGGTAAGAGATCAATTATGATCTTATTAGATGGTTAAGGAAGCACATGGAGCTGAATGGTCCACTCCTAATTTCTTATGATGATAGGCAACTGGAAATTTGCAGTTACCTTTGCAAAATACTCTGCCTAGTGGTTTGGCAATCTGCACTTTGTTTCCTTTGCGTAATGGTCTGCATTGTGAGCACCAAACGCAGTATACAATATATAAAATTGTATCATTGCAGTGAAATGTTTATGAATACAAGTAAAATGTTTATGAAGAGACAGTGACTGGTGTGAAGTCAATATTCTACTAGCTATGGCACTTTGAAGTGTTGCAGGACAGGTCATTGAAGCTAAAAGGGAAATGTTCAAATGGTTTAAGCCTCATTGAAGCAAAGGAATGTGATTGTGGCTGTTCAAAGCCAATCCCCACAGTCACAATATATCACAAGAGAAATTCCTGTTGTAAAGTATCTCAGACCAACTATTTTCAGTGATTTCGTCAGTGATCTTCTCACTGTCAAACGATGTACACATTGACTCACTGGGATATTGCCTGGTATGAACCAAAAGACATATGAAAAATCGGTAGTAGGATAGAGAAAATTATAGAATGATTTTGTATTGCTAAAAACTATTTGGGAATGAGATAGGACAGATGGAAATGGACATTCTAATCACCTGTGGATCTTGTATCAGGCATGGTAAGAGATTAAAGGTAGAGAGCAGGGGAAACAAGTTAAAACAAAAGGGATTGTACTAATTAATGATTGAAACAACACTTAAAATGAGGTTAGTTAGACGGTTGAAGAAGAGAATATCTGGAAGCATTGTTACTGCTTATGTGTGTAATACGCACTAATGTAGGTTGGTTGAATGAATGTGCTAGGGTGTAAAACACTTAATTATGAAATAATTAGGTCAGGGTGGCTGTTGATTGAAAATTCCAGTTTTCAGTTGGGCTCAACTCTGATAATGAAATGGCCTACAACAGAACTTGGATAACGCCCAGCCTAGGGCCACGTTCTTTAAGGAAACGTCGGCCACCTTGGCCTTATTCTCTGGGACTCCTCCAAAACCCTTTCACCTTTCTAATTATTTGACCTAGCTTTTAAAATGTCTTTAATAATTACATATGTAGCCATTGTCCATTTTTTCCATTGCACAGAGCTCATGATAAATGTCAGATTCATAACTCTGTACAAAACTAAACTAAATACAAAATATACGGGAAGAGCTTAAAATGGAAGTAAAAGGGCAAAGAATATGCAGGAGAACAGTGGTAGCACAAAAAGGAACACAGTCATTGATGAAGATGGCAAGAGTAAAATGTGAACCTAAGAGTGGATGGAACCAAAAAGTAGATCTTACAGAGTTAGAGTTTATGGTTGAGATACTTTCTGGCTTTGCTGTAGATTCTGTCAATATTATTGTAAAGCAGTTTGTGTAACAATTGGATAGGATACAAACAGAGCTTTAAATGGGTACTTAAAGGTTGGTGGTGTTCAAACTCAGGAAGTCACCAGAAGGAGCATGGCATTCAATGAGGTAGTTCTTTGAAAGAGTCTCTATAGGACTTCAGGATAATTGCTTCCTGTGCTTTATGATTCGAAGATACTAATGGTGCTGAAAAGCCTAGAAATTCATTTGTTTACACCCCCTGCCCCTCCCCCAATATGAGTAGAGCAATTTTCTGTACAGGTTTACAGATCCCCTGTTTGTGGATCGCCCGACTTATGTACAGCCCATACATACGAACATGCGTTTAGGAGACCGGCGGTATGGATTTGCTGGCTCCTGTGGGGCTGCACACATCTTCTGGCTACAAACAGTTCACAGGAGAATGGATCCCTGTCATAACCAGGAGAGGGCCTGTACTTTTCTGGGTGGAATTTTCATTTGCTTTCTTTCTGTCATAAAGCTTCTGCAAATTATATCAGCAATCAAGCAGCATGCAAAATTCTGCAGTGTGACTTTTAACCTTGTTAGTTTGGAAATCAGTTATTGTTATTTACTCTAAAAGCAGGGGTGATCCTGAGCTCTCAGTTACCTCCATCTCATTCCCACACTGACACCTCTCTTTGACCTCCTCCACTGTCATAACAAATCTCAATGTGAGCTCCAGGAACATCACCTCATCCTCTGATTTGGTACATTACAGTTATTACGATTTAACATTGAACTCAACAATTTCGGGTAATCAGCCATTCCACTCTTGTAACTCACACTTGCAGCATTCATAGAACATGGAACACAACAGTGCAGGGACAGGCCATTCAGCCCACCATGTCTGCACTGACCACGATGCCAATTTAAACTAATCCCATCTTCCTGCACATGGTCCATATTCTTCTTCCCTGCCTGGTCATGTGTCTGTCTAAATGCCTCAAATGTCACTGCCATATCTGCTTCTACCACCTTCCCTGACAGTACATTCCACGCACCTACCACTCTCCGTGTTTTTAAAACAAAATCCTCACATATCTCATTTAAACTTTCCCCCTCTCACCTTAAATCTACGCCACCTAGTACTTGACCCTTCCGCCCTAGGGATAAAGACTCTGACTATGTACCCTATCTGTGCCTTTAATAATTTTCTATACCTATGTCAGGTCATCCCTCAGCCTTTGATGCTCCAGACAAAACAATATAATTTGTCCAGCCTCTTCTTATAGCAATTCTGGCAACATCCTGGTAAACCTCTTCTGCACCCTTTCCAAAGCCACTACATCCTTCCTGTAGTGTGGCCTAACCAAAGTTTTATGCAGACGTGACATGACTTCTCAACTTTTATACTCAGTCCCCTGACTGATGAAGGCAAGCACGCCATTCACCTTTTACACCCTATCCACTTGCGTTGCCACTTTCAGGGAGATATGAACTTGTGACCCAAGATCCCTCTTTACATCAATGCTCTTAAGAGGTTTGAAATTTAATGTAGACTTGCTCTCGCACTTGACCTCCCAAAATGCAACACCTCACATTTGTCTGGATTAAATTTGCCTGGATGAGCGGAACTTCAACAACACTCAAGAAGCTTGACACCATACAGGACATGGCAGCCTGTTTGATAGGCAGCCCATCACTGTCTCCAATACCGAAGCACAGTAGCAGCAGTTTGCACCATTTTCAGGAATGCATTGCAGCAACTTACTTATCCCTAGACAACACCTTACACACCCACAACCTCTACCAGCTAGGAGGACAAGGACAGCAAAAGCATGGAAACACGACCATGTGGAAGTTGCCTTCAAGTCAGACACTGTCCTTGGAAATATATCACTGTTCCTTCAAAATCCTTGAACTCTCTCCCTAACAGCATTGTGGGGATACCTATGCCTCAAGGACTTCAGTGGTTCAAGAAGGCAGCTCACCACCACCTACTCAAAGACATTCAGGGATGAGCAATTAAATGCTGGTTCAGCCTGCGAAGTCCACATCCCTGGAATGAATATTAAAAATACTCCATCTTCCATTTCTCTGCCCAAATTTCCAATTGATCTCTATTCTGCTGTATCATTTGACAACCTTCCTATCGATCCACAACTCCACCCATTTTCATGTCATCTGCAAACATACTAATCAGATCACATACACTTTCATCCAGATCTTCTGTAAATGTCACAAACAGAGGTCCCAGCACTGATCCTTGGAGAACACCACTGGTCATAGACCTCCAGTAAGAGAAACATCCCTTCACCACTACCCTCTGCCTCCTATGACCTATCCAATTTTGTATCCAATTTAGTAACTCACCATAAATCCCTTGTGACAATCTTCTGGAACAGCCGGCCATGAGGGACTTTTTCAAATGCTTTAGTAATGTCCATGCTAACAACATCCAGTACTTTACCTTATCGATCATCTTTGTCACTTCCTCAAAAAAAAATTCATTTTCTCTCTCGCTGACCTCTGACATTTCAGAATTCATTCATTTCGTATTTACACCAAACAGATCTAAGCTGGTAGAACCTCCACTTCTGATATTTAGTCTCTACTGGCCTTCCCTTTTTTTCCTCTCTTTCCTTTTTCTCTGGAACTTAAAATTTGTTTAATTTTTAATATTTCCTAGCTCTGAAGTCCCAGTTGACCTGAAATCTTAACTCTTTCTTTCTCGCATATGCTGCTTGACCTCCTGGGTATATTGAGCATTCTCTGCACAGATTTAAGTTTCTATTTATTCACAGAACAACCAAGGTCACCCCATTTCCATGCAGTCTGAGGGGCCAACATTCAGACTGCTTTTTGTCACCACTGGAGTAACAGCATTCTGTGACTTCAGATACAGCTTCACACAAGTACCTCGGATACTAGAATACATTCAACGTGGACGTCCGGTTCATGTTTGCTCTCAGGTTCCTAGTCTTGGGATCATTCTTGGGTCCTCTGCTGATGATCTCTGCCGCATCTTTAGTTTAATGCTCATTGCTGCATTAGGGAGACCACAAAACTCCATCAGCAGACAGAATGGTAATTGGTTTATTATTGTCACATATACTGAGATACAGTGAAAAGCTTTTGTTTGCATGCCATCCAGACAGATCATTGCAGCTTTTCCAAAATGCAGGCAAACACACACTGCATAATTCACTGATAATCTCCTGACAGGAGTACCTGAGCTTTAGCCCTACGTGGTCTCTGAGCTACATTCACAAAAAAAATCCCTTCATCCCTCCAAGCACTGTTCTTCAAGCAGCCTCTCCTGGTCCCCCTGCTTTCTACCCCCCCTCCCCCCACAAAGCCATTCTGTCTCATGGTTACCCTCCTATCCCCACCAAAACCAACCATCATTGCACCATCCATTGATTCAGAAGCAATGCTCCCCAGTTGTCAGAAGACTTGTTTGTGATTGTTTTATGAGACTTTGAGTTGGCTCCAGAAATTGCACCTGTTCTACTAAATGCAGGCAGCTAAAAGAACTCGAAACACATTCATAGGGAATTCTATGTAGAAATTAACAATGTTAGTTTCAGTAAAGCTAGGGCTTTACTCTTCGGAGAGGAGGAGGATGAGGGGAGACATGATAGAGGTGTACCAAATATCAGGAAGAATAGATAGAGTGGACAGCCAGCACCTCTTTCCCAGGGCACCAATACTCAATACAAGAGGGCATAGCTTTAAAGTAATGGGTGGGAAGTTCAAGGGAGATAGCAAAGGAAGGTTTTGTACCCAGAGAGTGGTTGGGGCATGGAATGAGCTGCCTGGGGCGGTGGTGGAGGCCGGTACATTGGTCAAATTCAAGAGATTACTAGATAAGCATATGGAGGAATTTAAAATAGAGAGATATGTGGGAGGAAGGGCTCAGATAGTCTTAGGTGAGGTTTAAAGGACAGCATAACATTGTGGGCCGAAGGGCCTGTATTGTGCTGTACTGTTCTATGTTCTATCAGGGGGATAAAAAACAATGATTTTCTGTTAATCTTGCAATTGATGGTCTAGTTCTCGATGTAACTTCCATGGATAGCATTAAGATGACCCACAATGCTATTTTAACACCATTAAAAGTTGGTTATGACATTTTTGGCCTTTTTAAAAAAAAATCTCCATTTGAGCCCTCTCAGGGGTATCATTCCTGACCCCACTGTGCCAATGATGCTAAACTGTCCGCTGAAGAATATCTTATTTATTTTCCCTTCTCTTCTTTGCACAGTATAGTCAACATTGTAAGATTTGGATCTTATCTGCATGTGATGTGAAACACACTTAAGTTTTATTGCCACTATTCAAGTGACTACTTCTGTAACTTGACATGGTTTTGAGATTTTGTGCAAATTTTATTCCCATCGTTTTAGTAAATAGTTGTACCTGTGATTGGATGAGCTTTTAATTCATCTTGTGACATCAAGACTTTGAATATATTGACATGGTCCTTTTCACTTGCAATATCAATATTAAGGTTTGTTGTTGCTACACTGATTTTTTTTACACCTTCTGGTTAATCCACTTGCACAGTTGACAGTGGAGCTCTTCTTGCTATAAAATAACTTTAACATCATATGCTATGTTGCATGACTTTTTAGTGGTATTCAAACAACTAATCAGTTCTTATTAATGCATGTAATTTAATAGCACACCATTGCTAGATGCCAGTGATCCATACAACTGATGTCTGACAACAGTTTACATCAGAAAGGGGAGTTCCATGCCATGCCGTGACTGAAGTTAGCAGTGAGTGCTGTGGATTTGCTACTGACTACAAAATTCAGGCCAGTAATATTACGATTAAAGTGTCAAATTGTGGTAAGAACATAGAACATTACAGCACAGTACAGGCCCTTCAGCCCACAATGTTGTGCTGACATTTTATCCTGCTCAAAGATCTATTTAACCCTTCCCTCCCACATAGCCCTCCATTTCTCTATCATTCATGTGTCTATCTAAGAGACTCTTAAATGTCCCTAATGTATCTGCCCCCACAACCTCTGCCGGCAGTGCGTTCCACGCACCCACCACTCTCTGTGTAAAAAAAACTTTCCCCTGACATCCCCCTTATATCTTCCTCCAATTACCTTAAAAGGGAGAAATGAAAAATACATTGCAGACTTATAGTTTCCAAACTTTTGGACGTTATATATGAATTAGATGTCAATATTTACAATGAAGCCTTTTTGTCCTTTTGTTGAAAATACCACAGAAATCCTAAAGAGATCTCAAGCTAGAACTAATTGGAGTTGTTCCATTTGCAGTTGAATAAAATGCTTGCGCCTGCAGCAATAAACTTGGTGTTTAGTGAAATGTGTGTAAGTGGAGTTGTTAATTTTTGAGAAGTGTGATTTTTGCACCTGCAACAATTTTATTCATATTTATTCTCACTGGAGATTAAAGGCTAGCAGTGGGAGGCCTCCGAAGCCTTCCATTCAAGTAGCTTTGGGGAATTTATAATGCAGCGTATGATGCCTAATGTTGAGAGAACCTTTCACTGAGGGAAGCCTGAGTTCCATAAATTATGACTTTTTTCCTCACTATTTCACATATCAAATAAAAACAAAGTACTTGATGGAGAGATGATGAACTCCTTCAAACCAGAAGATGTTGAATAATTATCTTGTTATGAATAGAATTCAATGGTTCTCAGTAATTCCACTGATCTTTGAGCTGAGAGGTTGTTTGCAGAAGACACCCAATGAGGACTGTATGTTATAGAATTGGAGATGGTTAACTTGCTTGGGGGGATGGTGGGGGTAGTTTAACAACATTTGTTACAATGCAAAGAGGCAGACTGAGCCAAATGCTATTCATCTGAATGCAACCTTTTCTTCCTCCCTCCCCCTGCTGGTGAGCTAGCACTATGACAACCCACAGCAGTCAAATATAACAAATTGCCCAACTGAATACACCACAGAGAGTGACTGATGAATGGGTTGAGACTCTCTACGTGCACTTATTGTTTTTGTTGTGTGTGCGTGTCTTTTGATGATTCCAGATATGGCTGTATGATTTCGTCAGGGGAAAAATTCAAGTCTAATCAAACTAATTAATAATCTATAGCACACCAAATGTTTTCTTGAATTAATGACAAAAACAAGTGCCTGCTTAAGAGGTTCAGTTGGTGTGCATTAGATTAGTAAGATTTCTTCAGGCATTTTGCACCTCTAGATTTTAACGTCTTTCAGTATTGATTTATTTGCTAGTAAAAAATCACACCAAGTGACCACACTCCTTTGGAGCTTGTCCCATAGGGCATACAGTATGTCCAGGTTTTTCTCCATGATGTTCAAGAGATTTGCCTAAAATTGAGGGATTACGAAAGGAATCTATTGCTTTTATTCTGTCTAATATGCTGTGTTTGGAGTGGTGTGGTGACACGATGAGGGTGGAACAAGTCAGCTGCTGCAGTGGAACAAGAGCTCGCAAACGCCCAAATCAAATATTTTTGTTAACTTCAGGCAACTCCACTGTGGTTCCAGTGGGCATCTGGTTGACAAAAGGAGGCAGAAACTGGCATGCTGGAAAGAATTATCTTCCCAGATGCTGAATTGCTCACAGCCACCCCTGTCCTGAAGAATTCTCCTGCAAACTGCAGTAGCATCGCCTAAATAATTAAGCATGTCTTGCTGCAAGAAATTGAGGATGAAAGTGAGAGCTACACTTGGAGGCAGACAAATACAACAAATTGTGCAACCCAGTATACCACAGAGCAACTGATGAATGGGTCAAGGCTCTCCACATGTGTTGTTGTTTTGATGGAGAGATGATGAACTCCTTCAAACCAAAAGATTAATTATTTTGTTATGAATAGAAAAGAACTCAATGGATCTCAGTAGTTCCACTGATCTTTGAGCTGAGAGGTTGTTTGTAGAGGACACCCAATGAGGACTGACTGTTGTAGAAATGGAGGTGGTTAACTTGCTTTTTGTTTTGTGTGGTTGCCCTTTGATTCCAGATATGGCTGCATTGTCTTGATGGAGGAAAAGGCCAAGTATAGTTAAACTAATTAGTAATGTGAAGTATACCAAATGTTGTCATGAATTAAAACTGGCAAAAACAAGTGCTTGCTTAAAAAGTTCAGTTGGCATGCATTAGATTGATAACATTTCTTAACTCACGTAGTAATTATTTCAGATTTTAGTGTTTCAATGCCAGTAAAATAGCATTTAAATTAAAATAATAAGAATAGAAAATGGCAGGGCACCTGGAATATCACAGAAGAAATGCTGAATTTTAGAGACCCATCTTCATCAAATGATTGGGATCCTGTAGGACATGTTCAATACCAGCATATGGGGTAAAAAGGCATTGTCCTGCAGGCATATGTGTGCAGGAATCATCATGGTATCACATTTAAAGAAAATCAAAAGAACTCCAGATGCTGGAAATCTGAAACAAAAATAGAAAGTTGTTGCAAACACTCAGCATCAGTGCAAAGAGAAACAGAGTCAATATTTTGGGTTCAAGACCCCTGCTATCAGAACTAGGAAGAGAGAAAATATGTTAGTTTTCAGTTCGGGAGAGATGGGTAGAACAAAGGGAATCTCTCTGATAAGGCAAGACCAAATGAGTTAATGTTCCAGTTAAAATCAGGTTATGCTTCTTTGTCTCTGTTATGTGTTGCTGTATAGCAAGGTGGTGGGACATGCCTGTGAGGCTGGACAATACAAGTAGAAAGATATATATAAAAAAAAGCCAAAATGATGATTGGCCGAAATGGCCAGTTCTGATATAGGCAGAAAGAGTGTTAACTAAAGTTGGAGAATTTGATTTGATTCTGCAAGGCTGAACCGTGCCCAAACAAAAGATGACCTGTTGTTCTTAAAGCTTGCATTGAGCCTCTTGTAGCAGTGCAGGAGGCCACGGACAGATAGGTCAGAGTGGGAGTGAGGTGGGAAACTGAAGTGGTGGGCAACTGGAAGCTTCGGACCACTCCTGTGAACTGAACACTGGTGCTCAGCAAAGTGAAAGAATGAATGGACCATCTCATCTCTTTCCCATAGCTCTGAACTCGCCTGCTCAGTCCACTTCTGGAATCCTTATCTGTGTACTTCTCAATCCTTGATTAAGATGATATTATTTTAGATTCCATCCTCCAAGTTCCCTGATACCTGGTTGCATGCTGTTTGAGCAAGATACAGGCACTGAGTCTAACTACTTCAGTGTGCCTTGACTTAAATGTTGGCCCAGTAATAAGTTACTGGTAACACTATGGCTGGAAAACCATTAATCTTTTGACAGATACAAGCCTGATTTCAGGAAACTCTCAGTTATTTCACAGTGGGTATGTTCTTGATTGGTAACATTGTGCAATTTTTGTGTAGCCTTATATTCTTTGGTTCATATCCTGTGCCCATACTTCTATCAGGTAAAAGATTATTGTACAAGATGTGCATTGATGGGGTACTTGTAGTTTGTACTTTGTCATAGATTTAGAAAGGAGTCATGCAAAAACCTTAATGATGAATATCATAACTTACAGTTTTCATTTAATTCTCCACAGGCACATGCACAGTTGGTTCGTGAGATTGATGTAGAAAAAGTGACAACATTTGAAAACCCCTATGTGGATGCAATAAAATGTTTATGGGTTGATCCAGGCATCCAGGAATCCTATGACCGAAGAAGAGAGTACCAGCTGTCGGATTCTACTAAATAGTAAGTTTGCAAATCTAATTGATTTAGCAATGAAGTATGTGCCCCATTATCAAAGTTTTTCATCTAGGGTGGGAACAAAGATCTCCGCTCCATGTGTACAAGCACCTATTTCTATATTAGGTAGCTTAATGCAGGAAGAAGTTTAGGAAAGAAGTCTGTGTTTGGGATAATCGATACATTCATGAATTTTTGAAGGTGAGTTTCTTTAAAAAGGGCACATTGATTTTTAGCTTTATAAGTGAAAGCATAGCATAAACAGCAAGGAAATTATGCTAAATCTTTATTAAAGCCTCTTTGGGGCTTCAGCTGGATTATTGTGGCCAATTCTGGAAGGACACCAACCTAAGAGAGTGTGCAGAGGAGACTTTGTAGATAGGTAACAGAAATTCCATTAGATGGAGGGAATGGGCAATTGGAGGTTATTAGTATCAATGTGAAGGATTGTGATAGAATAATTAAGACTGGCAAAAATTGGAAGACAATGTGAATGACAAAAGAACCAGAAATGATTTGATGAAAGATTCAAGTGTACTTGCCTGTAAAGGCACCTGAAGCAGCATTGAAAAAATTGTCAAAAGGTAATTGGAAAAGTGAGATAAAAGAAAATTGTTGGGACTATTGGGTAAAGGGCAGGGAACAAAAGACTAATTGTATAGCTCTTTTAAAGAGCCAGCAGAGGTACAGCAGGCCAAATTGCTGCCTTCTGTAATGTATTGTTTTTTACCCTGTTTTTCGTTCTGTGTGGTGTGGGCATCACTGGCAAGGCCAGCATTTGTTGTCTTTTTTAATTATCTAATTATCTTGGGGAAGGTGCTAGAAAACCACTTTCTCAAATTGCAGCAGTTCTTTGGTGAAGGTGCTCCAACAATAGTTGAGGGATTTGCAGGATTTAGACCCAGTTTCCAACATTGCTTTAATACCAAAGAGAAAGCTTGACAACACAAGCAGTTAAGGGACAAAGGATGCGATCAAAGTATTGTCTGGCTCTACTTGAGAGTTAACTTTGTGTTGATGGACGATCTTGCTAATTGGCAGGATATGAATATATGTAGTGATACTTGTAAATGAGCCTCAATAACCTTGTCACTTTCATTTTTCCTATTAAAGCATGAGAATAAAGAAACAGCCCCATATTTAGTAAACGTTGCCACCTATTGAGTAATGATCTCAATTCAGAGCATTGTGTAGTTTAATGCCAGAATTGTCTCATTCTGTTGCAATAATGGCTTCATTGGTTTTTCATTTAACCAGTTTATCAAAGGAGAATGATTTATTTAATCATGCTGTCTATCCATATGTCACCTGAAAACAACAGTACGCCAGATTTTGAGCAATTGCCTGATAGAAGACGACAACTTGGCTGTCTGATTTGCTTATCGTTTCCATTTTCTGCGTCATTGATAGGAGAAATGCTTGGCCACCCTTCTTTCTGTAATAAATACTATCATTTTGCTACTTACAATGAAAGCTTCTTAGCTAAATGCTTCCGAGGGGTTTTCCATTTAGTAATAATCTAGCTGATATCATTTCCATTCAAATGGCCTGAAATGATCATAGAATGATGCATTGTCAATTATCGTTAAATGTTTAAGTAATAGTTGGAGATGATGTTAAGGTATATTTTCATGAAATGAGTTACACATAAATAGTAGCCTAGCTAACCAAGCAGGAATCTTCTTTCTGTTAAAAATTATTTACAATTGAGAAAATATGGCAAAAACAGCCATATAAATGCATTTACTACTGAAAATATTCTGACTTTTCTAGACAGTTCAACACTAATTGACTAGGACTGCCTTGATCAAATACTCAGCTTCTTTGGATATTGTATTCAGGGCTTCCTCAAAAGTTCAAGTGTGTAAATTTGTGACAGAGTAGTAAAATGTGTAATTGGATTACCAATTCTTTTTCAAAACTAAGTTTTTTGAAATGACAGTTAAGGTATCGAATAAAATCACTCAAAGAATAATGTTGGGGGATGAATTGTGTCTAAGAGTGATTAACAATAGGAGCTATAGTTTCAATCTTGTGAAACTTTATATATCCAAAGAATTTTGCAAAAAAATCAGTATTGAAATAATGAGAGGGCTGAGTGACAAGGAAGATTATGAAGTGCAAACTCACAATATTTTTTGAAAAATTATTCAGGAACTGGCCATTGATTATTGCTCTGGACTGGAGGTAGATATTTTAAGCAAGTCTTACCTGGGAACTCTGGCTTTTCTGGGAGCCTCTGGTGATTTTTTAAAATGATTTAGCTCTGATTACTTGGGTATGAGCTCCGAATCACTCTGGAGATGTTCATCTGCTGGTCTTGAGAGGACAAGGCAATTATGATGGCACACTACTGGAATGTAATTGTCTCTGTCGGGTGGTGAATGAAGTCGAGGCTTGTTTCCATGCCTCAAACTGAATAATCAATCAGCGTGGAACAGTGTGCCTGTGCCGCACATATGCACGAACCGTACAGCTGTAAGTTTGGAGGCAGGAAGAAATGCAGGAAAATTACAAACACTGGGGAAATGGTCCTGAGCAAATCGGAGTCACAGAGAGCTGCAGCATGGAAATAGGCCCTTCGGCCCACCAAATCCACACCAACCATCAAGCACCCACTTCAACTAATCCTTTCTTAATCCCATTTTTTATTCTCCCCACATTCTCATCAACACCCCCCTCCCCCCCCCCCCAGATTCTACCACTCACCAACACACTAGGGATAATTTACAGTGGCTAATTAATCTACCAATCTGCATGTTAGCGGGATGTGGGAGGAAACCAGAGCACCCGGAAGAAGCGCATACAGTATCAGGGAGAAACGTGCAAACTCCACACAGACAACACTTAAGGTCAGGATTGAACTTGGGTTTCTGATAATCAGCTCTACTAATTGCACCACTATGCTGCCTTTCATGGAGCTGTGGCCTGAAATGGCTGTGGGTCCAATGGACTCGTCCTAGGATCCTGAAGGTAGTGGCTGGTGAGATAAGGAATGCATTAGCTATTATCTTCCAAAGTTCTCTATATGCGTCATAAGAAGCAAAGAGTTGGCATAAATGGATCAGTTACTGGTTGGCAATGACCTTGTAGAGGTTTATAAAATTATAAAGGGGCATAGATAGGGTAGGTAGTCAGAGTGGGGAAGTGCAAAAGTGGAGGGCATAGGTTTAACGTGAGAGGGAGAAATTTAAAGGAGATCTGAGGGGCCAGTTTTTCAACAGAAGGTGGTTGTTATATGGAACAAGTTGCCGGAGGATGTTGTGGAGGCAGATACAATTAGGATGTTTAAAAGGCAATTGGATAGGTACTTGGTTGAGAGGGGAGTAGAGGGATGTGGGCAAATGGGATTAGTGCAGATAGGTTTATCACGGTTGGCATGGAGGACCTGGGCTAAAGGGCCGGTTTCTGTGCTGTACAACTTTATGAATCTATGTAACCAGTGGTGCTGGGGCATCAACTCTTTACAGTTTATAGCACTTGGATGAAGCACTAATTGCAGATGCAGAAATGGCTGAGAAAGTAACTTGTGAAGAGGACGTAAGGAGGCTATGGAGCTTCAGTGAGTGGATAAAGATGAGACAAATGGAGTATAATGTGGCAAAATGTGAAATTTCAGTTTATAATGGGAATAATAAAAGAAACATCTAAATGGGTGAGATATTGCAGGCTCTGATTTGCAGATTGATCTGGGTGTCTTAGTGTATGATTCATAGAAGACCAGTAGGCAGACACAGCTAGTAGTTAGAAAGTCAACAGAATGTTACTGTTCATTGCAAGGAGGAGGAACAAAATACAAAAGTAGGGGAAGTTATGCTTAAGTTATATGGGACATTGGAGAGACCACATCTGGGATATCATGTACTGGCCGCCTTATCTATGGAATGATGTTAATGCTTTGAAATCACTTCATGGAAGGTTTACCAGACAAATACCGGTGAGGAAAGTTTGGACAAACTAGGCTTGTATCTGCTGAAGTTTAGAAGACTTGCATGCCCATTTTATGCAATAACTTGTGGGATGTTGGCCCACATGATTCACTGAAAGTTTGGCTCTCAAGGCCACTGAATCCAAAAGTTCTTATAAGGGAATATGATT
Organism: Pristis pectinata; assembly: GCF_009764475.1. Classification (NCBI taxonomy): domain Eukaryota; kingdom Metazoa; phylum Chordata; class Chondrichthyes; order Rhinopristiformes; family Pristidae; genus Pristis; species Pristis pectinata. Next base: position 76,910,980 of record NC_067411.1, read on the forward strand.
ACAAGCTCAAGTGAAATGATGGGGAAATCACACTTGGGACAACACCAACAGTGACAACTTCTCTAAGATCCGGAAATCATCAACAGGCAACAGAGGGGAAAATATATATTTCGATTATGTAATTAACCAAAATGAAGAACACTCTGTGTTCACTTATATGCTTGGAACATCTCATTCACCACTAGAGGTAAAGCAGGAACATATTTTTAGAATGAAAACAACTGGAAATAAAATTGGTTTATTATTGCCACGTGTACCAAGGTACAGTGAAAAACTTGCCTTGCATACCATTCACACAGATCAATTCACAATACTGCATTGAGGTACAAGGTAAAACAATAACAGAATGCAGAATAAAATGTTACAGTCACAGAGAAAGTGCAGTGCAGGTATACTATAAGTTGCAAGGTCAAAATGAGGTAGATTGTGAGGTCAAGAGTCCATCTTATCATACTAGGGGACTGTTCAATAGTCTTACAACAGCAGGATAGAAGCTGTCCTTGAGCCTGGTGGTTACCTGCTGTTTATAAATAATTACAACCATCCTGCCCAGAATTACTGATTTCTAAATGGGATTATAAGACAATGAAAATGCAGAATACATTTGTGTTGGGCACATTGTAACCCATGTACAGATCTACAGGTTGTTGGTTTAACTTCCTTTGAGATAAAACCAATCCATCTTTCTTCAAATTTGAGCAAGAGTTGTAGGTGAAAGAACAGGCAATCCAGAGCATCGGAAATAATTGTTTGAAGTGAACAATCTAGGAAGATAACGACACGATTTTCATTCTGGTGTGAATGCATTTGGCCTTTGGTTGGTATTTCACACTGGTAAGAGTTAAGAATGTTTGGTGTATTTCATCTCCCTAATGTAATGAAGAATTTTTCTATCCTTCCCCTGACCAAGAAATTAAGAGAAGGGAGTCTGCGTTTTGTTTAGAAGATGAATCTTTATCTACCATTTTAAGTTGCAGTCACTTTAAATCCTTTTATTCATACAGTGCATATAAATCGGATAAATAACCTGAGCAGTAGTTTTATAGAAGGCAAGCCAAATTGTTACATCAAAAAAAAAACTGATAGAGAAGTCTTAGATCTCGCCTTGCTTTTAGTTCCTTGGTGATTATTTAATTCCCAGTTCTTCATTCGCTTTTTATTTTGAGCAGAAGTATCTGGCAAGTTTGACAACTGATTGGTGTAATCATGCTGCTTAATTCAAATACAACTCCGAGTTTCCGTGGCATGACTCTCACTATTAAAACAGAAATTGTAACCAATGGATTTTGCCGGAGAAATGTATTAGTGATACATGCCCAACAAATGTCAAACTGACAGAACAAATCAACTGGCTAATAAAAGACTGACCTACTTCATTTAGGGCTCTAGGTTTAGCATGTTGGAGTCCAGGGAGTACCAATGTAGATTGTGACTTGAATTATCTTCAGTCTGATTACAGTAAAGCAATCTGTACATTATGATTCAAGCCTGATATGTATGTTTATAGAAGATAAAGGACCACATTTCAATGAAACCCAATTTTAAACAGATTTGTTAGCATACTCAGAATTGATTAACTCACCAATGGTTACTTCTCTCTTTAACTGATGTGATGATAGAAAAAACACAATATATGCAGCACATTTCATGACCTGAGAACACTACAAACAAGAAGTATTTTTGACATATTGTTATGTGGCAAAGGCAGCAGTGAATTTTGCATACAGCCAGTTCCCATAAACAATATTTTATCCAGCAGATAGTTTGTTCCAGTGACTTTGTTTGGGGATAATAAATGAGCAAGATGCTGGGAGCAATGCCGCTGTATTTCCTTGGAAAAAGTCCTGTGGGATCTTTTATGGCTACCTGAGAAAGCATATCAGGCTTCGGTTTAACATCTCATCTGAAAGATGGTACCTCTGTTAATTCAGCTCTCACTCAGTTTTGCACTGCTTCAATTTTTGCTTTCAAGTCACTGAACCCACAAACTTTTGTTTTAACACTGAGTGTAGTACCAGTGAGCAACAGCCTTTATCAATTGGCCAGTCTCCAGATCAATGGTTCAGATAGAATGTTGTTCTTAAAATGGAACAAAGCAATGCATTCTCTCTCTCCCTCCCTCTCTCTCTCACTCTCTCTTTTCTCTCTCTCAGCAAGCAAAGCCAAGAGAGATTGGCACATTCATTTGAGTTAATTTGTCTGTTTTAATTTTTGCTGATCCTTTTCATATTTTGATTTCCACAAATAAATCAAGGCACTCCATTGGAGGAGCCAATGCATCATATTTAATTTTCTTTCTTATTTCACAGCTACCTTAGTGATACTGATCGTATTGCAGCACCTGATTATCTGCCAACTCAACAGGATGTGCTGCGGGTTCGAGTGCCCACAACTGGCATCATTGAGTATCCATTTGATCTGGAGAATATAATCTTCAGGTACTGATTGGGGCCTGTTGTAAATTTCCTAGGTAGCAGAAGTTGTGTCCTCCCAGTATTTTCTGATTTAACATGATGACATAATCTACCACTTAATTACTCGCATCACTAAGTAACTATTGCAGCATATCAGAGGCAAAATGATTGCTTTGTGATTTATATGCATTTTGTAATTTCAGCCTTCAGTTCAATTCAATTAATATTATCAATTCAATTAATATTCTTAAAAAGAATTATGAAGTGTTCAGAAGATCTATATTATAAAATACTGGGAAAATGCACTCTGCGTTCTTGGGAAAATGGCACAATCTGGTGAGGAAAAGGCTTAAATACAAATAAACTGTCCCATGCCACCACCTTGAATAAGTGGCATCATCTTGGGGAACTCAGTAGGACTCTTGTAGGCAGGGAGAATGGTGATCACCACCCCATTCTATTTTCCTCACCCTGTCTTCCCTCTCCAATGTCACAGTCTTTGCATTCCTGTTGTTTCTCCCTGTCTGTAGCTATCTTAAAGACTTGGACCGTATAGCAGAACCCACCTATCTACCCACTCAACAAGATGTGCTTAGAGTGCGAGTCCCAACAACAGGGATCATTGAATACCCTTTCGACTTACAAACCGTCATTTTCAGGTAGAAGAAAGTTACTAAACGACACTAACAGTTTTTGCAATTTGGGCAAAGAGCTTCAATTTTCCGGAACTCTGAGCATGATATACATTGAGTTTCATATTTGTAAAATTGTTAGAAATGATTTTAAAATGGCAATTGCATGCTTCATAAATTAATATGTTTAATACTTTTAAATGTTTATTTTGTACTTTAAAATATTGTCACCATATGGTCTGAAATATAATTAAATAGAAAATGATTGAAAAGATTAAACTATGAAACACAAATTTTGTCATCATTTGAAGAGCAAGAAGTGACTCGCAAATATACATTTAATTTTTTTTCCAAATCAATGACTGAATTTGATTTTTTTTCTCCGCTGAGATGTTTCATTAATAATATGAATATTAGCCTCTGCATGTGAAATAAAATTTTCTCGACCTCCCTTATTTTGCATGCCAGATTTATTGACTGATTATTCCAAGTTTTTTTGACTTTCTTATCTGGTTCATATACAATTTGATGCTGTATTGGTCTTTCAGAATGGTCGATGTTGGGGGTCAACGATCAGAACGAAGAAAATGGATTCACTGCTTTGAAAATGTGACGTCTATTATGTTTTTGGTTGCCCTTAGTGAATATGATCAAGTACTTGTGGAATCAGACAATGAGGTAGGTTACTGTGGATTACAATCGCTGTCATTTTAATTATTCTAGGTTCAGTTTGTTTTAATAAGGATATAAATCTAACACATACCATAATTAAAGCATCAATATTTCATTTAAATTAGACACTTAGCAATGAAGAGAATGCTGGTGAAGGGAATACTAGTGAAGAAAACTTATGTGGAAACATAGTACAAGTGATGAGAACCTTAGAGTACATTTAAAGTAAGAGTCTTTATTGAGGAGAGAGTGGCAGAAATATTTGTGGAGAGAATATAAGGGCGACACCTAGACAGCTGAACTTGTTTCCTCCTGGTAGAGCTGGTAGAGCAGCAAGATAGTGTATGTAGCACACACACTTGAGTTGTTCAGACTTCTGAAGAACTGAGAGTTGATGCTTTTTAGCAGTGGGGAAGGTTATGGAGAGATGATGAGGACATAGAATGATATAAGCACAAGGATTGGAATTTTAAGTTACTGGGCAATTGGAGCCAATGTTGGTTAAAGCATGGGATGACATTGGCTGAGTGGGACAAGGTATGCAATTGGATTTGGTCAGTTGAATTTTGCTCTTGAATTTTGTGTAGGTGTGGTGTCAGCAACTTGCCAAGTCAAACTGAATAATCGAGTCTGGATGTGCCAAGTCATGTACAAGACTTGGGCTACATCAGATTTTGTTGCAGATTGAAAATAGTTGGTCTTTGTGATGGAGAAAATATGACAGGGTTATTGGTGGCCATGTTGTAAGATCAGGTTTGTGCCCAGCAAATGCCAAGAAGAGAATTGGGCCACTGGTAAAGATTTGATATTCGTGATGATGAAAGCACTAAAAATGTCCTTCAAGCTTAAGTTAAATATCACATAGCTAAAACATATATATTCCACTAATTAAGATAGTAATCCAGGAATTATTCATGTTAACTGCATAACAGAAGTGGAAAATAAGGAATTGAAATGTAACTTTACTTTCAGTATTTTTTGATATATTATAGAAGGATGTACTCTAAATTGACGTGTAATGCCAACATAAAATGAAAGGCTCAACACTGCTCTTGGCATTGTTGGATCGTAGAGATAATATTCTTGTTTTCAGATTTAAATAAATTCAGTGTAATTTCTAATTCTATAGTAGACAATGGTGCCCTTGCATTAGAGAGGTAGAAATCAACCAGTATTAGCCACCAAGTCATGTTGGAATGTACACATACGGATGTTAGGGAATAAGGTTCAACTGAGGTGCATAACATTTCGGGATCCAGCAACCTGCCAGTATTTATTGTGTTGTTTAAATGAGATTTTTTGAATGTGAAATAAAATACTGCCTGTGTTCATAATATGGAATTCTTCAAATCACAGCTACTAAGGGAAGATATTAAAATGTTAACCACAGGTAACACAACTGTCAGTAGATAATGTATAATATTCCTGTTGGTCATCGCAATCTTAAAATTCATTTCTGTTTGTACAATGCATGTACTTCTGTCTTCAAATGCACCTGGAAAAATGAATGCATTCATCTAGATCACCAGAAGTTATCGGCTACCCACCAAAACTTTCTTATTAGTGACCTTTGGGTTGCACTTGCAAAATCAAACCCATAAAATTAGCAATGTGAAGAACAACAAGGCTATGGAACAAGGTTGGACAAATGGGATTGAGGCCAAGATCAGCAATGAGTTTAATGACTGGCACGAAAGGGTGGATAGCCTACTTCTGTTTCTTTGTTTCCAACAGTAGTACAGCCCCTCTGAATGTTTTCTCTTTAAGTTGATCAATAGGACTTTTCACTGTATTGCCAGTCAATGGCACACAGCTTTTTACTTGTATATACACACAGTATGTGATATATAAATATTTATAACAGATACTCCCTAGCTTACGAACGTTTGATTTGTAGACAGTCCATACATAAACACGAGCATTTGGGAGACCTGGGAGGATGGGTGGGGATGGATTTGTTGGCTGCCTTGGGGCTGCAGGCATCTTCTGCTGGGTGGGAATGGGGCATTTCCACATGCCTTCTCTGCCCATTCCCCTTCACACACCCCCTCCTCCCACACCAAGCCCCCCCCCCCCCCCCCCCCCCCCCCCCCCCGCCCCAGTACAGCAACAATCAGGGGCTGGGTCAAGCCAAGCAGAGCTGTAGCACTGAGCAGACTTGTTCACTCATTGAGGCTGGCCAGCAACTGCTCTTCCTCTGCCTGCTCACTCTCCCATCAGAGATGTTTCTGTGATCCTCTCTCACACACTGTTTTTGTTCATTTCTGACCTACTAACAGTTCTCAGGAACAGAACCCTGTCACAAGTGGGGGACTGCCTGTATATCTATAATGCTGCATACAAATTGATATATATTTGTGTCTCTGCGTGTTGATATTCATATACTGTATATTTTTACATTTTGGGGACAATAGCAAGAATTGGTCATCAGCAGTATTCTGATACCTGGTGTAACAGGTTTGTTGTAAAAGAAAATATATTATTCCTTCATTGGCCTTGAATCTACACTTAGAGGAATAAAGTTCAGTACCTGTCTTCTGATTTCTGATTTTGTCTCAATGTAATTCCTTCCAGAATCGAATGGAGGAAAGCAAAGCACTATTTAGGACAATTATCACATATCCCTGGTTTCAGAATTCCTCAGTAATTCTCTTCTTAAATAAGAAAGATCTCTTGGAGGAGAAGATTATGTATTCTCACCTGGTTGATTACTTCCCTGAATATGATGGTAAGTTAATTGAATGTAAAATTATTGCCATAGACATTCGACAGAAATAGAATAGCATTAAAAAAAACAATTACTTAGTAATATCCTGCTAATTATTGAAGCAAATGATCAAATACTGAGATAGATTGAACAAGTGTTTTAGTCAACTTCCTAAAACATATGCTTTCAGAAATTTGCATTGTTTGCTTTCTCAAAATACTTTGCAACTTGGACAGCATCTGTGGAGAGTTTAACAAAAAGGACGTGGGAATGGGAAGGAAGAACAAAAAGGGAAGCTATTTGATTGGGTGACAGGAAGATATTAAATGACAGAAAGGACAAGGGTAGTAATGGGATTGATTTTTTTTAAAAAAAAGCACAAAATGCATCTGGAAGAGGCGTAAATATGAAAAGCAGAATCATTTGGCCAGGCTTTGTGGGGAATTAATGGCATTTACCCAGGAACCTTGGGAATTTCTGCATGAATGCAATAATCTGTCCCTGGATGGAAGTGCATTTGCCTTCATTTCAATGGAGGGGGAAGATTGTGAGGGGCTTTCTAAACATTTTGAGTTTGTGTTTTTAAGTGCATTGGTGTTTTTAATATTTGGAATAGCTTATAGTAAGTTACAAATATTTCTGACGTTTATGCTGGGGCTATGGCTAAGCCAGCTGGTCACAATTTTTTCCATCTGTTTTCTGGATAGGGTTTTTCCTTTTCCCAAAGATGACATATAATCATAGAAGGCAATGTTCTGCACAAGTCTTCATCATGAGCAATGAGGCCAGCTGTAGATGGGCTGATTATAAATTCTGGATCATTATCTGAAACTGTTGAACTCTGTGTTGAGTTAGAAAAGTTGTAATGTGCCTAACTGAAAGATGAGATGCTAATCTTTGAGCCCATATTGAGATTTACTGGAACCTCATAGGAGGCCAAGGACAGAGTGGAAGGGTGGGAATGTGTTGGGAATTTAAAGTTGATTGGAAGCCCAGAGCAACACTTGTAGATCAAATGGAAAACAAGAACATAAGAAAACAGGAACAGAAGTGGCAAGCCTGCCTCAATATAATCATGGCTGATCTACCCCAGGCCTCAACTTCTCTTTTGTGCCAGCTCCCCATAACCTTCAGTTCCCCAATCTTTCAAAAATATATCTACTTCCACTTTAATTATTTCTAATGATCTACCCTCCACAACCTCCTGGGGCAGAGAATTGCAGAGATTCACTGCCCCCCACAAGGAGGTTCCTATGCATCTCAGTTTTAAATGATTGTTCCTAATCTTGGAACTATGTCTCCTTATCTGGGATTTTACCACCAGTGGAAATATCTTGACATCTACCCCATCATGCCCCTTAGGATCTCAGTGCTAGTAAAATAGTAACCCAACTCTGTTTTCTCAATAGAGAGGAGATTGTATCATGAGCAGTGAATTGGAAAAAAAATAAACATCTTTTACTGTTTCCACCCAGTGTTTAGGCCCTGAACACCGGGTGGAAACAGTAAATGGTTAGATATTGCATTTGCATTTCTTCCAATTGCATAGGTAGCTACCATAGAAAAGATGATGGTGGTGTTGGTGACTGAACAGTAAACCAAGATGTTGCGGAGAGTCCTTTTAAGTTGTTGAAAGAGAGGAGAAAGCTGTGTTTGATTGTGGATTCTTACTGAGACAAGCAAATGTCTAAACCAGGAAGCTTAAATAAAATGTTAGTCAATAGTAAAGTGACCTACAAGAAGCTAAATAAAGAGATGGAAAGAAATATAGGATTGAGAGAGAGAGATAAAAGATGACAAACTTTAAATAATATATTTTTATACATCTCCAGTATGAGATAAATTCTAAAGAAATGAGACTCCTCATGCATTTTCTTTTGCCTCACAGAAATTGTTTGGTAGTAATTATGATTTAGTAAGACTTTACAAAGTCACACACCTGAACACATCAATTCTACCTTTTTCTGATCTGGCCATTGTCTAAGTAGAGTAACTTTATACCCTCACTGAGACAATTAGTGAGGTACTGAGTGCAGCTTGTGTAGGAGCAAGGTACCTTGGACAACAGCTTCTTGATTTATAATTCCAGGGCTAGCATATAAAGATGGGAAGAATGTTTTGCTAAAGCAATTACAAAGTGTGGGTTGGACCACATTTGAAGTATTGTATATGTTTCTAGGCATATTAGAGAGGATATAGAAACATAGAAAACCTACAGCACAATTCAGGCCCTTCGGCCCACAAAGCTGTGCCGAACATGTCCCTACCTTAGAAATTACTAGGCTTACCCATAGCCCCCTATTTTTCTAAGCACTATGTACCTATCCAAAAGTCTCTTAAAAGACCCTATCATATCCACCTCCACCACCGTTGCCGGCAGCCCATTCCACGCACTCACCACTCTCTGAGTAAAAAACTTAGCCCTGACATCTCCTCTATACCTACTCCCCAGCACCTTAAACCTGTGTCCTCTTGTGGCATCCATTTCAGCCCTGGGAAAAAGCCTCTGACTATTCACACAATCAATGCCTCTCATCATCTTATACACCTCTATCAGGTCCCCCCTCATCCTCCGTCTCTCCAAGGAGAAAAGGCCAAGTTCGCTCAACCTGTTTTCATAAGGCATGCTCTTCAATCCAGGCAACATCCTTGTAAATCTCCTCTGCACCCTTCCACATCCTTCCTGTAGTGAGGTGACCAGAACTGAGCACAATACTCCAAGTGGGGTCTGACCAGGGTCCTGTATAGCTGCAACAATACCTCTCGGCTCCTAAATTCAATTCAACAATTGATGAAGGACAATACACCATATGCTGCCTTAACCACAGAGTCAACCTGTGCAGCTGCTTTGAGCGTCCTATGGACTTGGACCCCAAGATCCCTCTGGTCCTCCACACTGCCAAGAGTCCTACCATTAATACTATATTCCGCCAACATATTTGACCTACCAAAATGAACTACTTCACACTTATCTGTGTTGAACTCCATCTGCCACTTCTCAGCCTGATTTTGCATCCTATCTATGTCTCGCTGTAACCTCTGACAGCCCTCCATACTATCCACAACACTCCAACCTTTGTGTCATCAGCAAACTTAGTAACCCATCTCTCCACTTCCTCATCCAGGTCGTTTATAAAAATCACAAGGAGTAAGGGTCCCAGAACAAATCCCTGAGGTACACCACTGGTCACCAACCTCCATGCAGAATATGACATGTCAACAACCACTCTTTGCCTTCTGCGGGCCAGCCAGTTCTGGATCTACAAAGCAATATCCCCTTGGATCCCATGCCTCCTTACTTTCTCAATAAGCCTTGCATGGAGTACCTTATCAAATGCCTTGCTGAAATCCATATACACTACATCTACTGCTCTCCCTTCATCAATGTGTTTAGTCATCTCCTCAAAAAATTCAATCAGGGTCGTAAGGCAGGACCTGCCCTTGACAAAGCCATGCTGACTATTCCTAATCATATTATACATTTCCAAATGTTCATAAATCCTGGCTCTCAGGATCTTCTCCATCGACTTACCAACCACTGAAGTAAGACTCACTGGTCTATAATTTTCTGGGCTATCTCTACTCCCTTTCTTGAATAAGGGAACAACATCCGCAACCCTCCAATCTTCCAGAACTTCTCCCGTCTCCATTGATGATGCAAAGATCATCGCCAGAGGGTCCGCAATCTCCTCCCTCGCCTCCCACAGCAGCCTGGGTTACATCTCATCCGGTCCTGGCGACTTATCCAACTTGATGCTTTCCAAAAGCTCCAGCACCTCCTCTTTCTTAATATCTACATGCTCAAGCTTTTCAGCCTGCTGCAAGTCTTCAGTACAATCACCAAGATCTTTTTCCATAGTGAATACTGATGTAAAGTATTCATTAAGTACCTCTGCTATTTTTTCCGGATCCATACACACTTTCTCACTGATGCACTTGATAGGTCCTATTCTTTTGTGTCTTATCCTCTTGCTCTTCACATACTTGTAGAATGCCTTGGGGTTTTCCTTAATCCTGCCCACCAAAGCCTTCCCGTGCCCCCTTCTGGCTTTCCTAGTTTCCTTCTTAAGCTCCTTCCTGTTAGCCTTATACTCTTCCAGATCTCTAACATTACCTAGCTCTCTGTACTTTTTGTAAGCTTTTCTTTTCCTTTTGACTAGATTTATTACAGCCTTTGTACACCACGGCTCCTATATCCTATCGTAACTTCCCTGTCTCATTGGAACATGCCTATGCAGAACTCCACACAAATATCCAATGAAATATTTGCCACAGTTCTTCTGTACTTTTCCCTGAGAACATCTGTTCCCAATTTAACCTTCCAATTTCCTGCCTGAGAGCCTCATAATTCCCTTTACTCCAACTAAATGCCTTTCTAATCTGTCTGTTCCTATCTCTCTCCAATGCTATTGTAAAGGAGATAGAATTATGATCACTATCTCCAAAATGCTCTCCCACTGAGAGGTCTGACCAGGTTCATTTCCCAATACCAAATCAAGCACAACCTCTCCTCTTGTAGGCTTATCTACATATTGCGTCAAGAAACCTTCCTGAACACACTTAAACTCCACCCCATCTAAACCCCCTGCTGTATGGAGATGCCAATCGATATTTGGGAAATTAAAATCTCCCATCACAACAACTCTGTTATATCACACCTTTCTAGGATCTGCTCCTCAATATCCCTGTTGCTATTGGGTGGTCTAAAAAAACACCTAGTAAAGTTATTGACCCCTTCCTGTTCCTAACCTCTACCCACAGAGACTCCGTAGACAATCCCTCCATGAGTCCACCTTTTCTGCAGCCTTAACACTATCTCTGATCAACAGTGCCACTCCCCCACCTCTTTTGCCCTCCCTGTCCTTTCTGAAACATCTAAAACCCAGCACTTGAAGGAACCATTCCTGTCCCTGAGCCGTCCAAGTCTCTGTAATGGCCACCACATCGTATTTATCCAAGCTTTAAGCTCATCCGCCTTCATCCCAACCGTCGGTCTGAGCACGTCCCTTCTCTATCACCTGCCTATCCTCCCTCTTGTACTGTCTACAAACTTTCTCTACTTGAGAGCCAAACGCCTCTTCCCCAGTCTCTCCAGTTGGATCCCTCCCTCCAACAATTCTAGTTTAAACTCTCCCCAGTAGCCTTAGCAAACCTCCCTGTCAGGATATTGGTCCCCCTGGGATTCAAGTGCAACCCGTCCTCTTTGTACAGGTCACACCTGCCCCAAAAGAGGCCCCAATGATCCAGAAATCTGAATCCCTGCCCCTTACTCCAATCCCTCAGCCACGCATTTAACCTCCACCTCATTCTATTCCTATACTCACTGTCACGTGGCACAGGCAATAATCCTGAAATTACTACCTTTGGTCCTGCTTCTCAACTTCCTCCCTAACTCCCTATAGTCTTTTTTCAGGACCTCATCCCTTTTCCTTCCTATGTCATTGGTACCAATAAGTACCACGACCTCTGGCTGTTCTCCCTCCCTCTGCAGGATATCTTGCACGCGATCTGAAACATCCTGGACCCTGGCACCTGGGAGGCAAACTACCATCCGAGTTTCCTTCCTGTGTCCACAGACTCGCCTGTCTGACCCCCTAACTATAGAGTCCCCTATCACTACTGCCCTCCTCTCTCTTTCCCTACCCTTCTGAGCCAAAAGGCCGGCCAGAGGCACCACAACTGTTGCTTCCCTCAGGTAGGCTGTCTCTCCCAACAGTACTCAAGCAGGAGAACTTATTTTCAAGGGGTACAGCCACAGGGGTACTCTCTAGTACCTGACTCTTTCCCTTCCCCCTCCTGTCTGTGACCCACTTGCCTGTCTCCCGTGGCCCCGGTGTGACCACCTGCCTATAATTCCTTTCTATCACCTCCTCATTCTCTCTGACCATACGAAGGTCATCGAGCTGCATCTCCAGTTCCCTAACCCGGTCCCTTAGGAGCTGTAGCTTGACACAGAGGGTGCAGATGTGGCCATCCTGGAGGCTGGGAGACTCCAGGACCTCCCAGATCTGACACCGAGCACAGAAAACTGCACTCATACTACTACCTTTCCTCAGTTATCTCCTACCTTGCCTCGCCCCATTACCACCTAAGCCCGTTGAGCCAAAGCCCAATCACTCTGCTACCTCTCACTCCGCTGCCCACTCTGAACACTGCCCGCTGGATATGGCGGTCTTCTTTTTAAACCGTTCACGCGCTACCGTCTGACATCACGCGCCTGCGCAGTCTATCCCCGAATCGTGAGGAAAAAACGTAGCTTTTTGGAAGTCCTCGGCCAATTCTGCTCGCTCGCTTCTCACACCAGATTGACCATTGAAGGTGGGCATTACTGATTTACAAACGTTACCAGAGCTCCTAGGGTTAGATTAAGGAGAAATTGTACATAGTAATTAAAAAAAGGATATGATTTGACTGCCATTTTAGAATTGAGAGGATGGCTAGATAGAATGTATTTTTTCCATTTGTGGGGGAGTCTAAGACAAAATAAAATTAGAGTTAGATTATTTGGAAAAGGTTAGGAATTGGAATTGGTTTATTATTGTCACATGTACCGAGATACAGTGGAAAACTTGGTTTTGCATGCCATCCATACAGATCATTTCATTACAACAGTGCATTGAGCTAGTACAAGGGAAAACAATAACAGAATGTAGAATAAAATGTTACAGTTACAGAGAAAGTGCAGTGCAGAGAGACAATAAGGTGCAAGGCCATAACGAGGTAGATTGTGAGGTCAAGAGTCCATTTTACCGTACGAGTGGCTTGCTCAATAGTCTTTTAACAATGGAATAGAAGCTGTCCTTGAGCCTGGTGGTATGTGCTGTCAGGCTTTTGTATCTTCTGCCCGATGGGAGAGGGGAGATGAGAGAATGTCTGAGTGGATGGGGTCTTTGATTATGTTGGCTGCTTTACCGAGGCAGCGAGGGTATATTTCTTTGGAAGGTTGGTGGAAGGATGGATATTGTCACAGAAAGCAGTAAATCAATTCAATTCTGAAATCAATAAATTTATGTATGCATGAGATCAAAAGGATATAAAGCTGAAGATTAAAAAGAGCAAAGAAGCAGTTCATTGGTAATCTAAATGAATGGCAAAATGGGGTTAAAGGGCTGGTTTATTTATTTTAAATGATCTTTTTTTATGAACTCTAGTTGTTTATTCAGAAGCCTCACAACACACTGAATAAAATGTTTGCTCATATTACTATCAACCTTCATAGCACCATGGAATCATAGTTTTGAAGCATAGAAGAAATCGATTTAGCCCATCAAGTCCATACCAGCAGAAAACCATTCTAACTTCCTGCCCACGGCTTTCCAGATTATCCCACTTTATTCAAGGCTTTTAAATCCTTTACTCCTTTCGGCAATGAATTCCAACCCCCTAAACACACTCTTCTAATCCTTGATTAGATTACTGTAAACCCTTTCTGATTATTGACCTTCTTGTCAAGGTAAATTAAGTACTTCCTATCCACTATCTTGCCCTCTTGTAATTTTAATCAAAATTTTTATTCAGCCTCTATTTCCAAAGTTAATTATTCTTTCCACATAACTATAATTCTCCTGGCCTAGCAACAACAACGTGAATCTTTGTGCCTTGTGGTGATGGGAACAGTGCATGGTGACCTAGCTGGTGTTTTATACAGTTTGAATGCAATCTTCCTGCTCTTGTTATTCCTAGCCTCAGTCAATCAAGGAAAGTATCACATATCATCTTTATCATCTTGTCCACCTATTCTGTTACCTTTAGTAATATGCACTCCAAGGACCGATATATTTCCTGGCATCCCACCATTTGTTGCATTTTCCTTTGCCTTGTTTGTGCTCCCTGGATACATTACATCACACTTTTCAGAGTTCCGTTTGCCACTTTTCAGCCTTTTTGACAAAAGGCTGTAAAATACACCCACTGTTTTCCTTGACAACATGTATGGCAATATTTAGCATAAGGAATCTTCCCAAGTGACTGCAAGCAGAGAAAAGTTAATATTAAGGCAAAGTAGGAGATTTTAGGATTGGTAATTGGAAGCTCACTCTAAGTGGTAACTTACGAGAAGATGTAAACAAAATGGAGCAGAGGTTTGAGAAAGTATTCCAGAATTTGTGTTATAGATGGTTGATAGCATGGCAAACAATGATAGTAAGACTGAGTGTGGGATATAAAGGAGTTCATGTAAAGCCTAATTTCCGGGTAGCGTAAGGGTCATTGAGAGTTTTTAAAAAGGATAAGAATTTGAGGATCAGTTTGGTGGATTAGAAGCTGATGTAGGTCAGTGAGCACAAAGAGGGAGACTTGTTTTCGTTCAGGATTTTGACAGCAGGGGTTTGGCTGAGTTGAATTTTATCTCCAGCGGAAAATGAGCAACTGGCAAGAAGGGCACAGGAATATTCCTGTCTATGGAATCCAGAAACGTGGATAAAGGTTTCAGCAGTGCGAAAACTGAGGTAAGGTTGGAGGTGGCCAATTTTGATGGACTTAAGTCTACAATTTCTATAATGAAAGGCGTATGGGACCATAGGCTCATAGCAGTATCATGGTTGCAAATACTTTGGTTCAGTCTGAGATGGTGGTCAGGAAAGAAGATGGAATTGGTTAAGAGGAAGTGGAGTTTGTCTTGGAGGGCAAAGACAATGATTTTGATCTTAAGAATGTTTAATTGGAGGAAAGTATACATGGTCAGGGATGTGAGGAGGTAGAAGGAGGCAGGGGAGCTGATGGTAAGTATAGCAAAGTGTTATCTGCACAGGTGTGAAGCCGAATGTCATATCTTTGGATTATGTACTTCACTGGCATAGATTTGTGGGGAACTCCAGAGATAAGTGTTGAAGATTATCAGATTGACTTGTAGGGTAAGAGCTGGAACTAAGGGAAGGTCATCTAATTCAATTTGACAACACTGACTGGAATTTACCTCATTATTTTCTCTCTTCTTGTGCTGATCCATGTTGTTTCTCATTAGTTATCACTGTCAAAACAATTTTTGCATAAATTCTTTGATTTAATTCAAATACCTCCTTACTTCCTCCATCTTATAAAACACAAATACCTCCTCCCACAATTATCTCCTCAATCTTATTTCTACCGTAAACATCCTTGCCATATTGTGACCACCTGGGACATTTAAGTATTTAATTTTATTGTCTGCTTGATGTAACAGTTGCACAAAAATAATTGCTAGCTGTTCTAGGGCTCAGTTGTTGTCAAACTCTCCCAGATGTAGTATACCAATGGAGATTTGAATTGAATTATTAACAGTAGCCTTATCATTAATAGTTTGTATTTTAGTGCTCAATCAGTTCAGTAAATTTACGTAAAATTTAACAATAATGAAAATAAAGATAATTATCTGTCAGATCTGTTGAATCTGTTCAACAAAACATTGCAACTATCTGGGCTATAGGTGAATTGAGGAATTTACATATTACAAACTGGGTCTATTCTAAACTTTGAAATATAAAACATTTAAGATAATTTAATAGGAATAACATGCCAATAAGATTATTTGCAGAAATATATACTCTTATAATTTTCATGTGATGTGTGGAAGGGGTGTGTGTAGAAATGTTGGTGGAAAGCAAATTAGAAAACCGAATCCTGCAGGTGGCAGTAGCACATTGAAAAAGTGACCATTGTATGAATAATAGTTAAATATAAAGAGGAAACCAAAAAAATGTGCACAAACTTTCAGCTCTTTGCTTTTTTTAGTTAATTAGAAGCAGTAGAAAATGATGACTATCACTCCAATGGAGGGTCTGCAGCATTATTAAGAAGTTAAACTGAGCGGTCTGGTAGTTCAGAGCGATGTTAAAAATTTTGTCAAATAATTCAAAGATCAGAGATTAAAAACTTGGCTGGCATTCCTTCATCACTAGACATGAATTAATTAACTGTGGATTGAATTACTGTAAGACTTCATAATTAAATAGTTGCTTAGTATGGACATGTTATTAGTGTGAGTCATTAACCTATCAACAAGTTTTTCATGAAATAGATGAATTCTTCAGATTTTTTTAACAGAGAACTTCATGTTGAGGCAAAATTATACAAATATCAAAACATTTCCCTCCTCAAAGCAGATCTGATGTATCAAATCAACAATAAATCTATATATGCTGTGAAAGATTCCAGAGTTAACAGTTCAAGAAAATCAAAATTAAATGAAATTATCCTAGCATGATTATTACATTCCTACCCTACTCCTTATTTAGGCTATATGTTTGTTATTTACTAAATTAATGTAAACTTTACCATCAAAAGCAGAATAGTGTGTTGGTTAATTGTTTTGCCAACCACCAAATCTTCAGATGGCCTGCTGGAAATTACTCCTGTAAGTGAAGACACTTGCAGACTTTCATTGGAAGACAAGTAAATAGGTAAGGGAAGATTATCTAAGTTCTGAGCGGCCTTCCATTGATGCAGCTTCTGTCATACTGAGCTTGCCATGGATTCAGGATCTCAGTGGAATCTCCCAGTTATCAAGTCAGTGGATTGTCCCTGCTACCAGCAATCCTGACAGCACTGCCGTGGGTCAGCGCATCTGGACTACTGAATGCAGGAGGCAGATTACTGTTGCTAATCTGAAATATAAAACTATAATTGCAAGTGTTCTCAATATTTGTACCTGGTTTTCTATTGTTTAATAAGCTTCAATCATTTCAAGTAGTTTTTTTTTGAAGCTGTTTGCAATTAAAGTTGGCTTATCCCCTAACAAGGAAAATTCAGGGCATCATGTCACAGTGAAAATCTTGGCAATGGAAAGTTTTGACTTGCTGTTAGGAACACACAATTTTGTGTTCATTGCAACATACTCCACAGAATTTGTACCTCGTGTTTTATAATGGCAATAAGAGACAATACACCAGGTCAATAAATATTTTTTCTTGAATTATAGTTTTTTTTTCCACATTTTTTTAGCCAGCTTCTCTGGAGTTGTTGCAGAGAAAGTGAATTAGTGGATAAATAGTCTTAGGTGCTGAGCTGTGTATTTCCTCACTTGGTGTGCTAAACTGGTCAGTACTAATTGTATTGCACTGAATATGCTTCACAATTGGAACAGTCTTCCCTGCTTTGCTTTTTCATTTGACTGCTCTGGTGACCCAATTAAATATTTGAACTCAATCTGAATGTGTGGTTTCTTTGACTTTGATCGTTGACTAACTTAAACTCATTTGCAAAGCCGTTGTGTGGATTGCTTTTATCTGAACTATTTAGTCTTTCAACAGATCACATCCTCTTTTTATCTTGGGACTGCTTGTATTTGGTGATTAATAATTGGTTCCTCCTGCTTATTTACTGCAAGCTGCTTATATATTTCAGACACATCACTCTTTGTCCTTGCTCATTTGAGGCCAGTAATTAACTTCTGGAGCTCTCAGAAAATAATCTTGGATTCTAATGTTAGAATAAATTTTATTTCCTGTTCCTTTTGTCAAACGATATATGACTATTTATTAGCCAATTTTCCAAACAGTGTGTTAAGTCAAATCTAATGTTGAAATGTGCAACAATCTGGAGTTTATCTTTTTGTGGCAGACTATAATTAGTTTACAGCCATTTTTAACAATTTCTGATGTACAGCTACTCCATTTGTTCACTAAAATCTGATACTTCCATGTTCAGGTGGCAGTAAGTATTGCTACATATGGTTTCTATGGGCAGAACTATTGGCATTTTTCTCCACGGTGCCAGTAAGTTTCAATACTTTCCCCACAAGTGCAATGTCCCAAACCCACTACCCAATTCTGCTGGTGATTTCCTGGCTGTGCTTTGCCATTAGACTCCATATGGAGATTGATGATGGAACAAAGTTGAGGTTCCCCAGCATTTAATGATTTGCTTTTGCTTTAATGTTTTCATTAATCAAATGCTTTAAGTTTTAACATGTAATAAATATTAAACATATTAGTTTTATTTTTAATAGTTCAAAATGTTTCTAAATGTAGGTGGACCAAATACTGGCCCACCTTTGTTACTCACTTATATTGTTTGAGGTCCCATCAATGCATGGGCTTTTGTTGCTCAGGTCCAGAACCAGCCAGCAAGATTGGTTTTGCAGATCCAGGGAAGGGAACACATTGAAGGCTGGGGCTCTATATTTTTCGGTTCCATATTTGCATCATGGCTATGTTACTGTCTGGTCATGCTTAGTGGGTGTGCTCAATTTGTTATGCTTCTCTAATAGGAAAGGAAGAAACCACTGCAAAAGCCGGATATCAGAAATAAAAAACAGAAAATGCTGAAATTACCCAACAGGTTGTATCTGCGATGAAAGAAACATGGAGTTAGTGTTGCAGGTTGCTAATGTTTCATCAGAATTAGTAGATCTGATGCAAACTGGAAAGACTGGTTATTTGATTTTTTTGAATGCAGTGTTGAGTCCTTAAGGCTGTAACATGCCAAGTTGGAAGACGAGATGCTGGTACTTGAGCCTGGGTTGGGCTAAGAGTCACTGAAGAGAGAGAGAGAGATCAAAATGAGATAGAGAGTTAGTGACAGGAAATTGGAAGTTCTTGGTCACCCATGTGTACTGGAGGTGTTCTGCAGAGTGGTGGCCAAATCTGCATTTAGTTTCTCCAGTATATAGGAGAACACATTATGGGAACTGAATGCAATAATTGGATTGTATTAGATATGAGTGAAATGCTACTTCAGCTGGAATGAGCATTTGGGTCCCTGGATGGTGGGAAGAGCAGGGGTTGCATCTCTTACAGTTGCATGGGAAGGGGAGTCATTGGTTGAGATACAAGAATGAACTTGGGACTTACGGAAAGAATGGTCCCTTTGGAATGCTGAGGGGAAGTCGTGTCTGATAGTAGCCATGTGTTGAAGGTGGCAGAAATCAGAGAAGATGGCCTGTTGAGTACAGAGGCTGGTGGAGTGGAGGTGTGATGAGGGGAACCACTATTTTGGAAATGGACTGCTGATGAGGTGTCTCTCATAATTCTGTATGTGCATTACTTCTGTGCCATACATTTCAGTCTGGAGGGACAGAAAGCGCTGGAGGTCAGGTGCCCACACATCAAGCCTCTTGCTCAGCCGCTGGACTCACTACCAAGTTTGAGGATGGTTCCAGATGGTTCTGAGCTAACTGACTGGAAAGATGATATAATTGGTTCCTCGGCTTTAAGGTAGCAGACAAATCTGGTATGGCCTGGTAGCTTGGGTATTCACATATAGCATAAAACATCCAAAAATTATTAAAATTAATATTACTGTTAAAGAACAGAAAATTAAAAACATTTTTAACTTGAAAACACCATAAAATACTTCAAAACAATGGAGATGACTCAAAAAATTGTTAATTACAAGAAACTCGCCTCCCTCCCTTAGAACCTGTCCTCCCCGTTAAATGAACAGAGTTACTGGGCCTGGGACTGGTCTAACCTAGTGCAGGTTTTGCAGACACATGCAGTTGATCAGTTGCTGGCGAGCACCTCTCAGGGAGTTTGAAACATCCACGTTACCTCACGCTTGTTTAGGTATTTGAAAGCCAGAGAAGGAAATGTAAACCAATTTGAAATTTTTCATATTATGATTACTCTTTCCCATGGATGCTTTGGGATGAATAATTATTCAAGATAACATTTTAAACTAGCTTGTTCTACTGTGCATTGCTCAGGGAAATATTTTGCAGATATCTAAGATTTCATTGATGGTTTATTCACGGTTAAAATGGGCATCTTTTGGGGAAAAAAAGGGAAAACAGCTGTTAAATTGGTTTGAGGATTATAATGTTGAGATGTTTTAATACCTAGTTATATTTCAAGCTGCTGAGGAGTCACAGTAATTCCAAATTTTACTTTAATTTGGTATGCAAATATCATGATGTTTATGATTAGAGTTAGCTCTTTTAATCAGTGAGTTTGCAGGAACTTAGAAAAATCTCTTACACAGTAGTTATTATTGCAATAGCTTCACAAGACTGCAGTATTTTCACAAAATCTGATGAGTGGCCTTTTTGCTTTTCTGTTAACTGTTCTCAAAAATTTAGAATACATGAACAAACATCTGTACAGCCACAGATTCATTATTGGATGGTTATATGTTATACACAGTTCAAGAGATTACTTTTACTTCTGAAGCTAATCTTACTTCCCTGATGGGGGCATTAACTTAGAAATAGGTTGGTCATGACAATGTTTACTTACTTCTGTGATAAAGACCATCTAGAGTTACTGCCATGACACATTGTCTTCTCACCAAAGGTTGCCTGGGTCAGTCGTCAATCAAGTGTGGCACCTCTGTTTTTAAGAAAGGCTGAAAAATTTAATTTACAAGTCCCTGTATTGCATACAAAACATCATATTTCACTTTCAAAATATTTTGAATATTCCAGGTAAAATGAGTTATTATTTGCTTGTCTCATGATCCCCAACAAAGCACCACAATTTTGAAATAATAGATATCACTACACAGAAGATTGAAGGAGATTTATTTATCAGGTCTGCAACAGTGGGGTCAGCCTTCCTCTGCCCAGAGATCACAGTCCACCTGCCCTTAGGCTGTGCCATTTCCCTCATAGTGCCCTGGATACAGTCTAACACCAGAACCTTGGCATTCAGCACCTCGAGTTGCAGAGTTAACCAAAGGGGCTGACTCAGCACAAGCAGCCGGCTTCAATCACAGAATGCCTTTGACATCTGTTGAAGCCCCAACTGCTGTTTCACTGCCTGTTTAAGTTGTTACTGTGATAGACTATCTTTGACAATCACAAACAACCAAAATCATTTGAAACCTTTATAGTGTTTAGTAGCATTGATTTAATAGGATTTGATAATTCTTGTGTCTTGTTTACTAAAGAGGAAGGATTGACTGCAGCTGAATCTTAAGACTTCTGTACTTAGAAGCTGTTGACATCAGGTATCCCTACAGCATTCAAACAAAGGCATTCAAAATGCAGACTGTTCCCTACATTGCTTCCAAATATCCCCTTCTACCATATAATTTAACCATTTTGCAAACCTCTTATTACCTAGAACAAAACTGAATGAGACTTTCAAATAGCAGCCATCTGTGCAACCTTCTAAGGATAATATTCTTCTCAGCTGCAACAATGAAGCCAAGAACAGATATAAAAAAAATTAAGATAAAATTCCTCTTAGACAGGAGACTTCATGTAATAAACTTGAAGCAGTTTTGATGCAGCCAGGGGTAGTGGGTAAAAAGCTGTGTTTTAGAGTGCTCATGAGAGTATAATTGCTAGTTATTGTATTTTTCCAAAGCCTTAATAGAATTTCGTACAGCAGATAATGTATTGAGTTAAAACTACTTTGCAGCGTTGTATACAGATACTTGATCAAGCACCTCTCTGTACTTAATCCTATTTTCCAGCACATGGACTGTAACCCCCTTCTATGCCATGACATTTCAAGTGTTTATCGAAATAATTCTTAAATGTTGAAAGAGTCCCTGTATCCACCATCCCCTCAAGCAATATGTCCCAGATTTCAAATGGCCACTGGCTGAAAAAATATCTTCCTCAAATCCCCTACCCCATACCTTAAACCTATACCCTCTGGCCCTCTCCACTCCAAGGAAAACAAATCTAGCCCATTTTGTCTCTCCTCATAAACGAAATGCTTCATCCTAGTCGACATCCTTTTGAATCTTCTCTGCATTCTCTCCAGAGCATTCACATCCTTTATATAATTGTACTTGGGCCCAGTGAAGAATAATTACATTTATGTATTTGGTTTATTTTAATACCTTATTACCTATCAATTATGACCATTTCTTTTTGTTTCAACTGTAAACAGAGCAAGTCATAAACCATAGAGAAGAAAGGAAGCAGCTGCTTCATTAGTAGAGGCAACCCTCGCGTTACAGAAAATCATGATACGGAACGTTTTCTAGAAATGTAATTCACCCCCCCCCCCCCCCACCATAACATGGGGGTCACTTGTACTGTAACAAAGGCACCCTTCCACTTAATAATAGTTTTATCATTTGCGCACAGGTGATCTATTTTTGACACCTTTCCGCAAATGTATTCAAGCATAAAAACATTTGGTACTGGCACAGGACATAGGGACTTCAGATGTAAATACTGGGTTGCAGTAGAAGGTCTGTAGCATTGTCTTTCTTTATAATTCATATGGTTTGATTTGTCCTACTCACTTCCAATATAAAAGAAAGCTTTGCATTTATATAGTGCAGTTCATGTACCTGTCAGAATATTCCAAAACACTTCACAGCCAATGAAGTACTTTATTTTGAAGTCTGGTCATGGTTGTATTCTAGAAACATAATAGGCAATTTGTACATAGCAGGCATCCACAAATAGTATTGTGATAGTTGGAAATGTTAATTCAGGATGAT
This sequence comes from Pristis pectinata, assembly GCF_009764475.1. NCBI lineage: Eukaryota > Metazoa > Chordata > Chondrichthyes > Rhinopristiformes > Pristidae > Pristis > Pristis pectinata. The sequence goes on from NC_067411.1 coordinate 76,933,725, forward strand.
ACATGAAAATATTGATAGATCAATCCTTTTTGTTTCTGAACTTCCTAAGTTCTCAAATGTATTTCACAAACTGCTTCAAATCCTATCCACTCTCTGGTAATTCCCTTTTTAATGTAACTTTCCCTTCTAATTTTTGCTTCTTTAAAAATATGCTTCTGTGCGCGCGCGTGCGCGCGCACACACACACACACACACACACACACACACCTTCCTCATTACAATCTCAATAATCAGTGGAAGTAATCTATCATCACTTAATCTTAAATCCTCAGTAACCTTGAAGACTTCTATCAAATCATCTTTTCCATTCTAGTGAAATAGAGCTCCACTTATCAATTTTCTCTTTACAACTGAAACATCCCATCCCTGATTAGATCTTGATGTTTTCACATTGCATTCTTTAGATTGTTTTTGTATCCCTTCTAAAGACATTCTCTAAAATGTTCACAGTATGTTCTGTGTGAACTCTAACAAGTATAAGCTGTAATCTTATCTCCTTGTTTCTGCCTTGAGGCAAAACTGAGATTCTTTGTGTCCTTATAAATGATCTATTAATTTGGTATTGGTAGAGTTGATTGAGGGATGGCAAAAGATTGAGGTATGTAGAAGAGAAATAAAAACAGAAAATGCTGGAACTACTCAGCAGGTCAGGTATCCTCTATGGGGAGGGAAACAGGGTTATGGTTTCCGGTGCATAAGCTTTCATCAGAAACTTGGGAGCACCCCACTCAGTTCTTCTTCTGGTAGGGTGGTATCTATAATAACCACATACACCAAAGGAGCGGGTATACCAGGTTTTAGTTTAAAACCAAAGAATGCCACCTCTGTCTATGCAGCACTCCCTCGGTACTGCACTGGAGTCTCATCCTAAACCAACTGCTCTTTTCACCATCTGTTGTCATAGAAAAGATGAATATTTTAATGGGTGTTTTTTAAACTTGTTTAAGTAGTTTATTTATGCAGAAACAAAATGAGTTTCTTTCAGATCATTTAAAAGCTCTGTCAGTTTGGAAATATGAACTGTGTGCATGGCTTCTATGGTTGGTGCAAAGTTACGTTCTAGTTAATCCACATTCCTGTAACATCTGTATGTGATGACTTTTAATAAGGCTATTTAAGAAACATTTAATTAACTAACCATGTGCCCTCTCCAATTATCTCATTAACAGGACCACAGCGAGATGCACAAGCAGCAAGGGAGTTTATTCTGAAGATGTTTGTGGACCTGAATCCTGATAGTGACAAAATTATCTACTCTCACTTCACATGTGCCACGGATACTGAAAATATACGGTTTGTCTTTGCTGCTGTCAAGGACACTATCCTACAGTTAAACCTGAAGGAATATAACCTGGTCTAGTATATTAACTGGCCTAAAAATAAATAAGAGTAACTGTATTATCTGTGAAAATGATTTGCATAATTCTAATTTATTGCTATCCTGGACTCTGTACTTCCACAGAGTCTTAGTAAATATTATGATTTTATTTAACAAAAATGGGCAAAGATGCTGACACACGTTTGTGGCACCAGTCTACTTTTTAGGCAAAACTTTGTGAGTTCATGCAAAATTTTCAATTTTCGCTATAAATTCCCATTTCTGCACTCAAAAGGGTTGGGTTTTTTGCTTTTCTAAGCACATCCCTTCCCCCTTCTCCTACTCCCCGAAGAAATATTTGAGGTACAATGTCCTGTTTATGATGTGTTCCTCATGACACTCTGTGGTACACAGTTACTGTGGTAATGTTTGGTGGAAATCAAGCTGTCAATGATAATAATTGTACTGCTTTTCTGATGGGCGAGAAGGATTGGTCCTGTGAATTTTAAATTACATAAGTATAATTTAAACATAAAGTTTCATTCTAAACAATTTGTCTTCACTTTAAGCTATAAAGATGGAAGATCATTAAGCAATAGTTGATTGCCATCATGACTCAACTATAAATGTTACCACACTGATTCCAAAAAAACATGGATAGATGTAGGTAAGAATACAATATTGAGAATGTTGCGTACTTGTAAAACAATATATGGGGTTTGAATTCTATTTATTATGTGCCACTCTATTGCTATTACTAAACTTGTTTTATGGAAAGATGCCAAACAAAATGTCATATACACTATATTTACTGATTTTTGCAATATCTACATAGGTCTTCTTCCTTAGGACTGTATCTGGAGACATCATTGACATCCATACTTTGCTCCAGTGTAACTTTTAATTGTTACTTTTTGGCTTTTAGTAAGGAGCATTTTAATATTGCCACTCTGTCTTATTTGTTTTGCTAATTTTGAATTTTAATAGATAAGAATTGCTTTCCTCAAGATGCCAAAAATAATGTGGTTTGAAACACAGTAATAGCACTTGAGTAGAAGATAAACAGCATGCAAATAACATTGCAGCGTTGGCTCTTTGGATCTCCTAAAAATTTGTTTGACATGCCAAAATAAATGAGAAAAAACTGGTGCTTTTTTCACATTGTATAATATTTGCCATTACCTGTGTACTATTCTTTAACATAAGCTGCTCAGTGTCCATGACCAATTTTGTATCTAACTTTTTTACACATATGTTAAAAGGTACTGTAATCATGTTTTGATAAAAATCTTGTAAGATCCTTAATTTTAAACCAAAATGGTTCCATTTGCCCTAACTTGCTGGAAAATGAACCTGTATTATTACTTTTGTCCAACTATGGACAGACTTTTAAAATTCTGAGGCCTGGGCTTTAAACAAAAATTGATGAATGTTTGAAGAGGAGAGATTTGAATGAATGTCTCGTGTTCCTTTAACTTGTTAGTTTTAAGATTTTTCAATCTTTGAGGTGATAGCTCAGAAACTTCAAAGAGGTCAAGGTTAGTTAATTTTAAAGTTTCTGCACTGGCCATCGTCAAAGGTGGAATGCCTTTATGCATGGTTTTATGCTTCAAAATGGTAGTTTTTTTTGTTATGGAGTACCAAAGTTAATGGTCAGTGATTGTCTCCCTTCGCTCCTGCTCCTCCACCCAAAATGCATTAATGTACTAATGGACAAAATTCCTATAATTTGTACAAAAAAACCTGGCTGTAGGTTTAGTGTAATTATGTATGTTGTAATCATTTGCGTGTGCGTGTGTGCGTGCACGCATATGCGTGCATGCACGTGTGTGACGTACACATATTGGCTTTGTGATAATTTTGGCAGATTAAATGTGCTGCATTGATATGTTTCTATGTAATTGTATTGTAAATCATATAGCTAATTCACATTTTGGAATAACATTATTTACTTTTTTAAGAGGTGAATGTAAATTTTTGCCAGTTTCTTTCTCAGCTACGGATTTGAAATGTCATTTTGGAAGTAAAGATAATAATCATACAGTGTGGTCTGATTAATATACATCACAAAAGGTCTCTGATCAAATAATTCCTTTTGACAAAGTCTTTCCTTTCCTAGAAAGTTTAGTCAAATGTCTCACCATGAAATGAACAAAAACTAGCTGCACCATTTCTTCTCATCATCATGTGTGAAAGAAAATAATGTGCTTTGGAGAAATCCTTTGAAGTTACAAAGTGTTTTAAAAATCAAATTGTATTCTAGGGAATATCATTTGCTGATCCAATTATCTGTAGTGTTTGCTATAGGATTGGTCACAGTTTATATTGAACCGAATGTATGAATTACCAGTAAATACATTCGAAATTTGTGTTTCATGCCTTATGAAAGTGGCGTTAAGAACTTTGTGCCTCAAAACCGAAGCCTGAGAGAGAAGATGACCTTTTGCCTTTGCTGAAGTATATGTGCTGTATTGGGTGTTACAATTTGAAAGTTAGATGACAGTTCTTAATCTACTGGTAATGCACCAGAGGGACCAATGCAGTATTGCTAATTCCTATGAAAGGATCAAGATATTTTATATCATCAATATGAAGTAGAACTAATTCATGCAACTAATTATCATTTACTAGTTCATGTCATTAACTGCGAATGAATAAATGAAGTTAGGTACGCTGTGTATAATACAATGAAGATGGCCAGCTGCATGGTTTACTGTTGAAATACCCTCAACTTTTTTATTTGAGCAAAATGTAAAACACCGTGCGTTCATTTGGCATACCGATAACCTTCATTTATTTTGTTTCACCATTGCTCTGTCAATTGGTCTTTCTAGAACTTCAGCATGTTGGCACTTCCAGAGGAGATAATGGATGTTTCTGAGAATTTAAATATGGTATCATGGTTGGGCATTCAATTCGCTAACATATTGTACAGCTGATGAGATCCAAATTGCACAGGATAGTGAAACACAGTATGTATCGTCATTTTGTTACAGTGCCAGAATCTTTTAAGTGCCGATGTGGTGAAAACTCTGGTGGGACATATATTTAATTCATGCTAGATAATCTTAACCTGCAATGTTTAAAAGCATATTTGCTCTTTTTAAATTGTCATTTAAATGCATGCATTGTCATTGTTTGGGGAAGGGAAATAGCTTTTGGAAAAATCTACTGTTGTATATTCATTTCCCAAATTATCTTGTTGGTTTCAAATATAGTATTTTTTGGCCATAATTTTGTACTGGTTTCATTTGATGCCTCCTAATGGTAATTTTCTTCTATCCTTTTTATGATGCTGTACCTGGAATATATTTTTATTCCAATAATTTTAGACTGCATAAAAAAATCCAGTATATTTTTTTCTGGCAGTTGAAAATTATCCACTCGACTGGGAGAAATTTCAACAGTACCAATGTAGTTGCACAAAACAAACTTACTTGTCCCTTGTCATTGATTGTATGTTCAATAAAATAGATACTTTGAATTTTTAGGGTTTCACATGGTCATTCTAATAATAGCAATTGATGAATTATTGCTATAAAAATCTCTGCCTTTCAGTGTTACATTTTAAATTAAAATGTCTATGAGCATCACATAAAGACAAATGTAAAAGCAAGAAAGTCACTTTTTTAGGTAAATATTTTACATTCAACTCAAGTAGTCTGTGCATCCCATTATTTGTAATTGTTTGCATTTAGCTGACGCAATTGACATTCAATATCTTTGACCCCCTTCTGTGCATGTGCAAATCAGTTTTGTAAATAATTATGCTGGGCGAAACAATATAAATGAGGCCACAGGTAGATAGTATCCAAAGAAAAGCACTGTGCAGCAGACAGACCAAGATACGACGTAAACAAATGTGAAGTGTTTGGAGACGAGGAGAGCCGATATAAACTGAAGTACGTGGTTCTCTGGGAGATTGGGAAAAGAGTATTTATGTGCCTAAATCATTGAAATTAGGAGGGCAGTTTGAGAAAGTAGTTATAAAAATCAATTGGGAAAATCCTGTGCTTTATAGACTGTGGCATAAAATACAGGAGCAAGAAAGTCACGGTGAACCTTTATAAAATATTGAGTTGGCTGCAGCTTGAGAATTGGACAACTGACTTCAGTAATGTTGATAGATTGTAGAAAATGGGGTTGTTCTCCTTGGAACAGAGTAAGCTGAAAGGAAATCTGAGAGGTTCTTGAAATCATGCAGGGTTTTACCAAGAAGGGGTGGAGATAAACTGCTCTGTTGGCAGAAGGTTTCAAGAATAAGAGGCCATGAAATAAAATAATTGTAAAAGAACCAAAAATGACATGAGGAAGGACTATTTTACCCAGTGAATAGTTAGAGTCTTGAATGTATTGCCAGGAGGAAAAGTGGAGGTAGCTCAGCTTCAGTCTTGGTGTTCAAGAGGGAATTGTGTTGGTACGTGAAAGAAAATAAATGCAAAATAATGGAGAGTAGACGCCAGACGACTACGATCGCTCTGCTTTGGAGCCAGCATGGACTTGATGTGCAAAGGGCCTTATTTCTTATATTCACATTGTGATTTTGTAGCCCAAAATTTGCTGCTGATCAGTGATAAAAGTATGAATTTGCCTTGTGCAGTTCCCGGAAAACAGATGTTGGCATGATTCTCAGTTGTAAGGTAATGCACACTGACAGGGACTTCAGCAAAGTAATTACATCACAAGTGAACAAGTCTTTCCCACAAAGCATGTCTCCTTGGCTTAGCAAGCTGTTGAAAGCTTTGAAGATTTTTGAATGTTTCTGTCATTCACAAATTTTCAAACATAGGATATATTCAAATTTTCAAACTGTTTTAAAATGCAAAGTCATTCAAAGAAGTTCAAGTTCTTTAAAATAATCTAATAACATTAATTCTTGCCTCAGTACCTCACAGCAACTTCCGTCCATTGAAACTAATAGCACCAGTTTAAAAATATTTCCAGCTGTTTGGCAGATGGAGCTGTTTCTGGCTCCCCAAGTGATGTTACTTACATCACAGAAGGTCCTGTCTCTGTGCAGGTTTTTCACGTGAATTTCCTATCATAACTGGTGCATCTTTACAACTTCCATCCTTGATTGCCTCCTGCACTGAGTGAGTTGCAAGACCATTCTTTGAGAGTATTATGCCTCAACCACGTTGGTAGGTATGCAAAGACATATAGGCTTGAATGAATAAGCAGATTTCCTTCCCTGAAGAATATGAGCAATCTAGGTCTTTATAACATTCCAGTCATTTTGTTGTCACCATTACTGATAATTCTTGTCCCAGATTTTTATTTTTAATTATATATGGAATTCCATCACCCCCCTATCAGCACAATGAGATTTAATCTTATCTCTCTGGATTCATAATATAATCCTGCAGATATTTGGTCAGTAGCTGAACTATATAACTGTAGGTTCATCTTTAACATTATATATCATTATAAAGTAGCATTTTTGCCTGCTGTAAAGAAAGTGGCAATATCGCTACACAAGCTCTTACAACACTGTTTCTGCTAAGGTTGTATCTTTATTAAACATATACACTGTCTTGTGTACATGTAAAATTCTTCAAACCAAATGAGTATCCTTTGGAGATCATTACCATCTAAGCATATTTCTCCCTCAAACACTTGAAAATTATGAAAATTTAAACAAAGCCAGTCAGTCGGGTTCTGCAAGTAAGTCAGGCAGAGTCTCATGGAATAACACTGACTTTCTTGTAACATGCTGGGTTCATTGGCTCAATCCTGCAACTTTGGCTTTTGACATTATTTAACATTTTTATTTTGATTTAATAATATGGTTTATGTGGTTGGCTAAAATAATAAATTGATCTTTTGATTAGTTATCATAAGTGATGAATGAGGACATGATTTTGAGGAGCACGTTATTTAGCTTTAATATCTTGGTCAGGGCAAGTGAATTAGTTATTTTGGTCTCTGCTGCCTTGAATGATGGTGGATTCTTCTCCTACTTTCTATCTATACCTCAACCCAAAATGTCTGTGCGCAGAGAATTAATATAACAATATGGGGAAAAAATGTTTTTGCCTCATACATTGAGCTTCAGGAATTTGCAGTACTGATGAAAATATACTTAAGTATTACTTCTTGTCGTCTTGGAGCAAATGAAAAATTAAATACAGACTTATTTGCTACTGATAGAAAAATGTGAAAAGCACTGAATGTAATCTAGGTGTGAAACTTCAATATATTTTTACCAAGTATGGGTTAACACTGGGCCACACCTGAAGGATATACGTGACAGTCTGGGGATGTGCCAAATGGTGGAAGAATGCACAGGTGGATCAGATCTATTGTACCTTTAACAGTTTTCAGCTTGACTGCACCCCTGACAATCTGTGACAATATTGGTAAGAGAGAGCAACACAATACCCCTATGAGACTGTCCTCATTGCAAAGATGGGATTCTGTCCAATCACATTTGGGTTCAGGATCCATTATTAGCAGAATTTTATTCTGTAGCCTAAACTCCTGGCATATCCTTATCCACCATTATCAATAAGCCAGGTATCTATCACTGGTTTAATGTGAAACTGAAAACCAGCCAGGAGCAGCAGCACATCATCTAGGTTCCAACTCCGTGAAGCTGCAATGCAGGACTATGCAAAGTAGCAAGATGCCGTGCTGTAAGTAGTTACTTGAATGATTTCCAGAAAAATGGATCGGGTCAAACCCCTGCAGTCCTAACACATACAATCATGAAGATGATTAAATATGATTTCATTTCTTTGTATCGTGTAGGCATTGATTGTCTTTTCTAACTGCCCTTGACGAGACGCTGGTCAGCCACTGCTTTGAACTTCTAGCAGTGTGAATGGAGAAGGTACTTTGAAAGTACTGTTAGGAAGGCAGTGTCAGTATTTAAGTGCAGTAATGATGAAGGAACAACAATTATATTTCAAAGTCAGATTACTGCACAACTTGCACTTGGTGCCATTCCTGTGTACCTGCTTTCCTGATCTTTCTAGGTGGAAAAGGGGGTGAGTTTTGGAGGTGTTATCAAAGAAGCCATGACAAGTAACTGCAGTGCACTTTTCAATCAAGGTGTAACAATGGTGGAGGGAGTGAATGTTAAAAGTGGAAATTTGGATGCCATTCAAGTAGCCCTTTTACTCCTCTATGCTGTCAAGTCACTCCAGGATTATTGCAGCCATACTCATCAAGCACGTTGAGAAATATTCCATCAGACTCCTGATGTGCTTTCTATGTGGTGGAAAGACTTTTAGGAGTCAAAGTGAGTCAAGGCAATCTGCTTCCTGTTTATCAGTACAGCTGCTGTTCTTCCACACACATTTCAAAACATTCCCATTGATTTATTCAACAGAGGTCCAGGGTGCTACAAACTTCTATAGTACATTGACTGGAAAGTATTCACTACCCTTCCTATCATTCCATTGAATTAAAATGAAAAAATCTTTGAGGGCAGAAAGTGGTGGTGGCTGCTTGACCATTGGGAGACTGAAGGGAGGAAATAGTGATGAACTGCCTCAGGGGCAATTTACTAACTACGGATTCCAAATGCATGGAGCACCTGAAAACTTCTGGCAAAAGAAAACATTTTGTTAATCCATTTGTTTTCTGTGATTTTGGAGTAATTGTTCTTTTGTCTATTTTCCCAAAAAGGAATTCATCCAGTCTTTTTAATTATACAGTGACCTCAGCATTAACATTTGTATGAAGTCCTTCTTTTCCTTTGACTCTCTTAAAATTAAAACTCCTCCTAGTACTCAAATCTTGTCCTTAATATAACTTCACTGGTGGGGGGGGGGGGGGGGGGGGGGTGGAAATAGCCTGTGAACTTTCCTTCATCTTGCTTTTCCAATCACTTAATTCCCATTATGACCTTTTTTCCTGTTGAACTGATGAAATTCAGAAAGAAGCCTAACTCATTCATGGAAAGCTTCAACATATATGCTTTTGCAGAGGGTGGGGCTTCCTCATGATTTCTTTAAAAGGAGCCTTCACACTCTCTTGAGTCTGAGGTTTTGGTTTTGTTCGTTCACAAGTTATTGTAAATCACTTACATTGGAGAATATATCAGAAATTGGAAAAAAAAGATCCTGGTTGTAAATTTATTCAAACTGCTGGTTCTTTCCTGACCAATGCATGATCTTGTTTGGTAAAAAAAATATTTGCAATAATCTATTTAACCAATGGCCAATATTTAGGAATCTGTTGCCTGCTCCACAAATGACATGGCTATTTACCTATCCTCTCTAGCCAAAATGTAGGTTTGAGGAACTAATAATTCATCAATTTCAATTTAACTTTAGTTCAAAATGAATTGATGTGATTGTGCAAGTCTTAAGAGTTTTATCAAGGTGGGAATGATTGATTACTTCAAGCACTTCTTATCTTCAGCACAACACCATGTTAAGTAAAATATAATCAGTGCAAAAAACCCAGCTGGATCTGAAACATGACCCTATCATTCTGAAATAGAAAAATGATTTACACCTGCATTTCCTGCACATCTGCACTTACTCAGCAGCATTCCTGAAAGGTGCACACAGAGCTCATTGGTTTGGACTCCATGGTTTGCTGGAATGTAAACAAGCAGAGGGTGGGACACAATGCAATTAACTTTGTTTTTGAACACTGAAAAAAAAAGTCCTGCAATTTCAAAATACAACTCATGTTATGGAAAGGGTGGGGAAGAAAATACAGTTTATTTTCATAGCCTGCAAGGGTGTATTTCACAATTTGAAATTAATTGTAAAATTGAAGAATATGGAAATGTGTTGAAACTGTTCAGGAAATAGCATTTGAAAAGCACAAAGAAATATGTATTTTGGTGGAATGCTTCTATATACTTGGGATGACAACATTTATAAAGTTGTCAGTATTCTGAAGTTGCTTGCAGAACCAGACTGCCCAGTTCAGTGCATAGAACTATTCCATCTTTATATAAACATACTGTTGACTTGATGGAGGTGAGGAAGAATTTATTCTTTCAGTGGTCTTGAATCTTTGACATTGCCTATGCTAGAGAGCTGTGAATGTTGAGTCATTAAATAAATTCAAAGCAGAAATTGACAGACATTTGAATTGGAAAGGTGTCAAGGGTTATGGGGAGAGAGTGGCAAAGTAGCGTTAGGGAAATGGTTCAATCAGACATGATGTAATTGAATGGTGGACCAGGTTCAAAGTCAAAGTCAAAGTCGAGTTTATTGTCATAGGCACAAGTACATATATGCACACAGGCACATAATATCAGATATGCAACATTCACAAGAAAAACATAAATTATACACAGTCATGATCATCCTCAACTTCTCTGCACTGGGATCCTTCTTCATCAGAGAAAACCAAGTTTGTTTAACCTCTCCTTATAGCTAATACGCGAACCTGGTGAACATCTTCTGCACCCTCTTCAAAGCCTCCACATCCTCCTGATCGGGTGGCAACTAGAACTGCACACAATACTCCAAATGTGGCCTAACCAAAGTATTATACAGTTGCAACGTGACTTGCCATCTTTTAAACTCAATGCTCTGACTAATGAAGGTCAGCATGTTGTATGTCTTCTTTACCACCCTATCTACTTGTGTTGTCACTTTAAGGGAGCTATGGACTTGAACCCCAAGATCCTTCTGTACATCAATGCTCCGAAGAGTTCTGTCATTTACTATACACTTTCCTCTTGCATTTGACTTCTCAAAATGAATCACTTCACACTTACCTGGATTAAACTCCCGCCATTTCTCTGCCCAAATTCCAACTGATCTACATCCTGCTGTATCCTCTAACAACCTTCCTCACTATCCACAACTCCACCTTTAAATCACTCAAGTCATTTATGTTTTGTCAGCTTTAAGTTTGCAGTCAGCAGAAATACTGTGTTCATTCATCGAAGAGCTCAAAAATAACTGACCACGAAAGTCTAGTTGTGCCTGTGATCTGGCCTTTTCCCGATGATATTAGTGGCCATCAGGCCTTTGCAAAGGGACAACATATCTCTAAGCTGGCTGAACAGCCAATCAGTTTCAAAAAAAATATTGAAAAGGTGATTTCAAGTAACCTTATGTAAAATGAAGATTGAAATATACACAAGGTAAGTAAGTGATTCAATTTTTATAATATTTTCCAAAGGGGATAATAATCCATAAAATAGGACTTCTGGGTTCAAAGAATTTGCTAAATAGTAAATATAGCTTGATACACCAATTAAAAACTCATTTGCTTCTCCAAACAAAGTGCAAGACTTTTAGAGTGAGAATAGTTTACAAGTACCTGAATATTTCATCAACTCCCTTATTTTCCTTGATAAGAGAAGGACGTAAAACAGTGCAGCCACAAAAGGAACAGCAAATTTGGACTTCCGTGCTAAATCGCATATCTATGCATTATATTCAAAGTGTAGCAGCTGCTACCGCGATGCAAGAATAAAGACACGAGTCTGCAAGCTGTGGAACAAGACTGATTTATTTACCCGCCTTGCGCGGGCCTTTTAAGCCGCGCAGTTCCCGCCTTCTGTAAATGGAAATGACGTACGTGCTACGTCATCGAAATCTTTTCGCGTGCACGGGTTCTCCCCCGTCGCTCAGGGAAGACGAAGGCCCAGCATCACCTTGGGCCCCACCGCTCCGATGACGCACGCCCTGACCGCCGAGCCGGTTCACCTGCGCGGATGATGAGTCGCCACACAACACCCCCCCCCCAGAACCAGCGATACAGTCCCCAAAGTTCGCTGGCTGTGCTAGCCGTTGCTTAGGTGGTCGGCCTCTGCGTCGCGGTGTTGGGACCTCAGCCGGTTGTTGTAGGTCTAAATGGGATGGTTTGAGGCGGTCCATCGTGAAGACTTCCTTGCCCCCAATGTCCAAAATAAAGGTGGACCCATTATTTCTGACGACCCGGAACGGCCCCTCGTATGGTCATTGCAAGGTGCCCGGGGCGTGCCCCTGCGAACGAAAACGAACTTACAGTCTCGTAGTTCCTTGGGCTCACAGGATGGGGACTGACCATGTCGTGAAGTGGGAATCGGTGCCAAGCTGCCGAGCCTCTCACGCAATCTTTCCAGGACTGCCGCGGGTTGTTCCTCTTGCTCCCTAGGGGCGGGTATGAACTCCCCTGGGATGACCAGGGGTGCACTGTACACGAGTTCGGCTGACGAAGCGTGGAGATCCTCCTTGGGGGCAGTGCATATGCCAAGCAGGACCCAAGGAAGTTCGTCGACCCAGTTAGGATCTTTCAGGCGGGCCATCGGCTGATTTCAAATGGCAGTGGAAATGATCTACCAACCCGTTTGACTGAGGGTGGTAGACCGTGGTGGTGCGCAGCTGCGTTCCTAGCATGTTCGCTAATGCAGACCATAGGTTGGAGGTAAACTGGGCACCTCTGTCTGAAGTGATGTGGGCCGGAACACCAAAGCGCGAGACCCAAGTTGTGAGCAGCGCCCGGGCGCAGGAATCGGTCGTGATGTCTGAGAGAGGAGTTGCCTCTGGCCACCTCGTGAACCGGTCCACGATGGTAAGGAGGTACCGCGCTCCTCTTGAAACTGGCAGGGGACCAATGAGGTTGACATGAATGTGGTCGAACCTTCTACGGGTAGGCTCGAAGTCTTGGCCCACTCACTGACCTGTTTGCGCAGGCCGTGCCAGATGAACTTGCTGACGACTAGTCAGACAGGCGATCTGATGGACGGGTGCGCCAACCCGTGTACCGAGTCGAAAACATGTTTCCGCCAGGCTGCAGGAACTATAGGGTGGGGCTGACCGGTTGCGGCGTTGCACGGGAGGGTCCGCTGACCTGGGCCAACTATGAAATCTTGGAGCTGCAGGCCCGAGACTGTGGCTCTGTAGCTGGGCAGCTCGTCGTCAGCTTGCTGTGCGTCAGCCAGGGCCGCGTAGTCTACACCCAGGGACAGGCTGTGGATGGCCGGTCTGGAGAGTGCATCAGCAATGATATTGTCCTTTCCGGAGACATGTTGGATATCCGTTGTGAACTCGGAAATGTAGGACAAATGTTGCTGCTGGCGGGCTGACCAGAGATCGGAGATCTTAGAGAAGGCGAAAGACAATGGCTTGTGTTCAGTGAACGCGGTGAAAGGCCTGCCTTCTAAAAAGTAATGGAAATGCCAGGTACAGCGCTAGTAGTTCTCGATCAAAAGCGCTGTATTTGAGTTCGGGTGGCATAAGGTGACTGCTGAAAAACGCCAAGGGTTGCCAACGGCCTTCGATTAGTTGTTCCAGTACCCCACCGATCGCGGTGTTGGATGCGTCCACCGTGAGGTTGGTTGGGACGTCTGTCCTGGGGTGTACCAGCATTGCGGCATCTGCTAGGGCTTCTTTGGCCTTAACGAAGGCAGCCACAGCCTCGTCGTCCCAGGCAATGTCCTTGCCCTTGCCAGACATCAGCGAGAACAAAGGGCGCATGATATGGGCTGCCGCAGGGATGAAACGATGGTAAAAGTTGACCATCCCAACGAACTCCTGCAGGCCTTTGACCGTGTTGGGACGGGCAAAATGACAGATAGCGTCTACCTTGGCGGATAGGGGTGTTGCTCCCTCGCTGGTGATTCTGTGGCCGAGGAAATTGATAGAGTCGAGTCCGAATTGGCACTTGGCCGGGTTGATAGTGAGGCCGAAATCACTGAGGCGGGAGTACAGTCAGCGGAGGTGGGAAAGGTGTTCTTGGCGGTTATGACTGGCGATGAGGATGTCATCTAAATAAATGAACACAAAGTTCAGGTTGCAGCCTACCGTGTCCATCAGCTGCTGGAAGGTCTGCGCGGCGTTAATGCCAAACAGCATTCGAAGGAATTCGAAGAGGCCGAATGGAGTGATGAGCGCAGTTTTGGGGACGTCGTCAGGGTGGACTGGGATTTGGTGGTATCCCCGGACGAGGTCCACCTTGGAGAAGATGTGGGCTCTGTGTAGGTTTGCTGCGAAGTCCTGGATATGAGGGACGTGGTAGCGGTCTGGGGTGGTGGCATTGTTCAGCCTGCGGTAGTCACCGCAGGGCCTCCACCTGCCGGTGGCTTTGGGGACCCTGTGCAGGGGGGAGGCCCAGGGGCTGTCTGACCTGCGAACGATCCCCAGCTCCTCCATGCGGCAGAACTCCTCCTTCGCCAGGCGGAGGTTGTCTCGAGGTAGTCGTCGTGCTCGGGCGTGAAGGGGTGGCCCTGTCATAGTGATGTGGTGACGCAGCCCATGTTTGGGCATCGAATTCGTGAACTGAGGTGCCAGAACTGATGGGAACTCAGCTAGGAGCTTGGTGAACTTGTTGCCAGACAGGGAACAGAGTCCAGGCGCGGGACTGGTGGGCTGGCTTCTCCCAGAGAGTAAGTTTGGAAGGTTCTGGAGTGCACTAGCCATTTCCCTCGCAGGTCGACTAACAGGCTGTGGGCCTGGAGGAAGTCGGCTCCCAGGAGTGGCTGGGTGATGGCGGCAAGGGTAAAGTTCTAGGTAAAATGGCTGTCGTCGAATTGTAATTGGACTGTACGGGTACCGGAAGTCCGTATCGTTGTGCTGTTTGCGGCTTTGAGGGCGGGTCCCTGTTGCCTGCTACGAGTGTCGTGGCCGGTCGGGGGTAAAACACTGACCTCTGCTCCAGTATCGACAAGGAAATGACGCCTGGACTGCTTGTCCCAAACGAATAGGAGGCTGTGTTGGTGGCCAGCCGCCGTAGCCATCAGCGGCGGTTGGCCCCGGCGTTTCCCTGAAACTTGCAGGGTGGGCGGCATTGACGGGCCTCTGCACCCCGCCTCTGATGGTAGAAACACAGCTGGTCGTCAGTGTTGTCGTCTGTGTTTCTGGGGTGTGGTCGCTTGACCGCTGGGACTGGTTTAGGTAGGCGTTGGGCATGCGGTCTGGCAATTTGGCCAAAGGACGAACTGCTCTCGCGTTTGGCCTTCCACAGGACATCTGCCCAGGCAGCTACCTCACGAGGGTTGCTGAGGTCGGCGTTGGCCAACAGCAGGTGAATGTCGTCAGGCAGCTGTTCGAGGAAGGCCTGCTCGAACATCAGGCAGGGCTTGTGTCCCTCAGCCAAGGCCAGCATCTCGTTCATCAAGGCCAATGGGGATCTGTCCCCCAGGCCGTCGAGGTGAAGCAGGTGGGCGGCGCGCTCACGACGGGAGAGGCCAAAGGTCTGAATGGTGGGCAGCTTGAGTGCCACTGCGTTGGCTACTGCGTTGTTCATTGTGTGGGTCCAAAATCCGTTTGGACTGTCGGGGTCACCAATGTAGCGGCTACTACCGCGATGCGAGAATAAAGACAGGAGTCTGCAAGCTGTGGAACAAGACTGATTTATTTACCTGCCTTGTGCGGGCCTTTTAAGCCGTGCGGTTCCTGCCTTCTGAAAACGGAAATGACGTACGTGCTACGTCATCGAAATCTTTTCGCGTGCGCAGGTTCTCCCCCGTCGCTCGGGGAAGATGAAGGCCCAGCGCCATCTTGGACCCCGCCGCTCCAACGATGTGTGCCCCGACCGCTGAGCCGGTTCGCCTGCGCGGACGATGAGTTACCACAAAAGCATGAATTAGAACCTATATAGACATGTCACGCATCACTCTCAGCAGCAAGACAGTTTTCTCCAGAGAGAGAAAGATAATGCAAGAATAAGAGGAGTTTTATATCAGGTTTTTAATCATCTGGATGTAAACTAGGAATGCCGAAGTTATTTTAAATTCAGAGAGGGAAATGATTGCTTCAATGTCCCATGCCTCAAGGATATGACAATATTCATCTTGAGCTAGTATTTACTATGTACGCTAACAGTGTAGAGGAGGAAATGGAGAGTCAACGTTCCAGGTGTATAGTGGCTGCAATATGATCACGTTTAATCTTATCTAGAATTCATATATACCATCGACTATAAACTAGGCATATAATTTTAGAAACTTTATGTTCAATAAGAGCAGTAAATAAAAAAACCTAAACAAATAAATTGGAAAAGGATAGTCATCACATTTTCAGCATTTTTGGATTTAAATGAATGAAAAGGTGGGAAAGACTAATCCATCAAATCTGTTCAACAAAGTTGCATGACTCTCACTGTTTACTTCTTCTAACAGTCTTTAAATACCAGGGGAGCAAAATACCTCCAGGCAAATTCGGAGGTGGGGAGAAATCTAGGGAATTTCTTGACAGTAAGCCAGGAAGCACTCCCTCCCTTTTCTCAACTCCCAACAAATTGAAAACGAACTTCGGTAGGCTACGGTGCCCATGCGGTAGAAGCTCTGGTGTCCTACCTACCAACAGTTAACTACAAGGTTAAATATATAACTTGAATAAGCAAAATCAGATTAAACTGAGGGAATTCTAATTCAAATATTTCAATTTGTTTATAAGGAATTGTCCTGTATGGTATTTATTGTGTGAAGCCAGGACACCATGAAATTGATCTGAATAACACCTGCTTCTTAATGTGCAAGTTACGTAAAAATCAACTGACCCAAAGCAGATTGGGCCACCTTGATACAGCGGAATTGAACTGGACAGTTCACCCCAGCGTGCCTGACGTTTTCCCAGTGTCAGGGACTTACTAATGACGTCACCATTTCGCTCCAAGATGTAACCTGCAACAGTCTCACTAGAACGAGGATCGCACATTATTTCTATCATTATTTAGAGCGGCACTTTGCTGACACTGTGAGGCTTGGCTGGGCAGCTTCCCGAGTCATTGCAGGCTGCTCAGACACCTTCCAAAATCCACGGTGTGTGCTGAAACTAAGAGTTATTTTTTCAGCATTTGGTTGCTGATGCCCTCACTCAATGTTTGCTTCAATGGTGACAAAGCAAACTATTAGCAATCTATCTAGAAGGTACGGATTGATGGCTGAACGTGGGCAGGATTGCTTCTCTGCACGTTAACATAATTTTCAATTTTGCGGTGTTATTTTTCTGTGTTGCTGCACAGACGAATTTGTTAATCCTATAATCAACAGAGGCTCACAGATGGGGTAGGGAAAAGGGAGGGGAACATGACTGGTCTTTGAATCTCTGAAGTACATTAAAATATTGCATTTTCCCTAAATGTATTGAAATATTATAATTTCCTATTTTCTTATTTATTGTAAACTTCAGTTTCTAAATTTTTCCAAATGAAACCAGCTTTGGCACTTTCACAGCGACCTGAGCAGAATAAAAACACACGGAAGCCCCCATTTTTAATTTACATTGACATATCCGGATAGTTCTTGTAATTCAATGACGGTCACCGAACATTTGCAATCGTGTTTTGTTTTCCTCTCCAGCCTCCCCTATCTAAAAGGTATTTGCTTCATATTCAGACTGTAATACGGAAACGCTTCTTACGTATGACAGGACTGGACGATGAATCCGGGAATAAAAAAAGCTGGGTGAATGTTCCCCGCCCTCTCGCAAATACGCCAACACGCCATTTCAGAAGACATTATCAGTGATTGTTTTAGAGCAGGTATTTTAACGCGGCAGTCCTCTAAAATCTTTCCGAGTTTCATAAAACAATGTCATAAAAGCAAAGTTCACGGTGAGCTGAGTGCAAGTTGGAAAACTGGCTTCCAGTTTTTCTTAAGTCCACCCAAACTCCTCCTGCACCGTTACCAAATTCTCAGCGCAAGGCAGCACCTAAACTGCGAACGCCTCCTGTTGCTCACTGTTGGACGCAATGACCACAGCTTGCAGCAGGTTCGCAGCCGCTGAATGAACAGCTACATACGCGACAATTACGTCCTCCCAATTCTGTCAGGTTTGGGACTAGTTTTACGAGGCGTCCCCAGCTTTAGCGGCAGCTGTATTGCCCAGAATATCTGGCACAGTATTGCCGAGGGGGAACTAAGCTAAAACACATTC
Organism: Pristis pectinata; assembly: GCF_009764475.1. Classification (NCBI taxonomy): domain Eukaryota; kingdom Metazoa; phylum Chordata; class Chondrichthyes; order Rhinopristiformes; family Pristidae; genus Pristis; species Pristis pectinata. The sequence goes on from NC_067411.1 coordinate 76,951,827, forward strand.
ACTTGCCCGAGCCAAAACCGAACATGAATGAAGAACGCAAAGGAAACCGGACTGTTTAACAAAAACATGCAACACGGGCTATTATGGAAATAAAATAGAGACAGAACAAATCACCAGGAATCAGCCCAAGATCAGCGAATTTTTCTATTTAAACTGTCCAAAAGTTCGTCCTTGTGTATCATTTATGGCCGTCACCTATTTAGCCAATAGAAATAGAAGGGTTTGCACTTGACCTAAAACGAGGTTGAGATGGTGGGAAATTTGAAAATTGGTGAATTGTCCACGCAACCTTAGGTCACTCCAAAGGATTAGTCCTGGATCTACAAATCTAAGGAAGGCACATTCGGATTTTATTTGTGAGGGAGGGACTCTACCGGGAAAAATATTTGTTTCAAACTATATTTCACAGAGAATGCAAATTAAGTTTGTACCTTATGGGTTTGGTGGAAAATTATTTTCCTTTTCCCTTAGATTTAATTTAACGATTTAATGAAGTGCGGGAGATGAAGATTTTTACAACATAAGTTATGCATATTAAACAAATGAAAAGGATTGGTAACAATAGATTGAAAATGAACGACAATATAAATACGGAAATGAAGGGATTTGTATGTTTGTCAATCGACAAGCAAGAGTTGATATATTCCAGAAGGGATTTATGTGGTGTTATTTCATTTATAGAATGTTCATTTAAGCATATTTCAAGGATAGATATTAAAAAAAACTTGGCAGAATGAATCATTTATTGGATTATTATTATAATCTGTGTATTTTTAAAAAATGAGTTAATGATATTCAGGGTTATTATTTCAGGACCTTTAAAACTTGTGCAACATTCTACATTTTTATCAATCACGCTCAAATGTAATAGTAGACCTGCCAAACATTTTTCAGTGTACAAACCCACTCAAATGCACAACCAATATGCGTGGGTTAGAAATACACCGTGCAAAGGTATAGATGACTTGCAATTCATATTGCTTGATTATTCCAAACATTTTCCTGTTGTTGATGGCCTTAAGGCTTGAAACATTATAAAAACGGCAGATGTTGGAAATCTGAAATAAAACCGGAAAATGCTCTCAGGGTCTTCGATCTGGAAGATTACCTGTTTCTCTTTCCACAGGTGCTGCCTGACCTGCTGCGTGTTTTCATTATTTGACCATTGCAGGTATGGCAAAATAAAAGCACACAGGAAAGAAACAGAAAAAAAATCACAATGATAAATTTAAACCAAAAAAAATCTGTAATTCCAGCACACTTGCTTTAAGCAACGCCATTTTCCAGCGGACATTCTTTTGGAGTAGTTTTGCCCTCGTCTTCATGTTGCACCGCCTTTTTTTTGCGGTACGACAGAAAACCCCTGATCACCCAGTCCATGTCAGGCGCCTGACTTCTCGCACTGCGAGTGTGGACACGGTTTCTTTTTCCTCTTCTCTCCCCTTGGGTATTCCCGCCCACTTCACAGATCAGACACCAGTAGCAGGAGCCCGCAAGTGTAACTGCTCGCAACCCTCAACTGAGGATAACTTTTTTTGTTTTTTTTTAAAGAAAGCGGAAAAGGAAGAACAGAAATAAAAGTTGTTTTGTTTTTATTTTGTGGAAACCTGGCTTACCATCGCCTCCACTCCTCCATGGCGCGGCCGTGCTGAGGCGGCACTCAGCGTGTGGAGGGAGGGACGGCCGGCCGCACAGTGGCTCGGTGGCGGTGTGGTCTCCTCAGTTAACCGGGAACGGGGGAGGGGAGGGGTGGGGGGAGGTGGTGGTGTGCTGCCAGGGACGTCTGCTTGGGCTCCGTGATGGCGGGGTGCTGCCTGTCCGAGGAGGACAAGGAGTCTCAGCGGATAAACGCCGAAATCGAGAGGCAGCTGCGGAGGGACAAGAAGGACGCTCGAAGGGAACTCAAGCTACTGCTGCTGGGTGAGTAGCTGCTGCTGCTGTTCTGACTCAGTGGGTCAACCTGCTGGTCTCCGAGATCCAGAACACTGTCCCACCCCTCGACTTGTTGGGCACCCCCACCCACCGTGGTGACAGTAACTCCTCGGTCATTCTAGGCTGCGTCTTACTAATCTTGAACGTTTCCCTATATTGACTTCTGCAGGCCCGAATCCTCTTTTTCTTATTATTTTCCTCCTTCGTTTTCCCCCTCCCTTTTTTTAAACAAGAGAAGCGATTTAGCAAAAGTCATGAATAAAGAGAGATGACTTGCTTTTTAAAGGGGGGGGGGGGAGTGGAGGCAAGCGGCACTTTGCATGAAGCGGGTTATTCGGCTATTTCCCCCCTCAAGACTTTGCATGCCGCGCAGAGTTGAAGTTTAAACAAGTTGGCGGCCTGTGCTCGCCTCCTGTAACCTGATCCGCAGGTTGCAACAGAATGTGGATAGATTGTCCCGGCTTGTGCAGGCAAATGGGTTAGTGTGTCGATTAAAAAGCAGTAGCAGTGTTGTAGTTGCTAATCCTTGTTTTCCAGTTGATTATTAGTACTTCTTCCCACCCCCACTAGACAGGATTGAAGTTATTTCGGAGTAATCGTGCTTTCTACCCGAGCAGACTTGCTGTACTGAAAACAGGTGTCTCCACTTCAACTACGTTTATGTAACTTCGGGCTTGTTACTTAAACAACTTGACAACATCGCAGATAATCACATGAGTGTCTCAAGCTCTTATTTACTCAGTGCTTCATGAACTAGATGAGCGTGTTGGGTGTGGCGATGCAAGTCGAAACATAATGGTTTCCTTGATTTCGTTATCTGACTCTTAAAATTGCTTTCGTTTTTCATTGGTCTTCCAAGATGGTTCTAACCTTTTTAAATTCTGCCTTGATGTTTTGGTTTAAAAATGTGAATACTATTTTCTCATCATCCAACCTGCTAATGTCATTTTTAATTGTGAAAGGCATCTGAAATGTTTGAGCCTCTTAATTTATCCTTGACGGTTGAAGAAATGTAGTTGTTTTTTTTCTCTTTGGCAGAACAAATGTTTTTTTTATTCATTTTCCCCAAGAGATTAAAGAAAGTCTGACTGTCCAAATTGGCATAAGTGGATTTTCTTACCATATTGCTTTCCTCTTTCCATACAGTTTTTTTTCTAGCTTCCTTGATTATTCATTTGGGTACGATTTTACCACTTTTGAACAAAAATGACCCAAATTGTTCAGGTTATCACATTTTCTGTTTGCGATTGGCTCTTGGTGGGATTGTGTTGTGATTAGAGGCTTGTCTAATGGGCCAACCACTTAATTTAGCCTACTCATGATCAGTTAGAACCAGAAGATTTTTTGTTAATCTAAGGTTGTATTGAGGTGAAAATAAAAAAAACCCTGCAGATGTTAGAAATCCAAAGTAGAAACAGAAAATGATGGAAAAACTCAGCAGGTCAGCCAGCATCTGTGGGGAGAAAGAAAAAGCTAATGTTTTAGATCTGAGTGTTTATAGTATTTTCTATTTTTATCTGCACTGAATTGGCTAATTTCAGTAAATATACATTTGGAAATGTTTGATTTGTCATTCATGCTCATGTGTTAGGGATAAAATTGTCAATCTTCAAGTACTGTCCTGGAAACTTGAGAAAAATTAAGAGTAATCTCCTGCACAATGCTGTGAGCATTTCACATAAGTATTTATATGCACATTAGAAGAGAGGAGTTGGGTGGGAGAGGAAAAGCTGTTTGATGGACCGTCAAGAATCAACCAATAGTAAAATAATGAAAATCAAAAGGCAAACTGCAATCTGAAATAAATCTGAAATAAAAGGAGAAAATACTGGAAACAATCAATGGTAAGGCAGCATTATGGAAAAAGAAACTGACAACATTTCAAGTCAAAGACCCTTCATCAGCACAATAGTTAGTAGCTTGGAGCAAAAAACAAACCGCTGGAGGAATTCAGTGGGTCAGGCAACATCCGTGGAGGGAAAGGGACAGTCAATGTTTCGGGTTGAGACCCTTCATCTGACAGTCCAGATGAAGGGTCTCGACCCCAAATGTCGACTATCCATTTCCCTCCACAGATACTGCCCGATCTGCTGAGTTCCTCCAGCGGTTTGTTTTTTGCTCCACGTTCCAGCATCTGCAGTTTCTTGTGTCTCCAATGCAATAATTTGGTTGCTTTCTGATTAAAGTGTGAAGAATGCTTTGTAAGAGTAACTGTCAGGTGACCACTAACAGGAATGGTAATGAGAGAGGAAAGGAATTTGTGACATAATCACCTGGGGTATGTCAGAGAGCTGGAGAGGGAAAATTGACCAATATTTCCGCTTTACTAGTGTGCTGGAACTGTGAACTGTATGTGTGAAGGGTGGGTTTTTGCTTGAGGCTCATGATGGAATAGCATGCAGACACTTCCTGTTCGTGAAGTTTTTATTTGGTAACATTCCACTGGTTGACTGGTGGTTGTGGAATAATGCCCTGCAACACGCAAACAATTGATTTGGAAAATGTAAGAGGAAAAATAATGTGTAATGCAGCTTTTCCTGAAGATCAGCTGATACTCTTTTTGAAAAGGAACTAAACAGGAAAAGTGGAAATGAAAATTCGGAAGCTTGCCATCATTTATCTTTCATACTACAATTGTTTCAAGACTGTATGAATGGAGGTCTGGTAGTGGGTTATGTATTCACACCGTGTTTAGAATAGTATGGAACAAGGCACTGAGATTCCTGAAGGAGTTTGTGTATGTGAATCGTAAGGAACATTGAGCTATCTGATGTGTGTTCACGTCTGTATAGAGATGGGGGTCACAGTAATTGTGCAGCCTGTGAGTTGTATTTCAAGGAATATATTTTATAATATATGATTATCCTGGAAAACTACGTCCTCTACAGGCCATAGCAGAAATCATATTGAGATATTATTCTTTCATTAGCATGTTGGAATCATACTAATCAAAGTGTAGATCATATAACTCTGCAACTTTTTGTTAGTTAACCATACTCAAAGGTTTGGTCTACAATTTTTAGCTTACTGCCAGTCATATTTTATAAATTGTTTTATGCAAAGTGTTAATAACACAAATGATGTAACTAAAATGATAACATTGACACAAATAACAATTATCAGGAAATTGGATCACTCAGAAGTGCAAAGTGCAGAAGTGTGACTAAAATAGTAATAGCCAAGTGGAATGCATGTGTTGCACTTTTGCATGTATTGATGTTAACTTTTGAAATCACTCAGGATGACCAGTAGCATTAATCTCGCCTCTTACTATTGCAAGTTACTACTTATGCCTGCAATGTTATTTCACCCACTAGGCATTAAGCCTAGAAAATAACTTCCTGTATTTTACATTCAAAATGCCATGTTTTGATTATTTTAATGTTTTTTTTGCTATGATTTAATGTTTTTATCTGGTGCCTTTTAAAAATAATAAATGTTCCATGACGCACATATTTGCATGAGCATAATTGCATTTGCTTTAATAAGTGGGTTGCACTTACATTTATCCCTCTAAATAAAATGTAAATGGATGGAATTACAGGCGAATTAATTTCAACATGAAAACTGGCATAATGAATGGGAGAACAATAATAATTGAAAAGTTATAAATTATCTGGTATCATAAATGATGATTAAACATTTAGTATATCAGGGCTATTGATACATTTTATACCTTAAATGTTTTGTGGGTCATGTTAGTATATCTTGTAGGACAGTTTACATTAGATCTTGAATGCCTTATAAATTTAACTCTAAAACAAAATCTTTGCATTCATTGTTTCATCAAAACGTGAAGCTAATGCATGGTATGGTGTCAGTGTAGGTATGATACATATGAGTTTTCCATTGTCTAGTTCTGAATTGTGCCAGATTTCTTGTGCAATGTCTGTGTCGTGTTAATGGAAACTGTTACCCTTCATCTTTCTGTTCAAGTACAGATAGTCATAAATGAACAACAATATAACTTCAAAATATCTCAGATGTGTGCTTTTAATGAGTAATAATGGCATTCAGGAGTGCAAGTGTAAATAAACTCCTTGGATTACATGGAGTCCTTAAACCTTCTTGGGTTGCTAAAAGTTCATAGTTCAAGTAGATGGTGCTTATTCTTGTTGTTTGGTAAACTGATAAGGCCAAGTAGTAGGGACTTGGAAGGATGACAAAAGGTTTAGTAAATTCATGGCTTTAAGTCAAATGTAGAGGGGGAGGGTGTATGCAGTTAGAAGTGTTGAGAGGGAAATGTAGGCAGTGGTTTTTGTAACTGTATAATTGTTAGTGAGGAATGATAGGTGATAAGTTGGTAAGTAGCAAACAAAAGTCAGAAGAACTTATTATTTAAGAAAATATTTTAGATTAAGCAGGAAGGTTAGGATGGATTTCAACATGACAGCATAAGATGAAATCACTGGAAATCAACACCAGTCAGAGCGCATATTTTTGACTCTTTGTGATGGTTTTCACAACTTTTGGCTCAGGCCAAACCAGAGATTGCAATTCTCAAGTCCTGTTTTAAAGAAGGTGGCTTTGGCCTGAGCCAAAAGTTGTGAAAGGCAGTAGAGTTGATTCTGTAGGAGCAGAGTTTACAAAGGGAATGACAATGATACTTTATCATTTTAGTGCAGTGGGATTAAAACTCTTAAGACTGGATGTCTGACAGCTTCCCGATGGTTTAAAGTGGAAAGATGGAGTGTAAAAGCAAAGAGCAAGAGTTGGGATTCATTGGCAAGAACTTCTGTTTCACTTTTGGAGAAAAAAATTATTTTTTTTAAAACAAATTTGGCCTTTTTCTGTTAATTTGTGAATGTATCTTTGATATCTAATTTTTTTTCAAACTTGTGTTGAATGAAGTCACAACTGAAGTATTTGTGGTGAATAAATGTGCACCTTCAGATCCTGTGTCATTTATAGATATGTGCTTTGTTAAAATGGGAGGTACAATATATGTACTTGGTACATTTCTGCTCAGATTGCATTTAGTGTTTACGTATTTTAAAGTTCTATAATTTATGCAATTATATTTCGATTTTACTTTAGCATATCAAATCTGGATTTTAATCTTAAATTCATTCACATTAATTATTTTAATTGTTCTTGAACAAATTGCAGCTACTGCTTTCCTTGACTGTGCCCTTAAGTGTATCACAATATTGAACAGGGATAACCTTTTCAGGAGTTTTTCATTGCATCTGTGCATATGTGTACTAATGTATATGACAATAAACTCGACTTGACTTGACTTCCCTCTGCCTCTTATACTTTTGGAAAAGGAGCAGCTAATTTTTGCAAATAACCAAAAAAAACTAAGCTGAAGTTTTGATTTGAGTTGGAATTTCATTACCGTATCTTTAGATCTGCAGATTGCAATCTGATGACTTGTAGAATAGTTAATCATTTACATTTCATAAAGCAAGAACAAAATTTGAATTAAATTTTACTATGTTGCAGGGTAACTATAGCAATACAGTTGAGTTTCGTAGAACCATCTCTGTCTTAACATCATACTTGTTCTGACGTGATGACTCCAGCTTTCCTTAGTGATTGTGAGTGAAGATAACCACTTGATTTAGCATCTTGCAGCTTTTCAAATTATTGTCATGATCTGGACTAAAAGACTGTTCCTGGTAACTGCACACAACTGATGATATTGCTCTGCATGAAAAATAAATACTGCATTTGTTCTGATATTGCTTTTTCCAATCTGTGTGCTCTTCATCTAGAAGATCCAAGTATACTTCATTTTATTTCTGTTAAATATCTTGTATGTTGCTTGGAATTGTTTCATTGCGATTAAAATCTCAGTTTAGCTTTCACCTCTCAGCTTGTTTCTCAATGAAGAATAGCATTATTGCTGATTTTTGCACAACCTGCATGGCTCTTTTTTGACAGCTTGAATTATGTGCAGTGCTCCAGAAACTGTCTAATGAACATTACACAGCTTCAGTACATCTTCTGGCAGTTTTAACTTATTTAGAAATAGACCTCAGCATTTGAATTGTTTTATTTCTTGGCATATAGCAGACTGAACGTGGTGATTGAAGTAGCCAACACTTTGGTTCTTTCTTCCCTCGAATAAAATGCACATAAAACACACATGTTCTTTTCTGTTATTCACAACATTGATTCAGATATCTTACTAATTTGATGCTAATGGACACTGGCCCAGGTAAGCTCCTGCATCACATTTCTCCATCAGTATACTTCTCTCTCGTTTAGTGTCATCTACAATGCTAAGTGCCTTGCACCAGGCTGAAAATACTATTTTATCTGTGCATAAAAACTGTAATGATCTGCGATGAAGTTCGTCAACACCAAACTCAAACCCTTCTCTCTTACCCCAGCTGTATCATTGTAACTTGTTCCCCTCATGCAGTACTTTATCTAAAATATAATTCCATATCGGTGCCTTTTTAGTTCGGACCATATCTGATCTAAAAGAATTCTTCTTGGAAGGCAGTTTAATTTCTTTAAAGCCTTGTGCAATAGCACTTGGCTGGGGATTGGGGTAGGGGTGTTGAACAAACTCCACCCATGAAATGGCAGAGTATACCTTTCAACTGACTAATCTGTGTCTGTAGGCTTAGTTAGCTGTCAGATATGTTGAGATCTTTGCTTTGATTATCCCTGATGTTCAATTTATACAACTAAACACATTAAAGCAAACTCTGTGAACTGAAAGTATTTCTGTATGGAACTGCTGGTGTTTCCAAGCATCTTTTGGCTGCCAAATGTTGTGATTGATTTTGCTTGGCTCTTGTAACTTTATTTTCAAAGTTATCATCAAACTAAGTGGCTTCCTGAATAATATTGCACTCCTCAATGTTACTGTGTCCTGGAGAAGCTGAACCCACTGCAAATCAAACATTGAGATTCGGAAAGAATGACTAAGTCATTATCCTGAAATATAATGGGAAAGATGTGTTGCCATTTCCATGCAATATTTGCATAGTGCAAACAACTACCCCACCTTTGTAACCTCAAAAGTAGAATCTATTGTTTACAAAAGATGCATAAAAATTGTAGTGTATCACTACTCTGAGAAGGATCAAAAAAACTTGGCAACGTTTCATGTGTACAGCAGGTACCATCAGGCTGATGATTACAGAAGCAAACCGCAAATAACTTTCTTTTAAGTTTCTACAATTTGGTGCGTCAATTTACTTGGCAAATGGGGTTTCTTTAAGTAAGGTGTGAGGTCCTGTGTTTTTGTGGGAGGAATCAAAAGGCAGATATTATCTAAATGGGAAGAGGTTGCAAATGAGTGGAGAACAGAGGGATCGAGGTGTTCTTGCACATGAAATACAAAGAAGTTAGCAGGCAGGTGCAGCAAGTAGCTAGAAAGGCAAATGGCACATTGACCTTTATCGTAAGGAGATTGGAGTTAGAAATGGAGAAATAATGTTAAAGTTATACAGCTTTGGTCCCCTTATTTAAGAAAAGATATACTAGCATTGGAGGCAGTGTGGAAAAGATTCGCTACGCTAATTCCTAGTGAGAGGGTTGTCCTATGACAAGAATCTTAAGAAAAAAGTCGACCTGTATTCTTTGGAGTTTACATGAGAGTGGTGATCTCATTTAAACAATCTAGATCCTAAGGGGGCCTAACAAGGAAGATGTGAGATCTTTCTGCTAGTGAAAGAGTCGAGAACGAGGTGATGTTGTTACATGATAAAGAGATGTTCATTTCAATCTAAGATACATTGGAATTTCTGCTCACAGGGTGGTGAATCTCTGGAATTTTTTTTACCCCGAAGGGTTGTGGAGGTTTGATCACTGGAGGTACAAATAAGCATTCAAAGGAGTTGACTACAGAATGTTTGTGGTATCACGGGTGTTTTAATCGTAAACAAAAACAATGCTTTTGAACTGACTTTCAGAATGAAAATCATAGTTAATTTTTAATCTTTCAAGAAGTGTTAAAAGTCTTTGCCAAATTGGTCAAAGTGAAAGTGAAGGAATGATTTTGGGGATGTTTTTTTCAGTACTGGTCATTGGATTTGATAATAACAAACAACAGTTCTCACAGTGAAAATCCTGAGTTTGGCAGAGCTGTTGTCCTTCCACATGAGCAAGTGTGCTCTACGACAACAAAAGACCTATCAAGGGGTGCAGGAAGTTTGGCCCTTATGAGTCTGCTTTGTCATTCACTAAAATCATGGCTAACATTGTACTTCAGTGCCATTACAGTATTATCCCCATATTGCTTGATTCCCTTAATGTTCAGAAATCTCTCAATTTCTGATTTGGATGAACTGGATGACTGAGTCTCTCGACCTCCTGTTGATGTAGACAGAAGCGTGTGTACTGCTCCCCTTCCTGAAGTCAATGACCAGCTCTTTTGTTTTGCTGACATTGAGGGAAAGGTCGTTGTCATGATACCATGTCACTCAGCTCTCTATCTCCTTCCTGTACTCTGACTCCTCATCGTTATTTGAGATACGGCCCACTACGGTGGTATCATCTGCAAACTTGTAGATGGAGTTAGAGCAGATTCTGGTCATGCAGTCATGAGTACGTAGGGAGTAGAGCAGGTGGCTGACGATGCAGCCTTGTGGGCACCAGTGTTGAGAATAATTGTAGCGGAGGTGTTGCTGCCTATTCTTAGTAATTGTGCTCTGTTGATCAGGAAGGCAGTTAATATTGAATTTCCTTTTAGTTTTCTTTCAGTGGATACATTAAAACTAATCACAAAGGTCTGATAAACAATGTGGGAGGAATTCAAGGCTAAATTGCATTATTTTAATGTAAGATTTGTCTGGAAAGGGAGATGAACATAAGAGTGTTGATCAGCAGGTGGGAATGTTGTATTGTTTCTATCACAGAGACATGGTTGTAGAAAGGGCAGGAATGTTGCAACATATAGAATATTCAGGTGTGACAAGGAGGACGTAAAAGAGGAGATGGCAATGCAGTATTAATTAAGGTATTCATTATTACATAATGAGGGAGGATATCCTGGAAGACACTGCGAATGAGGCCAAATGGATAGAACTAAGGAACAAAAGGGGAGTGATCACTTATCTGGGAGTGATCAGCATGAGATAGAAGAGCAGATATGTAGATAAATGGCCGAAATGTAAGAGAAATAGGGTTATAGTAGTAGAGGATTTAAATTTGCTGAATATTAACTAGGACTATTTCAGTATGAAAAGTTTCTGAAGGAAGGATTTAACATTTTCATCTTTAATAGGTGTGAAAGACTGGTTAATGTCAGCTTCTATATTTTATCTTGGCAAAATCTGTGGGGTGGGGGAAACAATTTTTGAATGTGTCTTCCCACTCACCATTTTATTATGTTGTTTTGAATGCTTTATTTTCTTTTAACCAAAATAGTTTAAATCTTGGTTAGATTATGTGCACACTCCATCTTGTATAAACATAAATATTTATTTTGATTATCTGAGAAATCAACTAACTTTTGAACTTTTTGATTGCTTATTTACAGGTCAGAAATCACCAATAAGATTGTTTAATTTGTTTAGGCATCTCCATAAAATATTTATTTGCTCTATGCCTTCAAAATTATAGCAACTTGGAACTAACAAAAAATTGTTTCTCCATTCATGGAATAAACTTATTCCTCTCTTCTATCATAGTTTAAATTGTGGGCTATCTTGTGGTGATAATAGACCAACAACCAAGGTTTGGTTTGTAAGGGTGGCAGTTATTCCAATTCTTAAGCTAATACTTCAACACCTAGGATATTTTTCATTCTTTATACTGGGACAGAAGACCTATAGGTGCATCTATATTAACATTGGGACACGTGAAGCAAGATGAAAAGATGGGGTAGACACCATTGGAGAAGACAGGCAACAGTATGCTGGACTGTGGATTTGGAAGTGGGTGCAGTAACAAAGATGGTGGCACATGTCAGTGATCATTGAAAACAGAGTGCGGCTTGGAGACTGCTGGCTTGCAGTGGATTAAATCAGTTAAGAAGAGATCTTGTCAGCCTTCCATGGAAAATAAAAATTAATAGTAAAAATAAATAAAAGTAATAATGGTATAAGTTTAATTCTAGCGGATTTGAAGTCCATTTGAACCTACTGCTTTCCCGTCAATGTTACAGGAATGTACGAAAGCAACCATTAAGAAATTCCAGTTAAAGAATGAGATGCACTTATTCCGTATTGAAAGAACTGCCTTTTGGTGAAACCAGCAAAGATGACTTCAAGTATATTGGGAAAAAAAATGACTTGTGAAATGTGAGCAAGGAATCCTCCAGTTGTGTACAGCTGTTTGAAATACAGACCCCAAGATTACATTGGACAAACAGCCATTATCAAGGCAGTAACTGACATGTACCACCTGCTGTACACTGATTTTGTACTTCTGATGTTTTTTTCATTGTCCTTTTCCACTCTTTGATGCAACAGGAATTGATATTAATCCCTTTGATGCAACAGATATTAATCCCATCTTCATTTGTCGGAAAGTCTTCAGAATGCAAAACTGTTCCAGGTAGTTGCCGAACAATAACCTGCAGACCCAAATAATTTTGACAGGTGATGGGGACACCAATCTAGTAAATAAGATCTGTAAATCAGAGTCTATTTTGACCCTCTATACCTATTTACAGATGAATCCCCTTGTTATAAAGGGGGAAAACACAGACAGATTGCATCGAACTGCTTCATAATCTACAACTGAATTGACAATATCTCTGTGTAACTTCAATTTTGACTCAATCTGCTACATGCTTTTCCATTCCTTGCCTTTTCATTTATCTCCATGATTAGCTGATTTCTGAAAAGGTTTGATATGTTTCCAACTTTTATTCAATGGGCATCTAAAAGAAAGCATTCTAATGGCTGGAGTCCTACCTCACGCAAAGGAAGATAGCTGTAGTTGTCTGAAGTCAATCACTCCAGTGCAAGGGTGTCACTGTAGCAGTTCTTCAGTGTAGTGTCCTAGACCCAACTATCTTGAGCAACTTCACTGATTTCTGTTCCATCAAAAGGTCAGAAGAGGGGATATTTGCTGATGGCACCATCTACAACTTCTCAGTAAATGAAGCAGATGTGCCTGCGTGCAGTCAGACCTAGACACAGTTCAGGCATGCGTTGATAAGTGGCAAGTAACTTTTGTACCACAAAAGTGTCAGGCAATGACGATCTCCAACGAGAGAAGATCTAATCATCTACCCATGGGCATTCAGTAGTGTTAGCATTGCAGAGTTCCCCACCATCAATATCCTGCGAGTCATTATTAACCAGAATATCAACTAGACCAGTCACATAAATTGTGGCTACAAGAGAAGTGCAGAGGCTGTGTAGCCCACAGCGAGCGACTTCCCTCCTGACAGCACCATCAACAAGGCACATCAGAGCATCGTGGAATACTCTCCACTTGTTGGAATGAATGTAGTGTTAACAGCTGTCAAGAAGCTCAACACTACTCGGGACAAAGCAGCCTGCTTGATTGGCACCCCAACTACTTTGAACATTCATTCCCTCCACCGATGGTGCACAATGACAACAGTGACTGCCATCTACAAAATACACTATGGTTATTCACCCAGGCTACCTGAACAACACCTCCCAAACCTGTAACCTCCAATGCCAAGAAGGCCAATGGCAGCAGGTGCATGGGAATACTGAGGCCTACAGGTTCCACTTCAAGTTGTGTTCCATTCTGACTTGAAAATATACCACTGGTGCTTGGATATAATGTCACTGCATCTAAACGCTGGAATTCCCTTCCTGGCACCTTCTCCAATAGGAACTGCTATAGTTCATGGCAACTCATTACGCCTTTTCATGGGTAATTGGGGATGGGCAGTAAATGAATTTAATAAAATAAATATCTACTGCCTCTGTTATGCTTTGGCTAGACAACCAATATAATTGCATGTGGTCCTCAACTGTGAGCACCCAAGAGCTATTTGAAACCTCAGATTACTGAACAGTGAGAAGGATTGGGAATTCGTTCTGTCCACTGCTTAAAAAAAAATCAAATTTTACCTTTTTTTTAAGGTGTTGGGTTAAACTGTAATTTGGATTGTGGATTATTTGTTGATCCTTTCTACAGTGCTGTCTTTTGAAAATGTGCAGTATTGTGGATGCCTTGTTCTGACAACATTTTAAAAATTAGTGAAATAAATTGCCACTTTCAAGTATCACACTATAATTATTTCCCTTAATTATGCCCTGTAATTTATGATGTAGCTGCAATTTGAAATTTTCATATATTAAGCCAAACAAAATCGGTTGCCTTTTGCTATTGAAAAGAACTAGGCACCTCATTACGTGTCAAAATGTTCCGAACTGCTATAACCACTTGAGTCACCAAATAAATTCCCAAAAGCAATATACCAACAATGTTGGAAGTCTGAACTAAGAAGAGAAAATCCTCAGCTGGTGGGACAACTTTTATGGAGAGAGAAACTGAATAGATGTTTCAGGTCCATAACCTTCCATGCAATTCTGAGTTGATAGGCATTTATGATGGTAGGGTGATCTTTTGTTCTGAACACATTTGTCTTTAAAAGTCCAGTATGCTTTCCTGAGAAGGAAGACCAGCTTTAATTTAAATAAAATAACACCTCTGACTGAACATTAATTCTTTAGTACTCTACAGATCACACATGTTGGCCTTGCATATGCTAATCCAGAATGAGGTTTGATCCTTCAGCTCTCTGAAACTGATGGTGATGTGGACATATTAATAAATTGCACTGGTGGTGTTCGTTCTCGTTCTCTCTCTCTCGCTCTCTCTCACACACACAGCAGGTTGAGAAAGTGATTGATTTGGGGAAAGAAAAATAGAAACTACATAAATGGAGGCATTAATTACAAGGGCAGGAATTTTATCATGAAACTCTTGAGTTGAATCACAGCTGGAGGATTGCAAAAGTTTCAGATTGTTGCAGTATTGAGGGGTTTCAGTTATATGAGTAGACTTGAAGCTGAGAAGCTTGAAATCGGAGGGAATCTAAGGTCTGGATATAGGGCTGGGACAGAATAGAGAGGATCTACCTGTTGGCAGAAGAGTCAAGAACAACTGAACATAGAATGAAGGTGATTGACAAAATAACAAAGACATGAGAAATAATAGTGAATAGTTAGGGGCAGGAATGGACTGCCAGGTGTTGTGATGGAGGTAGATTCAATCATGGCATTCAAAGGGTAAATATCCAAAAGGAAAGAACTTCTGGGGCTATGGGAATGCAGCTGGGGAGGGGTGAGTTGTGTGGTGGGTGAGAACAGCTAGAATATTCTTGAACCAAGCTGGAAAAGAATTTTAGAATAACAGCTGAAATGTGCAGAGGAATTCGTATTTGTCTCTTAACAATTGTGATTTAAGTTTTGTTCTACTGCACACATTGGTGTTCCTCAATGTAGTTGCAAATATGTAATTAGTAACCTTGATCTTTAAAGTTTTTAAAAAATCCGTCAGTTTCTGACCTTAGCACAACTATAGTTCAAATCAACATTACTTTTTTTTTTAAAAAAAGTAAAATTTGTTCACTTCCTTTAATACTCTCCCAGACAACTTTGTCAACAAATTCTGGTTGTCAAGTTATTCTAAAATTGAGAACTGAAAAAGTGTTTGATCCTGAATATTTCGACCTCCTTTTGAATGAACTAGTGCATTGAGTTTGTAAATCAATATGGGAGCATAACTAAGATGCCAGTAAAACTGTCTGGAGGGATAGGTAACACTTGATAGTTTTCACTGCTTTTTACATGCGGTACCAATGGCCTGCCACCCAGAATTGTTGCTTGTGGTCACATCCACCTACTCTTACTTGGGCCAGGATCCAGTTTTCTCTCTGCATACTGGGGTTGGGCGATTAGGCTTCAGGTGATATAGCTGAATGCTCTGAGAACCTTTGACAGAAGACACAGCAAAGGTGGAAGTTTGTACTATAAATGAGTAAAAATTTTACATGTTCTAACAAATATCAAGGTCACCTTAAGGCTCTTAAAAGTGATTAAAATATGCAGCTAAAGTAAAATAAATTCTAAGGGAAGAGTAACTTGTCTTTTCTTCAGATTAAGAATTACTGTTGCAGTGAATGAGGTCTCCAACCCCATGCCTAGAATGAGAAGTCCAGCCGCAGAATGGAGTGACATATGTGGCATTTGTCATTCTGTAAGTCCCGGACCAACAGTTGCTCTAAGTCCTGCACATAATTACATGAGAATGGCCAAATGGCAGCCCTAGTCAGCATATTGAGTCCAAAGAGTACTATTTTTGAGTTGTGAAATTTGGGGAATTTTACTCAAGTTGTTGGTTACTTGTAAATATTTCAGTGACTTTGTACATGGCAGAGCAGGTTCAAAGAGCAGTATGGACGATTAAGTTATGCAGAGTTATAAAGGGCGTAGATAGGATAGATGGTAAGAAACTTTTTCCCTATAGCAGAAGTGCCTATAACCAGAGGGCATAGGTTTAAGGTAAGGGGTAGGAAGTTTAGAGGGGGATCTGCAGAAGAATTATTTTCACCTGGAGTGTGGTTGGAATCTGGAAGCAGTAGGTACTCCCACAACATTTAAGAAGAATTTAGGTTGAAATGTCATGGTGTGAAAGGCTATGGGTTTAGTGCTGGAAAACAGGATTAGGAGATAGATACTTGACGGTTGGCATGGACACTGTGGTTTGAAGGCCTTTTTCCATGTTGTATGACTATGACTCTCTTTCTTTTACCTTGGCATTACTTTTCTTTAGTAATCCCATATCCCAAGATTCCCGTAATATCCAAAAATCTATTGTTCTCTGTTTTGCCCTGTGGTCCTAGACTATCCCATGAGGAGAAACGTCTTCAGCATTTATCTTGTCAAGCTCCCTACAAATCTTGTGTTCCAATAAAACTGTCTTTCATTCTTCTGAACTCCAATGAGTACAGACCAAAGTGTTAAACCTTGTAAGGCAATTCCTCTATATTCAGGATCATCCTAGTGAACCTTTTTGAACTACCTCTTATAATAATGTCATTTCTTAAATAAAAGGCACAAAAATGTTCACAGTCCTCTAGATGGGGTTTTACGTGTGCTTTGCCCAGCTGTAGTAACACTTTCCCAGTTTCTGGTGCAAACTTTATGAAATAAAAGCCAGCATTACATTAGCCTTCCTGTTCTTTGCTGTCTGCTCGTCTTTTATGCTTCATGGAAACTGCCCCCTGCCCAATCCATTTGTGTTGCAGCTTTCTGCAGTCCTTCTCCATTGAAATAATAAACTGTTTTATCATTCTTCCTTCCAAAGAGAACAAGTTCACATTGCCCAAAATCATACTCTATTTGCTAACTTTTTGCCCATTCATTTGAACTATCAATATCTCCCTGTAAACTGTTGTATCCTCCTTATAAATTGCTTTCCCAGCCACCTTTGGAACATATGCAAATTTGGCTGTAGTCCATTGGCTTCCTTCCTCTAAATGATTAATACAGATCCTCCCCAGGCTATAGCATGGTTCCATTCCTGTGAACTGTTTATAACCTGGACGGTTCACAAGTTAGAAGTGTGGCCACAAGCCGAGTTCCCAGGTGGCAGAAGATCCTGCTGGTCTCCCAAATACTTGTTCATATGTCAGGTGTTTGTGGGGAGGATGTGT
Organism: Pristis pectinata; assembly: GCF_009764475.1. Taxonomy (NCBI): domain Eukaryota; kingdom Metazoa; phylum Chordata; class Chondrichthyes; order Rhinopristiformes; family Pristidae; genus Pristis; species Pristis pectinata. The sequence goes on from NC_067411.1 coordinate 76,969,318, forward strand.
ATATGGAACCAGTTGCTGTTCCAGTACTGATCCTTGTAGCAATCCCTGGTTACAGGTAGCTAACCTGAAAAAGGCTCCCTTATACCCTACTCACTGCTACCTCCAGCTTAGCCAATATATTACCGTGTGCTCTTATCTTACAGAATAATGTTTTGTGTGGTACCTTGTGGTTAACCATTTCGGATTGAGATGTGGAAATGGTTTCTTTCCCCTGAGGGTTGGAAATCTTTGAAATTCTTTGCCACAGAAAGTTGCAGATTCACAGTTATTGAGCATATTCAATTAAGGACGTAGTTATTTCTTGAACACTGAGAGGATCAAGTAATAGTAAGCTGAAGGTATAGGATCAACCTTGATCTTATTAAATGGTGGAGTAGGCTAGAGGCATCATTGTCTGTTACTGTTCCTTATGTTCTTATGACCATTCATTGGGTCTAAATGTACTTAAATTTTGCTGGTGACGTTTACCTCGCATGTCAACTTGTCTTTGATTTCTGTGCCTGCGCATTGCAAAGCAATGAGCTGAGCTTGTGAATCTGACTTTGTGCTCTAGCTGCCCTGATGGAGCACAAATTTCCTCAATTGAGTGGCCAAATGCACTTGGCATCTGGTTCCTAACCTTTACATCAGGAATGGCCGGTATATTAGTATGATCGGTTCATTTTGTTGAGTTGCTGATCTTGATTGAAAAGTTGAGGGATTTATTTTTCTTCATTTTACTTTGCTTTTACTTAATTTCTTAAGGTACTTTGGGATGTTTTTAAATTTGTTTTATTTTTGATTACTTAAACCATCTAAATGTTTCAAATGTCTCTGACTATTAGAACCATTTTAAGATAGTCCATTGGCCATTTGGTGGGAAAGGGCTGTCACAAAGCCATTGGAGCTTCCTGAGGAAGGGCCTTGGGACCTGAGGCCTGATGCTAAGTTGCTGCTTGCAGGCCAGTTTGATGTTGTGAGGCAGCCAGGTCTTCGGCTCAATTGGTCCTGCAGGGCTGTAAATGAGGCTGTGAGAAAAGCATAGGATGGGAGCAGAGGCAATCCCAGCCATATCGTTAACAGTAACATAAAAAGTACAATAATGAGCAGTCTGGCAGATTGTCGTACTTTTTAAGCTGCTGCTAATTATAGATTTAATAAAGTGCAAGCAACTAACTTAGCATTGGAAGTCAAGTAGATATATCACTAGCAGTGTCCTGACAATGCAGACAAACATTGAAGACTAGTTGTGTTTCACTAATGTAACAAAGCCGTGATCAATTTAGAGCAGAATGAGTATCACTGTATAGGTGTGAAGACATATTAACCTCAATTACATGTGGAGCTGTTATTGGAAAAAGTGAGGGAAGTCTGGCTGTAGGAAGTTTTTTGTTTAGCCATATCTCATTCTGAAGTGAAATATTTGAATGAGTAAGCTAGGAAAATGTTAGAAGTGGAAATTAATGAAAACTGAAACAAAACAGTACTAAGCGTGATGTATTTTCAACAGTCTGCCAGACGCTTTGGGAGTCGGTAAGAATACAGAGATATGTTATGAAACTGGATGTCAGAGGGATTAACTTCTTTGGACTATGTAGTCTTATTTAAATTCCTGAGTTCCCTTTTGTTTTGATTTCTGATCCAAGCAAAATAATGGCTGAATAATTTTCTTGAAGTTTCCTTCATCTAAATTCTGTTCAAGGTCCATAAAATGAGTAATTGTGAACCAAGTAATATCTTTCCCTATTTGGTCTTATTTTCAGAACTCTGCAAATGGATTTTTGCCAATTTGGGTCCAATTTCGTGGGCATACAGAATACAAGAAATCTTATTTGCTGAGAGCTAAATAGCAATGCAGATTCAGATGCTGAGTTAATGATTAAATTAGACAATTATTTTTAATGACTTGTAGAAATCTCAAGTAGTGAACTGGTTCTGGATGAGTTTTTGGTGGCAATAATATCTGATTCAGTTTGTTCTTAATTGCTACTGATACTGGCTATTTTTTTTTAACTTTTGCTCCATTTCTTTCTTGCTTGAATAGCCTGCCCCAGCCTTTGTACACAATCCCATTGTTCTTTTTAATCCAATTTGATAAGTATCTCTGGCAACCAGTCTTTGCAACTGACATATATTTCAATGAGAAGCCAGTTCAGCTGGATTTAAGACAAGTTCCAGTAGGGCACCTGGAACCTTTGTAAATTTCAGACATCTTAATTACACAGGATTCTGCATTTTATATGCAGTTATATTTTGATTTGTGTTTGTAAAATGTAGAAGTACTGCACCCTATAAATCTTTTGGTATTTTGTGACCTGTTTTCTTCTATTATTGCTTGCTGCTTTTTGAGACCCCTGTGGAAAAATATCCCCCAAAAAACCTAAATAGTCTGCAGTAAGTAAAGCCACCCTTAATATGCCAGTCACTACCACCAGGATTGGAGCTGACTGTGAGCTGGGTGTTGGGTCTCTGGTCCTTGGCTGACGGGGAACTGGGAGTTGGGTCTCTGGTAACGCAAGAGACTGCAGATGCTGGGACCTGGAGTGACAACCAATCTGCTGCAGGAAGAGGGGAGAGGAATTGCTGATGTTTTGCGTCGAAATCCTGCATCAAGACTAAGGGTGGAGAGGGAAGGTGGTCTGTATAAAGAGGAGGGGGGCGGGGTGGGGAAGAGTAGTGAGGCAGAGGCCAGTAGGTCATTTTTTTTTGCCTGCCTCCATCTATCATCCTCTTGCCTCTGTCTCCCAATTCCACCCCTCCCCCTTCCCCACCTGGCTCAATGTGCCTGTCATCCTTCACCCCTCCTCAGTCTACCAATCACCCACTGTCCCCTGTCTCACCACTATCTCTCTCTTTTTATACTGGCTATCCTCCCCCTCTACCCACTAGTCCTGATGCAGGGTTTGGACCGGAAAGATTGACAATTCCTCTCCTCCCACAGATGCTGCTTGACTCACAGAATTCCTCGAGCAGATTGTTTGTTGGGTCTCTGGTCCTGGGGTTGGTGTTGACAGTGAGCTGGGTATTGGGTCTCTGGTACAGGAATCGGGTTGATGGTGAGCTGCACAATGGGACCTGTCCCTGCCTGTGCACTCATTTATTTGTCTGCACTACCTGAGCCCAAATATGGGGCTCTTTGTTAATTGGAAATGCTGATTTTTGCTGCAGAATCCTTCTTGTAAGTGCTGATATTTTAAAGTTAATAGCTACTGTGACTTTTTTTTAATGGTGGGTCTTACAATATTCTTGTGATGCTACTGCTCCACAATCCAGTCAATTTACAAGGCAGGTTGGTTTCCAGGCCCTGGTAACAATGGGTTGCTTGTCCAGCTATTTAAAATGGAGGCTGTTATGTTGAACTGCTGGTTGCAAAGCATCCTTAATTTTATGTAAGGGAGGAAATCGAGCAGGTGGACTCTGGTCTGCAGTACAAATAACTGTTGTTGATTTCCATGTGAGAGAACAGTTCACTCATAGGCAAGTGAAGTGGGCTGTTCTCCACTAATGTTACTGATCCCAAAGGCAAGTGCTGCCAATTGTATTACAATTTTGAAAATTAAAAGAAACTGCAGGTGATGCAAATTTGAAACAAAAACAAAGTGCTAGAAATGCTCAGCAGATCAAGCAGCATCTGATGAAGTTTCATCGATCTGAAATGTTAATTCTGTTTCTTTCCTGACCTGCTGAGTGTTTCCAGTATTTTCTGTTTCAGTTTTGCGTTACAATTTTGCTGTCTTAGTTGAATTATTCTTCTGGAACAAAAGTGTAAATGTGGCATTTGAGCTCTTGCGTCTAATAGTTGAACATGCATTACTTCTTCAGTGCAATATTGTTTCCTTACTGCCATGAAAGATGTCTTTGAGTTTGTTAATTAACTTTCATTTTTAGTGATACTTGTTGATGTCATTTGTGACCATGGACAAACCTTTAAGTAATGATTCTCTACTTCTCATGCATTCATCAAAGGAGATGTTTTGGTTTTCAAAGACAAAACATTATACACTCAACTACAACGGTTCTTGTTTTTGGCATACATCCATTTGAATCAATGCCATTCAAATCTTAACCATTCCATACTTCTGATCAAAGTTTCCTGGCACTTCATGTACTTCACCACTGTACCTTGAAAACATAACATTAAAAATAAGAGCAGGAATGGGCTATTTGACCTCTGAACCTGCTCCATCCATTCAGGGAGATCAAGGCTCATCTTCTGCCACAGTACTATTTTCCTGCCTTGCTCCCATATCCCTGGATTACTCTAGCATCCAGAAATCTAACCATCTTTGTTTTGAATGGAATCAATGATTGAGCCTCCATTGCCCTTCAGGGTGGGGAATTAGAAAGATTCTCCACCCTCTTAGTGAGGAAATTTCTTTATAGTTCTTGGTTCAGAGTTATGAAGTGCAGTATTGGGGTGTGGGGTTCACAAGATAATCGACTGGAGCATGACTGACCTTTTCCCCCATCCCACAGCTGCATTAATCTTCTGCAAGATAAATCAAGCTCCAGCCTTCACTACTGTGACCCTCTCATGAGACGGAGCAGTATGTGAGCAGTGAATAGGCTGTAGGCTTTGGATCCTGAGCACTCTCACCTCCCAACGACCATTCTGGGCTTATGATAGTCCATGCTGCCAAAGACCTGATAAACAGAGGCATTTCAAAACAGTTGAAATAGATTTAAATAATTAAAAAATAAAGCATTCTTAATTGAAATTAAGAAAAAACACAAAAACATTTAATTTTTCTCTCATGCAATGGCTCCATTCAAATACCATCTGTGTGTGATATAAAGTGGAGGGGCCAGTGTAGGGTGAATTCAACCATCGGCTCAACATACCTGAGCTCTGACCTTGGACTTGTGAGTGGGAGGTCTGATGTATCAGGATCTAATCTGCACAATGCAATACACTGTTGTGAAAATCAGGGGGGTAGAGACACTTTCTGAACTCCCAACAAAAGGTGAGTAGCATTCTACCCAATTTTCTGCTGTTTGGTTTAAAATAAAACACAAAAATCTCTCCACATTTATGCTTCTAACCTGAAAAATATCCTTTTCCTTTTAGAGTTGGAGAACTTGAATAAAATATTTTTTCTAATGTCTTGAAAGCAATACAGTGTTTAACCTTCCTAATTTGGTAGATGATGTGTGTAATGTTGAGAATCGTCTGGAGTGTGTGGTAGTTATTGGTGGTGGTGGGGAGAGGAGTCACATCACCTGTCAGAAATGTTTCAATGCAATATTATCGAGTTTATTTGATGTTCCCTAATTTTTTTTGTGTTTGTATTTAGTTTTTTTTAAAAAGAGAGAGGTTTTAGCTCAGTCCTTCAATTGTGGTGAAGGCCAAAGACTAATTTATGTAATTTGCCAATTTCCACAATTATGTAAATTATCACTTAATGTTCAGATAATCTACTTTGCTGCTACTTTTTTGACTTCCTGATTTTTTTTCTTCCCCATCTCCCATCTTTTCTCTGTCTGTAATAATTCCACTGGAAGTACTTCTTAAGTACTTCTTTGATTTTGGTGGGGTGCGGGAGAGTGGTGGTGGAAAGAAATCATTCAGTGAACTACTGTTATTCCTTATAATCAAAGTTTGATTAATGATATTTTTACAGACTGAAAACAGCTCGTTTGGTCAGTCCAAGTGTTTGTACAGGATTTGTACAGGTGAAGATGAAGTTTCCTGTTAATATCTTTTATGATTCATATGGTCATGCACCAAGAGTATGGGTTGAGAACATTTGCAAGACACTTATGTTTACATACCATGTTTTGTGCAGACTTAATACAAAACATAGGGTGAATGAAAACAATTCATTTGATTGGAATTTTGGATTAACATGCATTTTGATTGTAATTTTATCTCCACGTTTGGAATGTATAAGTGGAATGGCAAAATTCTGATCTTTTGTTTCCTACACATTATCCTTCGCTTCATTATATATCAATAATTTTGCAGATGGTGCTTTCCCACAGGCATGTTTGACTGGCAGAGTGCTATCAAATAAAACTTCAAGGGAACTCTTTCTAGCAGGTCTATATTGGAAGATAGAAACTGAGAATACATCATTGAAGTGCAAGAGCAAATTTTGGAGTGTCGTCCTTTGGAAGATAAATCTTTTAAAACGAAACTTAAAATCTTGTATTTGTTCAACATATATACATGAAACAGTCATTTTAATGATTTTTCAGTGATAAAGATTTCTATAAACCAGATTTCTAATCAAAACAAAAATACATTTTCAAAGGTGAAGAAACACAGAGAATGAATGAAGATGCTTCACACCTCAGGGCATTTTCCCAGTGAATTAGTTACACCTCTCAGGCTTAACATTGACTTTGAACAATTTTCAGCCAGCTATCCTTTCCATTTTCTCCTAGAACTGGCCAGTTTTGATGAAAGGTTATAAACATAATATTAGTTCAGTTGTCTCTCTTTTCAGAGGCTGCCTTAACTGCTGGGTATTTCTATCATTTTTTTTCCCCAGATTACCAGTATTAGAGTTTTATATCTCATATTTCCAGCACTTTTTCTCTCTTTTAACATTTTCATTCATCTTCTAGTTATGTTGTCTACAAGCAGATCATCTGCAATGGATTGCATTTAAATTTATGGTGCATCTTTCATATCATACTATCAAGGGCAGTAAGGTTTCACAAAGATCAAATGAGATGAATGACAACTTTTGGGTGCTGAATAAATTCCTCCCAAAATTTCTCAGGATGGATTCTTTCTTAAGAGTTTAAAAAGCCAAAAAAAAATTCTTTTCATATGGGGCTGGAAAATGTGGATGCAATAATGATATGTCCAATTTAATGAGTGAACGTTGTTGGACAAAGGGTTTGATTCCATTATAAAGCATTTGATGGTATTCAACACCATCATCCCCTTAGTACTAATCAACCAGTTTTAAAACTTAGGCCTCTGTACCGCCCTCTGCAACTGGATCCTCGACTTCCTTATCAGGAGACCACAGTCGGTGCGGATTGGTAACAACATCATCTTGCTGATGGTCAATGCAGGCGCACCTCAAGGATGTGTGCTTATCCCACTGTTCTACTGTCTCTACACTCATGACTGCGTGGCTAGGCACAGCTGAAATGCCATCTATAAATTTGCCGATGACACCACTGTTGTTGGCAGAATCTCAGATGGCGACAAGGAGGCATACAGGAGTAAGAGTGGTGTCGCAACAACAACCTCGCACTCAACATCAGCAAGACCAAGGAATTGATTGTGGACTTCAGGAAGGGGAAGTCGGGAGAACACACACCAGTCCTCATTGATGGGTTAGTGGCGGAATGGTTGAGCAACTTCAAGTTTCTGAATTTCAACATCTCAGAGGATCTATCTTGGGCACAACACATTGATGCAATCACGAAGAAGGCACGCAAGCGGCTCTACTTCATTAGGAGCTTGAGGAGATTTGGTATGTCACCAAAGACTCTTGCAAATTTCTACAGATGTATGGTGGAGAGCATTCTGACTGGTTGCATCGCTGCCTGGTATGTGCAGGATTGAAAGGTGCTACAAAGGGTTGTAGACTCAGCCAGCCCCATCGTGGGCACAACCCCTCCCACCATGGAGGACATCTTCAAGAAGGCGGAATCCCTCCCACCATGGATGGTGGGCACAACCCCTCCCACCATGGAGGACATCTTCAAGAAGGCGGAATCCCTCCCACCATGGATGGTGGGCACAACCCCTCCCACCATGGAGGACATCTTCAAGAAGGCGGAATCCATCATTAAAGACCCTCACCATCTGGGACATGCCCTCTTCGCGTTACTACCATTGGAGAGGAGGTACAGGAGCCTGAAGACCCACACTCAACGTTTTAGGAACAGCATCTTCCCCTCTGTCATCACATTTCTGAATAGTCTATGAACCCATGAATGCTACCTATTATTCCTCTTTTTGCACTATTTTTGTAACCTATGGTAATTTTTATGTCTTGCACCATTCTGCTGCCGCAAAACAACAAATTTCATGACATATGTCAGTGATTATAAACCTGATTCTGAGGAGACAGAAAACGTGTTTTTTTTCCCCTAATTGCCACCTACCCACGTGACTATGATAAGCCCACGTCAGTGGTAAAATGGCTGTGTCCAGATAGCAGTGCCTAAAGTGCTGAGTCTATTAAGAAGCAGGGAACTCAAAGGCAAAATATACAATTGCCTCAAGCATTACCAAAGCGAGCAGTTTCCCTGCATTTTGTAATTGCTGAAAGGCTATAAATTTTAAAAAAGGGGATGGTAGCGTAGCGGTTAGCGTGACGCTATTACGGCGCCAGTGATTGGGGGTTCAATTTACGTTGCTGTCTTTAAGGAGTTTGTATGTTCTCTCTGCGTCCGTATGGGTTTCCTCCGGGTGCTCTGGTTTCCTCCCACATTTCAAAGACATATGGGTAGGCTAACATGGATTTAAATGGGTGGTGCAGTCTCTGGACCGGAAGGGCCTGTTTACCATGCTATGTAAATTAAAGTTTTTTTTTAAAAAAGAGAAAAGATTGCATTAAGAAGTGAACCTTTTGAAAGTGGACTTCTGCAAACTTTATTTTAAAAAAGATATTAGTTTATGAACCATTTTTGATTTTTGTTTTGATTTGCGTACCATATAAAGTTAAACTGCTATTCAACTGACTGTCAGGGGAAATAGTCATTAGTAGAATTGGATATCCTGATTTCCTTGCCATAAAGCTCAAGTGCCAAAGTTTATATGAAAACAATATTTAAATTGGACAAGTTTTTTTGGGAGCTAACAGAGGTTTTGAATTTATTTTATTCTACTATTGCAATCCCATTGTGGGTGCTCTGGTGCACTGATGTGAGTGATGAAGTTAGACCTTGCTTAAAAGGTGAAACAATTAACTCATTTGCACAGTCCTGCCTTATTTGATCCTGGAGCACTGGTCCTGGTTGTTACGTAAAGTAAAATGTATTGCCACATCATTCTGCTGAACACCTTGAAATCTGCCACTGATGTTACCAAAGCAAGTCTTTCACAAGTGTCACGTAGGCTTCTGTATATGATGTGCAAAGGTTTCTATGGTGTAGTGTTGTCTATTATACCGACGCAGATTATCTTTGTTGATTTATGATTTAGTGGTGTCATGAATGCAAATTGAAATCAAAAGAGGAATCTCAAAAATGGGAATTAGGCATGTTTACTTGGTCATGGGGGAGGCAGAATTATTAGAATGAAATGTGTTAACATTTGACTGGAATGGGCCTCCGCAGCTCAAGGCTACTTTTAGTTCATTTATTTTTTTGCTTGATTTTTCTGTTCAAAGTGGACCTTGATGATCTCTCCATTTTGATTTATTTATAGAATATCAATTTTGGTTGCCAATGTTTATATATCAACAGTATTTACCTATTTTACCATGTACTTCAGTGTCAATTATAGCAAATTGGAAGACCAGTTTCTACTGAAACAAGTCAGTGTAAAAGGTTGAGAAAGTTTGCGAGCGACCTCCATTTGATGTGTCAATGTGTAAAATAAAAAACCACTGTGCTGAAAATTGAGCATACTCGAATTAATCTGTGCAGAGAAGTTTTGCTCATCATGCCTGCTTGCAAGCTTTATGAAGAGTCTTTAGCACAAGAAGACAATTTAAACATTTTGAAATACCTTGTTAATTTACTAAAACTGGCTACTTTACAATAATGTAACAAGTATTCTTTTAGTACATAACAAGATCACAAGACAAGCGAGCAGAAGCAGGCCATTCGGCCCATCGAGTCTGCTCCAAAGAAAGGGAAATAGAAATGAGAAATGGGGAATGGGGGAAGAAGAAGAAGAAGAAAAAAAACCTATTCTAATCCCAATTTCCGGCCTTATCCCCATACCCCTTGATATCCTGACGATTTAGATATCTATCTATCTCCTCCTTGAACGCCCCCACTGATCTGGCCTAATTTATTAAAGTTTTTCATTTCACAGTTTTTCTTTCCTGGATTATGCCTTGTGTAGTATTTCAAAAAATTTTTTTTTTTTTTTTTTTTTTACTGTGCCTCAGAAGATACTACATAAACTGCTATGCTCTATAATACATATCATTGGGTCACTCACAGGTGGTGAACCTGACTAAACCTAATTTTCACCAGCATTAATAGGATTACATTAGGCCATTCTTGGATATGTTAAAACAATATTTTTCAATGCTAACTTTGCAAGGAAATTTCCACTCTAAGGTCCTGCCCTGTTATAATAGTTCATAGCTCTTGCATTTGGTGATATGGAAATCAGTGAGCAAAAACTTGTGCAGAAGGAAACACTTCTTTTAGTGCAGTTTTGAGCACAATTTTGGTTCAAACTCCAGACCTAAACCTCCTGGATGCAAAGCATTGAAACAAAAAGAAATAATGACTAAGGAAGGAGATATTTGAAGGGTATAATCTGCCCTAATATCATTATGAATTTAACAGTAAATTCCTCTGTTACAGTTCATGAGTTTGCTCGCATGCCAGTCTCATTTGAGAATTTTTGACCTGAATAAATGAATTAATTTCATCAATTTGCCTATTAATTATTTTGTTGACTCACATGTTTGAGATTGGATATTATTTGTGCGGCCATACTTAGGTCGCAGTTGGTATTCTATGCCAGTATAAGTGTGGTGGTTAACCACTTTCCGTGCTATTCCGCAGGTTTTGCCAAGATTCAGTTCAGAAAATCCTTATACTGTTTATTGATAGTGTTGTATTGCTTTGAGCATGAAACAAAAATACAAGAGGGAAGAAATCTGAGCAATAATGCTTATTTATTTTTTCCTGTCCTTAGCTTTCAACCTTTTCAGTCATTTGTTTTCCCTGCCACTGCTTTGTTTAATACCTAACCCATTAATTTGAACAACAAATGTGATATCTTATAAAAGCATCTTTATTAAAAAGAAACCCACTGGATTCTATTTGTCTAAGCACTAAGTACCTTCCCATATGTATTCATTAAAATTAGTGGAGCTTGTTTTACCTTTATAAGGTTGTGCTGATGGATGCAATTAGCTGATACAGGATTGTCAATCAGTGTTCTCTTTTTTTTTCATTCCATTCTAGCAATATGAGATCGGTCTTTATTAGCTTGTCTGTTTTCATTTTCTTGGGTGCATATTGTAATCCTTGCCCTTTGTTTTCAGGAAATTATATGCTTCATGCTTTTATCTATTTTATTATCACTGTCCCTTTAGTATTCTGGAATATAGTTCATGGCTGATGATTTAAAACAAACTTCTGTGTACTATCTTGTGCTATGCACTAATTTCCTGCCTAATCTCACACCTGCTGTCACAAAGTCAGCTCATTAAGCTGCTGTTCAGAAGCAGCAGCTTAATGATCTTTATTTATTCTTGTTCCTTAATCTTTGCATCGACCATAAAACATGGGCTGAATGGCCTAATTCTACTCCTATTGAGTCTGCTCCACCATTCGATCATGGCTAATTTATTTTTCCCTCTCGACCTATTCTCCTGCCTTCTCCCCGTAACCCTTGACACCCTCACTAATCAAGAACCTATCAACCTCTGCTTTAAATATACCCAATGACCTGGCCTCCACAGCCGTCTGTGGCAATGAATTCCACAGATTCACCACCCTCTGGCAAAAGAAATTCCTCCCCATCTCTTTCTAAAGGGACGTCCTTTTATTCTGAGGCTGTGCCCTCAGGTCCAAGACTCTCCCATGTCTACTCTATCCAGGCCTTTCAACATTCAGTAGATTTCAATGAGATCTCCCTTCATCCTTCTAAACTCCAGCAAGTACAGACCCAGAGCCATCAAGTGCTCCTCATACATTAACTCTTTCATTACCAGGATCATTCTCATGAACCTCTTCTGGAACCTCCAATGCCAGCACATCCTTCCTTAGATATGGGGCCAAAACTATTCTCAATACTCCAAATGTGGTCTGACCAACACCTTATAAAGCCTCAGCATTACATCCTTGCTTTTTATATTCTAGTCCTCTTGAAGCAAATGCTAACATTGCATTTGCCTTCCTTACTACCGACTCAACCTGCAAGTTGACCTTTAGGGAATCTTGCACTAAGACTCCCAAGTCCTTTTGCACCTCCAATTTCTGAATTCTTTCCTCATTTAGAAAATAGTCTATGCCTTCTATTCCTTCCACCAAAGTGCATGACCATACACTTCCCTACACTGTATTCCATCTGCCACTTCTTTGTCCATTCTCTCAAACTGTCCAAGACTACCTGCCCCTCCTCCTATCTTTGTATCATCCACAAACTTGGCCACAAAACCATCAATTCTGTCAACCAGCTCATTAACATACAAGTTGAAAAGCAGTGAACCCAACACACCACTAGTCACTAGCAGCCAACCAGAAAAGAAACAATAAGATATCTTTATTAGTCACATGCACATTGAAGTGCAGTGAAATGCATCTTTTTGTGTAGTGTTCTGGGGGCAGCCCACAAGTGTCGCCATGCTTCTTGTGCCAACATAGCATGCCCACAACTTCCTAAGCCATATGCCTTTGGAATGTGGGAGGAAACCGGAGCACCCGGAAGAAATCCACGCAGACACTGGGAGAATGTTTAAAATTCCTTACAGACAGTGGCCAGAATTGAACCCTGGTCGTTGGCGCTGTAAAGCGTTACGCTAACTGCTACACTACAGTGCCTTTATTCCCACTCTTTGCCTTCTGCCAGTCAGCCAATCTTCTGTCCATGCCAGTACCTTTCCTGTAATACATGGGCTCCTTTCTTGTTTAGCAGCCTCATGTGCGGTACCTTGTCAAAGGCCTTCTGAAAATCCAAGTAAACAACATCCACTGACTCTTTGTCTATCCTGCCTGTTGCTTCCTTAAAGAATTTCAAAAGATCTGTCAGGCAAGATCTCCCGTTAAGGAAGCCATGCTGACTTCGGCCTATTTTATCATGTGCTTCGAAGTACCTCGAAACCTCCTCCTTAATAATGGACTCTAATATCTCACCAATCACTGAAGTCAGGCTAACTGGCCTGTAATTTCCTGTCTTTTGCCTTCCTCCCCTCTAAAAGAGTGGAGTGACGTTTGCGATTTTTCAGTCCTCTGGAACCATTCCTGACTCTAGTGATTCTTAAAAGATCTACTAATGCCTCCATGATATCTTCAGCTACCTTTTTCAGAACCCTGGGGTGTAGTCCATCCTGTCCAGGTGACTTATCCACTTTCAGACCTTCCAGCTTCCCAAGCACCTTCTCCTTAGTAATAGTGACTGCACTCACTTCTGACTCCTGACTCGAATTTCTGATATGTTGCTGGTGCCTTCCACAGTAAAGACTGCTGCAAACTACTTATTCAATTTGTCTGCCATTTCTTTGTTCCCCATTACTACTACTACTATGGCATCATTTTCCAGCAGTCTGATGTCCACTCTTGCTTCTCTTTTACTACTTATATATCTGAAAAAACTTTTTGTATCCTCTTTTATTTTAATGGCTAGCTTACCTTCATATTTCATCCTTTTTCCCCTTATTGCTTTTTTTTAGTTGCCTTCTGTTGGTTTTTAAAAGCTTCCCAATCCTCTAGTTTCCTGCTAATTTTTGTGATATTGAATGCCCTCTCTTATGCTTTTATGCTGTCTTTGATTTCCCTTGTCAGCCATGGCTGCATCATCCTCCCTTTAGAATGTTGCTGCTTCGGGATGAGCTGATCCTGCGTCTTCTGAATTACTACCAGAAACTCCTGCTAATGCTGCTCTACCATCATCCCTGCTAGGGTCCCCTTCCAATCAACTTTGGCCAGCTCCTCTCTCATGCCACTGTAGGTACCTTTACTCAACTGTAATACTGATGCATCTGATTTTACCTTATCCCTCTCAAACTGCAGGGTAAATTCTATCATATTATGATCACCCTCTCCTAAGGGTAAGCTCCCTAATCAAATCTGGTTCATTGCACAACAGCAAATCCAGAATTGCCTTTTCCCTAGTGGGTTCGACCACAATCTGCTCTAAAAAACCATCTCATACGCATTCTACAAATTCCTTCTCTTGGGATCCAGTACCAACCTGATTTTCCCAGTCTACCAGCATATTGAAGTCCCCCATGGCCACTGTAGCATTGCCTTTCTTGCATACCTTTTCTATCTCCTATTGTAATTTGTACCTCACATCCTGGCTACTGTTTGGAGGCCTGTACACAACTCCCATCAGAGTATTTTTAGAGGGCCTTGCAGTTTCTTTACTGTACGCACAAGGATTTGACATCTTCTGATCCTATGTCACTTCTTGCGAAGGATTTGATTTGATTTCATTTTTTTTTACCAACAGAGCCAGCTTAACCAGGTAGTGCCACAAATAGATGGGGTTGTAAAGAGAGCTTTTAGCGCTTTAGCCTTCATAAATCAGGGCATTGAGTACAGGAGTTCGGATGCTATGTTGAAGTTGTACAAGACATTGCTGAGGCTGAATTTGGAGTATTGTGTGCAGTTCTGGTCACCTACCTACAGGAAAAATACCAATAAGCTTAAAAGAGTGCAGAGAAAATTTATAAGGATGTTGCTGGGGATTGAGGGAAAGGTTGAATAGGTTAGTATTTTATTCCCTGGAGTGCAGGAGAATGAGGGGAGATCTTATTAAATATACAAAATTATGAGGGGTATAGATGGGGTGAATGTATACAGGTTTTTTTTTCCTAAGGTTGGGTGAGACTGGAACTAGAGGACAAAGGTTTAGGGTGAAAGGTGAAATATATAATGGAAGTCTGAGGGGGAACTTCACTCAGAGTTGCCAACAGATGTGGTAGATGCGGATTCAATTGTAACATTTAAGAGAGGTTTGGATAGGTACATGGCTGGGAGAGGTTTGGAGGAATATGGTCTGGGTGCAGGTAGATGGGACTAGGCAAAAGATCAGGTCAGCATGGACTAGATGGGCCGAAAGGCTTGTTTCTGTGCTGTAATACTCTGTCCCCCTCTGCCCACCTGCTTGTCTTTTCGATAGGATGTGTATGTGATCTTCTTTCAACCATGACTCTGATTCCCACAACATTGTACCTGCCAATTTCTAACTGCACTATAAGCTCATCTACCTTGTTTTGTACACTGCATGCATTCGAATATAACACCTTCAGTCCTGTATTCACCACCCCTCTTCTCAAATTTGTCTCCATGTTACCTGAAGTTAAATTCTTTTTCAACTTTGTCTTTTTTTTTATTCTGGCGACTTCAGTAACCTCTTCTTCCCTTTTATTTTATCCATACTTTTCCAATCTGTTGAACCCACCCCCTACTATTTAGTTTAACGCCCTATCCACAGCCTTCGTTATGCGATTTGCCAGGACCCTGGTCCCAGCATGGTTCAGGTGGAGCTCTTCCCATTGGAACAGCTCCCTCCTCCAATACTGGTGCCAATGTCCCATGAATTTAAACCCACTTCTCACACACCAATCTTTGAGCCACGCATTTAACCCTCCAATCTTATTGACGCTGTGTCAATTTGCACGTGTCTCAGGTAGCAATCCAGGGATTATTACCTTTTTGGTTCTGCTTTTTAATTAAGTCCCTAGCTGCTCAAATTCCCTCAGCAGAACCTCTTTCTTTGTTCTACTACGTCATTGGTACCCACATGGACTACGACACCTGAACCTTTCCCCTCCCATTCCAAATTCCTCTGCAGGTCAGATGAGATGTCCTGAACCCAGGCACCAGGCGGGCAACACAGCCTTTGGAACTCTTGATCCTTGTGACAGAGAATTGTGTCTATTACCCTGACTATACTATCCCCAATTACAGCTACATTTCTCTTCTCTCCCCCTTCTTGAATGGCTCCCTGAACCACAGTGCCATGGTTAGGTTGCTCATCCTTCCTACAGCCCCCACTCTCATCTGCACAAGGAGAAAGAATCTCAGACCTTTTGACAAGCTCAAAGGCTGAGGCTCCTCTAGCACTACCTCTTGGATTCCCATACCTGCCTCACTTGCAGTCACACCTTCTTGTCCCTGACCACAGACTGAATTTGAAGCAGTTAATCTAATGGGTGTGACTGCCTCCTGAAATGCAGCATCCAGGTAACCCTCCCCTCCCTGATGTGTCACAGTGTTTGAAGCTCAAATTCCAGCTCATCAACTTTGAGCCTGAGTTCCTCCAGCAACCAACACTTGCTGCAAATGTGGACACTAGGAACCACAGTGGGGTCCACCAGCTCCTGCATCATGCAGCTACAACATATAGTGTATTTCAACTTTGCAGTTGTATTACAACTTGAAAAGTGCAGATTAATGTTATTTTATGGAATTCTGTGCAAGTTCTTTCATTGACTTTTTGTACACAGTAGCACAACTAGAGATACTTTTTTAGAGATGTCAGGGATAGAAAATGTGAAGCAAGGGTGAATAGCTAGTGGATAAGTGGAGACTTGTGATAAATAATTGCTGTCTTACAGTTATGCAGGCTTGGTAAATTGCATGGATTATGCCTTGTGTAGTATTTCAAAATGTTTTTTACTGTTCCTCTAAGGATACCACATAAGCTGCCATGCTCTAAAATAGAATTGGAAAGGTGTAGTAAGTCTGTTTTTTTTAATCTTGTAGTGGAGAAATAGCTCATTACTTGGATACAACATTGAGGTAAGTTGATTTTAATATTACTGATGATGCCCACTGGAATATTTGGAATACCTGTCAATGTTGGAAGCACATGAAAAATAAGTGCCATCAGAAACTTAAGTTGCTCTGTTCCCAACGGGCACAACATTTGACTATTCCACCCCTGTTGAAAGGATACTCATGTTGTTGTATACGGGGGTGTGGGGGAGGGGGATAGAGGTGTGTTCTCAGAAGATGGACCATTTCACGATTTTCTGCAATGCAAGGGCACGTCATTTGCGTGAATGTCAAGAAACGTGAGTTGAAAAGAAGATAAATTTTGTGTTGATCTATTTACTTTTTTTCACATATTTAGTGAGTGAAATTTATTCCATTCCTCCAATTTTTTTGGTAGTGATTTGTGAATTCTGTAAGGGCAAATTTCCATAACCTCAACAGCGGTAACACGGGTCACCTGTATTCAGAAAGAAATAATTAAAACTTCAATTGCTTAATTTGTAAATACTGTAGATTTGTTCCTCTTGCATAATTCATGTCAGCAGAATACTTCATCTAACACCTTGTTGTACGCATAAAATCGATGTGAACATTTATGGATAATATTACATTAGATGCATGCGTGATGTAGAAGCTAAGCCAAGTGGTTTGAGAGAGGGAGCGCGTGTATCAGCACCTGATGAGCCAGATGCCAAACCTTAGAGATTTCTGAATAGAGGATTAATGAAGCTTTACTGTATTGTGCAAGGAGAAATGGTTAGTTACTAATCTTGGTTTGCGAGGTCCATTAAGGAAGAGTGACCATAATGTGATGGACTTCCTCATTAAGGTAGGAAGTGGTGTAGTTCAATGGAAAATATGGTTCCAAATCTGCTCGAGGGAAACTATGTAAGTATGAGGAGTGAGCTGGCTGTGATAGATTGGGGAGCTTCATTAAACAGCATGATGGTGGACGGGCAGTGGCTAACGTTTAAAGAAGAAATGCAGAAATGTTCCTGCCCAGCAATTATCTTTTTGAAAAAAGTTAAAGCAATGTGACAATGGGTAGAAAAGGAAGTTAAGGATAGTATTCAATTCAAAGAGGAGTCAGGTCAGATTGCCAGATAAAGTAACAAGTGTGAGGATTGGGAGAGAAGTTGAGAATTTAGGAAAGAAGGACAAAGAAATTGACTAAAAGAGCAAAAATAGAGCAGTAAGTACATTTTCAGAGAACACAAAATTAGACCGTAAAAGCTTTTACAAATATGTTAAAAGAAAAGTAGTAGTGAAGTCCCAGATCCCTTCAGCCACAAATTGGGGTATTCATAGTGGGAAACAAGGAAATAGCAGAGCAATTAACCAAATACCTTCACCTTTGTTCCTTACACAAATAATTTTCCAGAAATGTTAAGGACTGAGAATCAAATGTAGGTGAGAAATTAAGTGAAATAATATCAATAA
Source organism: Pristis pectinata (assembly GCF_009764475.1). Lineage (NCBI taxonomy): Eukaryota > Metazoa > Chordata > Chondrichthyes > Rhinopristiformes > Pristidae > Pristis > Pristis pectinata. The sequence continues at coordinate 76,987,288 of NC_067411.1, forward strand.
GAAAATTGTACTGGAGAAATTAATGGAAAACTGATAGATTCCAAGGTCAGATAATTTCCATTGCAGCGTTCTGAAGGGGGTAGCCATGGAAATAATGGATTTTTTGGTTATCATTACTCCATAATCTATAGAATTCTGGATAGCGCCTTCAGATTATAGTGACAAATGTAACGCCAATATTTAAACAAAAAAAAGGAGAGATGGAGTGAGCAGGAAACTACAGATTGGTTGGCCCAACATCACTAATTGGGTGGAGAAGACTGTTATAAAGGTTGGGATAACAGGACACAAAATATCCACAGGACTGGACAAACTCAGCATGGACTTTGGAAGGCAAATAATGTTTGACAAGCTGCTAGAATTTTTTGAGGATATAATTGGTAGAATAGGCAAAGGAGAACTGGTAGATGTGGTGTGCCTGGATTTTCATAAATCTTTTGATAAAGTTCCACAAAAGGTTATTGTGCACAATTAAAGGACGTGGTATTGGCAATGATATATTAACATGGATTAAAAATTAGTTTACAGACATTACTTTTCAGGGTGGTAGGCACTGTTTTGTGTGGTACCGCAGAGATCAGTGCTTGAACCTCAGCTATCCAAATACAATATTTTAAAGTTTTTTGATCATATTATACTGGGTGGGATTATGAATTCTGAGGAGGATGTAGAGGAGCTTCAAAACTACCTGCACAAATCATACAAGTGGACAAAAGTGTGGCAGATGCAGCACAGAATTCATCCACTTTGCTTGGAAAAATGGAAAGGTGGCACATCATTTAAATGGTATTACTTCTGGAAGTGTTGTTGTAAGATTTGGGATCCCTGTAGACTAGAGGGAGTGAGCAGTTAAGAAGGCAAATGGTATGTTGGCCTTCACAGCAAGAGGATATGTGTGCAGAAGCAAGAATGCCTTGCTGTAATTATACAGGAACTTGATGAGACCACACCTACAGTATTGGGAATAGTTTGGTCCCCTTTCTTAGATTTGCCATAGAAGTAGTGCATTGAAGACTCTTCCAAGACGGTAGGACTGCCACATGAGGCGAGATTAAGTCAACTAGTTTCTGTTCACAGAAGTAGCACAATGGTATATCTAGTTGAGCTGCTGACTCTCAGTGATAGAGACCTGGGTTGAATTCTGATCTTGGGTGGTGTCTGTGTGGAGTTAGCATTTTCTCTGTGAGTGCACAAGTTTCCTCTGGTAATTTAACTGGTCGTTATAAATCGCCCCTGGTGAGTAGGTGAGGGGTAGTATCTGGGGGAAGGTATATGATTTGGGGAGAAGAAAAATGGGATTAATGTAGCGTTAGTGTAAATGGGTGGTTGACTGTGGACTTGGTGGGCTGAAGGTCATGCTTCCATGCTGTATCACTTTATGATACCTTTATAACAGAGAATCTAATTAAGACTTGCAGAATCTGATGAGGCAGACCTGACAGGATGTGGGGGAACCTTTCCTCTGGCTGGACTGTCTTCATCAAGGGGTCAAAGTCTCAGGTTGAAGGGGATGTGATTTAGGACTGAGATGAGAAATCTCTTCACTCAGAAGGTAGTGAATTTGTGAAACTCTGCTCTCACAAAAGACTGAGGCTGAGAAGGAGATAGCTAAACTTCTGGAAGAAAAAGGCATTGAAGGCAGTGGGGAAAGAGCAGGCATGTGATGCTGAGATAAAGGATCAGCAGTATTGTATTAAGTGGCAGAGCAGTTTCAAAGGAGACCAGTTATTATTACATAGAATACTAAAATGATTGAGAAACTATGGAGAATTTTCTTCCAGAAGATTTGAATCAAACATGTAATGAAAATGAAATGTGGTCTCTGGAAAGGACAATGGTATTGGCTTGAACAGTGTATTTGCATAAGTGACTCGTATTTGCTAATCCTCTTGTACATCATGGAAGGTATTTCTGCGAATTTGACTCCAGTGGTTCTCGGTATAAAGGAGGATTTGTATTGGTATGTTGGATATCTCATGATCATTTCAATGGATGGTCAAATAATCCTGGAATCTGGCAAACTGGTGGTCATCACAAATTTAGGATTTTGTTTTTCCACTACTGATCATTCCATATGTTTGGGGTTTATGCCACTTGCCATTATTTCAAGTCTTGGTCCTCTCATGGTAAACTAGAATACTTAAAGTTGTAATGAGTTTTCAACAAGAAATTTTGAAGCACTCCCCTTTTCTTTCAGTATTTGGAATGGTTAAAGTAAATGAGCAAAAATAAGATGAGCAATGACAGTTGGGATAGTCTAAGAGTTAAACATTATGACGTATTTCAGAAATTTGTTTCTTGGCTGAATCTTACAGAATGCTTAATGTGTGCATTGCTAAAGCAACTTAAGCTGTTAATTAAATCGGTTTCATTTTGATTATTGTAATTTCCTGTACTATATCAATGCCCTCTACTGACTCAATGTAACTGCACTGTGTAATGAATTGACCTGTACAATCTGTTTGTAAGACAAGCTTTTCACTGTACCTCGGTACAAGTGACAATAATAAACCAATACCAATAATTAGATATCCAGGGTATTTTAACACACAAATTTTGTTAATAATGGTACTGCACAACGTCAAATTATATACTTAACATAAAAATATTTTTCTTGTTTCTATTCGGCCATACGTATGTTTTAAAATTAAGTTCAGTTGGACGTACTATTTGGAATGCAGCAATAATTTGGTTTGATTGTTGCATCATTTAAGCCTCACAATGATGTTTGTGGAAAATTATTTCTTCCTACACTGCAGTTTTTAATATTGCTTTATATTATTTCTGTTTTGTCACATATAATGGAAGTACTTTTTTTTGGATTAACTGCTTGGGTGGTTAAAATTACTACTTAGATATTTGTAGAACCACTGGTAATGTGCTTTGGTATATTTGTTTCATAACCTAACTATTTGAATATGTTCCAGTGCGCTACTCAAACACAGTAATTGCAGCATTCCTGGCATATGTGTAGGTGAGGGCATTATTTTTCAGCTAGTTATGTTTTATCTGTGTACATTCAGCCTCATTTCAAAAAGTGTACGCCAAATAATGGTTACAAAGGTAATTCTGCACATTTCCAATTTAAAAAAAAAGTTGAATAAACTGGTTACTCCTCATGTAACTCATTAATTTCTGTTCCACACGTTGACATTAAGTGTCTTAATTGATAACATTTTTGCTAATACGTCGGAAAGTTTTGTGTAGATGTCTTGGGTACAATAAACTTAGCTTGGATGTTCGAACAGGGCACTTGGTGACTTAATTCCAGGCTAGGATATTCCAGCAAGCATACGGCACAAACAGTCGCAGAGCAAACTGGGGAGGAAATTGGGAAGAAATTTCTTAAGGATGGAGGAGGGATTGAAGGGCTGTAGAATGGGGTGGGAACCTGGAGAATGAAGTGGTATCGAAGAGAGGCATAAGAACTGGAGGAATTGGGAGTAGGAAAGAGGATCAAGCTTGGGAAAGTTCATCTGAGGATAGAGAAGTGAGGAGTTGGGGGTTGCTGAGATGACCAAGACCTGGTTAGAGAGAGGACCAGGGCCTGAAAGAAGATGGGGTGGGAGAGGAAAGGCTGAATAACAGTGGTGAGATGATTGAGAGTGGGGGTACTGGTTGTGATAGGTTAGTGAGATGATCAATGGTGTATGTTGATGTCAGTACTGAATGGGTGGGTGAGAAGTTATCCCTAAAGGAGAACTATTTGCAAAAACATGTATTCCTTGATTCTTTAGGCTCCCTGGTACCAGCTCAGTTAAGTTTGGTACATTTAACATCAAATCAGGCCTCAGCCATGCAGTTACATGTGACCTGTGTTTGTGGCCCTCTCTGCACTGCAGAATTTTGCACAGTTGGCAACAAATGGGCCAGCAGTTTCAATTGGCTAGTACATAATATGCTTGGAACTACAGTTTTGAGAGTAGTTTTCTGCTCTGACCTGAAAATGCTCTTCCAATCACATGTTTGGGCACCTCTACTTTGGCCTGAGTCTCCAGAGCAGTATTGAGGAATGCTGCACTGTTGGAGGTGCTGTCTTTCAATGAGCTGGACCAAGTCCCTGTTTGCTGCCTTGGGTGGACATAAGCAATCCAAGGGAGTTATTTTGAAGAGAAAAAGCAGAATTACCTTGGATGTCTTGGCCATTATTTATCTCTGAATCAACATCATTGAAAACAGGTTATCTGGTTGTGAAAACTTGCTGTGCATGAATTGGCTGATATGATCTCTGTTACAGAATTATTGATAGCAGAAATGTGGAAAGGCATTTAGCTCATCCTGTTAGGCCCCTGCAGTTGCTTTCTTAACCAGTCCTCCCAGCTTTCCTACATCTGGCAGTAACCTGATTTGATTGCAGATGCAAGAGATTGCGGATGCTCGAATCTGGAGCAACACACAGAATGCTGGAGGAACTCAGTGGGTAAGGCAGCATCTAGGGACAGAAATGGACAGTTGATGTTTTGGGTCAAGATCCTCCATCTGAGTTCCTCCAGCATTTTGTGATTTTGATTATACATTGTCATGTTGAAAATGCCTTCTCTTCACTGAAACAATGAAATGAGATTGGTAGCTGGGTAAGTATGTTTAAGATAGTTACTCAGGCTGGCAAAAGATGGGAAGAGATGTTTTACTAAAATAGATTCTGGGACAATATTGACTCATGTTTTAAATAAAATGTTTTGGTTGCAGTATTTATAATGTACAGAGTGCACTTCTGTTACTTGCAAGGCAACTCTATTACTTCCTCCCAAATTTCTGACCACTATCACTAAAAAGGCTAAGGGTAGCAGGTGTATGGGAACCCCAACTCCAAAGCTACTTTTCCAAGTTGTACACCATCCTGATGTGGAATTATATTCTTGTATTTCCGCTGAGGGTGAGTCTACATCCTGGAATTTCCCAACATCAACAAGACCATATGATTTAACACCTCTTTCTCAAGGGCCTTGCTACTGATGCCCACATTCCAGAGCGAGTGGGGGAAAGGATTGTATGTACAGCTCAAGATAAAGCAGAATGCTTGGGTTGTGAATACTCTGCTTCAGCCTTGGACATTGATATCATTGGCCGTGGTAATCCAGAAATTCCTCCTGCTCCAATGCACATTATTATCCGTGTGTGCCAGCAGATTGGGCTGTTGTTGAGAGATTAAGATGTGGCTGCTGCTGCTCACAAGGTAAAAGTGGGCACATTGCACAATAACAAGTGAAACTGAAGGAAGTTGCAGGTTAGAAAATATCCAATGCTATTTAATCTCATTTCAGTTTAAATCTGTTTTCATTTTATAAATACAACATTAATTTACATTGCACAGTAACTCCAACAAATGTCTATAGACCTTATTGAAGAGGATGCTTTTGGTGAAGATAACCCAGTCTTTGTATATTTCAAACTATGGAAAAAGTTGTTTTGTCTGCACTTGCAGTTGGGTTTTTAATGTTGCACAGGATACATTTTTGTCTGTTGTCATGCATTTACTGCATCTGTTTTTATAGCTGGAAAATGGAGAAACAACTTTATTATCTTGTATGGATACTACAGTGAATAAGGCAACATTTCTGTTGAAAATGTACAATATATTTTACGTCTTTATCATTGCATTGTAATATTTTCTTGGACATTACCAGAAGTGCTTGTTTTTTCTGAAAGCTCAGTGTTGATGATTTTTCATATTGGTTATTTTATCTTTGGAATGAGCTGAAATATATTTTCATATTTTCTTGTATAGTAATCATTGATGCATTATTTGCAGACGTCTAACTGCTTAAAAACTTCCTCAATAGTCGCCTTCATCTTTAAAATAATGGTGCTTGCAGATGACTGGCGTCACACAAAAAAAAACCCTGCCTGCAATGATCTAGGTATTCACCATTCCTGACATCCATCATCTCTATGGTATCTCAGGTATTCAGCAGCAGTGATGTCATCGAGCAACCTAGAACATTTGAAGAATTCTTATAAACTGGGAGGCAAAAAGCTTATCTTTCAATTATGTTGATACCATGCTTAGCACGCAGGATGCTTTCCCAGGAACGAGAGTGCTAATGGAATCAGTCCTGAAGTGGATCATTATTGCATTACACATGTAGATATGGCTGTTGTGCCGGGGACTTGGGTACTGGAAACCTGGTGTGAATCCTTGCCCTCCCCACTGCTGCACATTGTTGTGCTGGGAACCTGATTGGGATCTTTCCGATCTGCCGGCATGCTCACAGAGGTGAATTGTTCACTGCTCTGTGTGGAGAGGCTGCCTTTGAGGGCTGGTGTTGTATAGGCCAGGGTGAGTGGTGTGGCTGCTCAGTGCTGTTAGGTGGGGCTCAGAGCTTCATTCTCACGTTGGATGATTTCGGCTTATTGCTGGGGACTGGCAGTGACAGACCACCCAGATCCTACAGTCGCTCTCATCACTTGGATGTCAAGGAAGTTGCTCTCTTTTCCTTTTTGTTAGGGCCTGAGCAGGCAAGAGGCTGGTTAGAGCCCAAGGTTTCCCCTTCTGTTTAAAAACTCAGACTATTGAGAAATCCCAGCTTAAATAGTCTTTTTTGTTCTCCAGTCCTGGCAACATCCTTGTATGTCTCCTCTGCACCTTCTGTAGTCCTGTTACATCTTTCCTGTAGTGTGACCAGAACTGTAAATTGTAATTGCCAGCATACTTCATGTTATAATATGTAAATACAGAAATGAGATTTAAAATCTGCTTTCAGTTATGGTCCCTCAATCTCCATCGATCAGTATACTCAGTTAATGAAATAGAAGGCTATATGGTTGATAATGGAACATGGGTGAATAGCAAATAAGCAACAATGAAGAACTAACTTGTTTATTTTCTGTTTTTGAAAGAATTAACTAAGAAGCAACATGATGGAAGTGTTAAATGCAAATAATCTTTTTTGCTGTGGACATAATTATAACTCCTAGCACTTAAAATTACAAATTTACTCCTGCATTTTTTTGTTAATCATACTTTTCTAAAGTAATGTACAGTAGTTCAGATTTTATTTTCTTTTTGGATGGTGGAGGATATCTAAATGGACTTTTTTAAAGAACTAGGTAGGTTACTGGCAATAATTGGGCTTCAGGGCTATTAGAAATCCTGCAAGGAAACACTGGGTTGTGAAGCTAAATACACCCAAAAATCTTTTGCTAACATTAACATCTTGGTTATTTGTGGAAATTTTCAGAATTTTTTACAAACTGAATAATAATAATCACAGCTGAACAATCTCTATGCGGATGGCTTTGTGAGCTGTATGGTTGCATGCTTGAAGGCTATGCATTGAATGTTTTCACAGAAAACATTCCAAATTTATGATTCTAACTATCTTTGGCATTCTGAAGTGAGGAGTTATCTCTCAAGGAGCCAACTGTACTAAGAAGTACACTCTTTTAGACCTTTGGATGCATGAAATTGAAAATGGAAAAAAGCATCAAGTAAGAATTTAAGGTACAAATTGGAGTTGTTTACACCAGCTATTTGAGTTGCATTTCCAGAATTTAGGCACCAACTTTCCACCTTGAAACTCTTTTGGGGCCATTTCTGGTGTTGATTGGTATTTGTCAATGCTTTTTTATTGCTATTACTCATGGCTGACTTGTGATCACACTCATTTCTGAATCAGAATTTGGAGATGAGGAATATGAAGAAGTGAAGTATACGTTCTTGCGTTTGCATGGCAGTGTTATGACATTGAATCAGTTGGGTAAATGTAGAAAAGAACCTAGTGAAAGCAACATTATTGCTGAACAGTGGAGGAAATGTGCAGAATAGCGTGCAGCTGATGGTCATGGGCTATGGGGAGAATGGAAGGGAATAATGTACTATGATGTGGTCACAGAATATTGTTTGCAATGTTGTTTTGAGCCTTGTGTGTTTTGTTGCATATCTGTAAACCTGCTTGTTAAGAGTGTTTCAGCATAGATGGACTCAAAATTGGAATTGAACAAGTTCATGAACTATTAAGAGAAGCTGACATGCAAAAAGAAGAATACATAGATAATGGAAATAATATGCCGGAGAGGGCCAATTTCCAATATTGGTGGAAGAAATGCTTAGATTTAAGGTTATTTGGCAATTGTTGAGAAAGATCACCTTATCAGCATGCCTCCCTGTGTGTGATAAAGTTAAATTACCAAACTGCAGATAAGAATTTTGTATTGGGTGGTAATTTTGTTGCAAAATTATATTGACCAAAGTTGATGTTTGGTTCATAAAATCTTGGATGTTTGTGCTAAATCACTAAAGTGTCAGACAAAAACTGAACAGTAACTGAAATTGGCATACCAAACTAGGGCATGGAAGAATTTACTTTTGTATTGAAGTGTAATATTTGTTTTAGTGTGCATTCCTTGCTTGCACATGCATGTTACCGCACTTTAATGTCTGCTGGCTTTGCCTACTGTACAAGTTCTGCATTATCCTGACTTGGACTTGTCACCTGGAAATGCCTATCTAACGGGACAATGTGAATATCTTTCCTGGACAGCGAATGGTTCAAGCTGGAGTCGCGCCTCCAGGTCCTTGAGGATAATTATGATTGGGCGATACGTACTTGTCTTGTTGATGTCCATATCCTGTGTATTATTAAAAAAGATGTTCTGAGACATGGGAATCAATACCCATTGCATAGCATGCATATTGTATTAAAAATATAATGACTGAACATCAAATAGTAATCTTGCTTTCTGATTCAAATGAACCCAGTAATATTACAGTCTGCATGTTATGCAAGACCTTTTTTGTATGCTAAAAGTCTGTGGTCCAGAGGGCTATTTTTCATATTTAAGGATCATCGTTAAACAATATTGATAAATCCTGGAAAATTGTTTAACCACATGAAAGCTATTAATGCTGGAGATAAATATTACTGTCTACTTCTGGTACTTGCACATTTCATGTATAATATGAACACGTAACCTCTCTGAGTGAAATTAAGATTAATTTGGACAGTTCAGCATTCTGGGTTTAAGATCAATCAGAAGGAAATGAATTTTTTTTTGGGCCCTTTGATCTTATGAAGTTTTTTTTTGTTTTAATTGAGGCACCGGTGAAAGTGGCAAGAGCACCTTCATTAAGCAGATGAGAATCATCCATGGAGATGGCTACTCGGATGAAGACAGGAGAAATTTCACAAAGCTTGTATTTCAGAACATATTTACTGCAATGCAAGCCATGATCAGAGCCATGGACACACTCCGGGTGCAGTACAAGATTGAGAAAAACATGGTAAGTTTTCTTTGTGTTTGACAATATCTTTATAAGCTGGTTGATATCAATTCAATGTAAGATTCTTTCTCTCCCTGTTACCAAGGGTTTCTAGCAAGTTGACTTTTAATTATTGATATCCAGTAGCTATTCTCAAATTCTGTGAGATCATGATATTATTAAGTATAAACTTATTAAATATGTATTGGAATATAAAATGTAATACACCGGAAGTCACTTATCTTCTGTACATTTGGTTGATAATATTCTGCTATAGAACAGCAATACTATTTCACTCTGTCAAAACCATCATGTGGATACCTCTGTCGAGGCCAGCATTTATTGCCTATCCCTTTTTGCTGCCTGAATTAAACAGCTTGCTTGGTCATTTCGGAGTGCAGTTAAAAATTCAAACACAATGGTGGATCTGGATTCACACACAGGACCGGACTAGGTTAGGATGGGAGAATTCCCCGTGGACACTTTCAAGTCAGAAGAGATTTTGCTATAATCTGGTCATTAATGATTCTCGCTTTTTATGTGGAATTACTCAATCTTAACTCTAATCTCTGCCTTAATAACCCAGGGCTTTGAGTACTAATCCCATAATTTAACAATTATGCTACTGTAGTTTCCTCCTGGTGGTCTTGAGGAAGTTTATGGAATCAGGGAACTATTTTCTGGAGGTAAAAAATCAGAGATGCTAAAGGTTATTATCAATGGGAGTAGCGTAGAAAGGTATCTTTGTCGGCATGGATGAGTTAGGCCAAAAGGCCTGTTTCCATGCTGTATAACTTTATGAATCTATGAGCTATATACCAAACTATAACTGAGTTACATAAAAACTAACAATACGATCATAAGGATTTGAGGTGCTCTTGTGTGAGAGTGGTGTGGTACTGAATATCTAAAAGCTGACTTAAAGTTTGTTACTTAGATTTTGTTTAGGCTTGCACACAGCAGTTATTTTTGCTGTCTTACAGCTCCAGTGACTGGGTTCAATCCTGTATGGAGTTTGCATGTTCTCCCTCTGACTCTGTGGGTTTCTCCCAGGATCTACAGTTTCTTTCCCCCATCCCATAGATATATTGTTTGGAAGGCTAATTAGCTACTGTAGCTACTGTGGACTACCCGTCCACACTACCCGAGTGTGGACGGGTAGTAGAAGAATCATGGAGGAGGGTACAGTTGATGGGTATGCAAGAGAGAGTAGGTTACAAGGAAATAAGTAGAGGAATAGGACTAATGGGAATTCTCTAGAGCTGGCTTCATGGATTGAATTGCTTCCTTTTACATCATGAGGAAATTTGAGAATATAAGAACCACTAATAAAATAACTTCTCTGAAATGCATTAGATAAGGAAACAGTAGAAGATAGTTTGTTTCCAAGAATACTTGAGTTATGGGTATATTTGACATGGGTGGTAAATTTAGCAGAAATGTTTTTTTTACATTATATTGCCAAAAAAAAAGTTTTTGTAGTTTAACAATACTGCATTTTGCAGAGGACTGGACTAGAAGTGAGATGCAATGATGATTGAAATGCAGATCTCCTATTAAGCAAGACTCAAGCTGCACTAGCTACAGATACTCGAGTTCCTGAGAGTTGTAAGCAAAAAAAAGTAAATTTGGGAGACCTGTCTTTTTTCTTTGAAAATTGTCACTTTGGCCATCACTTTTTGTATGATTTAGTTTATTTATCACTTTTGGGTTAAGTCACTGCAAATATACTTCCATATGCAACTATTAATTTTGTTATTTTTCCATCATTTTACCAAAGGAATACAGTATGTTTCAATGCATCCATCCCTGTGGAATTCATTGAAAACTCTCATCTCAAGTTAATGTTTTAATGACTGGTTGGAATATCAGCAGTTGCTAATGTAATTAGTCAGAGTAGGGGCAGGTGGGAATTTGTGTCTTTTTGAGATGATTAAATTTCCAGTTTAAGTCCAGTCTATTCTAGGACTGTTCCATCTTCTTACCATAAGTTAGATACATGTGGCACAGATGGCAGATGATTAGAATATGATTCAGTTGAGCAGTACCATGACAGCATGCTTTCTATTTGTATTTCCTGGTATTCTTCGACCAGGCTATTTATACATCCTCTGGTTATCTCGTACTCATTGAATTCAGTCATAGTGTCATACAGCACAGAAACAGGCCCTTCAGCCCAACTTGTCCATGCCGACTGTGTTGCCCAGCAAGCTAGTCCCATCCCTGCCTGCATTTGGCCCATAACCCTCTAAACCTATCCATGTACTTATCTAGATGGCTGTTAAATGTTGCTAATGTGCCTGCCTCAACCACTATTTCTGGCAGCTCATTCCAAATAGGCATGATCCTTTTTGTGAAGAAGCTGAGAAGCTGCCCCTGATGGCCCTTTAAAATCTCTTGCCTCTGATCTTAAACCTATGCCCTCTTGTTTTTAGCACCTCCTCTCTTGGGGGGTGGGGGGAGGGGTGGTGGTGTCTGTGCCCTTCATAATCTTACATACCTCTATCAGGTCACCCCTCAATCTCATACGTTCCAGGGAATAAAGTCCTAGTCTACGCAACCTCTCCTTGTAACCCGGGCAACTTCTAGGTAAATCTTTTCTGCACTCTTTCTAGTTTAATACATCTTTCTGATAACTTAAGTATTTTCCTCTTAACATATGTCTCCTCTCTCCCAGTCACAAGAACAAATGAAAGAGGAACAGTAGTAGGCCACCAGGCCCCTCACGCCTGCCCCACCATTCAATGTGATTGTGACTGATCCTTCCGTGCTAGTTCCCTAACCCTCAATACCCTGATATATCTACCTTTACCTTAAGTACTTGTAATGATCTAGACCCTCTCCCCTTGTTAAATGATGTAAGAGAGTGGGAAATTTGTTCACTTTTTAAATCCTTTTTTGCATTACGATATACCCTTTTCTTCTCTAAATAGCTTTAATTAGACACCTCTGTTCTCACTTTAGTGTATTTATCCATATTCTCACCTCACCAATTCACTGTCATGTCAGCTGAATTAATTCCCTTTGCTTCTTTCACTTTTAATTTGAGCCTTTGTACTCTGTCCACTTCCTTCTCATACCAATTCATATTTTACTTTTTTCTCTATTATGTGAGCACCTTTACTAAGTCTGTCTCTCCCAGTCTTTTCACTTGCTTTCCCCTTTATTCCAGTTCTTTGACTCTTGCTTCATTTCATTTACTTCATTGGGAAGAGAGAACAATGCCAATACTGTGGAATGAGTGGGGAGTTTGGTCAGTATTCTTGGGTCGAGTACTTATGATGAGGGGGGAGAGGCGATGCTCGAGATGACATGGAGTTTGAAGTGGTTGATGTTGGATGAGTCAAAGTGCTGACACTTTGTGCTCCATACCTTTTGAGTACATGTGTTTGTGCTAACTGTTGCAAGGTGGATGATCTATTTTCCAACTTGGAGTCCTATAAGAGCTACAGGAGAAATCAATTAAGTTATGTTGAAACTACAAGTGCTCACCTTGGCGACGAAAGCTGCTGGCTGTATTAATAATTTGGTTGGTGGGGGGGGGGGGGTGGTGGTTTGGAAATCACATACTGCTGTTTTTCTCTGTGGGAGTGTTGTGGATTAATATTTGTTGCTGACTCATGACAGCATTGCTTTTCTTGAGCTTGAATTTGGCTTAGGAATTCACGGTACGGCAGGTTCAGTCTGAAGGAGATCGATGTTGTTGAAAGTAGGAGTCTTGTGTCAATTCATTGGATTCTGGCTGAGAAGGCGAGTAGCAGTTCCGAAATGTTTACAATTCCCACAGCCCCATGGATGGTTAACTGTTTCTGCAGGACAGATGAGATTAACAAGTTTGTTAGACTTGGCTGACTGTTTGAATGTTTTCTATGAAAACTGATACTTTATCTGACAAGGTGAAACCTTTATGTTGAGATGAGAGGGGATTCACACCATTTCTTCTGGCTGTGCATGGATAAGTGTGGCAGTTTCTTTGCAAGAATTTTGTCAACAAAGACTTGGCTTCTCCCTCAGTTTACGTAGTAATCCTTTTACTGTAAAATGTGTTTCGCATACAAGCATTACTTCTAAGGCACGGTAACAAATATGTGCAGAACAGACAGTAATTCAAACTTTGAAAAGGTTCACAAATAGCAGTGCCTAAGTACTTAAAGTATTTTCCTTATCTACTTGAAAATATAAACCCTACATCTAAAATACAGGATTGAAAATTAATGCACATTAAATTGTGATTTAAAGACCTTGAATCACAGTGGGTTGATTGATGGTTACGATGTCTGCTCTTGAAATTGCTCAATGGATTTTCAACTTGGTATCTTTTTGTTTCTTCAAATTAATCACTATGGCATTAGCTGCAGCCATCCAATCTTTATTCATGTTTCAATTGATAACACTCAGTTTTCCAGCACTCCCTACTACCTCTGCATTGTCAGATTACTTATATGACCAAATATTCTTGATGGGAGAATTTCCTTCAGCTAAAGATTGAGGTGGAAATTCGCCTTCAGTGAAATGCACTAAAAGCATAAGGTAGCAGCATGCACACATTAGAGTCGTATAGCACAATGACTCAACCACCATGTCATGCCAACCATCAAATACTGATTTATTGTATTCTCTTTCTGGAAATCCTTTTCAATGGAATGAAATTTTGGAAACAGTAAAATAGTCTGCTCAATCAATAGATAAATTTCCATTCTGTTATCATCAACTCCTGTCACAAGCTTAGATCCTTATGAACACTGCCAACAGTATCCAAAGACACCATCTCGCATTGAGTTGTTTATTTTGGAATCCTGGGGACAATTTAAGAGACTAATAAATTCATAATAAGCTGAATAATTATCTTTTTTCACATAATTCTTCATATTATCAGGAGCAAACAAATAGAGCAATAGTTATTTGTAGTATCTTTGTTTCATTTGCTGTAGCAGCTATACCACAATTGCTTCTAGTCAAATTTTAGGTGTAAACTCTGATGTAGATAGCTTTTAAGATTGCAAATTATACAAAACGATTATGGTGAGAATTGTCCATGTGTTGCTGTCGTCTTATCACTGTCTTGGATTCCCTTTGAAAAAATATAGCATACAAATGGAAACCATCTGCCCTCCTGTAAATATGTACTGCTACAGTTACCTTAACAACACACAAATGTTATCAGTTTTTTCCAAGTGTTGCAAACAATGTCTCTAATCATATTCTTAGTTCCATTTGAAAACTGATTTCTTTCAAATCCTATGTGTTAATACCTGGATCCAGGAATGCAGAATTGTTGGCCTTTTTATTGAGAAAGGCAAGCTGCAAGGGTAGGAAAGGGTTGCTGTGTGTTTATAGCTAGAATGTCTTAAAATAGTCCATCTTTTTTTTCTCCAAAAGTTGCAACTTCTTCGTGTGAACTGAACTTCAACATTTTCTGTTTTAATTTAGGAATATATTTGAGGTACTCAGTAGGTCATCCAGCATCTCTGGAGAGAGAAACAGAGAGAATGCTTCAAGTAGATGACATTTCACCCAATGAACAAAGCAGCTAAACTTGGATTTTGCTATGTACAAACACACCAAATGGGAGGAATGATGATCAATTTTTGTGACATTTTGCTTGGAAGAAGAATATTGTCCGAGAAACACAAGGCTCTATTCTTCAGGTTTTGGCATCTTTATTTTTGTCATGTAAATGGGCCCCTGTATCACATTTAAAAAGAGAGTTGATAATCTGAAGTGTGCCTCCTGTGCACAATCTTTTGTGGTAAAGTTACTGGAAAAGTAAATGGAAGTAAACCCTGCATTTTGATATGGTATTCTACATTTGACTTGAGAGTGGCAATCTGAAAAGTTACTCTGCTTGCCTTTCAATAGATGTTGTCTGTCCTCCTGAACATCCCCAGCACTCTTTATTTTGGATTTCCAGTATCTGCTGTTTTTGTTTTGATTTTCTGAAAAATAATTGATATTTTCTCTCAGTTTAGATTGGTAACATCTCTTGCATTTCAGCCAAGACTGAAATTGCATAATTTATGCTTTTTTTTCCAGTGTTATATTCAGTGGTGGATTAAAGAATGTTTTTGCATTGTGATACAGGGGCACATTTACCTGAGTTACAAAACTTGAGAAACACAGCTTTCTGTTTCTGGAACAGTATTCTTCAATCAGTCAAGACAACAAAAAAATTGATTGTGATTCACCCTGTTTATTGTGTTTGGGATTTTGCGGTGTGCATATTAGCTGCTTTGTCTGTATAGTGATCGAGGTTCACGTATTGTTTGTATTGCTTTTGGGATGGTGAAGATGTGTTGAGGCAATTTCTATATTGTACTAAAATCTGTATGTATTTCTATCCATACTTTTATTTTTGTTGTATTTATTATGCTGCTTTGTAAATCATTGCAGAGTAATTTGAATGGTTTGAAGTATTTCAGATCAGGCTTCCCTGGTTCCAGTGCATGGCTGTGTGGTGGTTAAGTTACTGACAAAGTAATTGGAAATTGACCGTGCATTCTCACCTGGTGTTACTTGAGTTTGACTTCTGTGATTGAATGCTTGAAGTAGCCAATGTAGCCTATATTTTGAGAAGGGCTCATCAGCATTTAGAAAGTGAAAGATGGGCAATAATTTTGGGCTTTGATAACAGGATGTGCATCCCATGAATTTAAAAACAATTACTTTGTCATCCATCCATCAGGTTTATCAGGATTCTTCGAATAAACAAACTCACCATCGTGTAATGAATATAATATATTTTCAAGAGGTATCTGCTCTGTTTAGCATCTGCAATTTTCTTTCAACTCGTCCTGCTTCTGTGCCATGCTCCGTTATTTCCTTTGAAGTCCTCTGGGCTCAGTATTGCTAGATTGACCATTTTCTCATTGTCTTAATACAGGTCTTAGCAAAACTGTAAAGGACCAAACAACCAAACTTTTCCTCGGCCCACCCTGCCTCCTTGAAATTCGTGAATTGCAATTGTTCAAAATGAAGTATTTTTCTGTTAAATATCAAAACAAAGATAAAATCCATGCTCATTATTACAACATTAATAATAAGTAAAAAGCATTACTTACATTTAAAGAGTTATTGCTCTTTTAGAAGTGCTTGCTTTCTCATCATTGTGCTCGCTACAGTGTAATGCTTCCTGTGGGCTGTATTTTTCTTTTGAAGCAATGTTTTGTAATGTCCGCCTGTCTTTCAGCAGTTTATCGTGCAAGTTTGTGCAGTCGTGGTCAAAATTTACCCACCCAAAGACGATAGCCTTCATTGTCAAAATAATGAGTTGTAACTTCTTGGGTGCCGAGACTCTTCATTGTTGAAAAGACCTATTCAAGAGGGGCTGTGCTGCCAGATAGACACAATACAAGCTCAGTTTCTTTTGTCAGATCTGATTATTCCGCCGTACTACTCCTGATAACCATTACGCCATGTTTCAGAAACTACTTTCTGTGCCTTCAAATCGGTTGGAGGATTATTGATTTTACATTTGCCCATTTACCAAAAAGAAGATTCGTGCCTTTTAAATTCAGGCTAGCATTGCTTATTTAGCAAGTGGCACAACTGCTTCAGATGTCATTCCACTCTGCTATGTCTTCCACCAAGGCCTGGTCAAACGGTCCTGTGCACTCAAAGGTTTCTATTGATCCAGGTAACTCACTGCTGACAAGATAATAAATTGCAAATGCATGATAGAATTCTCTTCACCGATTTCTCCATCCGCAGACAACCATGGCAAGGATTTGTGTTTAAAGTGACAAATCTTCTTTTTAAAGCCGCTATTAAATTTCCTCAAAGGGCACTGACAATTCATGTAGCTTAATAGCTGCTACTGCCTTATGAAAGGTGACTATTTGTTTACTAGCAAAAACAAGGCATTCTTTGGTGCATGAGAGTTTAAAGATGGTTTTCAAAAGTGTTGGGCATTTTTATTGTAATAGTAAATATGCCTACAGTCCCTCAACAAAATTATGTCTAGTGCTAAAGTTAATAACTGTTCTGGTATACTCCAGCAATTCAGAACCTTTCAGGTTTCCAAGTCCTCCCGTTCTTTTGCACGAACCCATCTTTCCTTGGTCGCCTGCATTATTAAACTGAAACTCTACTACACATAGGTTTATTGTCTCTTCTAGTTTTAAGTTATATCAGAAGGGACTGATATTTTAAAATAAAAGAATACTCTGTTAAGTCCTTGGGTATTAGTATGGAATGTCTTTATAAATGAGCTGTACTGCAATATAAATGGTTATGGCACATCTGACAAACTAACATTTTTAAGAATTCTAATTGACATAAACTCAGTTGCCACATTCTGTTGATTAATTCTTTGTTGTGATTATTTGGTACTATTGTCCAGGAGTGCTTTTTGAGCCAGCATGTGGATTGTCCTATGACAGAAGGTGCAGAACTGGACCCAATTTTAGGGAATGTAGCTGGGCAAGTAGTTTAAGGTTCAGTGCGAGAGTATTTTGAAGATAGTAATCATAATTTGGCAAGTTTCAAGGTTGTTATGGAAAGGGATAAGGATGATCCAGAAATTAAGGACCTGAAAGTGGTGGTGTGTGGGGAGGCTGATTTCAATATCGTAGGACAGGAAATGGCAAAAGCAGCTACTTGTAGGTTGGTCTACCTTGGACAAGTGTAAGTTATTTAAACCTGAAATAATGAGAGTTCTGGGTCAACGTGTTCCCATAAGGGTGGAAGACACGGACAGCAAGTCCAAGGAACCCAGGATGTCAAAAGATATCGAGGACTAGATATCAAGGACATTGTAGTTGGTCAATTCAGGGAGGGATAAGGTGAAATTCTGGAACATGTTATCATTAAAAAGAGGAATTGGGTGTCTTGGTGTGCTTAAAGGTGGATGAATCCCCCAGGGCCTGATGAAATGTTTCCAAGGTTGCTATGAAAGGCATGGGAGGAAATTTTTAAATCTACGCAAGCCACAGGTAGGACCTTGGATGACTGGACAACAGCAAATGTGGTCCCTTTATTCAAGAAGGGCAGCAAGGATAAGCCAGGTAATTGTAGTCCTGTAGGACCGGCATCAGTGGTAGGGAAGTTATTGGGAAGGATAGGATTAATTTCACAGTTGGAAAGGGAGGGATTAATCAAAGATAAAACAGTTTTGATAGAGGGAGATTCTGTGTAACCAATTTGATTGAATGATTTAAAGAATAACAAAACCTATAAAATGACCAAATTGTGGTTGATGAAGTCTTTGACAAGGTCCCACATAGGAGATTCATCCAAAAAGTTGGAGCCTACGGCATCCAGGACAAATTGGCAAATTGGGTTCAGCATTGGCTTAGTAATAGGAGTCAGAAGATGATGGTGGTGGGTTGTTATTGTGATTGAAAGCCTGTGACCAGTGGTGTACCACAGGGCTCTGTGTTGGGACCCTTATTGTTTGTTATATACATTAACAATTAGGAAATGGATGCAAGAAGTATGATTAGTAAGTTCACAGATCACAAAAATTAGTGGTGTTATTGATAGGGAAGAGGATAGCCATAGGCTACAGGGTGATATTTGTCATTTGGTGGGATGGGCAGAGCAATGGCATGTGGAATTTAATCCTGATAAGTGTGAGGTGATGAACATTGGTAAGACCAATAAGGGTAGAACACATACAATGAATGGTTGGGCCCCAGGGAGTATTGAGGAATACAGGCAACTCTGTGTACAAGTCCAAGAATCCCTAAGATGGTAATGTGGGCAGGTAGGGTGATGGGATACTTGCCTTCAGATCAGATCAGGTTATTGTCATATACACCAAGGTGCAATAAAATTTCTTGCCCGCATGAAGCCCACAGAGTAAACAGTAAACATTGTACTAATAAGTATGATGAGTCCAAAACAGCAGAATGGTGCAAAGATTGTAGTGCAAACTGAAGTAGTGAAAAAAGAAATGCTGAAGTGACAATAATGGAATAACCGAGAGAGGTATAATTAAGAGTACATGAACATGACAGCGCCATCGTGAAGGGGGTGTGTAAGAGGTGATTAGTTCAGAAATCTGATAGCAGTGGGGAATAAGCTGTTCTCAAGTCTGGATGTCCAGGCTTTCAAGCTCAAGTATCTTCTCCCAAAAGGTAGAAGAGAGAAAAGGGAATGGCCAGGGTGGCAGGCATCCTTAATGATATTGTTAGCTTTCCTGAAGCAATGCACTGTGAAGATGGACTGGATGGAAGGAAGTAACAAGCCTGTGATGGACTGGTTGTGTTTACCACTCTCTGCAGGTTCGGCTGTGGCATGGAATGTAAGAGCAGGGAGATCACGGTACAACATTATAAACATTGGTTGGAATACAGTTTACAGTTCTGTTTGTCACACCATAGTAGACATGATTGCACTGAGAGGGTGCAAAAAAGATTTGCCAACATGTTGCCTGGGATAGAGCATTTCAGTTGTGAGAAAAGACTTGATAGATTTGGTTTGTTTTCCTTGGAGCAGAGTAGGCTGAGGCAGAACCTCATTGAGTTATAGAAAATTGTTAAGGGCATAGATAGGAAAGATTAGAAGGAAACTTTTTTTCCCTGTAGCAGAGGTTTCTAAAACTAGAGGGCATAAGTTTAGGGTAGGGGGTTGGTATTTATATTGGTTGGCTGAAGGGCCAGTTTCTGTGGCTTTAATGCTACAGCAGGTTTAAAACCAGGCAAAGGTATAAAATTAATACTTGAAATAGTTTTTTAGTACTGTAGCAATTGTCTTGTATCCAGTTTTTATCTGTTAATTTTGAATTTGGCCTTAATTGTCCTGAGAAATGCATTTGCCACACTCGTCGCAGGTCAGAAACTTTGATAGTCCTGCGTGAACACAGAGGTCCTGAACTTCCAGACAGATGTTTGCTTCGGATCCCCTGACTACCTTCCAGTGTTGGACTCTTCAGGGAGTAAACTTCCTGTCGTAGCCTGATAACTGAAGCTGAGGAAATTGCCTACTGAACTTGTGCCAGGTTAGATCCCATGCAGGAATAGTCACTTTATTCATTTGAGTGGAGAAGAATGGCTGCAAGAAGGGTAGGTTCAGAGGGCTCATATTTTTATAAACTGTGTTTACTTAAATGTGGTTGCATTGTCAGACATTTTAAATTTGATCATTTAAATTTCATCAAAAAAAATTGAGTGTTTCATGTCAGAGATTCACAAAATTCCAAGCTGCTTGACAGTTCTGAATGTTGGCTTAGTTGGGGGCATTGCTTAACCAGTGGTCAAAGCTTTCTTCCATTTTTGTGGGTGGGGGCACTTTTGTAGTATTTACACCTGGAGGGACATTAATGATGAGGGTATCTTCTCCAAGGAAATACTCACCAGGGGATCTGTCCCAGGCCATGTAGCTCACTGTTCTTTGGAAATCCTGGACAGTTTGTTTAATTTACCAGAATCAGGTTTATTATCACTGACATATGTTGTGAAATTTGTTGTTTTGCGGCAGCAGTGCAGTGCAAGATATAAAGATTACAATAAGTTACAAAAATAAATAAATAGTGCAAAAGAAGAATAATGAGATAGTGTTCATGGACTGTTATCTTCTGTTTCCTTCAAGTAATCTGTAGTTCAGAGATGATGACCACCAAATCTAACTCCTGAAATATTAAAATTGTTGACTAATTTCCAAAGTAATTTTTGTTGGCATGTATTGTTGGAAGAGTACCTTACACGTGTATGAACATATGAATTAGGAGCAGTAGTAAGCCACTCAGCTCCTTGGGTCTGCTTTGCCATTCACTAAAGTAATGTCTGATTATAACTCAACTCTGTAACCTTCCACTGCCATGATTATCAAGTGTCCATCTACCTCAGCATTACAAATATTCAGAATGTGCTTGTGTGTTTCAGTCCAGTACCCCTTTACTCTGCTCAGTTCCAGCCAATACAAGCTTAACCTGTCTAACCTTTCCTTGTAAGACAGCTCACCCATTTTGGTATTAGCCTGGTAAACTGTCCCTGAACAGCTTCCAAAGCATCAACATCCTTGCATAAGGAGATCAGTACTTCAGATGAATTGCCTGGAATAGATAAGATATCTTTATTAGTCACATGTACATCGAAACACACAGTGAAATGCATCTTTTGCTTAGTCTTCTGGGGCAGCCCGCAAGTGTCGCCACACTTCTGGCACCAACATAGCATGCCCACAACTTTCTCACCCGTACGTCTTTGGAATGTGGGAGGAAATTGGAGCACCCGGAGGAAACCCACGCAGACACGGGGAGAATGTACAAACTCCTTACAGACAGCAGTCTGAATTGAACCCAGGTCGCTGGCTCTGTAAAATGTTACGCTAACTGCTACACTGTAGTTATAAGGAGAGATTGGATAGGTTGGTTTTATCTTCATTGAAATGTAGGAAATTGAGGGGTGACCTTATGGAGGTTTGTAATATTATGAGTGCCATATATAGGATAGCCATTCACTCTTCAGAAAATAGATTCTAATTTCAGCCAATTGTTTGTTTCTCTTTTCATAAATTTGTAATTATTATCATTACTTCAGTTAAAACACATTGGCAGCATCTTTTGGCACTGTTATTATATATTTCCACCTCCTGGTCATCCAGGAAAGTGCAGGAGGGGAATATATTATTTTAGTTCTCATATTGACACAGAAGGAGACCAATCAGGTCCATGTTGGCTTGCAGAGGACCAATTCCATTAATTCTATTCCCTGTACCCCTTCAACTTATTCTCCCTCACACTCGTGCCCATTGCCTCCCCTTCAATTCTTTTTACCATGAACAAACACTAGATGCAATTTATGGTGGACAAATAACATATCAATATGTTTTTAGGATGTGGGTGGAAACCAGAGGAACAGGCAGAAACCCACTTAAGCAACATCTGAGGTCAGTCCGACTCCAGGTCCTTGGAGCTGTTAGGCCGTAGCAAGGGCTTGCAAAAAATGTAATGATCTGTGAAGAAATCATGCATTTTACTATGAAAAACTAATTCAAAGTGAAAACAAAAGGAAAATATGCAGACAAAAAAGAACAAATGATAGTCACCAGTAGAGTTAGATTTCAAAGCTATAATTCTAACCATGTATAAATGATGAACAAGTATAACTAAGTTCATTGCATGTTTTTATTCCACTGAATGCTACCTATTTTTTTTCCATAAGCCAACAGTGTACTTCCTGTAAAGTGTGTAATTAAAAATGTTCTTGATTGTTTTGTTTCACTTCAATGTTCAAGTTTAACTCACAATAGCAATAAAATGCTTGTGTGCTCAGCCATGTATTCTATTTTTAGCCCAGAAACTGCAACAAGGGAATTCCCAGGTTCCCATGGTTTGAAGTGGCTTCATTAAAATACACTGGGATAGATATAATTGCTCTTGAGTATAAAACACCATATAAACTAAATGAACTGTTATGAATTTGGATGAAGTTGGAAACAGAGAGAAAGAGGAGGAGAGGCAGCAGTAGAAAAAGGTGCAAGAGAAGGGAGAGGTGAAAGAGATAATGTAAAGTGATGTAATTGGGAGTGGATGGAAAAGATGGGATGGAAAGTGAGTAGGAAAGGAAAAGAAACACCTTGGAGGTTTTCTGTGGGAGAGCCTAAAAGAATAATTTGAGCATAAAATTTAGGAACTGACTTGCAGCTTATTTTGTAAAGTATATACATGTTCCTATAAATACTTGCAGAGATGAGTAATAGCAATCCCCCATATATTTCTCATTCTATCATTTTACAAACCAATTTACTCCAGCTGCTTTTGATTGAGAACTAGAAAATGCAGTGGTTCAGTTGTACATGCAGATTGAATTGTTGGTAAATAAAACTAACTTTGGTACTCTTCCACATGCCAGAAGCAAATTATTCCCTCCCTCATTCCCCGCATTGCCACAGTCTCTTAGCAAACAGTTGTCCTTTAGTAATAATTCAGAACATTCTTGGGTCATTTCAACAGGTGTGAGTAAACCCTACTATTGGATATTAAATGCATGATCTGTAAAGGAGCCTCTTTAATGATTGCCACCTATTGCTGAGTGTGAGAGTATATTTGCCTTGTGTTCCTGGAGATTGTATGACATTTGATTAATCATCTGACCTTATTTCAGTGAGGTTTTATAATGTAGTTTTATGTAGTTGACAGTGTATTCATAATTTTTATATGCAATACCCAAGTTAAGTATTGCGCTTTGGACTTAAAAATTGAGGTAACTTATGGTATTTATTGAAATTTTCTGTTTAACTTGGACAGTTAAATTTTCATTTAGTTTAAATTTTTATAAATCATGAAACATGTTTATTGTAAATGAGCACTATAGCTACCTTTTATGCTGTTGTATGAACAGAAATTGTTTACATGTCGATTTATTTTTAACAATGGGAGCTTCCATATTGCGACAAATGTTTTGTACAAATTCTGGAATTTAATTTGAGTTTTGGAGAACAAATTCTTTTGGTTGCAAATATTGTGAAATTAAATTATTAGGAGTACAGTATCCTGATGATCTGGCATCTGCCTCTCAAATTAGTCTGGAATGCAAGGCAATATGTGCAGCCAGGACAGTATCCAGACTTTGGGCCTAGTGTGCAGCTGGATCTGGTCTGGAACACCTGGGATCGAGAACATAGAGCCAGATTTGGATTGCTAATATATTTCCCATTCTGTTTAAACTCACTGGGATCACTGGAAAGTCTATTATACTTCGCTGTAGCATGTTAATTAAAGAAGTGAAATAAAAGTAGAGGCAGGAAAACCTGCTTGCCTGGCACCAACAAATCCCAAGGGTGCAGAATTATTGGAGTTTTACTGTAACTGGCTCTCCAGCTTCATAAATTATTAAAGCACTTTGAGTTCTTAAGTTGACTCCGTTTGAGTTAAGACTGAATTTCATTTAATGTGGTGCTTGCATGTTGAGAATTAAGTAATGCTACATGAATTCAAATTACTCTGATAAATAGTTTTGAAAACAAATACCCCATCCAGTAAATATTGTAATGGTTGGGTATTTTCCTATAAGATGTAAGGAGATATGGTATGCATCTCCAGGAATTTTAAATTTGTCCAATACCAGCAAATTGTTGTAATTCTCTAAGCTAGTTAAGAGTTAAGGAGCCAGAGATGAAAAATAGTTTGAAATCTTAAATCAGTAGCATCATTACAAATACAATACAGGCTTTATCATGTACACTGTTGCCATTTAACCCATCCACCTGTCTTTTGCAGGCAAATTCTGTTCAAAACAATGGAATCCACAGTATTAGAGACTTTTATCTTGATGTTATCTTTACAGCTATTAAAAATGAATGCAAATATTTTCCAGTGTATCATCTCAAACAAATCATATGGATTCAACAACCCCATCTCCCAGTTACTTTCCCCTCTCTCATCTACCACAATTCTCCCACTGAGTCCCCTCCCTGCACGGTTCCCATCTGCCCACTAGTTCCTCTTCACACACTTTCTTTAAATCAGATTCTGGAATCCGCCGCCCTCTGTTGCCTCCACCTATTATCTCCTAGCCACTATCACTATCTCCACATTTCCCTGCCCCACCTGACTCCATCTAGCAATCAATACCTCCTTACCTGGATCCACCTATTGCATTCCAGCTCTTGCCCACTTCTCCCCCTCACCTCTTACTGACTATCTCTCATCTACTCTTTCAGTGCAGATGAAAGGTCTCGACCCAAAACATCAACTGTCCATTTCCTGACCCACTGAGTTCCTCCAGCATCTTGTTTTTTGCTCCAGATTTCAGCATCTGCAGTCTCTTGAGTCTCCAAGTAATACTTCACAATTTTACATATCTGTATTATAAAATTGAAATTTTGACATTTAATCATATCATTTTTGATTTCAGATGTTTTGGGTCATTTGACTTTGTAGCAAACTGCTCTTTTAAAAACAAAATGTTGGTACTAAAACTTCAGGTATGGGTCAATGTTTTATTCCCAAATATTGTCATCGTTTTATGTATAGACTCGTGCATGATATCATCTACACAGTTATAGCTCTTTCATTAGCAATTTAAGTTTCATTAAATTTAAGAGATTAGATTCCAACGTGTCAACTTTTACAAACAATTGTGAAGAACTCTCATCTTGAGAAACGTTATGTTTTAAAATAAAATCTCTAAACATTTCACTATAACTTTGAAAAATATTGGAGACTTTTAAATTACATTATTATTCCTATTGTAAATAATGAAATGGGCCGCAGCTACTCGCATTCAGTGCGAATGTGAAATATGGACTCAGCTAGAACGCAAAAGTTAAAAGTCCCTGGAAGAATGTTAAATGAAAATCAAAAATATAGATGCTGGAAATCAGAAATAGAAAATGCTGGGAGCACTCAGCATCTGTGGAAAGAGAAACAGTTAGGGGTCTGGGACCCTTTGTTGGAACTGGACCAATGTTATAATATCAAAATTACTCGCATCAGGTGTGATAGATTAACAGAACTAAGTGAGAAAAAGTTGGATCGTAGTAGTATTTTGGACCAGTTAAGAGTTAATTGATTGGAATGTGGAAGGGTGGTGTGAAGGTATTAAGATGGTAATGTTGAGTCTGGGGTGCCAAAGGCATGGATAGGAGTCTCATCGATGTGGATAAGAAAACAGGGGCTAATGATATGTGGATATCAGGATGAAATAGTCCATTGGCGCTGTGTGTGCCATTGATTTGGTCTGGTTAAGTGCTGGGAAGGGCGCAGGATCTTTTTTTTAAGGCAAATAGCATGAGCCTAGCTGTGCTTATGTTAAATTGAAGGATGGTCTGACTTATTCAGACAGTCAAACACATGGTGCCGGCTAGAGAGCTGAGTTTACATTTGGCAATTCCATCAGAAGCAATTGAAAGCACAGTTTTCCAGGTCACTTATGATGTCTCAAATGGAAAATCTCTTGGTGATACTTTTGAATATTTTGAAATGCTGTAATCAAGTTTCCCCTGGCATGAGTGCAACTGATGATTAGGCTTTTTGTTTTAGAAAATTCTACTTTGAAAATAGAATTTTCAAATTACTGTTGAAGTTCAGTTACATCTTTAGTAAGGGTAATTTTATATTTGCTTCAGATTTGTTTTTATATTGGTGTTGATATTGGTGTTTAATGAGCTTGGGAGACTGATACCTGGGGCCTATCTTCTCATATTCGTGCCACTACCTAAGATGGAATTTCATAATTTTAACACTGGGAATTATGCGTGCTGGTTGCCCACAGTCTAAATGACAAGAGGGCAGTTTATAAAGATAATTAGTGTATCTTTGAAAAGATAGCAAAGATGATAATATGAATGATGAATTTAGACCTATGAGAGAAGGCGCAATACTGGACCTAATCTCAGGGAACGAAATTGGGCAAGTAGTTGAGATGTCTGTGGGTGAGCATTTTGTGGATAATGACCATAATTCTTTTAAGTTTCACAGTAGTTATGCAGAGGGATAAGGGTGGTCCAGAAATTAAGGTCCTGAATTGGTGAAGGCCAATTTCAATAGCATTAGAAAAGGCCAATATGATAAGAAGGCAGCTATTACGTTTGTCAAGGGGGAGTCTTTTAAAAGTAAAATACTGATCATTAGGGGGCAACATGTCCCTGCAAGGGTGGAAGGGAAGGACAGCAAGTCCAGGGAATCCTAGATGTCAAGGGATATGGATGGGGTTCATTCAAAAAACAAAAGGGAAGCATATGGCAGATGTAACGTATTGAAAGAAGAAGGCGAGGCAAGAGTATAACATGTATAGGGGGTACTTTAAACAGAAATTAAGGGGGAAAAGGGAGGGGCATGAAATATCACTGGCTGAAAAGATTAAGGAATATCCCAAGGCATTTTATTACTATATTAAGAACAAGAGGTTAACCAGGGAAAGAGTAGAGCAAAGGGGAGCCAAGGGACATTGGTGTGATCTTTAATTGGAATTCCTCATCTGTATTCACCAATAAGAAAGACATTGAAGTTGCAGATTACTGGGAGGGTGATGGCGATAAATCCCCAGGACCTTATGAGATGTATCCCAGTCAGAGGAAAGGGAGGAGATTGCTGGGGCCCTGATAGAAATCTTTAAATGTTTGGCTACGGGTGAAATGCCAGATGACTGAAGGACAGCAAATCTATTACCATTGTTTAAGAATGGATGTAGGAATAAGCCAGGCAATTACAGGTCAGTGAATCTAATGTCAGTGCTGGGAAGTTATCGAAAAAAGTTCCGAGGGACTGGATTAATCTACGCTTGGAAAGACATGGGTTGATCAGATAGTTGATATGGCTTTGTCAGTGAGAGATTCTGAGTATTTTTAATTGAGTATTTTGATAAGGGCAGGGTGGTTGATATCCTCTACATGGACTTGAATTAGATCTTTAACATTGTCCCACATGGAAGGCTGGTACAAAAGCTTAGATTCATGAGATACAAGTCAGCAAATTGTCTTAATGATAGGAGATCGAAGATGATGGTGGATGGTTGCTTTTGTGATTAGAAGCCTGTGACCAGTAGTGTACCACAGGTATTGGGACCCTTAATGTTTCTTATGTGCATTATTGACTTGGATGTGAATGTTGGAGATCTGATCTGATCTGATTGGTAAGTTTGTGGATGACATAGAAATTGGTGGTGTTGTTAACAGTGAGGAGGATAGCCCTTGGCTGTAGATATTAATCTTGGTTAATGATATTCATCATCTGTTAAATTGGGTGGAGCAATGGCAGATGAAATTTAATCTCAATAAGTGTGAGACAATGCAGAGATAAAAGTTTGGTCAGGCCACTGTTGGAGTATTGTGCGCCGTTCTGGTCACCACACTATAGGAAGGATATGATTGCACTGAAAAGGTTGCAGAAGAGATTCACTAGGTCGTTGCCTGGGGTGGAATTTTTCATTTATTAGGAGAGTCTGGATCGGCTGGGTTTGTTTTCCTTGGAGCTAAGGAGGTTGAGGGGGAACCTGATAGAGCTGTTTAAAATTATGAGCGGCACAGCTAGGGTGGACAGTGAGAAATTTGTCCCTATCATTAGAGATGTCGCAAGTTTTAGGTGACGTGTAAATGGTTTAAAGCAGATCCAAGGAAACATTTTTCAACCAGAGAGTGATTGGAATCTGGAATGTGCTTCCTGACCAGGTGGTGGAGGCAACTACTCTCACAACATTTGAAAAACTATCTGGCTAATCACTTGAATCGCCAAGGTATAGAAACTGATGAACCAGGTGTTGGTAAATGAGGTTCGTTATAGTTAAGTACTAGATGGTTGGCATGGGCATAATGGGCCAAAGGGCTTGATTCTTTGTTGTATGAGAAGGCGTTCTAGGGGGACGAGTCGGTGAGGATCGACGCCATGGACGCCCATGTCAAGGCCAACGTCATCTACTGGACCAACTGGCACACAGGCAAGATCTCCTACCGTGACCTCTCCAGCACCTCGTCCAAATGCAACCGGAGGCAGATGGACATGGGGGTGGTGGATCTCAATGTGAGTGGGCGCAAGGGATTGGAGGGGGGGTGCAGGTGTGTGAGGGGGGTAGGAGTGCTTCCCTTCCCACAGGTGGATAGGGTAGTTAAGAAAGCTTATGGGATGTTGGCTTTCGTAAGTCATGGGATGGAGTTTAAGAGCCGCAAGGTAATGATGCAGCTTACAAAACTCTGGTTAGACCACACTTAGAGTACTGTGTCCAGTTCTGGTATTGGTATTGGTTCATTATTGTCACTTGTACTGTGATACAGTGAAAAACTTGTCTTACAAACCGATCATAGAGGTCATTTCATTACACAGTCCAGTTACATTGAGTTAGTACAAAGTGCATTGAGGTAGTACAGGTAAAAACAATAACAGTACAGAGTAAAGTGTCACAGCTACAGAGAAAGTGCAGTGCAATAAGGTGCAAGGTCAAAACAAGGTAGATCGTGAGGTCAGAGTCCATCTCATTGTATAAAGGAAGTGTTCAATGGTTTTATCACAGTGGGGTAGAAGCTGTCCTTAAGTCTGGTGGTACGTGCCCTCAGGCTCCTGTATCTTTTACCCGATGGAAGAGGAGAGAAGAGAGAATGTCCCGGGTGGATAGGGTCTTTGATTATGCTGGCTGCTTCACCAAGACAACGAGAGGTAAAGACATAGTCCAAGGAGGGGAGGCTGGTGTCCGTGATGCGCTGGGCTGTGTCACCTCATTACAGGAAGGATGTGGAGGCGTTGGAAAGGGTGCAGAGGAGATTTACCAGGATGCTGCCTGGTTTAGAGAGTATGCATTATGAGGAGAGACTAAGGGAGCTAGGGCTTTACTCTTTGGAGAGAAGGAGGATGAGAGGAGACATGATAGAGGTGTACAAAATATTAAGAGGAATAGATAGAGTGGACAGCCAGTGCCTCTTTCTCAGGGCACCAATGCTCAATACAAGAGGGCATGGCTTTAAAGTAATGGGTGAGAAGTTCAAGGGAGATATCAGAGGAAGGCTTTTTACCCAGAGAGTGGTTGGGGCATGGAATGCGCTGCCTGGGGTGGTGGTGGAGGAGGTACATTGGTCAAATTCAAGCGTTTGCTAGATAAGCATATGGAGGAATTTAAAATAAAGGGATATGTGGGAGGAAGGGGTTAGATAGTCTTAGGCAAGGTTTAAAGGTCAGCACAACATTGTGGGCCGAAGGGCCTGTACTGTGCTTTACTGTTCTATATGACTCTACGGACCACTGCAAGTCCTTCTATCTTTATTTTGCAACAGTGCTTAAAGTTTTGGAGAAAGTGTATCAGAGTAAACATTGACATAATTCGTGATGCTGGTTAATGTTGCTTTACATGACAACATAGGTATTACTGTGGTTGGAGGCAAAAGCGTGTAAGAAATTTAATGTTAATCGATGAAGTCTTGAATTTAAAAAAAAATGTCTACAGTCGATTTGGGGAAAAAGGAACACTAGCAAAATAATGGATAAAGTCCATTTACAGTTGGCTTTGTGACAGTTCCTGGTTTGTAGCTCTATAAATACCAACAGGAAAAAAAAGAAACCACCCATTTGATTGAAGAGCAGAGTGCAGACATCTGGCTTTTCAGATGTAATGATAAGATGTAAGGAGGAATTTCCTGCTACAAGAAAATTCTGTTTACTTATTCAACCAAAACTAAAGGACACAATGTAATGAGGTACTTGTACCTGCAGGAAGTGTGTGCTGTAAGATGATTACATTGCCTGGACTTGGAAATTTCAGTACTCAGTTGGGCAAGTTATATCCTTTCTTTAAAAAAATATGTGAAAAGGCAGGAATGAGTTAAGCCATTTAGCACATGAATGCTAAATCCTCTGGGATACTAAGTTTCCCACTATAATGCTTGGAGAAGTTTTTTTTTGTGCCTCTTAATTTACTTAGCACATTATTTCCAATAATTTGAATTGAGATGTTCCAGTTTGCTTAAAAAAATACTTGCCCAGCAAACAATGTTTGCTGGGTTAGCATGAGTTCTTTACACAGCAAATACAATCTGTGAAATGAACTTGTGTGGACTCTAAACCCAGTCTCAGGTGATGCACAAAACTGGCTCCTCTTGAAAACACAAAGATGGCAGTAGATGGGCATCATGAGGTAAAATATTTGGTAACGTAAGAATCTACAATAACTTCCATATTTAATTTTCCAAATTCAGTGACTTTTTACATTTTGATTTGTTTTGTTTAAGCTTTTCCATAGGTGTCCAATTTCTTGTCTGTTCCTTCTGTTATTGCCTAACCTTTCCAATATTAAAAATGATACTACTGATTTAGCATACTTATTTATGTGTTTTAGGTGTCAAGAAGATGACAATTAAATGTATGACTTTTAACCTTGAGATTTAACATTGTGGCTTTTCTGTGAAGATCTCGAGCCAATTATTTGTGAAGTCGCACAAAATCTCCTGATCAGACAAGGCAGCCGCTATCTTGAAGTTTTGTGTTGATATTTCCACAAGCTAAAAGATTTCTTGTCTGCTTTCACTTTTATAAATAAAATTAACAGTTATTATGATCCAAAAATCCTATGTAGCAATTCACCAGTACCTCTATTGACAGTTCTCTCTGCTTGCTTCTCACACTTTTATTAGAATCAGAAGTCTCAAACTATTCATGCAGTTCAAGATCAGGAGATTGTAGTCTTGGTGTAGCGAGTGAATGTAAGGTGAGATGGGATCTCCTTTGGAATTGTTCTTTGTTAAGGTGTTTATCCTCAACAGAATAATTAATTCTCCATCTGAAAAGATTGAATAACATCTTGTGAGCAGATTGCAGAGTGGGCAGAAAGAAATGACAGGTATTTTCAATTATGGTAAATCAATAACTTTTGAAAGGTGGACTTTGTTTCCATCCACCTCTAAAAGACTGCAAGCTCTTTGGTTACATTCTGAGCTCCTTTGCTTAGAACTCATAACTGGGGCAACCTAAAGGCTACAATCTTTAAAATCTCACATGAGACTTTATTCAACAATATCATTGTCTTTTTAGAAAAAGATTGCAATTTCCAGTTGATCAAATATATTGAAACCAATTTTATAGCCACACCTTATGAATAAAAATAAGAGTTTGCGGTGATCTGAAATTGTATATCTTAATTGACTTGATGAAGATGCTTGTTTTTTATTGGAGACCACCCCTGTGATGTTAGAAATATGAATTATTCTTTTGGGTTCAAATTTATTAATGGCTAAAGCGATTGTTATCCTAAAACACTCTTTTGTTGTGTGATTCTTTAGAAAGAGAGCTCCCAGTATCATTTGAAATACATTCACTTTATACCTGCTAATACAGCAATAATCAGAGCATAAAATTTATGCAAAATTTATAAATGGACCTGTTGCAGTTGTGTATTTGGTGATATTGGCATTGCTGTAGTTGATTTGATTCAAGTATCTTGTACTCAAAGTATTTTGACGCCTCCTTGCTATACTTATGAAAGAATATCATGTGTTGAGTAGTTTGAATTCCTTCCTCTTTGCCTGATTTAGGCCTCTGGTGTTTCCTTTTGGAGTAGCGGGGTATTGCTATCACATCCTTTTCCTTGAACAGTATTAGATATTTTTGTTCTTGGATATCTTCCCTGAATATCTGAATTCCTCCTCTAAGTATTTAAGTTCATTTAGTTATGGGGAGGTCACAACCTGAAACCTCCCTGTTTTGCAATTCCTTCCTATCCCCACATGCCATACAGTTTTCAGTTCATTTGTGTAAAAGGAAATTATAAATCATCTTTATGTACTTCTGAAAGTCTGCTAATACCTGAATCTTAATGTGATCCTTAGCAAATAAAATTTCTAAGCAATCCACAGAAATCTCAGTTTTGTGCTATGCAACATCTAATCATGATACCTAGATTCACAGCTCATAGTCATTGGATGTTTTGCAAGTTATTCAATTGTGGGTTGAAGGAATGTTATTCTGATTAATATTGAATGGGCAAGGCTCTTGAATGTCAATCATTGAAAACAACCTGTAGCACAACAGCAACTTTTACAATAGGATAAGTTTCAATATGGGCATTGCTCACCTAACATTCTTGTTTTTGGTGTAAGTTCTATCTTTGAGCAAGTTAAGAAAAAGATAGATAAAAATAACTTTAGATATTTGGTGAATGCTATTAGGATAGGTTTCAAGTACTCTTTCGCATAATTCATTTTCTCTCTATTAATATTATTATAGTTTTAGCTTTTTTTTGCTTCTCAGTATTCAATTGCTTAGCTTCACCAGACTGGTCCAGGGATGACGAGATTTCTGTGTGAGGAGAGATTAGATGGATTTGGGACTATATTCTCTAGAATATGGAAGAATGAGAGGAGATCTCGACAAAAGGCAAAATTCTTAAAGTCTTGAAAGGCCAGATGTTCCCCCTTGCAGAGGAATCCCAAGCTGAGGGGTGCAGTTTCAGAAAAGGGATAGATTGGCAAATAAAATGTCCATTTGTTAATTCAGAAGGTGTGAACCTTTGGAATTCTTTACCCAGAGGCCTGTGGAGGCTCAGTGGTGTTAATTCAAAAACGATCAATAGAATTCTGAACATTAAGAGAATTGAAGAGTATGGTGATAGTGCTGGAAATTGGTGCTGAGGTGGAATAGCTGCCATGATATTTATGAATGGCCAAGCAGGTTCAAAGGGCTGGATGGATTATTCCTGCTGCTATTTCTTATGTCCTTGTGTATTTGTAAATAATCAATGTTGTTTATGAACTGATTAGACTTAATGGTAGTTTCATTATTCTTGACTGAACTGGCAACTTCTTCCAAAAGTACAGTTCTGTTTCAACTTCCAGAAACTATCAGGGGATAGAACTGAATTCAGTTAAGATTACTAGAGAGAAGGTGCTTGGGAAGCTAAATGGACTAAAGACAGATAAGTCTCGCGGACCAGATGAGGTGCACTCCCGGGTTCTGAAGGAGGTGGCTTCAGAGATTGCAGAGGCACTGATGATAACTTTCCAGGAATCAATAGACTCCGGCATGGTTCCGGAGGACTGGAAGGTCGCAAATGTAATTCCGCTGTATAAGAAGGGTGGGAGACAGCATAAAGGAAATTATAGACCTATAAGTCTAACATTGGTGGTGGGAAAGTTATTGGAATCGATCCTCAAGGATGAGGTTATGGAATGCCTAGAGGTGCAAGGCAAGATAGGCCCAAGCCAGCATGGTTTCATGAAGGGAAGATCCTGCCTGACCAACCTATTGGAGTTTTTTGAGGAAATCTCAGGTAGGGTGGATGTTGTGTATTTAGACTTTCAAATCCAATTTCAAAGGAGTTTGCAGACGACACCAAGATAGGTGGAGGAGTAGGGAGTATTGGAGAAATAGGAAGGGTGCAGAAAGACTTAGATAGTTTAGGAGAATGGGCAAAGAAACAGCAGATGAGATTCAATGTTGAGAAATGTGCCGTCGTACACTTTGGAAAAAGAAATAAACGGGCAGATTATTATCTAGATGGGGAGAAAATTCAAAGTACAGAAGTACAAAGGGAATTGGGTGTACTCATGCAGGATACCCTAAAGGTTAACCACCAGGTCGGATCGGCGGTAAAGAAAGCGAATACTATGTTAGCATTCATTTTGAGAGGTATGAAGTATAAAAGTAAGGAAGTGTTGATGAGGCTCTATGGGGCACTGGTGAGGCCTCATTTGGAGTACTGTGCGCAATTTTGAGCCCTGTATCTTAGGAAGGATGTACTGATGTGGGAGACGGTTCAGAAAAGATTTACGAGGATGACTCCCGGAATGAAAGGGCTTACTTATGATGAGCATTTGTCGGCTCTTGGACTGTATTCGTTGGAGTACAGAAGAATGAGAGGGGACCTCATAGAAATATTTAGAATGTTGAAAGGACTGGACAGAGTAGATGTGGTTAAGCTGTTTCCCCTGGTGGGTGAGTCCAGGACTAGAGGGCACAATCTTAGAATTAGAAAGTACCGGTTTAAAATAGAAATGAGGAGAAATTTCATTAGCCAGAGGGTAGTGAAATTATGGAATTCTTTGCCACGTAAAGCTGTGGAGGCCCAATCATTGGGGGCGTTTAAGGAGGAGATTGATAGGTATCTAATTAGTCAAGGTATCAAGGGATATGGGGATAAGGCCAGAAATTGGGGCTAGATACGAATAGAATTAGTTTAGCTCATGGAGCAGACTTGATGGGCCGAATGGCCTACTTCTGCTCCTTTGTCTTGTGATTTCCTAAAAATGGTGGGGGGAGGGAAGGTTACAAAACCTCTTGCAGAATGTGAAGGAAGGAAGAAAATTGACACATGAAGGGAGATGGGTGACTAAAAGCCTTTTTGAAGAAGTGTGTTTTGAGGCATTATTTTTGAGAGGTAGATGAGTTTAGGAAGAACTGTGGATTGTTCTGAATATAGTAAGTTTATGGTAATTTTAATAATAGTTTTTTCTTATGTGTCACATGGAATATATAACACAACTGTAACATCATGAGCTATCTTACCTGACTCCTCTCTTGCAGTCAAGTTATTTTTTTAAGTTTTATTGCTATGCATTTACTGATCTTAAGTGCGTTCCAAACTTTGAGATTCCTGTATAGTTATTTAGTCTGTTCTGTTATCTAAACCAGATTAAAGGCTATTTGGCTATGGCACCTAACGCCTAATAGTTTACCTGCTTCTGATCAGTGATTAGTGTCTGGTGTACTCGTAAGCCAAATTTAGAAATTGTTGAACTTGGAATGTTTACCACTTAGATATTTTCATTTTCTGGATTTCTGCTTGAAATGCTATTGATGTAATTTTTTTTCTTATTCACTATTTTACTATCAAAGCAATAAATCAGTCTCTCTGTATGGTATGCAGCAAGCCCTGATTCTGTCCTGATCTTCAGACCGAGCACCATGTAGCTAGTGAATTTCATTTCATATATGGGATTTCTTGTGGTGCTGGTTCAACTGTGTTAACTTCCCATTTGTTTCGCACACAAGTAGAAACACGTTCACTTTTCTGATCATCCTGGCTTTCCTGAATGCCCTTGTATTCTCCAGTCAGTCTTGGTCAGCCTTATTGTACTGATTTGTAGGACAAGATTACTGGTTCTTTGCATTGTTCCTAATGTTAGATGTGTTGGTGTAAACCAGGTTAATTTTAGAAAGGTGGATCTCAAAATTTGAATAAGGCATTGAAGATTTCACAGGTTGAAGAAGTATTCCTTCATTTCATTTGGGTTAATAAAGGTTAATATTGTCTCTTCTCCCTTCGACTCCAGTTTTAATTACAGTGCTAACCTGTAGTAAGAACCTGAGTCAAAGTGACAGTTTTCTCCCTTCTGCATATTACATGACGATGATAGGATCTTTTGAGTTGTGGGGGTATCAAGTATTAACATTTCAAAGTGCATTACTTTAATGAACCGTTTGGTGAAAAGGTGGAAGCTTCTTATTTTACTTGCTGTGTCAAAATTAAGAAGCTTAACAGATTATTAAAATTAGTAGATGAAATTAAGTATTAACAAATTATTGGATTTCATAATCTACAGCCCTTTGCCTCCACTTTTCACCTCCCAGCCTCTGTCGCTATTTCCGCCCCTCCCTCCCTCCGCCACCTACCTCCATGTGACAATCAACTCCTCCTCACCTGGATCCACCTATCACTTGCCAGCTCTTGCCCCACCCCTTCTTCTCACCTCTTTACACAGGCTATCTCCCTTCTACTTTTTCAGTCCAGATGAAGGGTCTATACCCAAAATGTTGACTGTTCAATTCCCTCCACAGATGTTGCCTGACCTGCTGAGTTCCTCCAGCAGCTTGCATTTTGTTCCAGATTCCAGCATCTGCAGTCTCTTGTGTTTCCATAATTGTTTCTATATACATTTTTGTTTTTCAACATCCTGGACAGAATTAACAAAACTATTCATTGCTGTACCAGGAGGGGCATTCCTTTGCAGATCACATTTACCTTCTTGTTGGCTCTGGGCTTGGTTTCAGAGTTTTGTTGCACTGGGTTTCTGTTCTATCTGCGGTCCAGCCATATTGTATTTCCTTGCTGTTCCATTGTCCATTGAATCTATACAACCAAGAATTTGTTGAGAAAGAACAGATGGAGCTGCCTTAAAAACATATGATAATTTATGAGAGCTGGACAGATTCCATTCCTAACTGGTTGCAATACTGATGAGGAACTTGAGAAAACATGCTGTCTGTCAAGTTTTGCCTGTTAAATAATGACAACGTTAAGGCACCTTGGCAATGTGCTGCAGATTGGTTAGTTGCCGTTGTGCTTTGTCAGAAGGTCTTCCTAATCTTGGGCATTTCATTCAATAATTAAATAAAGTGAAGAGGTTGTTGTTGGAAAGGAAGATGGTGTTCAGTCACAAGTGACTTTAATGAAAATCACTGGAAAAGAAAATTCATGAGGTAAGGATTGGTTGGAGTTGTTTGCTACATTGGAAGGTAAAAGACATTGTGTCCTCCAAACACGAGTTTGGTAAAAAAAAAGTTGGAAATGAAATGAACATCCTAAGAATTTGTGCCTTCTGCATTGTTTCTGTAAAGTTGGGTTGAGAAGTGTAAGGAAATATAATACTGTCTTGTAGTACTACTTTGATGCTTTTAGATTGTAGTAGTGCTGATCTAAGTTATTTTAGGATATTGAAATATAAGGGAAATTTATCTACACTGTTATCCCAATTCTTTGAAAAATATTTAATAAGTTGGCTTCATTAAAATAGATTTTTGAGATTCTGGAGATTCTTTCCATTACTGTCTTTACTAGGATGGGTTCAGTAAGGAGATAGGCACCATAAGAGGCAGATCATTCAAGAGCTTAACATTTCATCAGGAGGATGGTTCCCTTGATTAGTTGAGCATACCCTAGGCATATTATTTGAACTTGTAACCTCTGGTCCAGTAATGAAATTGGTTTCCAATTAGGCCATGCTGGTAGGGTCATTTATTCTTGTGTGCTTTGTGAGATTAGGGCATCTCTAGTAAACTGCTACTGGACGAGGAGTCAACCTCATTCATACTGCTTGCTTTGTCAGAACAGATTGTGTGATGCAGAACATGATTAACTAATTTACTTGCCATCAAAGCTTATTTTGTACAAGCTATTCTACAAAGTAATTTTCTTATTATTTTTGATCCTGCTGAAACATTTACGGCCATTGGCAGCTTTTACTATCAGTAATCATGTGAATTACTATCAGTTCCCTTCTGGTTGCTTCCTTTCTGCTGCTTCCATCCTGATGAATAAAATGTCTAATTTAACATGGAGATGCAGGACTGTTGGGGTAGGCCTATTGCTTCTGCTTGCTCTTGCTCCATCGAGCCTATTTTCTCATAGCTTGACTCTATCCTGTGTCCGGTCCCTTCCCCCCGACATCCAGGACACCTTGTATGCCCTCCACCATTTTGACAATTTCCAATTCCTTAGCTCCCACTGCCTCGTCTTCACTATGGGCGTCCAGTCTTTATACACCTCTATCCCTCTTCAGGAAGGTCTTAGGCCCCCCCCCCCCCCCCTGCTTTCTGGAACAAAGATCCAACCAGCTCCTTTCCACCAACACTCATCCACCTGATGGGGTAGGGGAGAACCTGGGTGGATCAGAAGGAGAAAGAAAGGAGCACACGGAATGCAGGTTACCTGAAACTGGGAAATTCATTGTTCATATCATTGGGTTGTAGACTACCCAGATGGAATATGAAGTGTTGTTCTTGTACATATCCTGAACAACTTCTCCTTTGACTCTTCTCACTTTCTATAAACCACAGGTGTAGCTATAGGTACTCACATGGGTGCTAGCTACCTCTGATTTCTTTTTTTGTTGACTTTGTGGAACAGTCCATGTTCCAAACCTACTTTGGCACCACTCCCCAACTCTTTCTCTGCTAAATGGATGACTGCGTCGATGACTGCATTGATGCTGCCTCCTGCACTTGTGGAACTTGTCAATTTTATCACCTTTGCTATGAACTTCCATTCCGCCCTCAAATTTACTTGGTCCGTTTCTGACACCTCTCTCCTCTTTCTGGATCTCACTGCCTCCACCTCAGGAGACAAACTAGAAACTGATGCTTAATATAAACCCAGTGACTCCCACAGCCACCTCAAGTAATCTCCTCCCACCTGATCTCTTCTAAGATGCCATCCCTTGCTTTCTGTTTCTCTATATCTGCCACATCTGTTCTCAAGATGAGGCTTTCCATTCCAAGACATCTGAAGTGTCCTACTTTTTGAGGAAATGTGGCTTCCCCCTACTGTGCTCTCACCCCTCCTCCCACCAAGACATGGTCCTCACCTTTCATCCTACCAGCCTCCACCTCCAGCACATCATCCTTCGTCATTTTTGCCAGCTGCAGCAGCCAGCTCCACTCTCCATCCCTTTTTGCATTCTGCAGGGAGCACTCTCTCTGTGACTCCCTGGTTTGCTCATCCACACCCACCCACCCCTCCCTGTCCCCTGGCACTTTCCTCTGCAACTGTGGGAGGTGTAACACTTGCCCCTACATCTCCTCCCTCACCACCAACCAGGGACCTAAACCGCCCAAGTCAGGCACATCCAACCTTGTCAACTGCATTCAGTGCTCTCAATGTGGCCTCCTCTACATTCCTTGTGCCTCTTTCCTTCTCCTTCTGATCCACCCAGGGTGTCTCCTCCCCACTTGAGCCCATCTGCCTATCACCGACATACTCCCTTATCTGGTTCCACTTATCACCTTCTTTATCAGATTCCAGCTTCTGCAGCCTTTTGTGTCTCCACCTATTACCCAATCTCTACCTCCCCCCTCCCCTCCCACCACCTGGCTTCGTCTGCCTTTTTTCCTCTCTCCAGCCCCTGCCTCACCCCTCCCTCTCACATCCTTATACTGGTGATCTTCCCTCGCCACTCTTAGTCCTGATGCAGGGTCTCAACCCAAAACGTCGACTATCCCTTCATCTCCACAAATGCTGCTTGCCCTGTTGAGTTCCAGCGGTTTGGTTTTTGCTCTGTCTCATTTAACAAGTAAGTTATAGCATGCTCTAATTAGATAGCCAGTTTTAAATTATCATATTGATAATACTGAAACATCCAAAATGTAAATTGTATTTCTTGATTTTTATGCCTAGCAATTCCATTTATTTTCATTGAGACTCTTGTAGTCTTGCATGGTTTTCTGTGCTCTTCCTTTACTGCTGTCCTTGTTGATACAACAACCCAGGTCCATTTATCTGAATTTAAATGTTTGTTGTATAGCGTGGTGAAACAACAGGTAGTGCGACTGCCTCACAGCTCCAGTGATATGGGTTCAAGCCTGACTTCCATTACTGTCTGTATGAAAGTTGCATGCTTTCTGTAGTTGTTTGGTTTTAACCCAGTGCTCTTGTTTCCTCCCGTATTCCAGTAGCATGCTGGTTGGCAGGTTAATTGGCTATTGTAAATTGCCGCTAATATATGTGGTGGGGAATTGAGCATGTGACGGTTTGTAGGTTGTAGGGAAATAGGTGAGGTTTCTTTCTATTTTGTTAGGAAATATGTGTTCACTAATTCTTTAAAATGTTTGTCAGTTCGGTGGGTAAATTACTCATCCAGCAACATTAAAGTGTAGTGTGAGTTATTGAACATTTGACTATGCACAGTGAGCTCCAACTTACATAAACTTGAGCTTGTTGTGCGTTAGAATTGGTGTTTTTTTTCCCCCTAAATGTTCGTTTTTGGGATTTGACATTACTGGTAAGGCCAGCATTTATCGCCGTTTCCTTAATGCCCTTAAGAAGGTTGTGTGAGCTGCCACCTTGAGCTGTTGCAGTGCTTCTGGTGAAGATGCTCCCACAGTGCTGATGGATAGGGAATTCAAAGATTTACACCCAACCATAATGAAGCACCGGTGATATATTCCCGAATCAGGATTGTGTGTGACTTGGAGTCCAGTCTTGGTGATGTTCCTGTTAACCTGCTCCCCTTGTCCTTTTTAGTGGTAGAGATT
The DNA here is from genome assembly GCF_009764475.1 of Pristis pectinata. NCBI lineage: Eukaryota > Metazoa > Chordata > Chondrichthyes > Rhinopristiformes > Pristidae > Pristis > Pristis pectinata. The sequence goes on from NC_067411.1 coordinate 77,027,811, forward strand.
GAGTGAGTAGTAGCAGTACGTTTTGTAGATGGACACTGCAGCCCCTGTGCACCAGCGGTGGAGGGAATGAATGTTTGGAGTACGTGGTAGTATGTCATTCAAGTGGGCTGCTTTATCCTGCATGGTGTTGAGCTTTGAGAGTTGTTGGCACTGCACTCATCCAAATCTTGATGGTGAGCATTCCATCACACTCCTGACATCTGCCATGTGGATGATAGAAAGACCATGGTGTATCAGGAGGTGAGTCATTCACAACAAGATATCTGGCTTCTGCCTTGCTCCTGTAGCCATGGTATTTATGTTTCTGGTCCAGTTGAACTTCTTGTCAATGGTGACTGATAATTTAAAAATGCCATTGAATGACAAGGGTTGGTGGTTACTCACTCTCTTGTTGGTGTTGGAAATGGTCATTGCCTGGCACTCGTGTGGTGTGAATGCTATTTGCCACTTACGAGGCATTAATCTGTTGTAGCTATGACACATGTAAAAATAAGTGTATCTGGTTTGTACCTGTGTGGTCACACTATGCTGGAGATGATACTTCTACAACAGTCATTATTATTTGAGGAAGAGTCTTGAGGTTTCTTCTGTGAAATACATGATGCTCCATTATGTTTATTAAGGTCATCTTGGTGTATGAAAAATCATTTTATTAAGTGTTCTTTTTTGACAACAGTCTGCTGTTGTAATCTTTGTTCTTATTTTTGTTGCTAAGGTCAATTTTACTTTGAGGATGTATTACCTGTATTTTTTACACTGTAGTGATATCACCAAAGCTCTGGAGAAGGCAGGCATCCTGTTCACTTCTCCATTCATGCACGTTTTAAACTTGCATTGTGGTGAACATTCTCTCTTCCAGTTTCTATATCCCAAGCTATGGGTGTACTCAGCGAGACATCGATCTGCTGTTTTTGGATAGGAGTTGCTGAGGGGTATTTGGGGAAAGCATACTTGTAATGGCCCTTCAAAGAAGATTGGAGTTAGAGGAGGGAGACAAAAATTATCCCCAATGGGAAATTTATTTAGAAGGATCTCTGATTCTATTGTAAGTAGAATGTGTTACAGAAATGACATAGTGGCCCTCTGTCCTCATTGTGCCTGAATTTCAGCACAACTAGCTGATAGATATTATAGTCCTCTGTAGCCTCTTGAATAGCATGCAGTTTTAGCTCTTGGGTAAAAAAAGAAAGAAAAGCAAGAAAGAAAAATAGATCAGTAAATATTTTGATACATGACAGCACAAATGTTTTTTTATAATTTTTGCCTGATTTATGTTCTCCTCAGATAGCTGGTATTGATCAGGTCTTCCTGATTTGCTTTACCTATCAGTTCTGATTCATTTCCCATTATTAGACCTAGTAGTGCACTAATATAGATTTTCTCCAAACTGGATAAGGAAGTCATCCTGTACTCCAATCCTTATGGCCCTCCCTACCTCTTTGCAGTTCATTTTGGAGAGATTAAAATTTCCCGTGATTATTATTCATTGTCCTTTACTCATTTCACATATTTTCTTTCACCTTCTTTCCCATTGTATTGTCTGCAGTCTGTCCTTATTAGTATGATCAATCAATTATTCTCTATTGCTGGCTGTTTGGACACCAGTGTGGAAGAGCTCTGACCTTTTTGATTCCAGGCAATTAAAATGGGAATTGCCTTAACATCTAATGGACCAAATGGTGCTGTACAAATGAAACTACCTTTCACATCAGAAAATATGTTTTATAATTGCTTTTTTTATGTCAATTGTTTAGCATGAAATGCCTTGATAATTTCAGTGCAGAGGTGTTACCTGATGGAAGAGTCCAACATTATTCAGCTACACTTATACTGAGGGCATGGTAATGAAAGCCCTTATCATGAAAAAAACTAAATATTAAGAGCCATTGGTAGCCATACAATGGTTTATTTAAAGTACCTATTTGTAAATACTTGAATTGATATGAAGTAAAGTCTCCCATCATTTTTGAAATAAAAACATAACATGCAAGACTTTTTCACTTTTGAACCCTCACTCTGACAAATAAGGCTGTTTCAGTCATCCATCTGTGATGTTGACTCAATTTATCTTGTTCCATTAGTCAGGCCTGGTCTGTTGGACGTCCCACTGCCCTGCTCTTAGCAACATTATAATATAGACCAAGTCGTATAATCTGATTCTAACTGCCACAGTATTCCGTTTATCCTTTCCATCTCTCCCCCACCATCTCTGCAACTGAAAACTAACTTCCCAGTTCTCAGACCTGAGCACTAACTCAGTTCTCTTTCCAAAAATGCTGCTGAACCTGCTGAGTGTCTTCTGCTTTTATTTCAGATTTCCAGCATCTGCAGTGCTATTGTATTTCTTTCTTTTGTAGAATGTTTTCCATATGGAAATAGGGGAAAAAATTTCTTTTTAAAGTACTAAGATGTTCTCTGATACAGAGCAGTTCCTTGTTCTGAATTATCATGGAGGAAGTTCTTGACCTTGATCGCACCAGCAGAGGGTTGGCATGTGAGAAAAAGAATCATTATTGGGTTTGCTTGGTCACACCATGACATCTGCTAGTATCAGTTAAGTCACACAAGATCACAAGACAAGGGAGCAGAAGCAGGCCATTCGGCCCATCGAGTCTGCTCCAAAGAAAAGGGAAAAAAGAAAGAAATGAGAAATTGGTGGGGGGGGGGTGGGGGCAAAAAAAAACACTACTCTAACCCCAATTTCCAGCCTTATCCCCATGTCCCTTGATACCCCGACTATTTAGATATTTATCTATCTCTTCCCTAAACGCCTCCAATGATCTGGCCTCCACTGCTGTACGTGGCAAGGAATTCCACACATTCACCACCCTGTGAGAGCGACACATGCCACAGTGAATTCAAAAGTAGGAACACAAATGACCGAAATGTTGGAAATCTAAAAGTTCTTGTTTAGAAATCTGTGTATGGAAAGGCTCAGTGTGGATCCTGCTTTTTATATAAACCTTGTAAAACTAGAATTTTGAGACTTTGAAGCAGTGTGAATGACTTTAGAAAAATAAGCATTTCTTGGTGGGCAACAAAATAGTTTTGAAGAAATGAAGGGAAGTAGAGAACTCTGCAAGTGTACATCAGGTCTATCCGTGGTTGGAAAAGCATAACATTTGGACTTGACCTTTCGTTAAAACAACCGGTTTAAAACATTGTACAGACTCGATTGTGGCAGTGATGTAAGAAGTTCTAGAAAAGTGTGACTTGCTTTCTTTCTCTACCAGCCTAGAATGCACATGGAATTGTGCAACACTGCTAACCGTGGTCACGAGAATCAAGCGTCTTAGATTTTTGATTGTTTTGTGCTGGTTTCATGTACAGAATGAACAATTCCTTAAAATTGATCTTGAGTGCCCTCTGGTGATTGTTTCAAAAATTGGAAGGGAAGTGTCGTGTGCTTTTATTGTTCCGTTCCTTTACAATTGACGTTTTCAGACAATTTCAAAACACATTTTAATTTCAAAATATGAGAATTTAATTGTAATGTAAACAGTTGAAGTTCACTTTGCAGCATTTTTTACTGGGAATAGGTAGAGCATGGGCAGCTACTGTGGTCATTCTCAATGTTGTGCTGTTGACATAATAGCTGGTATCCTATTTCAGCAATTTTCCATTACTTTGTTTGGAATTCAGCAATAACTTCTAATTCATTGGCCAATGTCCCATGGCATTGCTCTGAATCACTGGATATAAATATCTGAACACACAACATTCTGTATCTACAAAACTCTAGCTCAAAATCTTTACCCTTTTATTACATGCATATACATAATCAAAGGAAATATCTACTCACTATAAAGATTTTTACTAATTGTAAGAGTCTTTCTTGAATCTCCTCTCAATGGAAATAGTTCCAGTATAAAGTTGCTCATTTTAGCCAACATTTTGACATCATCATGCTAAATCTCTGTACATTTTGTTGACTTCAATTACTGTGCTATAACAGTATAGAGCTGCACATGTTATATCTGGCCAAACTATTTCAATATGCAGAATTATTACCTGTACAGAATCCAGAAAGCCTATTAGCTTTTATAGGAGTCTATGCATTATCACTTTCAGGAAACTGAATTTAAAGAATTTACACTCTGGCATGTACTTTGTATGACCTTTATTCCATTCATTTGTACTTAATTCTTTATTTTACCACATTAAATTAAAACAAAACATCTGTCTGCTTGTGCCTTCCACCTACTCGACTGTCTGCAGTATTTTAAAAACTTCCTCTGAAATAATCAGAAAACTTCAACATTGCACTTTCAATGCACGTACACATATTGGGATGAAAGATGGACTTTGTAGTGAACCAGTGCAATTACTTTTTTCAATCCTTTTCTATGAACCGAAAGACCTTTTCTTTATTGTCAACCAGTTTTGTATCCTTGACACTATTATATAAGCTTTAAATTTTCAACAATACCGTGACGCACTTTACAGTGTACAGGTGACCCCGGTGTTATGGCCGTTCAGGTAATGGAAATATGCCCTTACAGAATTCACAAATCACGACCCAAAAATGTGAGACCCGGAATAAAATTAATTTTCATGGAATTTATGTGGAAAAGGGGTTAAATAAACACAAATTTATTTTCTTTTGAACTCCTGTTTCTTGATGCATACGCAGATGATATGCAGAGAATCATGATATGGGCGGTTTTCAATGAACACCCCCACCCCCCAGTAAAGTGAGGTTTGTCTGTATCTCAATAAATAAACTGGCTAGTATTACAGATAGCCAATCTCTCACTCTTTCGGAAAAAAAAAATTCAAATCCCTTGATCTGTTTGTAGCAAATCTGTGATTACTGCCCTTGATTAACTCCTAAAATTTTTTAAATACACCCGAATACTAATTATGGATTTAAAAGATTTCTCCACCTTTGACATTAGACAAACTATTTCTTCCTTTTATACTTTCTTGAACCAAAAGTTTACATCCAGTATTTTCTGCCCCGGCACAGTTTGTATATTTGGGTGGGGAGTAATAATATTATTATTGTCACTGGAATAACAATCCAGAGACATGAACTGATCTCTCAAAAACATGAAAACCTGCTATGGTGCTGGGAATATAGATTTGGTTAATTAGACAATCTGGAATTAAAAAAAAATACACTAGCATCAGTAATAGTGAAACTTCTGCATTGTTGTAAAAACCTTTTTCACCAATGTCCAATAGTGATGAAAATCTGAAATCCTTCCCAGACCGGATTATATGTGATTTGAGCCCATGATGCTATCGACTCTTGCTCTTTGACATGGCCTAGTAAGCAATGGGAACAAAATTATTCCCTTACGAATGTCATACATGCCCTTTGATGAACCAAGTGTTCCTGGGGTGTATATGTCATTCGCAAGTAGAGCCAATGCACTTCTGAAATGTTGAAATGTCAGTAGCACAGCTTCAGTTTGCACATCACACACTTCCCAGAGCAGCAATATGATGTGGAGCAGGTTTAATGATATTGTTCATTACTGCCTGAAGATTGGTGGAAGCACTTGTGTGCTTTGAATAGTGTCATAGGATCTTTGATGTATTCCTGATAGAGTAATTGGGGCCTGAAAAAGGATTTCCTCCTTAATAGACGATTCTAGAAAAGCTCTGTTGATCAGATGGAATCATGTATTTTGTTTTATTCATTTTAAAAATTGTCTTTGTTCATTCCAGAGCTGGTCCTCATCTGGGATGCTTTACAGATCACAGACATAAAATGGAAGATGTGGTGATTTGAGCACTGAACTCTGGGCTACCTATTCAATAATATTGCCATCACTTTAGTACCAATTGTTTTCTGGTCTCAATCAACTTCTTATCCATACTGAAGTTTTACTTTGAGTGTGCACTCCTTGTAATTCCTTAATTAAATGTGCAGTCCTTAATTTAAGTTCTTTTATGTAGAACTTCATCAAGTGCCTATCAGAAATTAAAAGTACAGAATGAGTTAGATGTTGTGATTTAAGAGTAATGGCGAGGCTATCGGTCTAATGATTTTTCAAAGAGTAAATCAGACAATGGACATGATGCAAAAGGAAATTGCTACCTAAATTGTTGTGCTATCTAGAGGCTTCTCTATACAGGTGACTCCCCCAGCCCACCCACCACCACCACCCCCCCCCCCCCCCACACACACACACACACAAACAAAAATGTCATGGCCATTCAGGTAACAGAAATTCGCCCTTACAGAATTCACAAATCACTGCCCAAAAATTTGAGATACAGTATAAAATTTGCCCTTGTGGAGTTTATGTGGGGGTAAATAAATACAAAATTAATTTTTTTCCAAACTCTCATTTCTTGACACATGTAAATAATGTAGCTTCACATTATGGAAAATTGTGATATGTACAGTTTTCTAGGAACACAATCCCATGTAGCACAGGGGTCACCGGTACTGTCGTCCTCTGGAATGGATAAGCTTTCAAATATGTGGAAAGGCATTGTCAAGGTATATTTCAGAGGGATGTTCATTAAACACAGCAATTTTTAATGAAGTGTTACATCTCAATGACTGCCAAAGAGCTTGCCTGGTCCTGAAAATTAACTTCAGATTTAAATTATTATTGGAAATTTTCTATTTTGGTATAAGGTATTTGTAATGTTAATATGACTGGGTACATCCACCAGATCAATACAGTACTTCAGTTTGTTGCATTAAGAAATAAGGAGGAATCTGAAAAGTTGTTTTAATGCAAGACTGACACAATGCACAATAAAATTGTTCACTAGATAGTTTACGATCAAAATTGATCAAGGACCAATTCATAACTTCATGTAAATGTTGTTCTTTCTGTGATTACCATCTTCTGCAAGACCAACTTCACTTCTCTCTTGGTTGTCTACAACACTTCTGAGGTGAATTGCCTTGCCTTGCACATTTATGGCTAATGCTCCAATGATCCTCTTCTCCTCATGTCTCCCAGTGTCATTTTTTCCCAGTCTCCCATGTATTTCTCTCGAGCTACTAGGTCTATGTACTCCTGTTTGCTGCCATTTCTTCTGTGATTTTTTTTTTTGGTATATGATCCAGTAATTTCCCTTTGTTTTTTCTCCCTTCTGTGTCAGTGACTTTTTTTTCCCATTTACTGCCTCAACATCAGGTGAAAGTGTCTGTGTCATTATTTGACTCAGTTACAGCATTTCTCTCTTGTACCAGTTCTGTTTTGTTCTGACAATCTTCTTGGTTATTTATGAACGCAGCATTGTTTTTGGGATGTTTTAAATGTCATGTCATGAATAATTTCTTTCATGAAACTACTTTCATTTCAGTTTCAACAGTAGTATTTTAATGAGGGAAAGTGATCAACAACACTTAGCCCATGTATTTTTAAAATTATTTTGTTTAAAGAAATGCAGCAATTTGAACTAATTTAAAATGTACAGGGTGCTCATTACCAGATTTTCATGCAAGCAATATCAGAGTATTATAAGGTCACCCTTTGTAACTAGACTGCAGAAAGTAAACACACTTCTATTTGCCAGTGTTTATTTCTGAGCATTTAGATGCATGAGAAGCAAAGGTTAAATAACGGGCAAAGATAAGCCTCCAGTGTCACCCTTTTCTTCAATAAGTCCAAATGAGCACGGTGATTCAGACATTGTGTTATACAGCATGGAAGGAAACCATTTGATCCAACATGCCTCTGCCCCCAGCTCCCCCATTCACTTGCCATATGCTGGTCAATTTTGAAATATTTATTCATGTCCCTTCCTCATCAAATCTGCATCGCCCACTCTTTTGGGCAATGTTTGCTAGATGACAAAAGTCTGTTTTCATGTGTAGTTCTTTTGCCATTACCCTAGATCTGTGCCCCATGGTGCTGACCTCATTGCATTTGATGGAATAAATAAGTGTTAGTTCCAATTACTTTTGTTAAGCATTATAAAGTGAGTAAAACACTTGCCCATTTGCATTAATTACTTTTCCTCTTTCATCTGTACATATTGTAAAATGTACAGTTATAGATCAAAAACAATATCCTCACATGCAGAGCTGCATGCAGGTTAGTGACTAATTGTTGCTGATTTAACAAGGATGAAAAAAATGAATGCAAAATGTTTGCTAATTATAGTAGAGGCAGAAGGAGAGCATAGAGTTGGCACCATAGTCTGCATTGTATGGTCTATAATGATTCTGCTGGATACAACCAGAAATTCAAATGTGCGTGAGGTGGTGGGTGATGTCTATGTAATAAAGGACCAAAAGTCCCTGTTTATACATCCAGGAAGGTGTTGAGCACCTCGGGTGTCCACAACAGGAGCATATGGAGGACAAGTGGAAACAGTGGAAGAAACACTGATAACAACTGAGTTCTACGTGCAAATTCTCAGTCCTCTCATCAGACACTACTTATCTTGATGACAATTTGATCTGAGTGCACCAGAAGGCACTGCCAAGGGAAGCGCAATTATAATTGTAATTGACCATTCCTAATCTGCATAATTCAGTAATTTCATTGATAAGAATCTTGATTGCTTTTAACATCAGTATTAAAATGTGTTTGCACTTTATGGCATGGTAGCTTGTAATATCCAGTATATTGAAATTGGTTTCTTGTTTTTGTTTAGTTAACTCAAAATGCTAGTTTGAAATAATGTGTTTTATACTTTTAAAAAAAAAATTGGACATCCTGAGAAGGATTAAAGTGGAATCTTTTGGCTGAAAGTATTCAGCAATGCAATAATGTACTCTGGTAATTGAGGAAAATTATTTTTGGATATGTTGACATTTTGTTCCTTTTTAGTTTGCCTGATTTGTCTCTGATTCAATCTATTAGCACTTCACAGATAAGTGGTGAACCGCAGCTGAATTGCACACGTTTCACTCTTCACTAAGAGAAATGAATATTTTTATTTTTATTGTTTTAATGAGTAAATCAGCCTTTATTGTTCATTTTGTTTTTATACATCTGTTGAATAGTTAGTGATTCTGCTTCCTGTTTACTATTTGTGAATAAGTCTCCCATATAAAGAAAATGTCATTTGCAATGAATGGATATCTAACATCCAATGTATGTAGAATAAAAAAAAATCTGTAATACAGTAAAACCTTAATGCACTATCCGACCATTCAGGAAATCCTGATGGTTCGGCATCTGGTTAGCCAACGCCCAGTTCCAGCACTGCCTCTTAAACTTGTCAGGGCCCCAGATCTCATGCTCCCTTTATATTTGTCATGATAACTGGAAAATTAATTATTCTACTGCGTAACATTTTTTTAAAAAGCAGTGTTTTAAAAAAAAGTAAGAAGTATTAATAGGAATGACATCCAATAGTCCGGAAAACCTGTCAGTCAGGCACCACCAGAGTGGGTCACATTAATGGTTTTTACTGTGCTGTCAGAAATGAACTTGCTGCTCAAGAGTTTCAAAGTTGAAACATTTACTGCTACTGGAATCTTTCATGTATACATCAAGATGGATTAAAAATAAAATCATCTTGCCTAGATTAGTGTGTAACCAGAAATGACATTTCATCATGATGAAAATGTAAATATATGATGTATACCAGAAATGAATTCAGTGTTATATGGAACGGTGTTCTTAACACTAAGTTTATCTCTCACCTTCTTGTTTCTTTAAAGGCAAAGGTTAAGCAAGTAGAATTTTGGTTCACCAGTTAAGTTTAAGAAAATAAACTTTAATGATAATGGATGAATTTTGTATGTATATAAGGATCCCTAAATGTGCTTAATTATTATTTATCAGGATAATGCAAATATGATCAGAGAAGTAGAGGTGGATAAGGTAATCTCTTTTGAGAAAGAATATGTTGAAGCAATAAAGAAATTATGGAATGATCCTGGGATCCAGGAATGCTATGACAGACGGCGAGAATATCAGTTATCAGATTCTGCCAAATAGTAAGTATGAAAATTGTTTTAATCGAGTATCCTAAGGTCAGAGTGTTCTCTTGGCTTTCCTTCCCTTCCAACATATGGCATTTGACATATTGGAACTTAGTGTGTGACATTGTGAAATATGTTTTTCCAACACTTTTGAGCAGTTTAATTCTGGGCTTGGTGACATACCCTCTTTAATTCTATTCAAACGACTATTATTTACTGGAAGCTGTAAGACCAAAGTAATCTTGCAAGTTGTCAAAAATGCATTAAGAGAAAAGGTTCATAAAGATTCTTCCACATAATACAATCTGCATCACCAATCTAAAGCAGCAACGCAAGGAACATTTTGTTAATGGCATCTCATAGTGTAAACACAGAACTACTCTCCTTTAAGTTCCTGATGTATCGTTGCTATATAAGTCTCAAATTTAATGCTCAATATATTATTAGATAATATTTTACTACTTTTGGTGTGTTCCTGGTGAAATATATACTAAATTCAAAACCCTGAATTTATTTATAGTAGTTGGGCTGCATTTTCATGTGTTGCATCAAATGTTGAACTTTATAGAAAACCAAATCCTGACATGGTCCAATGTGTTCTGGATATGTAAATTCCTGTCCTTTCGGTGGAGAATCCAAGAAAACACTAAACATGGTACAATTATGCAAAAATTTTCAGATTCCACACAAAAGCTCTTAGTTGAAATGAGAGGAAGGAGGTTTTGATGAAGGCATTGCATTCGCAAGCAGACTGCGATTGATTAGGAGGATGAGAGGAGTGGTGAATATTGCAAATGGTAACTATGTATTACATGCAACATTGAGGTAGATGGGGCTTTATGTAATTTTTTTACATAGGGAATAATGGTCTGACTTTAATATGATGGATTTTTGTCTCGGTTTTCTATAACGGGCAACAAGAGTTTGTAACCTGTTCCTTATTTGGTTTTGGTGTGAGGCAACATTTTGGGGGACATACGTAGTTGTCTTGCACATTAAATGTTCCAAAAGTCAACAATTGCTCATCATTCACAGCAGAAAGATGAGTTCTTGGGAAGCAAAATTTCACAAACTCTGACCAGTGGAATCCAATGTAAATTATACATAAGCTTAAATAAATTAGATGGGAGGACTGATTGTGAGTCAGAAGGAAAGGTTCACAACTGGCCCTGTTTCCCTTAAATAGCCAAGGCCTATAGAAATCTCCAGTAGCATGATTGCTCCTTCTGTTTTTACTCTAATCAAATGGATTCTCTACTTGGCTTTTCAAGAATGTTATCTTCCATTGTTGGGACTACACTTCAACCTTTTTTTTCTCCAATGTTTCCTGACCACCTTGTATGTATTTGTATCCATGATTCCAGTCCTTCTGCTTTATGTTTATGGTCTTAATATGAAAAGAAAATCTTGTGATTTACTTTGCCCTGAGTGAGGTAAGGTACCAGAGAGATTCTAATTTACTTGTCACATTTCATGCCTGTCTATCTCCCTGACTATGTAATCACCTATTCCTAGTACAATTCTAACCACCTCTGTTCCCTTGTGTGGTCTTTTATCCCATGATATGATGCTCTGGACTGCACATTAGATTTTGTTCTCCCCAGGATAGCAGTGAGAATTTTGCATTCAGAAGACAAAATTGAATGTTTCCACAGGAACAGAGAACGTTGAATAGATATTTTGGATGTCTATTGTCAATAGAAAGAAACTCATCTTGTATCATATCTTTATCATCTCTCTACTCAAGAGTCGGTGATGAAAATGACTATTATCTGTTTTTCTCCATTACAATGAATGGGCTTACTGTTCATGTGCTGGGATATCCCAGCAACTTTCAGTCTTTGGCAATTTCTTTTTGACGGTACTTGTAACTTTTTTTTTAAACGGTAGTGTACAGAATTATGTTGGAGGTTTTTGTAATTTGCAATTATATCTGTTTATTTTTTCAGCTATCTTAGTGATGTAGATCGGATTAGTTCGCCATTGTATATACCAACTCAACAAGATATACTGCGGGTCAGAGTACCAACCACTGGAATCATCGAATATCCTTTTGATTTGGAGAACATAATCTTCAGGTATTGAAACGGACAGATATACTTGGTCAATAGATTTTTAACTTTAACTTCCATATAGATTGGGTGAATCAAGTTGGTCGAGGCAGTCTTGAGGAGGACTTCATAGAATGCATCTATGATAGCTTTCTTGAACAGCATGTTAGTGAACCTACAAGGGAAAATGCTATCTTAGATCTGGTCCTGTGCAATGAGACAGGTAAAATCATGAAAGAGTGACCATAGTATAATTGAATTTCTCACACAAATGGGGAGGGTGCAATAGTTTGATCCAAAACCAGTGTATTATGCCAAAACAAGGGAGATTACAATGGGATGAGGGAGGAGTTGGGTAGCATAGACTGGGAACACAGGCTATATGGTGGGACAGTTGAGGAACAGTGGAAGACTTTCAAAGAGATTTTTCACGGCACTCAACAAAAGTATATTCCAGTTGAAAGCAAGGACAGTAAGGGTGAGGAGAGCCAGCCTTGGATAATTTAAGGAAGTAGAAGAAGGCATCAAGCTAAAAGCTCATGCATACAAAGTCGCCGAGAGTAGTGAGAAACTGGAAGATTGGGAAAACTTTAAAAAGCAACAAAGAACCACTAAGCAAGCAATATGGAAAGGGAAGATTATGCAATTATACTAGCACAAAATATAAAAACAGGTAGTAAAAGTTTTTATAATTATGTAAAGTGGAGAAGGGTGGCTAAAGTGAATGTAGGTCTCTTGGAAGATGAGAAGGGGGAATTAATATTGGGTGATGTGGAAATGGCCGAGGTCTTGAATGACTGTTTTGTGTCAGTCTTCATGGTGAGGATTCGTCTAACGTGCCAAGGAGAGATTTTACGGATGCGATGGGAGATGAGGACCTCTATACAGTCGCTGTCACTAAAGAGGTAGCGACGAGCACACTAGTGGGCCTACAGGTAGACGAGTCCCCTGGTCCTGATGGGATGCATCCCAGGGTACTGAAAGAAATGTCAGAAGTTAAAGTAGAGACGTTTGTGATAATTTACCAAAATTCTCTGGACTCTGGGCAGGTCCCGGCAGATTGCTGGTCCTGCAACTGTTCATGATATACATTAACGATTTGGAAGAGGGGACTGAGTGTAGTGTATCTAAGTTTGCTGATGACAGTGGAAAAGGAAATTGCACAGAGGATGCAGGGAGTCTTTAGAGAGATATAGATAGGTTAAGTGAGTAGGCAAGGGTCTGGCAGATGGAGTACAATGCTGGTAAATGTGAGGTCATCCACTTTGGAAGGAAAAGTAGAAGATCAGATTATTATTTAAGTGGTGAAAGATTGCAGCATGCTGTTGTGCAGAGGGACTTGGGAGTGCATGTGCATGGATCACAAAAGGTTGGTTTGCAGGTGCAACAGGTTATCAAGAAGGCAAATGGAATGTTGGCTTTCATTGCTCGAGGGATTGAATTTTAAGACCGGAAAGGTTATGCTGCAAGTGTACAGGGCACTGGTGAGGCCGTACCTAGAATGCTGTGTGCAGTTCTGGTCTCCCTACTTGAGGAAAGATGTACTGGCGTTGCAGGCGGTGCAGAGGAGTTTCACCAGGTTGATTCCGGAGTCGATGGGGTTAGCCTATGAGAAGAGATTGAGTCGCCTGGGACTATATTCACTGGAATTCAGAAGAATGAGAGGGGATCTTACGAAAGAGATAGATAAGATAGAGGCAGGAAGGTTGTTTCCACTGGTAGGTGAGACTAGAACTAGGGGACATAGCCTCAAGATTTGGGGGAATAGATTTCAGATGGAGATGAGGAGAAACTGCTTTTCCCAGAGAGTAGTGAATTTGTGGAATTATCTGTCCAGGAAAGCAGTAGAGGCTACCTCATTAAATACAGTATATTTAAGACACAGATTTTTCCATAGTAGGCAGGTAGGTGGATCTGAGTCCACAGCCAGATCAGCCATGATCTCATTGAATGGCAGAGCAGGCTCGATGGGCCAGATGGCCTACTCCTGCTCCTATTTCTTATGTTCTTAATACTGTGTAAAAGAAAGTACTGGCTAGGAATTAAACTGAAACCATTAATTATTGATTTAAAAAAAGAGGTTGTATTCTGAAGAATCTGATGCAATGTGGAAGTTGGTGTTTGTGATACTCTGCATCTCCACAAGTTGCACTCTTGATACTTCAGCTAATGCAGCCAGCAATGAATTAATGGTTAAAGGTGAACTTAACTTTTTCTTTGTGCAATTCTCACTGTAAGAAAACATGGTAAATGTTTCAACTATTATTGGAAATCCTGGATCCTAAAACAGCAGTTGCAACAGTGGGTGTTTCCAGGATGTAGAGAGTGGGCAGTTTTGCTGCCACAGTATGAGTGTGTGATAGAATATTGTTCATCAAAACGAAAAGCAAAGAAAGGCAAGTTGGACAAAACGATAAGAGTCAGAGTCACAAGAACAATGAGCAGGAGTAAGACATAGGAAAGGGACAACAGTTCAAGTGTATTATCTGAAATGGTATCTTATATACGTTAGAAATATGGTTAAAGTTGTCCATGTTGGTCAGATAATTGCAGTAAGAGGTGCACTGGAAGATGCAGGTGGGAAGTGTGATGACAGATCCGTTGCTGGTGTGACTGTTGAATAACAATTAGTTGAGCCTGGAGACCTTGTGTTCTGAAGTTGAAGAAAGTAATGCAACGTCAGAGTCCAATACCTAGCTGAGGAGGTTGAAATGACTGGGGACACCAGTCAACAAAATAAACCATAGTGTCTGTGTGTATGTGTTTATACTCTTGTTTGGAAAGGGGGAACGCAATGGGATGTACTTATGTCTAATATGTAAATAAATTGTGGGTATAGAACATAATTGCATCATGGCATGTAAGCACTGCCTTCTCCCCTTGTTGTTAAACCAGAATAAAGTACACACCCTTGTTTTGAAGCTCTTAATGCCCTACAATTATTATCGTGTTTAGAACCTGCCAGCATTCCCAGCTTGGTTTGCAGCCTAGCCTCAAATACATAAAAGCATCTCTGTACATTTTTTGGTTAGTCAAATTCTTGCAGCAACATTTATAATCTGAATATGAAATTTCATAGCAATAAGAAAGCTATGTGTGCCTGTGAGTAATTACATATTAAGAAACATTTTATATTTTAAATTAAATGCTTCACTGAGGGGAATTCCACCTGATTGCACTAATTATCTATGTAAACAATTGAAAACTGTTTTGAAGATCAAGCTTCCTCGAATATTTCCATCACCCGTGAAGCATGATCTTGAATCAAAAGAAAGATGATACCTCTACCATTGCACAGTAGAGAGCAGCAAGTTTCTTTTTAGGCTACTATGGGTATTAGCATCTCGATTCTTCATTTAGTGGGTGAAATATAATTAACAAAATTGAAGTAGAATGTCATACTAGGAATGGTTCTTCAATTTTTTTCCTGCCTTAAGATTTTTTTGAAGCAATCCTTCTACTTGAAAGTAAGCTTTAAAAACTTTGCTAATAAGCTGATTTCACTGCTAGATTCTCAATCAAGTTTGGCTATTGAGTGAAATAGATTATGGATTGTATGAGGACTTGTAATTTGCTTTTTGTTTTTACCTTCCATGTGATTTTTACCTTGTATATGATGGAATTGTATCTTTTGAGTTGTGAATGGCTGTTTAACCGCAGTTGGTATTCCGGCAACCCATGAAGCAGAAGTAGAAATAAGAAAATGCTAGTAAAGGTTTTCTTGCACACAACATTGGAAGCAGAGTTTAATTTAAAGCTGATTTGAAGTTGGTGCTATTTGGGATTCTTTCAAGATTTAATAATGGTTTTCAAGATTGAACCATTAATGATTGGTGACCATTTATTTGTGCATTGAATCTTTATAATAATAAAGTCCTTAATGTTGATTGGAAACTGCAGTTTCAATCTTTTTTTCTTTGCTTTACTTTGTAGGATGGTAGATGTTGGCGGTCAGAGGTCAGAACGAAGGAAGTGGATTCACTGTTTTGAGAATGTCACCTCAATCATTTTCTTAGTTGCACTTAGTGAATATGATCAGGTCTTGGCTGAATGTGATAATGAGGTAATGACACATTTTGATGAGAACTGATTCCATTTTATATACTCTAAGGGTCCTTGAAAGATGAAAAAGTTAAGTAAATAATGTTATTATTAATTATGTCATTTCATATTTTTCTGGCATCTTTTCTCTTTTGGCCTAAAAAAGCTTAGTCAGAAGATATTTGTCACAGTTTTGCTTCCAGTGAAACAATGGAAATTGCCATTTCTCCAAATTTATGCTGATTTAATTCCTATTTATGCTTCCAAGTAATGGCACTGACTCTGTGCCAGCTGCATGATTAAAAAGTTCTTAACACACCATTGAAACAGAGTTCTGGCTTAACATTTAAGACATT
Organism: Pristis pectinata; assembly: GCF_009764475.1. Lineage (NCBI taxonomy): Eukaryota > Metazoa > Chordata > Chondrichthyes > Rhinopristiformes > Pristidae > Pristis > Pristis pectinata. The sequence continues at coordinate 77,044,115 of NC_067411.1, forward strand.
CACTGCAAAACTAACCATTTTTCTAGCCAAACTGTTCCACTGCAATTACAAAATTGGCACCTTCCTGACCAGAAAATTGTCCAGGTTACGTCCTGTCCATAGAAAACAGCATAAATCCAGTCTATTTAATTATCCTCAGTTGGTTTACTCTTAATTATCAGCAAAGTGATTAAAAATGTTGCCAACAGTGCTATCAGGTGGCATTTAATTTTCATTAATCTGCTTTAAAAATGACATTTAAAGATAACCACTCTGCTCCATCCAGATATTACAGACGATATATGAGAGTGACTGTCTTGACATCAAGGCAACATGTGACCAAATTGGCATCAAGGAACCTTGGTAAAACTGACATCAATGGGAATTGTGGGGAAAATGGACCAATGACATGAATGTCATGGCTACAAGAGTGGATCAGAAGTTGGATATTTTGCACAAAGATGGGTGTTAGCATTGTAGGTCAGTCATCCCAGCTGCTAGATATCACTGCAGGAGCTTTTCAGGGCAGTGTTGTAGGTCCAGCCATCATCAGCTACATCATCAATGACCTTTCCACCCTAAGGTCAGAAACGGGGATGTTATTTGCAAATTCTCAGAAAATGAATTGGTCCAAACCTGCTTACAGCAAGACCTAGACAACATTCAAGAGTAGTTTGAAAGGTGGCAAGTAACATCCATTTCACACACACGATCTCTGTTGACCAGAGAAACACTAACTACCTTCCCCTAATATTCAGCAACTTTATTTTGACAGAATCCCCTACCGTCAACATCCTGGAGGGGGGTCACCATTGACTAGACACTCAATTGGATCTGCCACATAAATACCATGGCTACAAGAGCAGGTCATATACTCCAATAGGTGACTCACCTCCTGACACTTCAGAGTCTTCCCACCGTTCACAAGGCAGAAGATGGGAGTACAATGGAATATTTCCACTTGTTTGGATCAATGCAGCTCCAATAATTCTCAATGAACTCAACACTATCCAGGGAAAAGTGCCCCCTAACTGCCCTGAACATTCATTCCTTTCATCACTGGCCATCTACAAAATGCACTGGAGTTACCCATCTCAGCTGCTTCTTCAGCACCTCCTAAACTTGTCACTTCTACCACCAAAAAGGACAAGGTAGCACACACAGATTCCCCTCCAAGTGCACACCATCCTGATGTGGAAATGTATTATCTGCTCTGTCACTGCCACTGAGTCTTGGACCTGGAAGCTCTGTGGGGATACCTCCAGCAGAAGAACAGTAGCGGCTCACCACCACCACCACCTTTGGAACAATTAGGAGTGGGCCATAAATAGTGGCCTTGCCCACATTCCATAAACAAGTGTAGGCTGCTGTAGAAAATTCTGTGATATATTTGTACTTAAGCAAACACTGCAGTATTTATGATGTACAGAACTGACTTTCCAAAGTATATTTGGGAGGCTCGGAAGCATAGATACACAGGCAATGTGTTCTGTGTTGGTTATTTGTTGTGTCTTGCATGCTGATATAGAAGTGCTTTGCATTTTACTTTTAGAACCGAATGGAGGAAAGTAAAGCATTATTTAAGACGATTATCACCTATCCCTGGTTTCATAGTTCTTCAGTCATTCTCTTCTTAAACAAGAAGGATCTCCTGGAAGAAAAGATCATGTATTCTCATCTAGTTGATTATTTCCCAGAATATAATGGTGAGTGTTTTCATTGGGTATGATTTAATTCACTTAGTTATACACAGTTCACAATAGTTGACTGAGTCTTGTGTTAATTTGAAAATGAAATATGTTAAAAGTGAAGATGTCTGCTTTATGGAAACAAAACTATGGTAAGATTAATATGTGGAAATGTGATACTCAATAGTACACTGGGTTTGTTTGCAAACAAGTGTTTGCTTGGAGTTACTTCTCTTCAGTTACATATTTATCAGTAGTTCCTATATTTGTCTTGCTACAGCTCTCTTGAAGACTTCAAATTTCTGGATGAATTGTGTTAGTAATTTTCCATTTAATATGTTATGAAGCTTTATTGAGAGTGCTTCTTTGTATTATTGCTTTATTTTATTCTTAACTACAGTGTTCTTGAATTAATTCCAACTTGTTCTGTTTCCTTTAAAGATTATTATAAATAAAGAGTGCAATCTTGGTGAAGTTCTGAGGGTATGTTTTGCTGGAGGAGCTTCTAGCATTGGGACAGGCAACAGAAATATCAGTAGGTGGGATGAAAATGTTACATTTGAGGTGTTCAGGCATTGGGAACCAATATGGTGAGCGAGAACAGCAAAAATGGGTAAACAACATTTCAGTGCATTGTGTGAAGTTTTGTATGTGCATAAATGTATAGTGATTGGAGGAAGAAGGGTTAAGCAGTGTATTACAAATTTACAGAAGAGTATGTGAGGTCTGGACAATGAGGATTGATATTGTGAGGCTCAGGAAGTCAGGTTAGAAGTTTGGCTCTGAATCGATAAAGATGCGAAGATTTCATCAGATTGAGATAGTTGCCAGTGAAGGAATGAGTTTATTTTTAGTAGAGGTTAAACATTTTAGAAACATAGAAAAACTACAGCACAATTCAGGCCCTTCAGCCCACAAAGCTGTGCTGAACATGTCCCTACCCTAGAAATTACTAGGCTTACCTATAACCCTCTATTTTATTCAGCTCCATGTACCTATCTAACAGTCTCTTGAAAGACCCTATCGTATCCGCCTCCACCACCGTTTCCGGCAGCCCATTCCACGCACTCACCACTCTCTGAGTAAAAAAAAAACTTACCCCTGACATCTCCTCTATACCTACTCCCCTGCACCTTAAACCTATGTCCTCCTGTGGCCACCATTTCAGCCCTGGGGAAAAGCCTCTGACTATCTACCCGATCAATACCTCTCATCATCTTATACAGCTCTCAGGTCCCCCCAATCCTCCGTCTCTCCAAGGAGAAAAGGCCGAGTTCCCTCAGCCTGCTTTCATAAGGCATGCTCCGCATTCCAGGCAGCATCCTTGTAAATCTCCTCTGTACCCTCTCCATGGCTTCCACATCTTTCCTGTAGTGAGGTGACCAGAATTGAGCACAATACTCCAAGTGGGGTCTGACCAGGGACCTATATAGCTGCAATTTCCAGTCATAAAAACAAACACTGGGGAAAAACTCAGCAAGTCGGGTAGCATCTGTGGAAAGAGAAACAGTCAACGCTCTGGGTCTGTGACCCCTGTCAGAACATTTTCCAGTTTCGAACAAAAGGAAGATTGAAAGATTGCTGAATAGTATCATACTTTGGTAGTAACATCTCATTAGTCCCTAAATGATTCCAGGGTTTTTGCCTGTATCTCATCATCTGAAAATCCATTGTGTTGATCACTTTGCTAAAATCCATGTGGATCACATCAAATGCACTGCTGTCATTGTCGACTCTGCTTGTTACCTCATCAAACAATTCAGTCGTTAGTTGGTCAACCTTCCCTTAACAAACCTGTGCTGACTGTTCTTAATTAATCTGTGTCTTTATAATGTCCTTGGAATAGATTCCAATAATTTACCCATCACCAAAGTTGACCAGACCTGTAAATATTGAATTTATCCCTCTCCCCTTTTTTTTTAAACAACTGTACAATGTAAGCAGTTCTTTGGTACTACTGCTGGAACCAGAGGGGCTGGAAATTTGTAGTCAGAGCCAAATAAATTAACAGGTTATTAATGGCCTGTTAATTTATCCATTTTCAAAGATAAACCCTTAATACTTCCTCTTTCACTGCATTTTAATCCATCCAACACTTTGTACTCATTCACATTAACTACAGCATTAACTTTGTTTTTCCTGGTAAAATATTTGTTAATAAATCTTACCCACCTCCTTCACTTCCATACACAGGTTACCTCTATGGTCTCTAAAGACCCCACACTTATCCTTTTGCTCTTTATGTATTAATAAAACAGTTGTAGGATTTTGTTTTAATTTATTTGCTAATTTTTTTATACATTCTTTCCTAATTTCCCTTTTAATTTCACTCCCACATTTTCCATCCAATTCATGACTTCCTGCTATATTGTCAATGGCTCTCAATATTTAACATCAGCTCCCTCCTCTTGCCTTGTTCTCTCCGCTATGCACCACAATGTTTAGGGGCCTCTAGATTCAACTGTTCTCTTCTCTGTGGAACATAAGACCATAACCATAAAACATAGCAGAATTAGGCCATTCGGCCCATTGAGTCTGCTCCGCCATTCGATCATGGCTGATTTATTTTTCCCTCTCAACCTCATTCTCCTGCCTTCTCCCCGTAACCTGTGGTGACCTTACTAATCAAGAACCTAACAACCTCCGCTTTAAATATACCCAATGACTTGGCCTCCACAGCTGTCTGTGGTAATGAATTGCACAGATTCACCACCCTCTGGCTAAAGAAATTCCTCCTCATCTCTGTTCTAAAGGGACTTCCTTCTGTTCTGAGGCTGTGTCCTCTGGTCCTAGACTCTCCCACTACCGGAAACATCCTCTCCATGTCCACTCTATCCAGGCCTTTCAATATTTGGTAGGTTTCAGTGAGATTCCCCCCATCATCCTCCTGAACTCCAGCAAGTACAGGCCCAGAGCCACCAAACGCTCCTCGTATGTTAACCCTTTCATCCCTGGGATCATTCTCGTAAGCCTCCTATGGATTCTCTCCAATGCCAGCACACCGTTCCTTAGATATGGGGCCCAGAACTGCTCACAATACTCCAAATGTGGTCTGACCAATGCCTTATAAAGCCTCAGCTTTACATCCTTGCTGTTATATTTCTGGTCTTCTGGAAATGAGTGCTAACATTGTATTTGCCTTCCTTACTCCCGACTAAATCTGCAAGTTAACCTTTAGGGAATCCTGCACTAGGACTCCCAAGTCCCTTTGCACCTCCAATTTCTGAATTCGCTCCGTTTAGAAAATAGTCTATGCCTTTATTCCTTCAACCAAAGTGCATGACCACACACTTCCCTACGCAGTGTTCCATCTGCCACTTCTTTGCCCATTCTCCCAAATGTCCAAGTCCTTCTGCAGACTCCCTGCTTTCTCCATGTATCTGCCCCTCCATGTATCTTTGTATCATCTGTAAACTTGGCCACAAAGCCCTCAATTCCATCATCCAGATCATTAACTTATGTGAAAAGTAGCAGACCCAACACCGACCCCTGTGGAACACCACTAGTCACCAGCGGCCATCCAGAAAAGGCCCCCTTTATTCCCACTCTTTGCCTTCTGCCAGTCAGCCAGTCTTTCATCTATGGTAGTACCTTTCCTGTAACACCACGGGCTCTGACTTTGTTTAGCAGCCTCGTGTGCGGCATCTTGTCAAAGGCCTTCTGAAAATCCAAGTAAACAACATCCACTGACTCCCCTTTGTCTATCCTTTCTGTTACTTCCTCAAAGAATTCCAACAGATTTATCAGGCAAGATCTCCCCTTAAAGAAACCATGCTGACTTTGGCCTATTTTATCATGAGCTTCCAAGTACCTTGGAACCTCATCCTTGATAATGGATTCTAACATCTTACCAGCTACTGGAACCTGTAGAACAGTCCCAATTGTTAGACTGTCTCATTTTTTATTCTTAACTCAACCCATTTAGCCTCATTTAATGAACTTTCTGTCATATCATCCCTTCTTACAGCTGTGGTGTTTCTTTACCCAATATTGGCGATTCCTCTCTAGCCCCCTCTCTATCTCAAAATTCTATAACCAGGAAAGTTAAACTTGTCCTGCTCCTCTTTAGGCCACGTTTCTGTAATAGCTGTCATGCATTTCTATGTGACCTTGCCCTCAATTCACCCACTTTATTTACTGCACTCCTTCGATTTTGCCAATACCATTTAAGTGCAAGAATATTATTCATTTGCTCATTTTCTATGCTTTTCAAACTCTTTCTGCCTTCCACTCCAGTTCTATTCTTCCAGCCCCTGCTAAATCTCAACTCAGCTTCCCAACTGCTGCCAAACTGGTTTGAACAGTCAGACAGCTCGTGCAAACCTATAGACAAGTTTAATAGTCTCAATCCTATTGAGGCACAAATTATCTGGCCTATACAGGTCCCACCATCCTGTGAGCTGGTGTCAGTGTTGCAAAAACCTAGAACTCTTTTATCCATGCATTCATCTGCTCTATTCTCCTAATCCTATATTATCTGGCAAGTGGCACCAAGAGTAATTGGAGATTACCACTTTTTGAGATCCTGTGTCTTAATCTCTCTCCTAACTCAAATTCTGCTGCAGAACCTCATCCCCTTTTCTAATCATGTCATTGTTGCTGATTTGATGTGTGGTTGTTCACTCTCTCCCTCCATAATGTTCTGCAGCTACTCCAGTGATACCCTTGACTCTGGCACGAGCCTATGTCTGCAGAAATGCTGATCTGCTCTCCCAGCTGTAAAATCCCCTGTAACAAACAACTGCTCTCTTGACCTTCCTCCCTCCCTCCCTCCCTCCCTGTAACAGTTGAACCACCCTGGTGCCATGTTCTTCACCTGCCAAGAGGAAGCCTTGCCCTCATCAGTACTCAGAACTGAATACTGGTTAATAAGATGCCAACTGGTGTCAATTTGAACTATGTTGTTATTTTTCTGTCAGTCACACATTCCCACTGAGCATGCACTCTTAAACTCCTGAAATGTGCTGCCCACAAACTTCGTGGATGGCCTGCAGTGATATCAGCTGTTGCTGAAGCTCCAAAATGAGGGCTCCTCAGCTGATGACACTTCCTACACTTGTGGCTGCCCTAGAGTTACCACATCATACAGGATGTGCATTCCACTGGTGAAAGTTGTCCTGTCCTGCCTCCTCTTGCTTAAATAAGCTCACTTAGCAGAAACCAAAGTAAAACCATTGCCCTTCCCTCACTAAAGTCCACACTGTAGACATTGCATTCAGTGAGCAATGTGCACCGTGCTTTAGCGAAGTCCACTGATTTGTAATTATTTACTCATTCAGTGACATTTAAATGTATTTACTGTAATTCTAATGTATTTCAGGTCCTCAACAAGATGCCAAAGCTGCACGAGATTTCATTTTGAAGACCTATCAGAATCAGAATCCAGACAAAGAAAAGGTCATCTACTCTCACTTCACATGTGCCACGGATACAGAGAATATACGGTTTGTCTTTGCTGCTGTCAAGGACACTATCCTACAATTAAACCTGAAGGAATTTAACCTGGTCTAGAGGACATACAACCCATTTTTCATCATTTAATACTTTTTTAATGCTCTCTTTTTACTTGCAAGTTTAAAGTTATATTAGGTACCTGTAAACTTACCAATTTACCAGTTGTACAGAGAACTTGGTGATATTGGTACAGATATTTCATTTCAGACTCAGTATCAGTTCTATTCAAAATTATTCCTTCAAATAGTTAAGAGTTCTTCTATTTGCAAAAACAAATTGTGCTGGCAGTGTTTGGCACATTTCTGAAAAAGAGTCAAATGAAGACCTTTAATAGCTTTCATGGTTTAAAACAATCATGGGGATCACTTTGAAAGAAACAAATACATTTTTTTCCAAAGGTGATTGTTTCCCGGTTCTTCTAAATAGTGAAAACACACTCATCTTTAGTTTTATGTATGGCACTCTAACGAAAATACCTTGTGGGGTTTCTGGAGTCCAGAGGTTTACTGAATGCAGCTAATTACCTAAAAACTACCAGAATTTTTTTTTGTATATTACTTGCATTATTTAGGTTATATTTAGTACATGGAGCAATTTTAATTACCTGTTTAAAGAGAACTCTAAACGATTGCTGTACAAAACAAGTTCTTTGATGTTTCTTCAACATTTTAAAATACGTTATCCAATCATTCCATGTTGGAGTCAGTGATTAAACCACAGATGCCTTCAGCATTTAAAATGTTAGCATAAATTATTGCTGTCATTAAAGGCAGTGTGCAGTGAACATGTGAAATACAAAATTTAACACCTTAGACAAAATTGTGTGATTTTAATATAATTCATTAGCAAAGAATGGCTGAAATGATTCTTACCGGAATAGTTTGTAATGCTTATCCTCAAACCAGTGAAAGGTTTATTTGATGAAATGAAATATTGGAGGTTAGCTTGCAGATTCCAAAGCCGTGTTTTTTCTAAACAGTGTAGTATGTACCTTAATATTACTATAGTTGCAATAAATGGAAGAAACAAGGTTTGACAGGACTTTTTTTCTACCAGCAACTGAAAGGAATTACACATTGGTACATCAGTGCTTTCAAGCCACTGTAAATATGTATCCTATATATAGCATTTTTTTCTAGCTCTGAAAATTGTTTATCATGGTTAAATTGGAATATTTTTCAAAAAGATAACTATCAGCAATTTTAGATGTACAGATTTTTCCCCACAATTTAGCAGTGCTAGATTTAAAAAAAATCATACTGTTTTTGAAGTTCTAAGCAATAATGATTTGTAATGCACAATTCTGCCATTAATCTCATTTTGACTTTTATAATTCTGTTCACTGCTGTTTTACATAAGAGGCATTTTAGAGCTCATTGTAATTTTTCCAGTTTAACACTGTCTTGTATCTATTTTTGTTGGATATTTACAATTTATGCAACATGTAGTTTTTGAATGTTGTTAAGTTGCCATTGATTTTGAATATCAGATGTATATAAATCTGTGCTTCACCATATCATTCCATGAAACTTAGTAGGCATAATGCATCTAATTGAAGTCTGTCTGCAGTGTTAGATCTTTCGTTAATGCTTTTTATTACACCATAATTATTATTTAATGAATTACATATCAAGTTGCATTACCTGGTAGGCCTAATGTAGTCTAATTTCGAACTAATCAAGTTTGTATGACCAGCTAGGTCTGATTGCTCAACTGATATTGGGAGACAACTTTCAGGGAGTCCAGAAAGAGAGGAAATGAGCTTCTCCAGTACAGCGGATGCATTGTTTCTTGCAGTTGTGGTCCACCTTGCTTTAGGTTACTCATACCTTGGGATTCTAGAGGTACAAGTAATCTAGCTGCCCACGTTCAAATTTGTGAAGTAGACTAAACAAGGGGCTGTTGGCCTTATTGAAATATTTAAATTGCCAATATGCCTCCCAAGATGAGATTGGCCACATGCTCCTTCTATTTCTGTACAGCTTGAGAATGACAGTTGGAGGAGGAGGAATTTTGATCAAAATAAAGATGCTTACATTCTATCCCCACCACCCCCCCCCCCCCCCCCCCCCCACCTCCCCTGGGCTCTTAAACTACCAGTTTTGGCACAGTCAAGTTTCTGTTCAAGTAATAGCTTTGTCAGCTGTGCAAATGAAAGCTTCCGGTTCATGTGCTACTGCCAGTGTAAAAACTGAACTGAGTCAAGGTCAGTTCTGGAATCCCTGATTTCAAAATTTCTCAGTTTAACTTACTTTCCAATAAACAGAGAAATATGATTAGATTTGAAGATTTGGGAAGCCAGGGAAAGAGAGATGTTATGTTATATTGATGTAAATAACCAATTTATTCACATTTTCGTATGGATGGTGAAATTGCATTCTTTTTCTGAAATGTATTTTATTACATGTGAAAGGTAATGGTTGAGTTATTTATGATTCTGCTAGGATCCTTGTGTTTAGAATAAAAAATGTTTTCACTGACACCAGAATTCCCCAAGTCCTTTTACTTGCACCCAACTTTAGTTTTACATATACCACTGCATCAAAAATATATCATGGGATTCTTAGAGATCGTGGGGATAAAAGAACAATACAATATACAGTGGTGATATTGATATTTTGTAAGCATATTTTGGCAGATAATGTCAATATTTTATACCAGTCATGCTGTGATGGTCAGGACCACTTTGCATTCTGAGGTCACCAGGCTGAAGCAACAATCTCTAATTTTGCCATTTAAACAATCTTTTTTTTCAGCTGAAAATCATTTATTTTTGGATTTAGATCTGGCAGCTGTAGATTGGAACCTGACTGTACATACTATAATGTTAAAATGTTGAACAAAGGGTGCAGAAAGTCACTATTCCCATTAGCAACCAGATGCTAAAATAGACATCAGAAGGTACTTAAATGCACTTTTATTATCTGTATTTTAGCTACATGACACTCAGATATACTTATATCAATCATTTTAAGTTAGTCAAGTATGTATATTTACTTTGTACAAAATCAAAAAGCCTATAATTTTTAAATGTTAACATCTAACCAACCAAACATTGTTAGGACTTTTTATTATTGTGAAGTGTTTCATTGGTTAATAATTAATTCAAATGTACTTTGAAAAATTATTTCATACTTGATAATGCTGCTGTTTTAATCTGAAATTAAACACAAATTTGGTTCTTATGTTTCATATCATACTGTTTTCTTGCTAGAAAGACTAGGATTAATGTTGCCATAATATTGTATATCAGCTATGAGTCATGCCCATGAAATGAATTTATTTATTTACTTAATATTCATTTGTGGTGTTGCAACTGCCAAAACAGTAAAAAATTTTGCTTTCTGTTCAGTTTATCCAGTAGTGTTACTGTGGGGCAAAAAAAAAGTTAACATTCCATTCCAGAACTTCAGGGGGGTAAAACATTTCTAAAAGTAAGCATATTTTTCCACGGTTACATCAGACAACATACTAAAACCAAGGATCCAATGTGCAGCTTTGAATTTTGTAACTTGAGCACTGAATCAGAATGTATACTTAGCAAGAACAAACTGAAAACTTTCAGGTCACTAACTTGAAGCAAGATTATTTACTTGCTGCTGGTTAGTAAATAAGTTTTAGGCAGCCCATTTATAACCTCTGGTTAGGTTATAGCAAGAATTTACAGTAGATTGTGATGTGTTTTACTTTTGGACTTATGCAGAGAATATTTTTTTGAATTATCATCAAATTTGGGCCTTCCATGCTATGGTAAAGGTTATAAGGAAAGCCTATTCTTAAGTTTTTTTTTCTGCTGACATCCTCTCCTGAGGAATTAACTGTTCCTATAAGAGAAGTTGCATTTGGTGATGTTTTGGGATCATATAAAAATCCTTAAATAATTCATTATGCTTGTGTCAGGATCAGCTCCTGCAATAACTTTGCCTGCATGTCAGAGGTGCAATTATCTGAACTTTGCTGCTGGTCAATAATGTGGTGAATAAAAAATAAATTCTTCTGAGGCTTGATATTCAAACCTGAGAAAGTAAGTTAATGCTGCTGGGTACAATAAAAAGACCTGATACAATCAAAACTGAACACTCTGCTTGAACCTTGACTCCTGATGATCCTTGTTAACTTACGAAAACTTGGCTTTTACTTGTAAGTGGCAGTGCAGGTTCCCCATAGTGCCAGATGTTTTTCTCCATGAGCAGATAAATTACTGTGCAATTTACTTGCCATTGTACATAGTCTGTGAGTTCCCAGTCATTCCTATCCAAGGACAAATTGAGGTTCCAGTTCTCTTCCTGCAATGATCTTTAACCCAATGGAATATATGGTACGGTATGAATTAACAAACCAAAAAAAAAAGTGAATCAAGTTTTACTTTTCTTGGGAAATGTGATTGAATACATAAATAACAACTGAGCAGGCCTGCCAATATCTAAAGAGAAACAACATTTCAAGTTCTCTGCAAAGATACTGCCTCAGCAACAGTATATTTCCAATATTTTTGTGTTTTTAATCTCACTTCAACTATTTGCAATCTTTGCTTTTAATTTGCAGAATTTAGAATTTCTCCTAAATACAAGCAACAGCAAGAGCATGTCCTTTACATGCTATTCAGGTAAGAGACATGAATTTATAGTTGCAGAGTTCCTTTTCTACATTGCATTGTACTGACCATTTCTCTTTATTAATAGATTATAAAGTAGCTTCTGTTTCTTTCAGGCAAACAGATTTTGCATGCAATTAACAAACTGTTCTGCATGTTTAGATCAGTCAAGTAACACTGCAACCAAATCACTGAGACACAGCTACACACACTTGTTCGGAGTGTTCAAGGAATTTTTTTTTTATTGAAATACACTCAAGGCAGTATTTAGGCTACAAAGAAAAGCATTCCCAAAGAATGGGGTGGGTTGAATATTTTGGCCTGGGTTCTCCAACTCATTCATTGTCAAAATCCACAGAAAACCAGGAAAGATCATGTGAAAGCATTTACACTTCTGTGCCTGGGCATTATATGCTTATAAGTAAGTTATTTGGATGCAGTGAAGCTTGTAATTCTGAGGAAAAACTGTCCCTTACAGTTAAAGTTTTAATAGTTTAATGTCTACAACATTACTGCTTTGTCCAATATTCAGTCAGCTTTGCATTACTGGTGAGAAACGCTATGAATAATGCAGACTACAGTGCAGTACACTTACAATGTACATTAGTAAATTTCATTATTTCCTGTTGCTCAAAGGCACCCATGGTGCAGTATAATGTTTAAAAAAAAACACCAATTAATACAAGAGGCCGCTCTGAAACATAATAAATCATGACTGAATTCTCTAACTTAGCCATTGTTTAATAGAAACAGTTGTTGGAAGAATACATGTCTATTGAGCTGTCATAATGCAAATGATATACATTAATTTCTACACCTGCATTAATTTTAATACACTTAATGGGAGAGTGAATTTGAGGAGTTTGATTTTTTTTCTGCAGCAGATTGCACAGGACGAAGAAAAATATCAACTAGTCTTCTTTGTGGTTACAGAATTTGCAAAGGAAGACTTTGCTAATTGAGACTTAAGTTCTCAGGATCCAACAATTTTTAAGCTGGGAGAGTAGATTTTACATTATTTTGTTCCTACATCTAACTCTCTGGCCCTAAGGCCTCATTGCATGATTTTGAACTTGCAGGTGCATGGAAGTAGCTGCTACAAAAGACATTTTCACTTTTCCCTATTTCTTAGTAAGAAGCACAAGCAGGGACTCGTATCCCACCATTGAGGTTTGGTGCCCGTATAGCAACATCCTCCGAACTTCTCTATGGAAGTTACAAATATACCAACTTTGCCACTTACTTCATTAGTAATTATTCAAAACCTTGTGTGGATTGATTTCATCTAAATCCATGAATGGCTATCTACTTTTAAAGAGACAATCAGGTTGAGGGTGACAAAGCCAGCATTTATTCCTCATTGCCTTTGAAATTCAATCAAGTTGACCAAACAGTTGTGGTTCTGAAGTTCCATTTAGGCCAAATTAATTAAGAACAACATATTGCCCTACCCTAAAAGACCTTGGGAAATTAGATGTGTTTTTATAATATGCTGGTTTCATGGGCAATATGATGATAGCTTCTTTCTCAACTAAATGAATTTAAATTCCCCATGTGTTATGTTGGAATTTGAAACTCATGATTATGACAATTAGATCACACCACTGTATAGCATGAACCTGTCCTCCCAGTCTACAAACACTTTGCAAACTGAACAATACAATCTATAGGAATTAAAATTTAAGCTTTAATGTAAATACAATGTTATTATCAAAATAGCCACTTCACTGCACATGCCAGTCAATATTAAAAAGGATGCATGATAATGCTGGTACCATATTTCTGTTTGGGTAGGCTTAACTTACTGATGATCAAGACATGACAACATGTAAAACTTGTAACTCTGATTTCAAGCAAAATGGAAAACAATTCTTGAAAAAAGTGTGAAATTCTTGAAAGGGTACAATTGTGCAGTTATAAATGTTACTGATACTAGTAACCTATACTTCATCATTTTACTGCTGTTGGGTTTATTTTGTGAAAAAAAATACTGCCTTGGGACAACAGAAAAAGCACAAAAAAAATCTTATTAGCAACATTTTTCCCCAAACAAGAGAGTGCATCTACAAAATGAAAATTGTAGAAAATTGCATATTCTATTATTTAATAAGACAATTTAAAACCAGTTAAGCATGATTATGCTTTAAAAACAAAACTTGAATAAATGAGTAAGTGTGATTTGCAAAGGTATCTAAGATCAAATTCAAATAAAAGTGCTATTTTCTTATATACATTTCTGGATGGATTTAACATTGAAAAGATGGAGATAGACAAATTGGAGCACATGAGGCATTCTGGAATTAATACAAAAGATTTTCTGGAAAACAACAGTTGACAAAATCTTTCAAAGTATTGATTTTTTTCAATGCATTAGGGATTCTATTATACTGAGTAGATTAAGCATAGAAAGAAAGTGTTTGTCCAGATCAGCTGGATTTTTCACTATCAAGTTGGTTTTGATTGCAGTTAAAACTTAAGTGCAATACAGCCTTTAAGAGTATTTACTAAGGAGTATGATTAAGTATTTACAAGAATACATCAGGTAATTGTGTGCCAATCTATGATGCATGATCTGTATATAGATCTACTAAAAGGCAATGGAAATCAGAGGGCATTGTGATTTAATTGATAAATAATTAAGTTGTTTTACTAATTCTTCCCAGCTTTGCAAAAAAAAATATTCTTGAAATTTACTTGTTTACTGTTTCAAAATATGGTAATGCATATTTTCCTTACAAGCAAGTTCAGTTTAATTTTTAAAGTAGGTGTCAAATATCTGGATTCCTCTAGTTACTTTGTAATATGAAATTGAGTCACTGAATATAGCCCAACTATGACGAAAATGTTGGCACATTTGTTATAAAGTGACACTCTATCAGTAAAGGCTTTATTAGCCATGGCAAATACAGTCGGTGCCTGCAAGTTATTTAGTTGAAAATGCTTCAATTCTCTTTGGAAGAATCCAAAATAATTTATGCTTTAGCATCCAGAACTGATGAATATTAACTAAATAAAAAAATTACAATAGTAGTTATCATACAGTTGAAGGTTTTAAATTCCCATTAGAATTTGCTGAACAACAATGGAGGGACTAAAATATACATGATTACAAATCCCCATATTGCTGTTTACAAGGTTCTGTTCAATTAGTAAATAAAATTCTAGATAATACACAATTGTTATGAAATTTGCAACACTTATTCATGTCTTTGGATGCTGATCATGCGGTCCATTTTCTCTCACTTCTTGCAGTTTTTCCAGAATCCACTGAGGGGGATAAAGAATGTTAAGTTTTTGATATAAAAATTAGATATTTATTTCAATTAATGTGAGTTTGTGGTTTTAATTATGTTAGAAGGAGTAACAGAATAACCATTTCTGAATAGTCAAATAGGTTGAAGGATGCTTTTGTAATTGGAAGCCAGTGATCAGTGGTGTAGTGCAGAGATCAGTGCTGGGACCCTTGTTGTTTATGATCTATATTAATGACTTGATTAGTATATTTGCAGATGACATGAAAGTTGGTGGTAACACAAGAGACTGCAGATGTGGAATCTGAAGCAACAAACTGTCTGCTGGAGGTAAAGGAGGGGATACAAAGGAGAGGCGGAGCGGTGAGTGAGTCTGAAGTGATTGGTGGACTGAGGAGAGGTGAAGGTGGATTCCAACACATAGCCTTTGTATTCCTGCTTATCAGCTGTCTCCATCTCGCTCCATAAGTCTCTCCTTTTTTCTCTCTGCCTCCATCCATCATCTACCTGCCCGTTTCCCAACTCCAACCACCCCCTTTTCTACCTACCTCAACCTGCTTGTCATCCTTCACCACTCCCCTTTATACTGGCCATCTCACCTCTCCACTCCCAGTCTCGATGCAGGGTTTTGATCTAAATTCAACAACTCTTTCCCACACCCACTGCAAGCACTGGTGCTGCTCAACTTGCTGAGTTCCTCCAGCAGATTGTTGAAAGTTAGTGGTGGTGTGGATAGCAAGGAAGGTTACAGCACAATATAAATCAGATGGAAAGTTGGTGGCATGTTGTCAGATGGAATTTAATCCTGACAAGTGTGAGGTGATGTAATATGGGAAGTCATAACAGGAGGACTTATCTGGTAAATGGTAGGGTGCTAAAGAAAGTTGATGAATAGAGGGACCCTGGGGATTGAGTCCATTGTTCCCTGAAAGTGGCAACACATGTCAGGGCATAGATTATAAAAGTTGGGATGTTGTGACTTTACAAAACACTGGTTAGACCACACTTAGAGAGCATTGTGTGTAGTTCTAGTCAGTATACTATAGGAAAGATGTGTTTGCACTGGAAGGAGTAAAGAAGAGATGTTGCCTGGATTGCAAGACATTAGTTATGGGGAGAGATAGGCTTAGGTTGTTTTCCCTGGAGCTAAAGGGTGACCTGTTAAAGGAATATAAAATTTTAAGAGGCACAGATAGAATAGATGGTTAGAATTTTTTTCCCCATGGTAGGATCATGGAAAAAAAAAGGAGGCACATTAAGGTGAAAGGAAGGAATTTAAAATGGGGATTTGATTTTTGTTTTTACACACACAAAGTGGTAGATATCTGGAACTCTCTCCAGAGGAGGTGGAGACAGAGACATTTAGACAGGCACAATGTAGAAGGAAATGGAGCTAATGCAGGAAATCTCACCATGAAAACTCACCATGAAAAAGGTATCTTCAATTATGTTTAAATCCCTCTGATCTTTGCATTCCTCCAAGTCTGGTCACTTGAGCATCCCTAATTTCTTTTGTCTCACCTATGGCCCATTTTGAACTTGTTTATTTAGAGAGTAAAACTCCAATAATCTGCTATCCGACCATTCAGAAATCCTCTGGCTCACCAGATAATGTTTGCTGTGCGCCCCAGTTGATCTGCCCACTTAGTAGGGCTTCAGTTCCCACACTCTCTTTGGTTGGCTGTGCTCCTTTGAAACTTACCTGGTTCTGCTGTTTCCTGTGCTCCATTGAAACTTACTAGTTAACAATACAACAACTTTTAAAAAAGTCAGTTTGCATTGTATTTGAGTTAAGACCTGCAATCCTGCCCTCTGGTCTGACAAATGTTGCATCTGTTCACATTACTCGTTCAACAAAGACACCCACCCACACCCTCCTTAACTTCAGTCTCAACAGCTCAAGGTCTGACTGTAGGTAGGATCTTAGAATCTAATCAAACATAATACAAATGAAGGCAGGCAAGTCACCTGGGAAAAGGTGGGAAGGGAGGGGCATGCAGGTCAAAACGAGGGCAAATCTGAATCTAATAATTAATGAACTTATAAATCACCTAATACAATTCACCCCTGGAAGTTTCAATGGGTCTTGCTGACAATACAGTTTAAAAAAAAAAGCAATACCTTTGCATCAGCTTCAGATCTGAAATTTACAATTTTTCCATATTCTTTTGCATGAAAGACAGACTTGACCCGTTCCTTTAAGAAAATAGGGAAGATGTTAGACTGAAATAAATAACCCAAACAAAGCAATGTTTGTTGCCTGTAAAATATGACCTGCATAACTTAAAAACTGTATTTATATACCTCCTTTAATGTATTAAAACATCACAAGGTGTCACGAGTCTAAGAAAGAACCAATAGCTGGAATCAAAGAGGGAGCAGCACTTTCAAAGAGATAGCGAGGCACTGAGATTTAGGAAGTGAATTCCAGAATACGAGGCCAATACAATTTGCAGAATTTTGCAACTACAAGAGCTTACATAGATGGTGAGGGAAGAGGCCATAGACGGCTGGGAATCTAAAATTGCAGTGTTACTGGTTAGTGAGCAGAGGCTATGGGTAGCAGAGTTTTGGATGAATATAAATTACTGCAGAGTAGGAAATGGAAGGCAAGCAAAGTATTGGAATAGTCAAGTCTGGAAGCAAAATTATTGTAGATAATGTGTGTTTAAGCATGATACAGATTAGAAAGTTGAGAAGGCCAAGGATGATCCTTCAGGATAAGATGCATGGTAGCAGGATAAGAAGCCATTGCAGGGTATTCTTTGGTTATAGTTAAATAGGTAAGGATAAGATGAAGTTCATATACTGGCCTAGGAAGGAGAGGCTTTGCAATAATATGCTATACTCAGCTATTTGCAAGCTTTAAGCAGCTCAACGAGAAATAAGATAATACATCACACTGTCATAACCGTGGCAATGTGGCTTTAGTTAGGGTAATTTCAGCAGTACAGCAGGGGTAGTAACCTAATTGGAAAGATGCAAACTGAGAAAGAACAGCACAGATTTGCAAGGTGATAAATTGAAGGATTGGAGAGGGGAGGGGTAGTAGTTTGCTTAAAAAAAAAGGGCAACAAGGACTAGAACAGCAGCACCTGATCTGTAGTGAAGAGTGCACAGCAGCAAAGAGAAGGACACCATTAACCATCTCAGTTCAACTAGATTAGAAGACAGGCAATAAGGGATGAGATTAGAGGGAGATGGGGACAAAAATACTTGAAGATACAGATTCAGTCAGTGAGTTTGGAGAAGAGGGAAATCGTGCAAAGGCCTGAAACTTGGTGATAAAGCAGTTGGATGAGAGAGTGGGGAAAAAGGAGAGGATGGTAGTGTAGCATACAAAATGAGCTTTATCTTTGCACATCAGATGATTCTGGAATAGCAAATAGATTTGAATGTAGATAGCAGAGTACAAGTGCTGCTGGGTGTGATGTGGCTGAATAAAGCAACTGTTAGACAGATCCACGTTTCTCAGCTTAAAGTAGCAAAGACTGGGTTTACCAAGATGAATAAGCACCGAGTGCAATGAGGTGTTTACCAGGGACAAGTGTATTAACATTTGATATAGTAGTGTTAATAGACAACTTGGTAGCTACAGCCATATTGAAGAAGTTGTAAGCCATTTGAGGAAGAGTTTATGCAAGCTACAGTAGGAATAATATTCTAATACTTAGTGATTAATTTAAATGAATACGCCCTTTTCAACTGCACTATCGCTGCCATTAGTTCTGAGTTAAAACATACTAAGAGCTATGATCTAGAGCTGGATAAAATATCTAAAGTAAGCAAGGCAAGGCTCCTGTATGAGAGTGACAGTCAAAGATGGGTTTGAATGAATTGTTGCAACTTCCTGACAACATCTGTATACATATACATGAAATCAACATGATAAAATGCAGTCTTTTATAATACTCCAAGCAAAATCAAGTATTCTCTTACTTTGGCTTCAATGCGCAACCTCCTTCCATCAACGATGAAAGGCTCCTTGGTGAATTCTTCAAAGCTGTACTGCCATTCACAAGTCAACTGGCCGAATGTTCCTTGTGTTACAAAAAAAACACCACTGGAAAAAATAAATTTTGATGGAATCAGATTAACAAAAGGCACACAAAAACATTAATGGTAAATAGCATTCAGTACACTTTATAAACATGAACTGGCAGCATGTAATTTATAATAACTGAATTGATCTCATTGGGCAAATGTATTAATGAATATCCAGGCTGGCTCATGCTTTAGCTTTCCACTATAAGTAGACTCAATTTGGCCTATAATTAGGAAATAGCCAGGAAAAATAGGAATAAAAACCCCACAAATTTTGTGCATCTCCAGTGTCTTGCTCAGAGTACCCAGATTAATAAGCAAAATTATGTATTTGGCAATGTGACAAATGGGAATCTTATGCATTTAAAGTGCAGCATGAAACAGTGTGGGATAGTTAGGTCAAAAATCCATACAATTTTGAAATCTGCCGTCTTAGGATGTGTTCCATGGTAAAACGGTTATAATTTTAACTTTTTCTATTCACCTACTTTCATTGATTTCGGTGTCACTGATCACTCTTATGGGACCTTATTCCCTGTGCACCAGAGTATACTTTTCTCTGAATAAAATCGTCAAGATACAGGAAGTGAATAACAATCATCCTCCATTTCCAAAGATCACATGCAACCCAATGCTTAATGATCTCAACTTCAACAGCTGGAAGAGTAATAATCTCTCTCAAGGTGGTCTGAACGATAAGCAAGTTTATTTAAACAGCATGTTCCTTGGAACTACAATTTGCTTTAGAATCTTAATACAAGAAAGATGCATTGCTTGATCCATAATAAAAGCTTTCCTATATTGAATCACTGACTTGGTTTACTGTCATTTATTTCTACATAACTAAAAGAAGAAATCCAGTATACACAAAATACAACCTCAAATTCTAAATTTCCATTTTGTTCAGAATATCTAATGTGAAGATCATTGGAACAGAATTTTGGAAACTACAATGCACAGTTGCTACTACATACCTACATTTGGTACAAGCCAAAGACAAACTTCTTTTACTTAGCCGTACAAGCTGGAAATAGTATCTGCATTTCCACTACTGTTGCCAATTTCAGCCTAATGCAATTATACTGTTCAAGTGTCTGTCTGTACCTAAATTTCCATGATGATCAAGTTGAATGTAGCAAGACCAAAGCAGCAAGAGATCAACTAATGGTTCAACTTTCATTATGTACATTACAAAATACATGGAAAAGATTTTTCCCCTCTTTGTGACATACAGTCAATCTTAAATCTCTCAAGAAATAACTTGAAATTATGTAGCACTTTCAATATAATAAATCTTCCCAAGGTGCTAATCAAAACAGAAATAATTATCAAATAAAATTTTACACAGAGTAAATATGGCAAATCAGAGAGAATAATGAAGCAAGAGAGGTAATTCCACACCCCAAGGCCTGGTGTGCAAATGTGAAGGAAAGAAAAGTGGGGTTGCACAATGGCCAGAAATGGAGGATTGTGAAGGGACGTAAAAGTTAGCAATGGCAAAAGACCAAGGCTAAGGAAAAGAGAGCAATTCAGTTGAAGGAAAATGTGGTCAGAAACTTCGTGAGGTTAAACAGAAAATTTAGCCTACAAACACTGAACACTTGTGTAAACCAGCATTGCCTTGAAACCTTCCTGCAGAGAGTAAGCTGGCTCTGGGGCACAAGTTTACACTTCCACATCATGATTTACAGTTTGGTGCTTTCTGTAGATGGCATGTGCTGCCCAATAAAAGTGGTGCAACAAGCTGACTCAGTAGCCAACATAAGGAATTCTCATGGATAGACAATATGGAAATAAAAAGGACTTCTTTCTTATCATCTTTTAAACTATTTTACAGAAATTAAAACAAACATAAGGCTGTGTATATGGGGTTAAGAGCTTTTTTTGTGCTCTGACAGCAGAGGGCCAGACTGGAGGGCTTCAAATGTGGAGTGCAGGAGTAATGATTGAAGGCAGTACACAAGGACTTGAAAAGAGGGAACCTGCAAGACAGGGAGGAACAAAACTTTTTTTTTTGAAGCCAGAAATTGATGATGGCCTATTTGAAGGGGACAGGGAGATTGTCTTAAGAGAGGGACCAATTTAACAGTACCAGTCAACATGGGAGCTATAGTGGATTTTGATTGGTCAGCTTTTTGGTACGAATAAGGTGGAGTAGGAAGCTGGGTCTCAGGTAGAGGATATTGGGGGGGGGGGGTTGTTGGCAGTGGGTGAGGAGAGAAACTAGGGAAATATCTGAGTTCAGGGCTTGAATCCTGTAGAAAAGTTAAAACCATGGGCTAGGAGAAGAGAAAGCAGCAAAGCCATTTTGAATGGATGATCGGATCAAAATCTAATCCAGGCGGAGATACAAGGACGTAAGAAAGTAAAGGTTCTGATGGAACTGGGGGTGGAGCTGAAGGTGTGAATGACCAGAGCAGAAGCTGCAGAAATGCTCTGGTATATTATGGCTTCCAACTGGACAGCTGATAATTTGAGAAGGCGTCATAATTAGCCTGGAGTGAGTATTTCCAGCAGCAGGCATAAAAGGGTGACATTAGGAGAGAGGAGAGGGATGCAAATAAATTAACAGACATGGCCCACGGCTGACAAAATAGAAGTGGAAAATCCAGGCGAGATACGAGGTTGATTTGGGACCAGTGAGCTCAGAAACTACCTTGGTTGAGAAGCCTTATGTTGGAGACATTGAGGGAGGAGACCAATGAAAATATCTCAAGAATGAGGACCTTGGTGATGCATTAAGGAATGAGGATTTTTATTTACAAAGGGGTGAGAGGAATGGAATAAGTTGAGAATTCTCAGAGAGTCAGAGTCATACAGCATGGATACAGGCCTTTCGGCCAATGAGTCCATGCTGACCACGGCACCCACACATCGAATCCCAATTTCCTGTGTTCGGCCCATATCCCTCTAAGCCCCGTCCCTCCACGTACCTATCCAAGTGCTTCTTAAATGATACTATTGTACCTGCCTGAACCAGTTCCTCTGCCAGCTAATTCCATAGATGCTCACCACCCTCTGCATGAAAAAGTTGCCCCTCAGGTCACTTTTAAATCTTTCCCCTCTCATCTTAAATCTATGCCCCCTAGTTTTGGACTCGCCTACCCTGGGGAAAAGACTTGCTACCATCCAGATGTGGGGAATATACTAAAAAAAAATAAGGGGAGAAGCTAAGGTGCAATATGTTAAATGTGTCAAAAATTTACTGGTCTGGGAGGGGCAACTGTTGCGAACTTTAAAGGAAAGGTGTCACCATCAGCCAAGTATCCATCAAATATGTGATATCAATGCAATCCTCCAGGGAATGGAAATTCTGGAGAGAGATGCTATGATCACACAAACAGCTAACGTGAAAACCAAATCATCAGGACCATTGCTGGAAAACTCACAATTCAAGATTTTACACTTAGCCACAAAAGTAAATATTATGAAAATAATACTTATGGTGGATAAGAACAAAAGCTTGGTTAAATTATGAAGTCTTAAGATGGGTCTTAAAAAGTGAGAGAAATAGAGGCATAGAAATTATGCAGCTTGGAGTTAAGATATCTGGAGCCTTGCCAATGATGGAGGTGAAAAAAAGGGAAATTCATGAGGCCAGAAATTGAGCAGTGCAGAAATCCTGGAGGATTGTATGGAGACTGGAAGAGGCAAGCAAGAAGAGATTTTAAAATGTTAAGAATTTAAAGAACATTAAAAAGCTCAATGGGAGCCAGTAACGATCAAATGAGCAGAGGGGTAATGAGTGAATGGGACTTGGTGTGTGTTAGGATGAAGGCAGCAGAGTATTGGAAGACTGAAATTATGCAGCATAGAAAATGGAAAACCAGTCAAAGTGGTATTGGAATAGTCTATAAAAACTTTGTTATCCAAGATTGATTTAGTAGCTTAATTCTGTTGTATCACTGCAGATGAAATGCCTTCTACATTGCATCTTCTTGTTATGAAATTCATGAGCATAGGCTACACTAAGTTATATTCTTACCTTAATTCCTGCCACACAACTGTCCTATGCTTACAAGTTATCACTCCTCGTCCCACAAACTATGGCTGAGATAAGAAATCTATTTCCAATCAGCAGTATTTTGGGATACTAGGGTATATTTCAGTTTATATTAGTGTAGTTTTCTCACATTAAATATGAACACCTACTTAGAGCACCCAACAGTACCAGACAAATACAAAGCAATTAAAATTATCACCTTAGCTGAATTCTGAAAACTCATTACATAATAAAAATTGAAATTACAGTTATGAATCTCTGCCTTAGACATTTAGAAATACAAACGGCTTGTGAAGATAGGAAACATGATCAATTACTACTGAACACAAGAGAAACAGAAATAGACTATTTAGATCCTCTTATCTGCTCTACCATTTGATAAAATCATAGCTAATTTTTAACCTCACACTACTTTCTTGTACTAAACACATATCTCTCAATTCCCTCAATATCTAAGAATTTATTGATGACTCCCTTGAATATTCTCAGTTTCTGAGCCAACTGAGCCCAGTTGAGCAGATAATTCCAACGATTCAAGACCATCTGGGTGCAGAAATATCTTTATTATCTCAGTCCTGAATGGCTGACCCCTTATTTTGGCACTATAACCCCTGGGTCAAGACATTTGAGCCAGAGAAAGCATCAACTCTAAGTTCACGAAAGAATTTAAGTTCCAATGAGAACACCTTTCATTTTGAGAGAGCATATGCCCAATGTGTTTAGCCTCCTGTTAAGAATCATCCCACAAATCAATTTGGTGAACCTTTGTTGAAGACCCTCTATAATACAAGGTCGACCAAATCTTTGCCCAATATTCCAGGTACATTCTCACTGAGGCTCTATAACTGTATTTGTTTTTTGCTCACCAGACTGCACACAGAGTTGCCATTAGTATGCGGGGGGGCCTTTCAAAACTGCCTAAAACATGCATTTTGGCAAGGGATGAAAAAAATTGCTTTGAATTTATCTATAGAAACAATTCAGACATCTTTTGGTTTAGCATTAATTATATTCAAAGTTCGGCAGATTAGTCAAATAGAGATGCATGTTGAGAGCATATTTTGTAACTGACTGTGAATTCCTGTTAGTCTAATGCAATTATGAGATGCTTACATGACTAATTCTCATTCTCAAGAAAAATGTATGCCATGTGAAATAGCAAGTCTTAGTGTGATATATCCACATGTAGTCAAGATTAGGAACATTTTATAAACTACTAAGGGATGCCCAAAAATGGAAAGGAGAAAACAGTTGATAGAAGTAAACTGGCAAGAAAAATAAAAGCATTAAAAGCAAGGCAGGAAAAGAACAGCTGAGGTGAATGTTGGTCCTTTAAAGGATGAGAATGGAGAATTCATGAGGAAATAAGGAAATGGCAGTCTTGTATCTGTCTTCATTCTAGAATACACAAAAGGCATCCAAATAATAGAACTCACCAGGCAAAAGGGAGGGTGGATCAAAACGATGATTATTGGAGGAAAATGACTAATAGAACAAAAGATTGACAAGTATGGTCTATGTCCCAAGATTTTGAAAGAAGATCCAGAGATAATGGATGTATTGCTTGCTAGCCACCAAAATAATCTAGATTCTGAAAAAGATCCCAGTAGATAGGAACACTAAATACTCAAGAAAAGGAGGAGAAAGAACACAGAGAACCATATGGCCAATTAGTCTAATATCTGCCTTTGGGAAAATACTGCAGATCATTACTAAGGAAATAATGGCATGACATTCAGAAAATCATCATATAATTTAAGGGAATAAACCTGGCATGTTTGGCAATTCGTTATTTGAGGAAGTAACTAGCAGGTGGAAAAAGGGGAACCAGTAAACGTAGTGTATTTAGGTTTCCAAAAGGTGCCACAAAGGGTTACTGCACAAGAGGCCTTGACGTGGGAATAATAGATTGGCATGGATAGACAACTGACTAACTAACAGAAAACAGAGTTGGGATAAATTGATAATTTTCAGAGTTTTGCAGGGGTCAGTGCTGGGACCTTAATTACTTTCAATCTATATTAATAATTTAGATGAAGGGACTGAGTATTCTAAGCAAATTTTCTAATGATACAAAGATAGGTGTGAAGGCAACGGGATGGAATATAACGTGGGAAAGCCAGGTATGCAAGTACAGCAAATACTTAGGGAGACCAAATGGAAAAGCTGTCTAGCTATAATTGTCTAGTTCCTTGGTCAAACATACCTAGAATACTACATATGCTTTTGTTCTAAGTATGCCTCGAGGCAATTCAAGGAAATTTCACTTGATTGATTCCTGAACTGAAGAGGTCACCTTACAAGGCACAGTTGAACTTATGCTTATTGGAGTGGATGGGTAGTGATCTTATTGAAATACAAGATTTGAGGAAGTTTTATAGGATAGCCACTGAGAGGATGATTAACTTATGGGAAAATCTAGAACAAGGGGACATAGTTTCAAAAAGAGGCACCATTTAAGATAGAAAAGAATTTCTCTTAAAAGGCTATGAATCTTTGACTGTAATTCAGTTGTTGATCATTGAATAGATTTATGAGTGAGACAGATAAATTTTTGGAGTATTGTGGTATTCAAGAGTTGTAGGCATCAGGCAAGAAAGGTCATATCAGCCATGATTTTATTGATTGCAGAGCAAGATCAAGGGATATCATTCTGTTTTGTAAGATAATCTCCTTCTTCTTGTTGGGCAGTCCTTTGGGATCAAGGATGACTTGTTTTCACACTTGTGGGTTCTGAGATGGTCAATGAGACCAGTGTGGGAACTGCAAACTCTTCCACAGGTGGGATAGGAAATCCCTGAAGGGAAGTGAGCTTTTCTGCTTCAACAATCAATTTTAAGTTGGGCTAGTGCAGTAGAAATTTTTATTTTGATATTGCAAGTATTATTGCACAGTTCATAATTATTGCACATATACCATTTGTATCAAACAGGAGTTATTTATTTGATAAATGTTAAATACATGTGCCTTACTGATTTATAGCCATCGTCAGTTCAACGGTGTGTACATTCTTCTGCAGTATGTTGCAGATGATTGACTACTGTAAAGTGGAATGCAATGCCAAGGGATCTCTGTTCAATTCCTGCATCTTACAATGTTTACATAAATTTGGACAGATAAAAGGCGATCTTTGTTTTGGATGAGAGAGGCAGTCCACTTATGGGACAGGTCATTTAGTTTGATACTAAATAGCATTCCCATCTCATATAACAATCTAAGAATATGAACTCTCTCTTGCACCACTTGCACGTTGATAGTCAATGTGGGAAATGTGTGTTTTCTCTTTTTTCAGCAGTTTGAATATGTACCAGAAGGTTTTTAAGTTAAAGTGCTAAATGTGGGTTAAAAACTAACCACAGTTTTCAAAGCAGATTTTCCAAACTCTTCTAATGCTTAAAATCTTACCTTTTTGTGATCATAAACAAGTCAGAGTCATTTATCATTTTATGGGAAAAGTACTTCAATTTGGCAAATCTCCCATTTTCAATTTTCTAGGGGAAAAAAAAAACAGGTGGTAAAATAAACGGCAGTCTTTTCATTTTGGATGCATCACAAAATAATGGAAATATGAGTGCAGTAAAGGATTAACTATATAAACTTGCTAATACAGCAACAGTTAACAATTAATTTGTTCCACAAGAAAAGAGTTGTATATTTTTTTTTAAATCAACAGTTACCAACAATAATGATCATTGTACTAATAACCAGACAGAAAAGACTGAAGCCTTGGTTGACAATCCTTGCAATCCTTCATTAAATCTCAGACAAGCTCCTGGAGGGACCACTTTTTGGTTTAAAAAATTCCAAGTCCAGGGAGAAATTGACAGTAAATAATTATCTCAATTACAAAAAGCCCAGTCATACCCTTGCTATAGGCCAAGAACAGAGTTACATTTTTAAATAAAGTGGGGGAGGGACTAAGGCATACAAGTTTAAGAAATAAAAGTTTACAAGGAAGATAATGATCATAATATTTGGATGTCAGTGGCAAGGCCAACTTATAATGCACCCCCCCCAATTTTCTTTCAGAAGGTGATGATGTCTTCTTGAACAACTAAAGACCTTGTGGAGGATGTACTCCCACAGTACTGTTAGATGGGGAGTTCCAGGAGCTTAACCCAGCAATATTAACACATTTTTTCAAAGATGCTGTGAGATTTAACAGAATCACATAAGATTTAGGTCGCTGGAGCCATTCATGCTGCTCAAAAAGAGCAATCCAAACTAATCGCACCTTTCAGCACTTGAACCACAGCTCAGTTGATTGTGGTAACTCAAATAATCTCCAGACACTTCTTAAATCATGGTGAGACTTTCCACCTCTGCCTCCATTCCAGTCCACAATTTCCAGACCCCGATCACTGTCTAGGTTTTATATACATTTGCCTCATCTTCTGTTACTTTAAAACTAGCGCCCTTGTTTTTGGCCCCTTGGCTAAGGGAAATAGTTCCTTCCTATTTATATAGATCCTTCCTGCACCTGAATTAAGCTCCAAGGTCCCTCTGTTCCTTGACACTTATCATTATCCCACTATTTATTATATATTCTCTTATCTTGTAGCATCCTGAATGCTTCACTGGATTAAATTCTATTTGGCACTTTATTGCTTAAAATCAAAAACTGTCTTCTTTCCTGTCAACCACTGGACTTGAAGGGGTACTTTCAGAAATTGTTCCCATGCACCTCTTCCCTTACCTGATGGTAGGAGTTGTAGGCTTGTTGAAGAAACTTGGTGACTTGCTGGACAGCTATGGTATGCCTGTTGTGATGGGACTAAATGGTGGTTGGGAGCTAATCAAGAGCACTGCTTTCTCCTGGATATTATTGAGCTGTTTGAGTATGATGGTGGAGTTGTGTCAAGAAGAGGGAACAGCAGGAATATAGCATTTGGCCCCTTGAGCTTGCTCTACCATTCATAAGATAGTGGTTGACCTTTAATGTCCGCACCACATTTCTGTACTAACCCCATAAGCCCACGATTTTCTCGTTATCGAAAAATCTATTGTTCATCCAGGCAAGCGAAGAGTCTTTCACGCACTCCTAGACTTGTGGCTTTTGGGTTGTGGAAAGGTATTGAAAAGGCAAAGGCCTACCCAGTCTAGGTGACCCTGCAAGGTCTTCCTCTCATATAACTGGAGGTGGGCTAAATTGGGAGAAATGTCTCATAGTTTAGTCAAGCAAAGCCTAACTCATGGAATTATATTTTTCTGCTCACGTCCCAGACTCTAAGTTTATACCTGATGAAATTTTTTTCTAACCAGAGGACAGATGTACCAGGGATGGTAACATAGTGGCAGACATTAAAGGAATTATGGCCCTAGGAGTCCTTAAATTTTGACACTGGACCCCATGAGGTCTCATGGAATTAGATTACATACAAGGAAGGAAAACATATTTGATTAACATCTATAGCCCTTCCTTGCCCACTGAACACTATATGGAAGAAACAATAAGAAATAAGGGCATGGAATATACAAGAGGCTTGGTAGTACCAGCATTAGTTGAATTGGTCCAATCAAGAAAGATATCTCTTAGTAGACATTCAGCAGCTGGTGAGAGAACCAACACAAGAGGCAAACCAACTTGATCTTATCCTCTCCAGTCCAACCACTGTAGATACGTTTGCTAATAACATCATTAGTAGAGCAAAGGCATCCTCCACTGTATCAATTAGGATAGGTTCAGAACAAATCTAAGAGATTGAAACTCAATATTCATGAGGAATTGCGGGCTATTAGCATCTCAATTCCAGCTGCTGTCTATAAGGAGCTTGTACGTTCTCCCTGTGACCGCATGGGTTTCCTCTGGATGCTCTGGTTTCCTCCCACATTCCAAAGACGTACGCGTTAGGAAGTTGTGGGCATGCTATGTTGGCGCCGGAAAGGTGATTAAATTTGCGGGCTGCCCCCAGCACATTCTACACAAAGATGCATTTCACTGTTTCGATGTACATGTGACTAATAAAGAAATCTTATGCTGACGGTTTGATAAAGAAGCAAAAAGCACATAGTCGGTATAGAGCACTGAAAATGGGAGAGGCCCCTCTGACATGTAGGGAGGGCAGGGGGTTGTTTAAAGAAAGAAGTCACAAAGGGAAAGAGCAGCCAAGTAGGACTCTGGAAAATCCCAAGGCATTTTAGAAGTGTATTGAGAGCAAGAGGACAACCAAGGAAAGAGTGGGGCCCGTCCAGAATTGGAAGTTTCATTTAGAACAGTGAATTTCTAGAGCCAGTTAAAATTAAAGGAGTATTAGATGTCTTAGCAGATATACAGGTGAACAAATCCCCAAGAGTCTGATGAAATGTATCGTGGGCTTCTACAGGCAGCAAGGGAGAAGATTGCTGGGGTCCTGATGGAGATATTTAAATCTTGGCTGGTCAAGTTGAGGTGCCAGATGATTGGAAAACAGCAAATATGGTATCTTTATTCATGAAGGTCAGCAGGGATAAACAGGGCAATTATAGGGAGTTTGTCTAATGTCAGTGTGGCGAAATAATTGGAAAAAATCTGAAGGGTAGGATTAATGTACACTTGGAAAAGCAGAGATTCATCAGGGATAGTCAGCATAGATTTGTTGATGGGTGATCCTGTCTAACTAATTAAATTGAGTTTATTTTGAAGAGGTAACTAAATATATTGATGAGGGCACTGCGGTTGATGTGGTCTACATGGACTCCAATGAGGTCTTTGACAAAGTTCCACATAGAACGCTAGCTCAAAAGGTTAGAGCCAATGGGATCCAAGGCAATTTGGCAAATTGGATCCAACAACTGACTTGGTAATAGGAGATAGAGGGTAATGGTGGAGGGTTGCTTTTGTGACTGGAAACCTATGATCAGTGGTGTACCACAGAAATCAGTGCAGGGACCCTTGCTGTTGTTATTTATATTGACGATTTAGATGTGAATGCAGGAGGTATGATTAATAAGTTTGCAGATGACATGAAAATTGGTGTTGTTGATAGTGAGGATATTCTAAGGCTCAGAATGATATTGATCACTTGGAAAGCTGGGCAGGGCAATGGCAGATAGAATTTAATCCCAATGTGCATGATGTGATGTTTTTGTGAGGTCTAATAAGGGTAAGATAAATACCATTAATGATAAGGCTCTAGAGAGCATTGAGGAACAAAGTGACCTTGGTGTACAAGTCCAAAGATCCCTGAAAGTGGTGATATGGGTAGATAGATTGGTGAAAAAGGCATACAGAATGCTTGCTTTCATTAGCTAGGGCACAAAGTAAATGAGCAGGGAGGTTGTGATACAATCTTTAAAGGTATTTGTTAGGCCACAGCTGGAATATTGTGCACAGTTCTGGTTACCAGAGTAATGGGAAGGATGTGACTACATTGGAGAAGGTTCAGAGGAGATTCACCAGGATATTGCCTGGGAATATCGGCCTCCTCAGCTCCGAGATTTGTTTTCCTTGGAGCCGAGGGGAAACCCAAGAGAGGTATACAAAATTTTGCTTTAGCCAGAGCTAAGTAATGCAACCAGTGAATCAAGTCAAAGTAGTCCTTCCACATCCAATTATAAATGGTGACAAACAATTGAATAAGCTCCAGGAGAAGGTGGCTCCATCGTCAGCTTCAGCCTCAATGAAGTCAGAAGCTAACAAGTGAGTGCAGAAGACAAATCTCAATAGATTATAACTATTTTCAGTCAGCTTTTTTCAGCTCAGCCTTCTCCTGAGCTCTCCATCCTCATGAGATAAGATATCTTTATTAGTCACATGTACATCGAAACACACAGTGAACTGCATCTTTTGCGAAGAGTGTTCTGGGGGCAGCCCGCAAGTGTCGCCATGCTTCCAGTGCCAACATAGCACGCCCACAACTTCCTAACCCGTACGTCTTTGGAATGTGGGACGAAACCAGAGCACCTGGAGGAAACACATGCAGACACGGGGAGAACATACAAACTCCTTACAGACAGCAGTGGGAATTGAACCCGGGTTGCTGGCGCTGTATTAGATTCATGGTCCTGGACAAACCATGCCTTTAGCCAAGTGTTACAGTACCACTACAATGTTACATTGGCCTGGCAAAGTAAAAACAAAACACGTAGGAATGCCATATCCAGAAAAAGGAGAAAACAAATCAGTTAACCGTGTCTACTTTCAATCTAAGGAAAGTGTCAGGACTGTACTTCTATTGTAGCACTTACTCCCTAACAAAATGCTTACTGATGCAGAGTTTGGTTTTCACTTGGAAGATCTGGCTCTGGAACTCATTACGGCTTTGCTTCAAATATAGACAAAAGAGTGGAATTCCAGAAGTCAGATGGAATTCCCTGACCTCCAAGCAGCATTTAATGGTGTGGTCTCAAGGAAATCTAGTTTAAAATAAAAGGCAGTTAAGGGGAAATTCTCTATTGGCTGGTGTTATAACTATTACAAAGGAAGATGGTTACAGTTGTTGGACTGCTAAATCACTCACCTACATCCTTGACATCACCACTGACCATAAACTTAACTGGATCAGCCACATAAATACTGCCATGTAATTCATGTTCCAAAAGTCCAAGAATAATAGGTTTACCTCATTTAAATATTTAAAGAAATAAATGCAAGCAGCACAAGTATAAATCCATGATAGATAATCAGCTCATTCAAATACGAGGCTCAGAGCTAGCAGAACAGAAATTGACTATTATTGTTCAACAGTTAGTTTTGTTTGGACAATGAAATGAAATGCTTTATTTTGATGAGATTTTCCATCTGTGAGAAAAGGAAAATGCTAACAAAGTTTAGTTAGCCAGTTAAAACTTTTTAAATTGTTTTAAACTATCGCTATCTGAAGTGATATCTGCTTCTTCACATACATGTGAATATATTCAGATATTCTTCTGTGTCATAACAACTCTATGATTCAGTCACTGGAATACCTGGCATGAAGAACGTACACCTAGTTCTGTCAGACAGATGCTAAATTTATTGTGATTATTTTAATACTGATGCATATTTAATTAAGATATTATATGTGAAGTACATTGACTTGAAATTGATTCTGTTTTAGCTAAACTAATTGCTCAAGATTTGAGGAAAGCAAATGTAGATGATGAGTGATCTTATGAGTTCTTTAAGGAACTGCAAAGGCAATCTCAATCAAAACATTGAAAAAAGCAGACACGTGAAATAAGCATTGAGAATGTGTACATACATCAGTTAAGCTACTTAGAAAAAATGGCAGAAAAAAAATTAGTAGGGACAAAGAAATGCATCTGAAGAGAAAAATAAAATCACACAAGAATTTAACCTTTTGAAGCAATAACCTGGATTCTGTGACAATAAAGTATCCTTTTTGATTGTGCATGGCTGGATATCCCAAGAGCTGATTTCTAATAAGCTAGGTTGAACTAGAAATGGGAAAGAAGGTCCTATAATCAATGTCAAATATTATATTTTACACACTATTTTCTATATTTCTTCATCTGAACTATTTCTAAGCATGATTCCCTTTAGTCCTTCTGTTTAAAGTAAATCTCAGTTTATTCAATGAGGATAACAGTATCTATTTTATATACAGTGGTAGAATTCAGAACTAAAATTACAACTGGTAATTTAACTCTATATGATGTTTCATTAACCTGTGTTGTCTAATTACACATTGATGTTTGGGATAATCCCAATGCAACCAGCAACATATTTTCTATAACTATTATATATAGAATCTTGAGATGAAGTGCCTATTAACAGAATGGATTTGAGTCAGGCACCAGTGATGGTTTTACAATTGGGGATGAAACCATTAGTTCTGTCCTCTCTTGGATGTTTGTTCTGATGATGTCTCCAAAGATAGCAAATTTCAGTTGGGACAATGGGAGCTTGTACTAAAATTATTCAGTTAAATTCTACATAAAGGTTATTCTTATTTCAAAAGGACATCTGTTTTGAAATTAATGGCAATCGACCTGTAGTTATTGCTGTTTTCGGGTAATAGCCAGGTCTTTGTGCCCAGTTTTTTCTCCAAGAACTTGGAATTTCCAAGTAAAATGACAGGTGTACCACTTAATTGTAAGCATATTAAAAGTGTCATTCTTGACTGAGTGGTAGTATTTTGTCTCACAACGTTATTAGTTCAAGTCTCACCCAAAAGATACAGTGGCATGCAAAAGTTTGGGCACCCCGGTCAAAATTTCTGTTACTGTTAATAGTTAAGTGAATAGAAGATGAACTGATCTCCAAAAGTCATAAAGTTAAAGATGAAACATTATTTTCAACATTTTAAGCAAGATTTTTGTTATTAGAGTGGAAAAAACGAAAGGAGCACCATGCAAAAATTTGGACACCCCAAGAGATTTGAGCTCTCAGATAACTTTTACCAAGGTCTCAGCCCTTCATTAGCTTGTTAGGGCTATGGCTTGTCCACAGTTATTGTTAGGAAAGGTCAGGTGATGCAAATTTCAAAGCTTTATAAATACCCTGACTCCTCAAACCTTGTCCCAACAATCAGCAGCCATGGGTTCCTCTAAGCAGCTGCCTAGCACTCTGAAAATTAAAATAAATGATGCCCACAAAGCAGGAGAAGGCTATAAGAAGATAGCAAAGCGTTTTCAGGTAGCCGTTTCCTCAGTTCGTAATGTAATTAAGAAAAGGCAGTTAACAGGAACGGTGGAGGTCAAGTTGAGGTCTGGAAGGCGAGAAAACTTTCTGAGAGAACTGCTCGTAGGATTGCTAGAAAGGCAAATCAAAACCCCCGTTTGATTGCAAAAGACCTTCAGGAAGATTTAGCAGACTCTGGAGTGGTGGTGCACTGTTCTACTGTGCAGCAACACCTGCACAAATATGACCTTCATGGAAGAGTCACCAGAAGAAAATCTTTCCTGCATCCTCACCACAAAATTCAGCATCAGAAGTTTGCAAAAGGGACATCTAAACAAGCCTGATGCATTTTGGAAACAAGTCCTGTGGACCGATGAAGTTAAAATAGAACATTTTGGCCGCAATGAACAAAAGTATGTTTGGAGAAAAAAGGGTTCAGAATTTCATGAAAAGAACACCTCTCCAACTGTTAAGCACAGGGGTGGATCGATCATGCTTTGGGCTTGAGTTGCAGCCAGTGGCACGGGGAACATTTCACTGGTGGAGGGAAGAATGAATTCAATTAAATACCAGCAAATTCTGGAAGCAAACATCACACCATCTGTAAAAAAGCTGAAGCTGAAAAGAGGATGGCTTCTACAACAGGATAATGATCCTAAACACATCTATGGTTTTATGTTCTATGGTTCACACCTCAAAATCCACAATGGACTTCTTCAAGAGGCACAATCTGAAGGTTTTGCCATGGCCCTCACAGTCCCCTGACCTAAACATTATTGAAGATCTGTGGATAGACCTCAAAAGAGCAGTGCATGCAAGACAGCCCAAGAATCTCACAGAACTAGAAGCCTTTTGCAAGGAATAATGGGCGAAAATCCCCCAAACAAGAATTGAAAGACTCTTAGCTGGCTACAGAAAGCGTTTATGAGCTGTGATACTTGCCAAAGGGGGTGTTACAAAGTACTGACCATGCAGGGTGCCCAAACTTTTGCTTTGGGACCTCTTTTTTTTGTTATTTTGAAACTGTAAAAGATGGAAATAAAAAAGTAATCTTGCTTAAAATATTAAAGAAATGTGTCATCTTTAACTTTATGCCTTTTGGAAATCAGGTCATCTTTTACTCGCTTAGCTATTCACAGTAACAGAAATTTTGACCAGTGTTGCCCAAACTTTGGCATGCCACTGTACATGCACATCATCAGTGCTGACATTTCATAACATTGCTGAAATGAAGTTTCAATAATGTAATCTTTGTGAAGACATATTAAAATGAGTTCTCAGTTGTTCCCTTATATATATATAATAATTGATAAATAAAATTGGCCTGACCAACATTTATACTTCAGCAATCATGTTACTCTAAAACAAATTATCTGGCATCACATTGTCCTACAAATCTGTAATTTCCTCCAAACTTGTTACCCCTGGGTATTTTTGCTTGCCTGAGCAACTCCAGTTTTAGTTGCTTCATCAAAGACAGCTGTGCCATTAGTTGTCATATTTTTAAGAACTGGAATTCATTCATTGAATATGTTCAACTCTCCATCTCCTTTGCCTCCTTTAAGGTATTTAAAATTAAAACTTTAACTAAGATCTAAATCACCTGCCATAATTTATTCTTTGCGGTGTGGTGTCAAGTTTTATTTGTCAAGATTTCTGTGAAGCTTTGATATGTTAAAGAGGCTATATAAAATGCAAGTTGTTATTATAGTTTGAATTTTAGAGTTTCAGAATACATCACATAAATGAATGGCTTTTTATATCCAAACTCTTGGATTAGATTACAAGAGAAAAAATCCCAAGTCTAATTCTAAATGGTCTATTGCTTCTTTGTTTTGCCTGGTTAGATGAATTGATGTTCTAGAGCTTTGGAACATTATTTCTTGATTTTAGTTTGTGCATTTTACATTGGTTTAGTTAATCCCCCAAATGAGTAGTAATTAAGATTTTTCTTTTTTTCTTTTAAGACCTCTGGTCCATACCTCCATTTGTCAAGATTACTTTTCTGACATCCAGTGTTGAGTGAAAAGAAGTTTACTCCAACTACATTTTGGGAATCATTTTTTGGGTCTCCAGCTCAAGCTCTGCTTCCTAGTAACTGAGCCTCACTTTCTTTGTGTAATTTGTCTGAAATTGAACCATATTTTAAAACCTTGGCATATTAGAGATGAAGTTTGAATCATATAGCTGCCTCATCTCTATGATCCCATTTCTTTCCACCTCTGCTAGACTCCACCCCATCTCAGCATGCTGCTACTGAAACCCTCATTTTTGCATTCATTAACTCTTTTGCGGACTATTCCACCATACTTCTGGTTGCCCTTCCTTTTTCTATCATCAAACCTGTCACCAAAAACACAGCTCACCAGCTGTGACTTTCACCAAGTCCCACTCATCCATCACCCCTGTAATTGCTGAGTGACTCTGACTCCCCATTAAACCTGGCTCATCACTCAGCACTTTTCAGACCTTTAAACTTCTGGGATATCTGCGCTCCTCCAATTCTTTCCTACTGGCCATCTCAAAATTTAATTCTGAGCCATTGACATGTACCATGATCCCAAGCCCGGCAAATCTTTCCCAAGTATCTGTGCTTCTCTTTCCACTTCTAAGATGTACTTTAAAAACTCTCTCTTTGACCAAGATTTTTATGTCAATAATCTGGCTTGTTCTTACCAAATTCAATCTGATTACCCCAGCAATGAAACCCAAAG
Source organism: Pristis pectinata (assembly GCF_009764475.1). Lineage (NCBI taxonomy): Eukaryota > Metazoa > Chordata > Chondrichthyes > Rhinopristiformes > Pristidae > Pristis > Pristis pectinata. Next base: position 77,080,385 of record NC_067411.1, read on the forward strand.
TGATGCTCTGCTTCGAGCAGCCAAATTATTCCACCATTTTGCCTTGTTAAACTACCTTCTTCCCATGTGAAACTTCACTGATTCTACTTTAAAATCTCATCTACTACTTGGACCTCTATCCATATTATCCACTGTAGCATGCTTTTTGCTTTCTGTAATAGTGACGTGAGAAAGTGAAGATTAGCTGTTTATGGGGAAATTAAACAGACTGACCAAAATTTGCCCCGTTTTGACTGGAAGGAATTATCCAACAAGCCCAGGTCACTACTTACTCTGTACAGGCAACACATTTTTGTGCAAGCTAAACACATTATAATTTTAATCTAATTTTAATAGAGTGGCTGGTGCAAATCCTCACATCCAAGGAAAACATGTCCTGGCTCCCCTCATGCTTTTAAATGTGAAGAAATTATTATATGTATATTTTGTATATTCATATAGCATGGTACTTCATAAAATCATTTGCTGAAAGACCGTCATTAATACATTAATACTTTAAGAACACAGTAATAGCAAGCATAGGACATCAGATTATTTGAGGTCTGCCCTGACAAATTAGCAAGATCATGGCCAACTTTCTGTTTCAATAAAAAAATTTCCTGCATGATCCCCATATCCCTCAGTGACTAGAAATCTATCACTCTTTGTTTTGGGTGAACTCAATGACTGAGATGCCAAAAATTTACTACCTACTGCGTGAAGAAATTTCTTATCATCTCAGGCCAACTCCTTATTCTGAGACTATTTGTTCTTGACTCATCTGCTTGGAAAAACTGGAGACCGCAGATGCTGGAATACAGAGCAACACAAAAACTGCTGGAGGAATTCAGCAGGTCAGGCAGCATCTATGGAGGAAAATGGACAGTCGACGTTTTGGGTTGAGACGCTTCATCTGGAATCCAGATGCAGCCTGACCCACTGAGTTCCTCCAGTGCTTTTTGTGCTGCTTGGGGAACATTTTCAATGCATTCCCCCCATCAAGCCATGTAAGAATTAAGTTTTAATGAGATTGCTCATTTGAAATTCTGGAGAATACAGGCCTAGTCTACTGTATCACTCTCTGTTTAGCAAACCTGCCATCCCAGAAAGCAGTCTGGTGGATCTTCACTGCACTAACTCTACAGTATGTACATCCTTTTTGGGCAAGGAGTTCAAAATTATACACAATTGTCCGGGTTGAGTCTCATCAATGCCCAATATAATTATAGTACGACATCTTTACTGTAGTACTTACTTCCTCTCAAACTAAAGGCCAGCATACCATCTGCTTTCCCAGTTGTTTGCTGCACCTGCATATAGGCTTTCACTGACATTTATAAAGATACTAGATCCTTTGAACAGCAATAAGGCCCATTCTCTCACCATTTAAATAATATTCTGCTTTTCTGGTTCTGATTCACATTTATCCACATTATATTGCATCTACCATGTTTCTGCCCATTCAATCAGCATGTCCATGTTCCCTTGAACTCTGTTTACATCCTCCTCCCTGCTCACAATGCCATCTAGCTTTGCATCATTAGTAAATTTGGAAATATGAGATTTGGTCCTTTCTGCAAATTGTTGAAAAAGGTGGCAAATAGCCGGGGCCCACACAACAATCTCTGCAATACCCCACTAGTCACGGCCTGCCAACCTGAGAAAGATCTGTTTATTCCTATTTTCCTTTTTCTCTGATAATCAATTTTCACCCCATGTCAATATATCATCCCAGCTCCTTGCGCTCTAATTGTTAATGACCTCTTGTGTGAAGCATTATTGAAAGCCTTTGAAAAATTCAAATACACTATATCCATTGGCTCCCACTTACATACCCTACCAATCACATCCTCAAAGCCTTTCATAAATGCATGTAGAACTCTGCTCAATCTTATTTTTCTTTTCAAGATGTTCTGTTGTTACATCCTTCATTGTAGATTCTAGCATCTTCCCTACAACTGTTATTGGCCATTTTCTCTCTCCCTCCTTTCTTATATAGCAGGATTATATTTACTATCCTCCAGACAACAGGAATAATTTCAGAATCTGCAGAATTTTGGAATCAGAGCTTTACCATTGTCTAAACTCTGGGATGTAGATCATTGGGTCATTGGAATTTATCTACTTTTGGTCTCACCAACTTGTCCCATACTTTTTTTTAAACGAATACTTATTTCCTTCACTTCCCCATTCTTTTAGACCCCTGGTTCTATGGTATTTCTGGCAGATATTTTCTGCTTTCTTCTGTGAAAACAGGCACAAAATATTTGTCCAGTTCCTCTGCCCTTTCTCTATACCTCATGATAAATTCTCCTGTCTGTCTGTAAGGGACCTATATATGGCCTTGCTCATCTTTTTCATTTTACATGCCAACAGGAAGTTCCTAGAATCTATTTTTATGTTTCCTGCCAGTTCACCCTCATATTCTATCTTATTATCTTTATCAATGTTCTGGTCCACTTTTACCAACTCTTAAAATGGCCCCATTCCTCAGGCCTACTATTATTTCTAACAACTTGACTAGCATGTTCCTTAGAATTAGCAATATCTTTAATTTCTTTTGTCAGCCATGGATGGAACACTTTTCCTGATGTTTTTGTGCCTTAAAGAAATGTACTTTTTTGGCAAATTATGTACTATTTCTTTAAATTTTAATGTTTAAGCTATTTTCCTTGCAAGTGGATTTACTACCATAAGTGCTATTTGGCAAAGTCCATGACTGATTTTAACTTGGTCAGGCGCTCAATCCCAATTTTCCTTGCATAAAATATGTGTAAGGCATGAAAATGATCATATATGCAATTTTATACCACAACAACTCAATATACCAATAGCAATGGCCTTGAATACTGGGATACACCATAAACTATCTGCATTAAAGTGCCCAACCCTAAATGGGCAACTGCCAGAAAACTAGTTGTGAGACTCCCTAAGGATAAGTTCAAGGTAAATTCCTGTTTTACCTTCTTTGGAGCAATTCCATCCAACCCTTAAACACCAGTCCATCCCTTCCATTTCCATCAAGTACCTGTTCCAATGATCTATTCTCTGGTACTCCCAAATTTTTTCCCTGATTCTTTGAACTCCTTCCCAACATTTTCCTTAGCCCCCTTTCTGTTCTCTTCCTTGAAATTTTTGATCCTCTTCCTAGCACCTTCTTCCATCACCCAAACATCTCTCTATTCAATGTCCAACAGCCACATCTACCAATCCCCCATACCCACCCACCCCAACCCCATGATAAAATTCCACAAATAGCTGACTCCTCCGATTATTTTCCCCATTTAGCTGTTTGCAACCTCTCTCCACAATTTCTGCCATGGTGAGAAAACATGTAGGCCTTTGTACCTGATTGTATTGTAAGGTTATTTTACAATGCATTATGCAATGGCTGTTCAATGCACCCTTACAGCTTAGCAAGAAACTATTTTGCTCCTGTCCTGTATAGTGCCTTTTAAAAGAGTAGAAATCTACAACTGATTAAAAATGAAATCTAGCCTCATTTCTTTTACCGTATTTTTATTTTCTTCCTTTGATTTTCCTTTCCCGAAAATGGTGACTCAGGTTGGAGATGGATCCACCAGCTGCTGTATCCTTCTCTCCTTGTTCATTGTTAGCAGACTGTTTACATGGAAGTAATCCCAGTTCAATCTGATCTAGTCACATCTGGTGTCTACTTACATACTTCTGGCAAAAATCTTTGGATGGAAAGCTTAAGTGGGTACAGTGGCCAATTTTCTTTTTTCTAGCCTTGGATTGCAATGGATATACTGAAAATAGGGAAAAATGATTACTGAAAATTACATTTGGAATTTTGTGTGGTCATACCTGAGTGCATCTAGAAGAACAGAACTCACTTTAAAAGAATATCCAAGACTAGTATAGTTTGCCAATTTGAACAAAACTGATGAAAAATCAGAACAAACAGGAAAAAAAGTCTGTACTTAATCAATTCAGTATTGAAGAACTTGGCACATTCAAGTCTTGGATGAGGATGGGTTTGTTCCTTTAAATATTTTAATGGTGTTATTCAAAATCTATACTGTTTGTAATGCAAAATATTTTGTTTTATTGTTTTCAACATTAGCTGATTAGAAAGGTAACCACCCCTCAATTTTTCCACTTGTGTACTAAACTCTTGCACATATTATTGCAGTAAATGCTACAACTTTTACAGAAGTGATGTCTCGTTTGATTTTTACTAAACATTAAAGATTTTTTTTAGTAATACATATATTTTAGGATACCTGAATTTTTGTCAGTGTCATGGTGCAACCTGATTTTTTGGCACAAAGAAAAACTTTTTTTTGAAAAATACGTGCTAACAAACCAGTTGAATTTGACTCAAGTGGGGAATTTTGCCCAAATGTCAAAAAAAAAACTTCCCACTTCCTGGTGACACAGAATTTTATAATAGTAAAGATGAGGAGAATCTGAATGCACAACAGTTGCGAAAGCACAACAGGCAAAATAAGTCCTGTTTCTGGTTTTCATATGAATTTCCTTATTGCACCTCCCTCTCCAATTTCCATTGTACAATCAATCTATCTCCCACTCATTCCTTAAAACTGTAAAACACCTGGCTGTCAAGTTGATTTTTTTATTTTAAAAACAAAGTGCTTCACAAGATCACAAGACAAAGCAGAAGTAGGCCATTCGGCCCATCGAGTCTGCTCCATGAGCTAAACTAATTCCTATCTAGCCCCAATTTCCGGCCTTATCCCCATATCCCTTGATACCTTGACTAATTAGATACCTATCAATCTCCTCCTTAAATGCCCCCAATGATTGGGCCTCCACAGCTGTACGTGGCAAAGAATTCCATAATTTCACTGCCCTGTGGCTAAAGAAATTTCTCCTCATTTCTGTTTTAAACCGGTACCCTCTAATTCTAAGATTGTGCCCTCTAGTCCTGGACTCACCCACCAGGGGAAACAGCTTAACCACATCTACTCTGTCCAGTCCTTTCAACATTGTAAATGTTTCTATGAGGTCCCTTCTCATTCTTCTGTACTCCAATGAATACAGTCCAAGAGCCAACAAACGCTCATCCCTTTCATTTAGGGAATCATCCTCTTAAATCTTTTCTGAACCCTCTCCAACATCAGTGCATCCTTCCTACAATACGGGGCCCAAAACTGCGCACAGTACTCCAAATGAGGCCTCACCAGTGCCCCATAGAGCCTCATCAACACTTCCTTACTTTTATACTTTATACCTCTCGAAATGAATGCTAACATAGCATTCGCGTTCTTTACCGCCGATCTGACCTGGTGGTTAACCTTTAGGGTATCCTGCACGAGTACCCCCAAGTCCCTCTGTATTTCTGTACTTTGAATTTTCTCCCCATCTCGATAATAATCTGCCCATTTATTTCTTTTTCCAAAGTGTACAACAGCACATTTCTCAACATTGAATCTCATCTGCTGTTTCTTTGTCCATTCTCCTAAACTATCTAAGTCTTTCTGCAACCTTCCTATTTCTTCAATACTCTCTACTTCTCCACCTATCTTGGTGTCCTCTGCAAACTTAGCCACAAAACCATTTATCCATAATCCAAATCATTAACGTACAAAGTAAAAAGAAGCGGCCCAAGCACCGACCCCTGTGGAACACCACTAGTAACCGGTAGCCAACTAGAACAGGATCCCTTTATTCCCACCCTTTGCTTTCTGCCTACCAGCCAATGCTCCACCCATTCTACTATCCTACCTGTAATTCCATGAGCTCTCATCTTATTAATCAACCCCTTGTGCGGCACCTTGTCGAAAGCCTTTTGAAAGTCTAAATACACAACATCCACAGCTTCTCCCTTATCCACCCTACCTGAGCTTTCCTCAAAAAACTCCAGTAGGTTGGTCAGGCAGGATCTTCCCTTCACGAAACCATGCTGGCTTGGGCCTATCTTGCCTTGCACCTCTAGGTATTCCATAACCTTATCCTTGAGGATCAATTCCAATAACTTTCCCACCACCGATGTTAGACTTATAGGTCTGTAATTTCCTTTATGCTGTCTCCCACCCTTCTTATACAGCGGAACTACATCTGCGACCCTCCAGTCCTCCGGAACCATGCCGGAGTCTATTGATTCCTGGAAAATTATCACCAATGCCTCCGCAATCTCTGAAGCCACCTCCTTCAGAATCCGGGGGTGCACCTCATCCGGTCCAGGAGACTTATCTGTCTTTAGTCCATTTAGCTTCCTGAGCACCTTCTCTCTTGTAACCTTATCTGAATTCAATTCTATCCCCGAGACCCCTGACTATCCGGTATATTGCTGATGTCCTCCACAGTGAAGACTGATGCAAAATACTCATTTAGTTCCTCTGCCATCTCTTCATTATCCATTATAATCTCTCCTACACTGTTTTCAATTGATCCTATATCAACCAGTGTCCCTCTTTTACTCTTCATATATTTAAAAAAAAACTCTTGGTATCTGTTTGAATGTTATCTGCCAACTTCCTTTCATAATTCATCTTTTCTTTCCTAATGGCCTTCTTAGTTTCTTTAAGTTTTTAAAAAGTTTCCCAGTCTTCTGTTTTCCCACTAATTTTTGCTTCCTTGTATGCCCTCCCTTTTGCTTTTATTTTAGCATTGTTCCAAAATTATTTTGCAATTTATTGCCTATTTTGTTATATTAAATTTGACAATAATCCTTAATCTTGGTAACTCCTAAACAAAATTTCAAGACAAGCGTGTCCATAATAAAGCAGAAATTATCAAGGTTAACCACCACAGATTCTACTCAGGCTTGAATGGAATACGAAATAGTGCTCTTCAATATCATGCAAGATGGAAGGCTGAGTGAATTCAATTCGTCCAGATTTCTCAGGCAACTTCAGGAGCAAGGTTCACTTACATGACCCAGAAAGGATGCTTCCACAGAGTATTTGGAAGTTGCACATAGCATATAGATGCGGTTTTTGGGATATGTCCTGCTGTCACAAAGGCCTAGGTTGAGATGACCAAGGACCACGATCCCATGGAGGAAATGTTTCAATAACTTGACTAGACTAGATTAGGAAATGCTTGTACACAACTCACTCTGTTTATCTTCTGTAACATATATTCTTCAATTCCATCCTCCGCCCTCACCTGCCCTCCATCATTCATCTTTCTTCATTTCATATCATTTTCTTCACCAGTTAAGTATACATTACATCATCAGGTTATTGTCTTGCTCCCTTTCAATGCTACTGATAATACCATCCCATTTTATATCTTCTAAGCTATTCAGCAAGGCAGGTTCAGTGCTCATCTTCCAAAAGCAAAACACTGCAAATGCTGCAAAACTCCAGTAAGACCAAACAAAATACTCAGCATTAATAGAGACAGAAAAACAAAGAACATTTTAGATCTTTCATGAGAGGTGGTTTTGATGAAAGGCCGTCATTTGAAGCATTAATTCTTCCCTTCTCCACAAATGCTGCCTGACCAGAGTATTTCCAGTATTTTCTGTTCAGTTCAACGTCAGGTTCATTGGGCTAGAATTTTGTACTAAAAGGACAACAGTGCAAATTATTGCCACCATTTCCCCAGAACATGTGACAACAGATGTGGGACTTTTGCTCATGAGTGCAGAAATGCACAAGCCCTGAACATGGTACGTGCTGCTTATTGGAAATTCTCCAATTGCACTTCAATGCTGGACCTCAAAGTCCTACCATGGAGGGTACAGTTACAGTTGCATAAAGACCCCAGCACTTACACTGGGAAATCTGCTCAAAGAAATGGAGATAGAATGGACCTGCCACATGGCAGTTCTCCTACACGGATTCCAATGATGAACAGCTACAAGGAATTGGCCGTTAGTACTTTGAGTTTTTAAAAAAATGTTTGTTTTAAAGTGAGGGTTTTATTCAGTATCTTTTTTTTAATATTTTACTTAAAATAGTTTCAATTTTTATGCTTGATTAGTTTTTTTTTAAAACAGCTTGTAATGTTTAAAAACTAAGCGTCAGAAATATTCAAATATTCACTGTGCGTTGACAGTGAACAACCAGCCAAGCCAACCCCTTCTGGCTCAAAGATTCTCTTCCACCACCCCCAGCAGTTTCAGGTGGGGCTTGCTCTGGCAAACCCTCCATCACCACCACCATTCCCAACCCAGGAGACCAGATTCAAGAGTAGGATGTCCTGGTGCAGTACAGAATCTTGTCACAATGATTGACATGTGATTTTTGCAGTGAGAAGTTGCCGTGAGATTAGGCGAAATTCTGTGCCAAGATCTTGAATCTCAGGACAACCATGCACCATGCATCCTAGAATTCTCTTCCCACTGAGCATGTGCTACCATATTCTCTTCTTTTCTTCATCAGGAGAGGTTTTCCCTCTGTTTCTCATCTTCTTTGATGACTGACAAGAATGCGGCACGTTACAGGGCATAATTATTCTTGTTGCTTTGGCTCAGGAATATTTTTGGGAGCTTCTGGTTCCTATCAAGAAACCTAAAACTTGACTACCACAATGGTCTTTCTGTGAGTAGGCTTGGGGTGGCTGATACTTACCTGTTCTATTATAGAAGAGTGGAGCTTCAAAGAGATGTCAGCCATGGTTTATGCAGGTGTTCCTTTTGCCCAAGCAGTTGTCCTCAAATGCTGGTGCCACCTGTAAACACTGGAGCCAGGGTGAGAGATGAAGACGTCATGGCAGCTTCCAAAGTACCAGGCATATCTTTGCAAAACCTCTTGTAGTTGCATACAATGTGGACAATGCACTTTATCATACTGCCCTTGTCAGTTGGAAACTTGATATATTGCCTGACTCAGGCATATTAACTTTTTCATTTCATTCATTTTTGGGTAGAGGCAACAGCTATCAAGGCTGGTATTTATTGCCTATCCCCAAATGCTACTGGGGAAAAGGGTGCTGGGCCACCTCCTTGAACCACTGCAGCCTGTGTGGCAAAAGTGTGGTTGGGAAGAGTTCCAGTACTTAGTCCAAGCAGTGATGAAAGAACAATGATGCATTTTCAAGCAATTACGTTATTTGGATCTTGCAGGTGGTACAATTGTCATGAGTCTTCTATCTTGCCCTCCGTGGCGGAAAAGGTTGTGGATTTGGAAGGTGCTGCCAAAGCAGCTTTGATACGTCATTACAGTGTATTTTGTAGATAGTAAACACTGCAACCACAGTGCAGTGCTGGAGGGAGAGAATCCTTAGAGTGAAAAACTGGGCGTCAAGTGAACTACTTTGACCTTCGTAGTGTCCAATGGAATTGCACCCACCTAGACAAGTAGAAAATATTCCCCCAAACTCCTACCTTCGACGTTGATTGCTTTATAGCATCAAGGAGATCAGACTGCAGGACACCAAGTATCTAATCTGTTCTTGTAACCACAGTATTTAGGGGCTACTTTAATTGTTTTTAGTCAATGGTCTGGGATCTAAATTCAAGGAGACTATACAGATCTGTCACAACCCAAAACAATACTCCTCAGATAGGCTAAGGAAGCCTCTTGTCTGCAGAAAATTAGGTAGGCAAGGCCTTCTGCAAGTATTCACCTACAGTACATTCCTTATGCCCCCCTTGCATCTTCCTCATTATTATGCCTTTATTGCTGCTACTCCTCTTTGATCCATACTCACTTTCACTGGCTTATTTGGAACAGTTTGCCAACCTGAAAGGGAAAAACCTAAAAGATTACAGAATGGAGTGGAATAGCATCTGGGAATATTGGAGTTTAATTCTATGACCTCTTTATGTTCAGCATTGTAATCCCTTTGTGTATATGCCAACTCGCATGAAATGGTGCTTCAAAAATTTTAAATCACATTGTTACCCTAACTACTAAGATCCCAATTTACATGTACTCTTGAGCTTGTTTGCAACAAGGATTTACCAGCTATGTCATAGAGTGATACAGCACAGAAACAGGCCCTTCTGCCCAACTCGTCCACACCGACCAACTCCACTGAGAATGTTGTGGCTTGTTTTGGGAATGGGAATAGGGGAAGAAGGAAGCAGGAAATTGGCTCTCTCAGTAATTCAGCCGCTCTTTTAGTTACTTTCCTGCAGGGTGGGAAGGGGCTTGCACTGACATCAATGGTAACTCCACAAAAACTGATTCAAATAATCACAAATATGTTAAATATGGAAACAGTAAACTACTAATATGATGCTAAATCTTGGCAATCTATCCTAACATATCCCAATCTATCCCCAGATTAAGATCACTGAACAGCTATTCAATATTTAACATAATGAATGGTTTTCAGATATTTCAGTTCCCTTCAGCATTCTTGCAGCTAGTGCTTTGAGGTGCAGCAGTGAGCCAGTTCTACATGAAACATTTTTCTTAATATCTCATCTTTGTGTGACAAAGCAGAGATGGCCAGGTGGCATTCTCCCCAAATGAAGGGACTTAATGGTTAAGACTGATTATATCCCATCTGAGATTCAAACACACTTTCACTAGAGACTGTCGAACAAGGAATCAAAAAAACTTGATCAACCTTCCACTAAATGTTTCCAGTGAAGAGCACATTCACAACTTGCACTTGCATGTCATCTTCAATGCCTCACAGTACTACGAGATGACAAAACTTAAAACTGAGGAGATGTATTGCGATTGTGGATACATTTTAAAGAGAGGCTTATAAAAGAGCAAGGTGGCAAAATGTAAAGTTTATGTCCTGATGGCACAAGACACGGCTGTTAATGGCTAGTTAAAGGGAGCATGAGATACACAAGGGACCAGAGTTAGAAGAATGTAGAGTTTAAAGGTTGGAAAGCTGTTGGAGATGACACATAAAGCAGTTGTTAGTATGGAAAGAGTTGATTACAAAGATGGGACTTATAAAATTGGGTGAAATTGGAGTCAGTGAGCACTGAGTGAAAGTTGAATGGTGCGCCAGAGACCAAGACCAAATCTAGATCTCATAACATTATTCCAAATTGTGTTCAAATTGAAAATCAAACTTTTTAGAACTATTATCAGTCAGCTACTCATTGTGTTGAACCACTGGGGAAATACTGTTTGATTAAAATGGGTATGCAATTTTGTTACAAATTATTTCATAGAAATTTCTTGGTATTCTTTGAAAAATCTCAAAAAAATTTTTGCAATAGCTGGAAAACTTGCTGGCATTACAACTGCATTCACTTGACCAGATGCATGAGGGAAAAAAAATTTTGTTCCCCTGATTTCAATGCCCAGCCAGCACCAAGTGTCCAAAGGGACATAGGTAGGCTCAGTGAATGAACAAAGATCTGTCAAATGGAGTGTAAAGTCGGAAAATGTCAAATTGCTCACTTTGGCAAAAAGAAAGCATATTATCCAAATGGTGAGAAGTTGCAGAGTTCTGAAATGCCAAAGGATTTGCATGTCCTGCTAATTTGCAAAAGGCTGGTGTATGCAAATACAGCAAATGAAGTGAACAGGATGTTATTGTTTAATCCTCAAGGAAATGAATAACAAACCAGGGAGGTTGTGCTTCAGTTACGTAGGGCATTGGTGAGACTACATCTACTGTGTACATTATTGGTCTCCCTATTTAAGAAAGGGCATTAATGTAGAAACAGTTCAGAGGTGGTTCACTAGCTGAAATAGAGCGATTGTCTTATGAGGAAATGTTGGACAGGCTGGAGTTTTTAAAAAGAGTGAAAGGGGACTTGATTGAAATAGAAAATCTTGAGAAGTCCTGACAGGCTGGATGTGGAAAGGGAATTTCCTCTTAGTGGAAAATCTAGAGCTCAAGGTCACTTTTACAAACCAAGGGTTGCCCATTTAAAAAAGAAATGAGGGAATATTTTTTCTCTCAGAAGGCCATGTATCTTTGAAATTGTCTTCTCAAAGGGCAGTGGAAGCAGTCTTTGAAATAATTTAATTTAGAAGTAAAGTTCCTGAAAAGCAAAGGGGTGATAGGTTACTGCGGGTTGATGGGAATGTACAGTTCAGGTTATAATCAGCACAGCCATGATCTTATTAAATGGTAGAAGAGGAGGAGCCAGCTAATCTGCACACCTTCTCCTGTTTCTGAAGTTCATATGTAAATCACCCTTTTGCTGGCTTCAGTACACATCCACTGGATCCAACTTCACGAGCATCAAGCAGTTGATTGAAGCCATGCCTGCAGATCTTCAAGAGAGATGTTTTGTAGCTCCCTCCAGTGTGAAAATCATTTCATGGATTTGGGAAGCTTTCTGGAATCATGGAAAATTGTAAACAAGAATGGGAACCATATTTTTGGACATTGCTATGGAAGCCTTGTTTAATGGGATGGCCATGTTTGCAACCCATAGACCCTCCTGGCAAACAATAAAGCAACAGTGGGAGAAGGTTGTAAGAATGGTTAACATCAGGAGTGAGGATTCTAGAAGATGAATACAGTACTATAATAAGTTTAATGACTTTACAAACATGGTCAAGGTCTGGATAACCAAACAACCCAACTTCAACCATCTGCACCTCTCATTTCGTACATTCATTCACATAATACTCCTTTGTTACTTAACTAATAATAATTTTCATCATTCACAACTCCAAAATAACATACACCTTCTCATACTTAACACTAATCTCTATTTCAGGTACTGCTAATTACTCAACCACATTGGGCACATCATGCAGATGGTTTACAAGACTGTCACCAATTCATTGTCCACTCTGGCAAAAGTTAGCACTCAACAAGTGCTAGAAGAGCAAGGTTCCATTGGTTCACTACCCATGACACAATATTGGCTATCATTGGAGATGCTATCATAGAGTCCTTGCTCAGTAGTGGCAGGAAGATTGCTGAAAATATCTGTACGTTCATACCTCATCCTTATTCCCATATCCCTCATGTACAATCTTTTGATTTACAAGCAACTGTGCATGTAAGGACACACCCTCTAAAATGCTTTTTCTTCTTACCATGACCTTACCCTCGTGCCAGTCTTCTTTGAGATAATCACAAACACTTGGTTATTTGGTGGCAGTAACTGCACAAGACAGTGATGGTGGCAGCAACTGCACAAGACAGTGATGGTGGCAGCATCCTGTTATTTCTGGGATAAACCTGTGCAAAACATCAAGGAGCACTGAGAATGCCACCTTTAGCATTGCATGTGGCTTTGCATCAGACCTGAAACCTATAATTTCCAACTATATTTTAGCACTTGCAGAACTGATTTTCATACAGCAGCAGATGGTCAATGTCTCACCACTACAGCTAAAATTGAAGCTATGCTATAACTAAGTGGAATGGAATGGAAGGTTAGCTATCATCTTTCACCATTGGTCTGGATAATGGCATTGAAAGGGTCTGTGAGTGTGCCATCTTCATCTAACAATGTGTTCCAACAGGTTACAAAGATTCAATACTGGAGAAGTGGCAATGTTTCTGAAGAATAAATGAACTGTCCTCTTTCAAGATGATAACACCTAAGAACTGACCTTGCCACTTCATCAGTGCTCCTCTGTTGTTCGTTAGGCATTTGTCATGAATTGCCAACAGTTTAATCTAAGACAATACAGTCCAAAGGTGGTCCATCTAAGTCCAGAACTATTCTGAGATCATCATGAAAGGCCTCCTCACTGCAAGTCAATAACTATGGAGACCATGACCTAGAAGCAGGGGAACAGACAAAAGCTCAGAAGATGGATATTAATGGTATGCATGAGCATGTTTTGTTAATGTTTTGAGTGTTTTTTTTTTAAAATGTATTTGGCAAATCAAGTATGATTTAGACTTCTAAAGTGGGTTCTCATATTCTGATTTCTTTCAAGAAGGCACTTTCAAGAAAGTAAGATGGGAACTGCAGTGAATGGAAACAAAAAAAAAATCAGGAATGATGTCTATTGAAATTGCAATCATTTTAGACCTCTTCATCGATCAGCCAAAAGGGGCCACTGCAACTGTTTCCTCCCTTCTCTTACTACAGTGACTGAGACTGCGATGAGAGACCAAGAGTGCAGACAAGGCACCTTCAGAATGGTACAGGCAGTAATGCACCATACAAAGATACCAATGGTCTACTATGTTACAGCTAGCAGTATCTCTCTCATTGTAGATGTGTTCTTCTGTGCATAGACACTGTCATGGTTACAGGTGCCAAATGAATAGACCTTTCTCATGTAGGTGTGGTACAAATTGAGATAACATTGCTGAAGTGTGCAGCACCCACCTAGTGTCCAGAAGTAAAGAAATTCAATCACCTTAATCACTAGCAAAGCAGTCTGTTTGACTGTAGCTGTAATTGCAGTTGCAACATATGGTGGATCTTGGGCAGCATCTGAGCATCCACATACACTGCTTCTTAAGTGCACCTGGATTTGCTCCTATGAATACCTATCATGGATCTTTGCGAAGTCATTCCTTCCCATCATCCAAGTGGCAGGTTATCCTGCTTTGTGGGCTCTTTCATTATTGCCCCTGTCATGTTGGAAGGCTCAGAGGCAGAGTTAAGAATATATCCTTTCCACATCAGATGAGGATGTATGGCTGAAGTTAATAAATAAGGATAGAATCCAAAATTAGCCACAGTATTCTACGAAGACTTTAGAAAAGCTGAGAACTCCTGCAAATAATAATCAAACTTCTGGGCAGCCACTATATCTTTGACCAATCAAACATACATCGAAGAGGATCTATTTAAATGTACAGGTAGGTAAGGTTTGTTCCTCTGTTGAAGTCAAGTTTCTCTGCTGAAGTCCAGTTTCCTTGTGTGCTTAACACAGAGCCCAATTTAATAGTAAGCGTCAAATCAGTGCTGCTCATATACTGACCTGATCTGCAAATGCTTTGAAAGTGAGATGTTTGCACAACAACTCAGATCAATTTGCTAGAGGTTCTGAAACATAAAAAATGCAGTTGCAATTCTTGTAGTATATTGGGAACAAATCAGTACCACAAGCACTGAAACAATGGGTGCCACAGAGCCCAATTACACAATTAACATTAGACTTCCATTAACATATTAACACGACGTAGGAGTCACAATGGACACTATTTATTGCTGGATACTACACTACTTAGTTTATTATTAGTGCCATGGGCTGTGATGCATCAGCTTCAGTAACCAATCCTATAGTCCAAAGGATCATGTGAAATTTTCCTTTGCTGACTTCCAAACCAAAAAATTTACATAGGTTACGAACTGCCCATTAACACCGTCCCTGGGTGAACCCAAAAGTACTTGTGCTTATAGACATTTTATAAGATTTTATTCACAATTCTTTGTCTCACATCTTTTTGATCAAACTTGAGAAATTCATGACACACCTCAATATTATGAAACTCTGTGCAATTGTTCACACAGCAAACCTGCACATGTAAGATTCTGGCCTGGTATTTTCCAAAATCGTGTACACCACATCGGAATCCACAATGGATGTTAAGTACAGAATCCCTCGATAGCTGTAAAGAAATTACCCTAATAGAAGACAATTAATTAAGAAAACCTTCTGATCTCTCAGCTGCAGCCCAGGGAGGGGGCACTGTCTAAGGAAATTAACTGCAAAATCCTGAGTAACCGCCATTATTCTGACAGAGAATAGCCTCAAAAACCTGAGATTACAAGGAAATGAAGGCAGCAAATATCTTAAGGCGGATAAAGGTTGATTTGAAAGTGAAGCCACAGTCAATTTTATTAAACTTTGAATTCCACCATAGATCTAGAGAAGGCCTATTCAAGTTATCAACAAAGAATATTAATTACACAATAAACCACAACTTTCTTGGATGGATCAATAACGTAAAACAAGCCTTCCAGGTGTTGATATCCCTATCTTCCAAAGGAAGCAAACTCTACTCAATCTTTAAGGAGAAAATTGTCGGAAACGTATGCCACATTCTTGAAGGGTGGGAACATCTAAATCAAAACATCCTAGGACACCGAAATACCTTTGTGCCTCAGATTATATTTTGCAGATAGAATCTATATATTGGTAAAAGGGACAAGATAACAATCATGCCTTTAGTTGGTTTTAGTTTAGTTGTAGCACAATAAGTAGTGCAAGCTATCTACCCATGATTTCCCATGTGGCATAGAGCTGGTCAGGATTGCAGATGGGCAGGGGATGAGATTTTAGAAGGGAAAGTTCAGCTGGTCATAAAATCTGGAACAGGAAGGCTGCCTTGGCACAAACCAGCTTTGATATTCAATGACTAGTGGTCTAAGTCATGAGTGCAGTGTATCACCTGCATTCTATACTGCAAATGTAGGATACCTCACTTACATTTAGCTCTGCAAGCCAAGACCAATGCTGCAACCAACTTGTACTAAACTGAACATGACAGTGCAGCAGTTTCATTAGCATCTGGACAGTACAGACACCTACTGTACGTTAGACTATTGTTTATTGATTACAGCTCCACCTTCAATACTATAATTCCAAGCAAAAACATCTCCAAACTCCTGGACCAAGGACTCAACACCTCCACTTGCAACTGGGTCCTTGGCTTCCTAACAGTCCGTAGTCAGTAACAACAAGTAGCAACACCTCCACACAATTATCCTCAATACTAGTGTCCCACAAGGCTGCATCCTCAGCTGCCAACTCTACTCCCTATACACTCACAACTGCGTGGCCAGATTCTGCTCTAACTCTATCTATAAGTTTGCAGATAACACCACCGTAGTAGACTGAATCTCAAATACGTCAGAGTAGAGGAAGTAGATATAGAACCTAGGGGCATGGTGTCATGATAACAACCTTTCCGTCAATGTCAGCTAAACAAAAGAGCTGGTCATTGACTTCAGGAAGGAGGGCGGTGCACACACTCCTGTTTACATCAATGGCGCCGAGGTCAAGAGGGTTGAGAGCTTCAAGTTCCGAGGAGTGAACATCATCAATAGCCTGTCCTGGTCCAACCATGTAGATGCCATGGCCAAGAAAGCGCACTAGCACCTCTACTTCCTCAGGAGGCTAAAGAAATTTGGTATGTCCCCTCAACTCTCGCCAATTTTTAATCGATGCACCATGGAAAGCATCCCATCCAGATGCATCACGGCTTGGTACAGCAACTGATCTGTCCAAGACAACAAAAACTGCAGAGAAATGTGGACACAGCTTGCAGACCATGGGAACCAGCTTCCCCTCCATGGACTCTGTCTATACTTCTCATTGCTTCGGTAAAGAAGGCAACATAATGAAAGACCCCATGCACACTGGATATTCTCTCTTTTCCCCTCTCCCATCGGGCAGAAGATACAAAAGCCTGAAAGCACATACCACCCGACTCAAAGACAGCTTTTATCCCACTGTTATAAGACTATTGAATGGTCCCCTAATACGATAAAATGGATTCTTGACCTCACAATCTACCTCATTATGGCCTTGCCTTATTGTCTAACTGCACTTTCTCTGTAACTGTAACACTTTATTCCGCATACTGTTATTGCTTTCCCTTGTACTACCTCAATGCACAGATATGATGAAATGATCTGCATGGATGGCATGCAAAACAAAGCTTTTCAATGTACCTCAGTACATAACAATAATAATAAATTAATTTAATAAACCAAGTGTAGACCATTGCACAGGCAGCTCTGTAAAAATGATACACCTACAGAGAATGCATCACTACCCTGCCTTAAGGATTCTCTGCTTTAAGTAACCAAAAAGTGATAACTGACTTTATGAAGGATGGTGGGTGAGGGGTGGGGGTGGGAGCTAGTGATGACTACATCCCTATTATGATGGCCATCATAATGATGAACTCATCTCATTTCTAGAACTCTATTGCATTATTGTCTACATTAGCTTTCTGAGAAAGTCTCATAACTGGTTCAGGTCCAAACCTTTGAAGGTGCAGGAAAGGTTAACAAAGATGTTTATTAATTAGTATTGACCCTTTGAGTGGTAGCAAGAAGTTGCCCCTAAAATAAAGGGCAGGAAGAAACTCCAGTAACTCATGAAACAAGCTAACAAATTTTGGGTATGTGAGCTGTTAAAGTTCCTTGCCAATGATCAACCTAAAGCACATGGGTCTGATCCTGGAACTCCCTAACTAATAACATTGTAGAAGTATTTTTAAACATACTGACTGCATTACTGCAAGGTGGCTGATTACAAATTTTCTTGAGCCAGTTAGTGATAGACAATATATGATAATTATCACCAAAATGGCAATAAAATGATCATCCCAAATAAACGTATAATTGAGTCCAGGATGAAGGCCATTTGACATATATAGGGAAAAAGTAGGCAGTGTGCATTACACCCACATTATGATCAAAGTTAATAAAAGCAAATATTATTGCCACCTGGGATGCTATAGCAGGGAGCATTAATTGCAAATATTTTGTTGGTACAAGTGGATTACATATTTCATTTCCAGAAGTAATCTTGACCACAAAAATTCAATTTTCAAGTTTTGTTTTGAAATTGAATCTGCCTTTTTATTTGTATTTTTCCATAAAAATAAACTTAAAGTCGTTCTCAAACATCTAAAGCAAGCATCAATCGATTGAAGTGATATATAATGCATTGCCATTCATTCTTACTTCAGTCATGCTTCACCCGTGAGTTAGAACCATAGAACAATACAGCAGAATACAGGCCCTTCGGCCCACCATGTTGTGTCAACCTTCAAACCACTCCTAAGACTACCCAACCCCTTCCTCCCACATATCCCTCTACCTTAAGTTCCTCCATATGCTTATCTAACAATCTCTTGTACTTGACCAACAATATCAGCCTCCACCACCACCCCAGGCAGCGCATTCCATGCACTAACCACTCTCTGGGTGGAAAAACCTCCCTCTGACATCTCCCCTGAACTCCTCCCCTCCCTCCCCCCCCACATTACCTTAAAGCCATGCCCTCTTGTATTGAGCATTGGTGCCCTGGGAAAGAGGCACTGGCTGTCTACTCTATCTATTTCTCTTAATATTTTGTATACCTCTATCATGTCTCCCCTCATCCTCCTTCTCTCCAATGAGTAAAGCCTTAGCTCCTTTAGTCTCTCCTCATAATCCATACTCTCTAATCCAGACAGCATCCTGGTAAATCTCCTCTGCACCCTTTCCAACGCCTCCACATCCTTCCTATAATGAGGCAACCAGAACTGGACACAGTACTCTAAGTGTGGTCTAACCAGAGTTTTGAAAAGCTGCATCATTACTTTGCGGCTCTTAAACTCAATCCCACTATTTATGAAAGCTAACATCCCATAAGCTTTCCTAACTAGCCTATCCACCTGTGTGGCAACTTTCAGTGATTGTGGATATGAACCCCCAGGTCCCTTTGCTCCTCTACGCTGCCCAGAATCCTGCCTTTTACCTGTATTCCGCCTTGGAGTTTGTCCTTCTAAAGAGTACCACCTCACACTTCTCCGGATTGAACTCCATCTGCCACTTGTCAGCCCAGCTCTGCATCCTATCAATATCCCTCTAAAAGCTTCGACAGCCCTCCACACTATGCACAACACCACCGATCTTTGTGTCATCTGCAAACTTGCTAACCCACCCTTACATCCCCTCATCTAAGTCATTAATAAATATCACAAAAAGTAGAGGTCCCAGAACCAATCCTTGTGGGACACCACTAGTCACAACCCTCCAATCCGAATGCACTCCCTCCACCACAACCCTCTGCTTTCTACAGGCAAGCCAATTTTGAATCCACACAGCCAAGCCTCCCTGAATCCCTTGGCCTCTGACCTTCTGAAGAAGCCTACCATGCGGAACCTTGTCAAACGTTGGTACAACTACAGACTTAGGGTGAGGCATGAAGGACAATGCAAATGGTTTTGTTAAAATCACTATAAACAAAATATTTTATGATAATGCTTCAACAAAGAAAATAAAAGCCTTTATCAGATTTGAATTTACAAAATATATTAACTTTTACCAGAAATATCTTAAAGTGAATTCATTATATGCAAGGTGCATTCAGGTCAATGAAATTGTTATGTTTACAACAAAAGCATTCCTGAATAATAAGATCTGCAAACATTAACAAGGTAAATGAGCAGGTTTAAAACTGGAAGAATTTCTCCATCCGTTATAATGCCATGCCATTTAACATTTACCTGTACTAACTGAGATATAAAGCCTAATAGATCAGCACCTAGGATAGTGCAACTCTCCTGTCCAGCATTGAACTACCTCATCCTTGCAGTACTCCAAACTCAATTTGCATGCTCATACCTTAGAGGAGCTTGATTTTTCAATTTACTGAGTAATCCAAGATGACAATTTAAAAAATAATTACATCTATTGTCTGGAGAAAGTTGTCTTTTAATACAACTATAGACTTTGTTGTACTAAACAAAATATCATTCATAAATTAATTACTCATTATCTATCACTAATTATAGTATTAGCATCTTAATGAAGATATTTACATAAATTATATATATTACCACCTCCCTTATAATTTAATAATTGGCCTGATCATATCAGCAAAATCACTTAAAATTACATTTGCATTTCATTATAGGTAGAGGTTGGAAGACCCTTTGTAATACAGTATGTATTCCAGTGGCAACTTTATAATGCCATTAATTTACTTAGGAACTTGATGGATAAAAACAACCTCATTAACTAAAAGTTTAATCACTGAACTTTTAAAAATCCATCAGCAGTGATTTCTGCTAGTTTGAATGCAATGAAATTGTTTCAATTAACTTTTTAATCTAATGCCTACAAATAACATCTGTCAAGGTGTTTACTATTAAATTACAAAATATTTCCTCATGTTTATTTGAAACTAATGAAAAGGTTTAGAAGGATATAGGCCAAAGCAGGCAAATGGAAGGGAGCTTGGATGGGTATCTTTATCGGTATGGATGAATTGGGCCAAGGGGCCTGTTTCCGTGCTGTATTACTCAATGACTGAAATGTAGTTCAGAACACAACTGAAGATACTCACATGCCTCAGCTGAAACAAGATATACAAGAACTGCAGACAACATTATCAATACATATACTGTTGATTAGCTTTTCATAAGATGAAAGGCAGTTTTGTGAAAATGTGATCTCTACTGCATATTACAAGAATCTATGACAAATTGATAACCCTAATATTCATTTTCCAAATGTGTGAACTGAATCAGTAAACACAAAATGAGATTTTATATTTAACTAAAAAAATACTTCAATCAAATTGTATCATCGTGGTTTTAAACATTATAAAACAGCCCAAAGCAAATAAAAGAATGTCAATAATTGTCATTTGAAATAATAAGATTTCAATAATCCAAGTCTGAGAATCAATTCAAATGCATTTATTTAATGAAACAACTGAAATGATAATAAATTGGTACTAATAAAGTCTTGTTTATTAGGTTAATGCCCAGGAGAAATTTTGAGAGATTGAATTTTAAGAAAAAGCCAAAACACCTTTTTGAATTTCAGAGCTAGGAGTCATGTATCTTCAAAATTGTTCACAATTGTTTGCTTAAAGTAATTGTTTTAATTCTCAATATAGAAATGTAGACTGGTACAGCACAGGAAGTAGTTATTTGTCTCACTTAATTTGCTCCAGTTCTTTTAAAGACCAATCCAGATACAGCAGTTCCCTCATTCCACATATATTACAATTTTTCGCCCTTACATACTTAACTAATTTTCCTTTGAATTCCATATTGAAATTGCACCTACCATTCTATCAAGTAGTGCTTTATAAAATATAACTACCCATTCATGATGCTTTTGCTAAATATCTAAAATCAGTGCTCTCTGCTCATTTAGTCATAGGAAAGAGAACTGTTTACTTGAACAAACCCCTTTAACACTCAAAAAAAAATTAGCCTTCAGTTTTTTTCAACTCAAACCAGTCCAAATTTTATAGACTTTCTAAGTAACTAATGCCTCATCCTGAGAACCATCTGAGGAACATCTGGATAACAAAGTCTCCTGTCAGACTCCTGTTTAATCGCTACAGCTCCGCCTTCCATACCATAATTCCAAGCAAACTCATCTCCAAACTCCTAGACCTAGGACTCAGCATCACCTTTTGCAACTGGATCCTTGACTTACTGACTAACAGACCACAAACAGTAAAGATAGGCAGCAACACCTTCACCATGATTATCCTCAGCACCGGTGCCCCACAAGGCTGTTTCCTCAGCCCCTTACTTTACTCCCTATACACTCATGACTGTGTGGCCAGATTCTACTCTAACCCCATCTACAAGTTCCTGGATGACTGTAGTGGGCTGGTTCTCAAATAACAAGGCAAAGGAGATAGAGAGCCTGGTTTCAAGACAACTTTTCCCTCAATGTCAGCAAAACAAAAGAACTGGTCATTGACTTCAGGAAGTGGGGTGGAGCACATGCTCCTGTATGTATCAAGGGTACAGAGGTGGAGATGATTGAGAGCTTCAAGTTCCAGGGTGTAAAGATCACCAATAGCCTGTCCTGGGTCAACCACACGGACACTATGGCTTTGAAAACACACCAATGCCTCTACTTCTTCAGAAGGCTAAGGAAATTTGGCGTGTCCCATTGACCCTCAACCATTTTTATAGATGTACCATAGAAAGCATCCTTTCCAGATGCACCGCAGGTTGGTATGGCACCTGCTCTGCCCAAGACTGCAAAAACTGCAGAGGGTTGTGGACAGCTCAGTCCATCACGAAAACCAACCTCCCCTTCATGGACTCTGTCTACACTTCCCGCTGCCTTGGAAAAGCAGCCAACATAATCAAAGACTCCTCCCACCCCAGACACACTCTCTTCTTCCCCTTTCCATTGGGCAGAAGATACAAAAAGCTTGAAAATATGCACCACCATGCTCAAGGACAGCTTCTATCCCACTGTTATAAGAATATTGAACAGACCTCTTGACCTCAATCTACCTTGTCATGGCCCTTGCACCTTATTGTCTACCTGCACTGCACTTTCTCTGTAATTGTAACACTATATTCTATTATTGCTTTTCCTTTTTTAAACTATCTCAATATACCTATGTTTTGAAATGATTTGTTTGGATGGCATGCAAAACAGTTTTTCCACTGTATCTTGGTACATGTGAATAATAAACCAATTACCAATAATCTCACATCCTGATTAGTGTCGGTCCCAAACTTCCATCCTCTCAACATAAAACATCTTTGCTGTCACCATAGATACTGATCTCGCTGTTCACCAAAACCATTTACATTGGCAAAGAATTTTTGGAGAAACATCAGCACTTAGTGTAACTGCTAACATTTCTCCATGTAAGCATGCACATCAGAATATCCTCCAGAATTCCAAAAGTTTGCCACTGCTTTTCTGAATGCACACATGGAAGCCAAATTGGTAGCAGCTCTCCATCACTTATGGTGGGGAATTCACACGAATATTATGCACCGAGATGAAGTATTCACTTGAAACAATGTACAGCATTGAAGCAAAGCAGCTATTGTGCCTGTGTTGGCTCAATCTTCCTTTTTCTCGTTTACTTTGGATTTTTCTTCTTTTTGGGTATATATTGAAAACTCTTGAAAATTACTCATGTATTCTTATACCACACAGGGAATTCCAGAATTAAAACTAAAATAATATAAATGTTAATAATAGTCACGTCCTGGATAAATCATCTTTAAACACAACAAATCTCCCAAGTCATGTTATTACAAAATTTCATTTCTACTACCTACTGTGATTAATAGTATAATACATACATAATAACATATTAACTATTAAATACCATATTGAAAACTAACTTGCTTAAAATGTCAGTGAAGAAACAAGTTAATAATATTTTAAAAATGTGGCTTTGATAATTGGGAAAGTACCAGAGTTCGTTATTGAATTTCCCCCTTAAAAAAAACCTTTGGACAATTTTTCTAATTTTTTTTTCATAGAATGAGAATACAATGTTTTAATCAATGGACTGGGATATCGTCTTCAGCCACTGCAGTGCTGTTAATGACTCCCATCTGTTCTTTTCACCCCATACAAGTCTATTTCTGTAGCTCCTGGGTGAGCTAAACTTATTGCAATAGAATCAGGCAGCACAAATTCGCTCGACAACTACCTCGGAGCTCATGGGTCATTGGAAAAAGCACTTATCCCAGGGATTATTACTCAAGACTAGTTTCATGCCAATCTGAAGTTGCAGTTCATTTTATCACTGCACACCTCGCATAATAATTCTTGGTTAGAATGATGAAATAGTCAAAATTTAAAACATGCCATGTTTACATTAAGCTAATGAATTTGTAATTAAGTGCTAGAACTTTGGAGTAGGAAAAAATGTTACAGGTTCATAACTCCTTATAGCCTAAGTAGAAACTATAAAGCCATTTTTGTACATTTTATTTTATTAAATGTAGTACTATTGTGAATTAAAAAGCAACAAGACTGGAGTTAAACAGGGAAAATTGAAACAGTGTGATGAGTGACATGAATAGAACTATAGAAATTGGACAAAGCTTTTATTACAACAACTTCACAATTGTACAGTTACCTGAAATTCTTATTTCATAAATACAAACTACAACACTTAATAAATTAAAAACAGTAATAGAAGACAGGAGCATTAGCCAAATTAAAGCTGCAAACGTGGAAGTAAACAAACACTACGAGAACAAAATAATGTCCTACACTAAGAATATTTTCTGCAATATTCTCTTCTCAGCCTTCTTTGAATTGTGTAACTTGCATGCATTTTAGTTGAAAATGTTCTAGAACACAGGTACGCTGTCCGTTTCTCTGTCTATCCCTATGTATTTTCCAGTTTGCACTTTTTCAACTAAAAACAAAACCATAAAAGAGTAAAAATACTAACAGGACCACAAATGGTTATGGCTGTAGACAACTGGACTGTTATGAATGCATGCATTGATGGTATACAGCAATTTAATCAGATTAATCATCAGTATGGTCATTGTCAACCTATTCCATTCTTTGCACGCCTTTCCTTTCTGCAAGCATGGTAAAGAGGGAAAGAAGTAAAATAACTAGTTAGTTTTTCTGCAGTTTTCTGTGCCTTTTTTGGATAAATACATGAAGACAAAGCATGTAGCCACCAATATACTAGTTACACAGAGCACATATTTTATAAAACATCAACTTATCCTGAAACATACAAGCATGTCTTGCATAGTGTATGTAAATGGAATTTAGAAATTCAAGGTGGTTTTATTTTCAGTATTAAAAATACCCTTACACAGTAAATATAGACAAATAATTACAATTAATTACCTGAAGGATCTGCATGCCAACCGCTTCTCTCAGCCTGTATGGTCGAATTACTCCATCTTCATGAATAAATCGAGGTGGTCGAAGGCTCTCAACTTCCTCTGTTGATTCTGTTGCTCTATCATATTGAAAAAGTATGCAAGTTAAAAATTTGTAAAATACAATTTTGTAGCTTGAACTAGAATAACCAGCAACATTTTTACGTCTATCTGATACTTCTAAGTCAATAGTGTTAAGATGAATATTACCTACATGTAAACACCAAGGGCACTAACCAAAATAAATCCTAAAAATTGAATTGCACCTAAATAGGAACGGAACACTAATTTGCATTTCACAGTTAACACATGCCTATTCATGCTAGGGCATTCTGGACATGAGATTCGGTCATGATCCCAAAGAAAATATCAGCACATTTCGCAGTTCCTAATGCTGCTATAATGGTCATCTCCAAAGTTCCAACTGGTATCCTTGCAATACTGCACATCTGCCAGTCCATTCCTGAAGTAATTATATCAGTGCTCCAGCTTTTAAAAGGCTTTCAGTAAGCCACAGCACAGCTGGAAGTCACAAGGGAAAAAAAGCTATACCTATTGTAAATCTGAAATTAAACCAGAAAGTGCTGAAAAAACTCAGCAGACCACGCAACATCTGAGAAAAGTGAGTTAATGTTTCAGGTCGATGAATCCTTCTTTAGATTTTCAAGTTCCAGTCAAGTGGGAGTGGAATATCTGTGGCAGGATAGAAAACAAGACACTGAATGAGACAAATAGTGATGGTATTGGCTAAGGGAGGGTGGTGAAGGCTTGTTAATTGCAGCTAATATGTCTAAAGATTTAAACTGACAGATGAATGAGGATAAGTGAGGAAGAAAAACAAGCTAGAACCGAGAAATACCAAACACTACAGTTGCTGGAAATGTGAAATAAAGTGAATGCTTCTGACACCCCCAAAGGACACTTCTGTCATCAGGAAGGACCACTGGAGAGTGTGAGTTGATTGTCTGCATTGATATGGGTCTGGTGGCTTTGGCTGCAACTGAATATTCCATCACAGTAGGTACACAACCCATTTGTGCTCTGCCATTGGCACTGTAGATCTTAAAACTGCATCTTTGCTCAGGATTTTGGCAATTCTCCCATGTGTTTCCCCACAGCCAGTTCCCCCCTCTCCCTAATGTACAGAAACTTCAACCACCAGCCACCCCTTCAAGGACTAGAGTTGCTTATAGTCATCCATCATACCCAGTTGCAGCCCATTCAGCTTCCCATTTACCTGGCTGCAGCTACATTGCTCGACACTGCATAGTAGTTGTAGGCCAAGCAAACCAAATTGGAAGAACCTCAAAAGAGAAAACACTTTGTTATTAGGTACCGTCAATGTTTTTGTGACAGAAGTTTCTATTTTCAATATCAGACTGATGCTATTGTTCATTAAAAAATATTGTTTTAAAGCATTCCAGTTTCCAAAAGAGGTGCAAATGATTTATTTAGGGAAATTTCCAAAAGATAGAACCAATGTGTGCTGCAGATGGCTTCACCAGTTTTCTTTATTAGTCATCTATATTCTGTATGCACTTTAAAGTAGACAAATTGGGAAGGTAACCCTTTGTTTCAAAATGACTAAATTCCTAAAGACTTTGGAACTTTTCCAAAGTAAGTGGGGGGGGGGGGGGGGGATGGGGGCATCTGGCAGTTATGTGAAAAGTGATCAGTTTCAGTACTCAAATTATGTGGTTTTGAGCATTTATTGAATTTTCTCCTATGCTGCATTCTTTTATGGCAGATTTCCTTGTAGCTCTCAGAGGAGCTACATTCTACATGGCCCTGTATCTAAAAAGTCAACAACAAGAAAAACAAATCAGCCAAAAGTGAAGGTATTTGCAGATGATTCAGTGCCAAATTTAACCACTTTGGAATAACTATCAATAAAACAAACCGATTGCCAACTTGGTGTTAAAATATTGTAAGGAATGAATGACTGAGGAGCAGATAGATGAATCACTTACATGCATTTCAAAAAAAATACACATACTTAAATGAAGTTAGAAACCCTACGATCTTTAACTGTAAATTGATGTAAACGTCAATTAGTAATCCAGATTTAAATATACTAAACCATCCCTGGGTGGGTTTAAGTTTGTCAGTAGTTGTAGTTGACACAATCTAAAATAAGGTTGCTCTTGACTGGTATCCAATCTCCCACCCTCAGCATTCACTCTCTAAATCAAACAATGCAAACTGTATCCATGGTAAATCTATCTACAAAACACACTGCAGCAATTTGCCAAGGTTTCTCTGACAGCACTTCCTAACAAACTTTACATCCAAAGAGGACAGGTAAAACAGATATATTCAAATGTCAACACTTGCATGTTATCATCATAACATGAGCTAGACTTGGAAACTCTACATATCCTCATCGGATTTGGATCTAAATACTAGAAATTCCTATTCAACTGCAGTATGGAACTAGCTTCATTACAAGGACTGCAGTGGTTCAAGATGGCAACTCATCACCTAACTCTCACGGCCATTTGAAGATGGGGAAGAACTATCATAAGAAATTAGTTAAGGTACATTATCACTACGTTGTGAAGTTCTGCATATTCCATTGTAGAAAGGATGTAGCAATAATGGCAGAAACATTCACTAAATTTGTAAGACAGATGAGTGTATATGGATATTGTCAAAAATTAGGGAAAACTAAAGCAGTTTTCATTAGAACACAAGAGATTGTGGAAAATGAGAAGTATTTTAAAAGAATAAACAATGAGTAAGCACTTCAACTTGTGGCTGAATTAGTAATGGGGGAGAAAGGGTGGTGTATAAACATCAGATCTAGGCAAGAAATGAAAAGAAGAAATGGCTTCATTTGATGCTAAACTTGCAATGATTTTATTAAACCAGCAGATTACAAGTCATAAAAAGTCACTTTAGTCAGATCACACCTCAACTCACTAGGAAAGATGCCATTATTTCAGATACCTGTAAAAAAAAACTTATGTTTAGCACAAGAAAATAAAAAAGTAGATGCTGGAACTCTGAAATAAAACAGAAAATATTGGAAACAATCAGATCATGCAGCATCTGCAGAAACAGAAACAGATTAATTCTTCAGGTTGAAGATCCTTTGTTCATCCAACCTGCATTATGGTAGCCCCCTCACCACAGGAACTGCTGCTGTTCAATAAGGTAGTTTGCTGTCACTTACTCAATTAGTAGGCATTAAATGTTGATCATGCCAGTGATACATGCATACCATAAGAAGATTAATAAAGAA
Organism: Pristis pectinata; assembly: GCF_009764475.1. Lineage (NCBI taxonomy): Eukaryota > Metazoa > Chordata > Chondrichthyes > Rhinopristiformes > Pristidae > Pristis > Pristis pectinata. The sequence continues at coordinate 77,108,715 of NC_067411.1, forward strand.
AATAAAGTTTAACTTGGAAAATTCTCCCCATATACCATTACCATCCAGTTGATTCAATATGATTTTTATCACCCATTCAATTCAATCAGGCTGTCCACAACTTTAGTATCTTGCGTCTAACACATCCCGGATGACAGAGGTACCCAGAGGTACAACAACTGTACCATGCTGTGGTCTGAATGGATATTGGGTTGTCCAGATGTGGTGGTATAAACTTGTAAAACATTTCAGTAGATAGACTGTAAACTACTTCAGTGAGGGAAAGCCAAATGATAATTGCCCTGTTGTTTTACTTTACAGGAAATAACAGTAATAACAGTAAACGTGAAATTCAGTTCCATCCAGTTTTCTTTTTGATCTCTTTGAGAAGTGAGAGAACATAAATAAAACACATCCATTCTCAAATAGAGATCAAAAATACAAAAATTTCACTGTTGTTTTAGATACGTAGAAAATTCAAAGGTGTCCTTTAAAGCAGAGCAATATACTCGATAAGTTCCGAACATACTTTACCTTTTTATCCCTTGAAAAGTGCTGCTGGCCAGGTCTATAATGCCTCCAGCTGGTCTTGCCACTGCTCCAATCAGGCCTTTGCCAATTCCTTTAAAAAAACCAGCTGCACCTTCCTTCTGTGCACCTACAAAATAACATTTACAATTTCATTTTACTATAACTATCAATATTTTAAATTGAAGTTACCACAATACTCTTTTTATTACCTTTGATTGGCTTTGTCACTATTCCAGTGATTCCACTCACAAAACCCTAATAAGATAAAATAAAATTACTGTCAGCCCTTTCTGAACATATTTCTCATTGTGAATATTACAGCATTATACTAAAGTATGGATGAAAGTCAATAACTTTGAACTATTGCTATGCAAAGTAACAAACAGCCAAGAGAAACCATAAAAGAATTGTAAGAATATGTGAGGTCCAGTGAAGTGCTCACATTGCTAGAGTAATGATTCAGAGGTATGGAATAATAGTAATAATAATTCAATGAACACAGTTTAAATCCAACCACTGAAAATCTGAAGCCCATTTTCAAACTCTTGATCTAAAAAAAAAATCACCTGGCAACGGTAAAACAAATGATGAAACTGTCACTCTGCTGTACAAACTCAACTGACTATTTAAGCCACCTTATTCTACCATCCACTGCGATTGACTCTTAACTTCCCTGCTAAAGTGGCCTAACAACCCATTTAGTTGTATAAAACTTCCAAAAAGAACAGGATTAAACCTAGATGTACAACTCAACTGTGATCTGGACACCCGAGTTAGGGTGCAACCAAGGTATGCCCTTCATAGTCTGACTGACTTTGTCTAATATTTATGAATTATTGTCAAGGCCAGGATAATTGTCTTCTGGACTAGTTTAGTACATACGCAGAATCATACCTCTTGACCAACATCACAGTAGCAGGATAAAACCAGCACCCAAGGTGCACTGTAGATCAAGTCAAATTGTGGGGTTCAAGATATTGCATTTCATGGGTTGGAAAGGTGGCAAAGCAACCCTGGGAGTCAGATAGTGAATCAGTGGTTCATTTTGTTTACCAGCTGAAGAAATGGATTAAACAATTTTAATCAATTGATGATTAGTTAACTTACAATTGAGACCACTAGTAAAATAAAGATTAGAACAATAAATTTAACAGAGGTACAGAGAATTGATGGAACTGTACACAGTACAAGTTAGGTGAGAGCTAGCATAATGTGTATAGTTCTGATTATCAGAGAAAGAATCATGATATTTAGAGGTAATTTATGAGGACATTACCAGAGAATCATATGTACGAGGCTGACTGAACAGGGATTATTTTCTTTGGAACAAAAGACTGAGGGGATGTTTAACAAATTATGAGGAAACAAGAACAACCCATTTCTCTTGGTGGAGAGATTGATAACTAGAGGCCATAGATTTAAGTTACTTGGTAGAAGAATTAAAGAGGAAAACGACATCCAGAGATGAGCAGGAATCAGGAATTTACTGCCTCAAAGGGTTGAGGAGAACAAATCTTCATCACATTTCAAACAAACTTAGTAAATTCTTCATTTGGTGGTAAAGATATGGTAAAGATGGGAGGAGAAAGCTGCAAGGGAACGCCAACATTAATTGAAGGAATAAAACAAATGAAGTGCTACGAGGGGGCATGAGAAACTACTTATCTACTTCCTAAATGAAAGGAAATTAGAACTGATGGAAGAGTACAGTTATTTAGGGGACCAATGAAAAACAAGTTAATGGATCAGAACAATAATAATGAAGCTAATGGAGCGTTGCCCCTTTATTTCAAGAGGGCTGAAATACAAATAAATGGAACTTATGGTATAGTTTTACATACCTCTGGTCAGAATTCATTGAGAGCATTCTGTTCAATTCTGCACATTGCACTTGAGGGGGGCTTATTATGGCATATTAGTCATTGTAGAATTAGTTCTCCAGAATAATAACAGGACAAAAAACATTAAATGATGAGGACATGGTGCATTGATAAAATGTGCATTTTCTTAAGTGGGAAAGTTATATAACCAAGCTAAGTGGGGAGGTAATATAACTGAGAGTATAAAATGGTTAATGATTTTAAAAGGTAGAGAGAGAAACAATTTTCTTGATAGGCAAGTCTGGAACAAGGTGGACATACACAACCTTAAAATTATAGCTTACTGGTTGAGGAGTGGTATCAGAAGCAATTATTTACAAAAACCCAAGAGGAAATCTGCAAAGTTGAGCCTCAAAAAATGATTGATAAGGAAATTGAAAGACTTTATTGTAGCATCAGATATTTAAAGTTACCAAGAAATTAATGGAGGAAAGCTATAGATCAATCATGATCTAACTGGAAGGCATAACATACTAGGGGACTGAATTACCTTTTCATATAGAAAGGTGTAATTTGGTTCTTTGCAGACATTGTACATTTATCAGAAGAATACATCCACACCAAGGGTTAAATTACAAGGACAGATTGCACAAACTGGTCTTGTATTCCCTAGAATCTGAAGCATTTAGCAATGATTTGATTACAATTTGAAATATTCAAAGGAACTGATCAGGTAAATTGAGGGAAACTATCCCTGCTGATTCAGGACATAACTAATAGTCATTGGCAGGCATTATACCTGAAGACCAATACACCAAAAGTGCAAAAGATGCTTAAAATAATTGTATTACATCTGAAATTAAAGTATTAAGGGATATGGGGCAAGGCAGAGCTTTACTTTATGGACTTGCACAATGAGTTTGAGGGAATAAACAGCCTGTTCCCCAGCTTAGGTACCCACTTCCATCAGACACTGTTAGAAAAATTAAGTAAGCAAATCCTACCGATACCAAGCCTTTTCCTCCACGTGTAATTCCTTCTTTAATTCCACTTGGCTGCTTATTCATGGCCTCTCTACGTCTTTGCTGGTATTCTTCATCCATTGTTATAGCAGCTACTCCTTTTGCCATTGCACCAGTTATCCTAGATGCAGCACCTGCAATACCACCTGCAGGGAGAATTTAGAATTAGTATAATAAAGTTCTTCAATATCTTTGAATTTTCTCTACTTGGACAAATCTTGCACATTGATTATTTCCATTGAACTGGAATACAAGAAATCAAGTGTTTCCAAATTGAGGTTCAAAAGTTCTAAACCTCAAGAGCAATAAACTGATCACTAACTCAGCAAATAATAAAAAAAACATACGTTATGATCACACTTTTTTTTTTAGAAAGACAGTTTACTTTTTGATACAGTGGTGGGGAAAATTGTGTTTTAAATTTATTCACTCATGAAAAGTGGATGCTATTGGGAATGCTGACCTTTATTATCCACTTTTTCCAATGAAATGGACTGCATTCAGTGCCTTTGACACTAGAGAAACCAAATGCAAACTGGGTGATTGCTTAGTGAAGGAACTGTGTTCAGTCTGAAGGAATGACCCCAAGCTTCCTGTTGACTGCCACTTTAATACTCCATTCCCACTCTGACCTTTTTGTCTGTGGCCTCCTGCACTGTTACAACAATGCCCAATGCAAGCTTGAGGACCAGCACCTCAACATCGTTCTAGGCACGTTGCAGCCTTCCAGAATAAATATCAAATATTCCATTTTATGTAACTCATTCTTTCTTTGTTTATCAGAACTAGCTATTTCTGATAAATCACTTTGGTTCAGTTTTCCCAACTCTATTTGTATAGTTTAGACTTCTAGGCACGTCTCATAGTCTCGCCTTTAACAACACATTACAGAGACAAAGCAGCTTAATATGCTTGTAACTGTACTCATTAACCCGTTTAGACTCACCCTATCAGGGATATTACCTTTGTTTTTTCGATTGCTCCCGCATCTTCTCTACTATTGGAAACTAATGTGTTTTTCCCTCTCAGTTCTGACCAAGAGTCCCAGACCTGAAATGTTAACTGTTTCTCTTCCCATAGATGCTGCCCTATTTGCTGAATGTTTGCAGCATTTTCCATTTTTATGCCATGGAGAAATTTGAACTTGTGTCCCTGGATTAATGATTCAGAACTCTGATTGCTACTCCACGAATTTAACCACTATGCTCCCATAACACTAATAAATGGCAACAACATCTTAAACACATGGATATCAAGATTCAGCACAGAATGCCGGATCTGGCCTTGCTTTCAGCAATCTTTCCAGGTGTTCAATAACTATGACTTCACAAAACATACTGGACTATTAGTGTACAGAGTAATGGTAACCTTAATTCTCTTGCACATGTGCAAGACCTGGGTTATCTACAGAAAGCTCTGAAAAAATCCAAAACACTGTGCCACATTCTTCAGAAGTTCCTCAACATAAACCATGAGATCTTTGCACCACAGTTACTGTCCTTACAGAGGCCAATATCTTACTTGTTGAGGGCTGGATTACCCAACATTAATTGGAGGTACAGTTGTCACTGTGTACACCTGATTCTACCTACCAAAACAACTGACATACAGTCAACTCATCAATGCAGAAATGGAACAAGGAGACCAAAAGGAACATTTCAAAGACACTTTCATGACAAAATCCATGAGGTGTGCATTGAAATCAAATATTAGGAGAAATAGCTCTTCTTTCCCCTGGTCACTGAACAGTTTCATTGTGATGGTGGACAAGCCTTGCCTCCCAATACCACCTGTAATATCAGTCAAAATATTTGGGATCAGACATTGCAATCACCCATAAAAGATAACTGTAAGAGGGATCATCTTCGAACCTGAGGCATCACCACTGCTAACAAGTTCATATGTCTAAAATCTGACTGTACAATAGCATGATGCGAAAATGTAGCAATGATATCCCACTGTGAATTGGAACAGATATTGACATGTTTTACATGCAGAAAATGTGGGCCCTTGACTTGTAATAGCGATATTAAAAATAAAGAAATTCATTGGCATCAATTTATACAATGGAAGAAGAGGTCGATTTACTGGAGATTC